>NC_137081.1:66782319-67416069 GCF_951640355.1 Cnephaeus nilssonii | reverse complement strand
TATTCGGAACAGCAGATTTTAATATTGCCACATCCTTTTGTTGAATTGATATGATTATCATTATTAAATGATCTTATTTTCCTTGGTTATAGTATCTGCTCAGAAATCAACTTACTCTAAAATTAATATAGTGACTTAATGTTTCCTTTTAATTTTAACTTATCTGTGTCCTTACATTTAATGTATGTTTTTGTAGGCAGTTTATAGTTAGATCTTGCTTTTTAAAATCTATTTTAATTATTTCTTGCTTTTAATTGGGATATTTAGTTTATTTATGTTCAATGTAATTGTTGATATTATTAAGACCATTATCTGCTGTATTTTTTTCTATTTGTTATATATGTTATTTACTTTGTTTTTTCTGTTTTTGTCTTCTTTTTAATTGAGTAGATTTCATAATTCCATTTTATGTCTTTTTTAGCTTAATAACTAACATTCTTTGTTTTATTATTTCAATGATTGCCTTATGACTTAGAGTAAATATCTTTAAGTTATCACAGTCTACCTTCCTGTATAAGAACCTTATCACATTGCACTTCTATCAGTTTTCTCCCACACATATACTTTGTTTTAGTTAAATTTATCAGGTTCACATTGATTAATAATATTATATAGGTTTTAAGTGTGCAATTCTATGATATATCATCTGTATATTGCATTGTGCCCATCCTTAAAGTAAAATCTTTTTCAGTCACCATGTATTTGACTCCTTTTCCTCTTTACTACCCCTCCCTCTGGTAACCACCATATTGTTATCGGTGTTTATGAGTAATTTTTTTAATTTTTCTTGCTAGTTCAGTTGTTGCTTTCAGTTTTATATTCCACATATGAATGGAGTCCTATTATTTTTGCCTTTTTTTTGTCAGACCTATTTCACTTAGTGTGATATTCTCAAGATCCATGTTGTTCCAAATGGTGGTATTTCATCTTTTCTTATGGTAGTATTTTATTGTATATATGTTCTACATATTGTTTACCACCTCCCACCTGTTACAATGGCTATTATCAACAAGACAAGTAATAACAAGGGTTGGAGAGATTGTAGAGGAAAAGGAACCTTCATTCACTTCAGTGAGAATATAAACTGGTACAGTCACTATAGAAAACTGTATGGAGGCTCATTAAAATAAGAATAGGGTTACCACATGACCCAGTAACCCCTCTTCTAGGTATCCACCTGAAAAAATTTGAAAACATTTATTTGCAAAGATATATGTACCCCTATGTTCAGTGCAGCATTATTCACAGTGGCCAAGACATAGAAACAACTGAAGTGTCCTTCAATAGATGATTGGGTAATGAAGATGTGTTACACTCTTGCTGTTTTAAATTTTACTTACACATATGCTATAAACTTCACAAGATATCTTTTTTATTTGATTAAATAGTCCATTATATTTTAAAGAGATTTAATACGAAAAAACCAACTTGTTTGAACATGTAGTTATCTTTTCCAGTGCTCTTCATTTCTTCATGTAGGTCTATATTTTCGTCTATTTTTTTAAATTTATCTTTATTGTTGAAAGTATTACAGATGTACCGGTTTCCCCCCATTGACCTCTTCTAGCGCACACCTGCCACCTTCACCACACTATTGTCATGCATATATGCATATGCTAGTAAATTCTTTGATTAATCTCTTCCCACTCACTCAACCACCCCTGCCTTCCCTCTGAGATTCCACAATCTGCTCCATTTTCTATTATTTTTAAGCCAGAATTAATTTGTTTAACATTTCTTGTAGCACAGGTCTGTTGATAATGAATTCTTTTAGCTTTTGTATGCATGCAAAGGATTTGTTAGTTTTCAAGATATTTTTTACTGAATTTAGAATTCTAATTTGACAGATCTGTTTATTTAGGACTTTAAAGATAGCACTCCTCTCTCTTCCTGCTATCATTGATTTTGATAAGACATCTGTCATATCCTTAACTTTGTTTCTCTGTGTATATCTTCCCCCTTCACCCCTTGGATACTTTTTACCCCCAGTTTTGAGTAGTATGGTTATAGTGTGACTTAATATGTTTTTCTATGTTTCTTGTGCTTAGAGATGGTTGAGTTCTTGAATCTATAGGTTATCCTACCTAATAAAACAGTAATATGCAAATTGACCGCACCTTTGATATGACCAAGCCACACCCACCAGCCATGCCCACCATCCAAACCACGCCCACCATCCAATCAGAGCGAGTATGCAAATAAACCCGACCAAGATGGCGGTTAATTTGCATACATAGGCGCCCTGAGCTGACCCCCTGCAACGGATTGCAGGAGCTGGGGTCCTCTCTGGCACCAGACCAAAAGCCTCCACCAGAAACACAGCTCCCGGCTTTCGATGGATGGTGGGCATGGCGGACATCCAGCTCCTCGCTCTGATTGGATGGTGGGCGTGGCGAGCAGACCCCCTGCCATTGAAAGCAGGGCCAGCTCCCCTGCCATCAAAAGCCAGGAGCTGGGTGTCCACTCCGGCTCCAGGCCAAAAGCCTCCGCTGGGGGCTTTTGGCCGGGTTCACGAGCGGACACCCAGCTCCCCTGCCATCGAAAGCTGGGAGCTTGGTGTCCGCCCCGGCTCCAGGCCAAAAGCCTCCACTGGGGGCTTTTGGCGGGTGCACGAGGGGACACCCAGCTCCCCTGCCATCGAAAGCTGGGAGCTGGGTGTCCGCCCCGGCTCCAGGCCAAAAGCCTCCAATGGGGGCTTTTGGCGGGTGCACGAGGGGACACCCAGCTCCCCTGCCATCGAAAGCTGGGAGCTGGGTGTCCGCCCCGGCTCCAGGCCAAAAGCCTCTGCTGGGGGCTTTTGGCCTGGTGCCCGAGCAGACCCCTGCCATCGATTGCAGAGAGCTGGGGGTTTCTTCGGTCTGGTACACCAGCAGACCCCCTGCGATTGATCACCTGGGCAGGGAGCTTGGGGTCTGCTTTCGGCCTGGGCAGGAGAGGCCCCCCTGCGATTGATTGTAGGGAGCTGGGGGTCCGCTCCTGCCCAAGAGGCTTTCGGTCTGGGCATGCCTGGGCAGGGGCTGAGCCGGTGATAAGAGGGAGCTGGAGAGGCCTGCCCAGTCCTAAAGCTTCGGCCAGAGGCTTTAGGCCTGGGCAGGGCCCAGCCTTCCATTGGTGTGAACTATAGAGGAAACACCTTTTCTGACTGCACATTGGCTAAGCTTCCTGTATGCCACTGGTAATATTCTTAGTAACTTGGGTAATAAGAATCCAAAAAGGTGATCTAGGGTTTTTCCACCACACTTCTGGAGAAAAAAATGAAGGTCCACTGCTGGAGGGCTAAGAAATGTCATATCTTGCCCTAGTCGGTTTGACTCAGTGGATAATGCCTCAGCCTGCAGACAGCAGGGTCTGGGTTTGATTCTGATCAAAGGCATGTACCTAGGTTGCAGGCTCCTCCCTGGCCGGGGCCCAGATCAGAGCTCATGCAGGAGGCAACCAATCAAAGTGTTTCTCTGTCTTTCCCTTTCTCTTCCACATTCTCTAAAAGTCAATGGAAACATACCCTCAGGTGAGGATAAAAAATAAAGAAATAAATCCATATCCTATGAAAGACACATCTTGAAAATGCCTAAAGAAAGTTGTCATTTTTTCTTGGTGAAGGGACTGGAGTCCGTGTTGATGAAAACACCTTGGTGGCTGCGGTGACTGACAGTGGCTGCAGCAGTGGGGTGATGGGGCTGGTGCCTTCCCCTGACCAGCCCGGTTGCCTCCCACAAAGGGAGGCCAGACTGTGGCTTAGGTACGCTCCCTGTGGGGTGCGGGCCTAAGCCGTCAGTAGAACATCCCCTGAGGGCTCCCAGTATGTGAGAGGAAGCAGGTTGGGCTGAGGGACCCCCCAACCCCCAGTGCACGAATTTCGTGCACCAGGCCCCTAGTAGTATGATTTCTCTAAAATATTTTTCTGTTTACTCCCTCTTCCAACAGTGTCAAAGACTCAATTACAGACATATTAGGATATTTGAAATGTTTCTAAAGCACCTTAACATTCTGTTCATTTTTTAAAATAATATATTTCTCTACATATTTCATTTTGTCTTTTTTATTGCTATGTCTTCAAATTCACTATTTTTTTATTTTTTTCAATATCTTGCATTCAGTTTATCACATTTAATACAGTGTCATCTATCACATTGTAATTTTCATCTTTAGGAGTTTGATTTTGGTATGTTTTTAAAACATATTTTCTTTCATCTCTTTTCTTAACTTTTACAATCCTATCTAATAATAGAGTAATATGCAAATTAACCATCATTCCGCGACAAAAATGGCGGCCCCCACAGCCACAAGATAGCTGCATCCAGTCACCTCAGAGCGGGGAAAGCAGGGCATGGCGGCTTCCTGATCGCGGCAGCCGGGAAGCCCCAGGCCCTGCAGACAGAGCGGGGAAAGCAGAGAATGGCGGCTTCCGGATCGCGGCAGCCGGGAAGCCCCAGGCCCTGCAGACAGAGCGGGGAAAGCAGGGAATGGCGGCTTTTTGATCACGGCCTCAGGCTCTGCAGACAGAGCCCCGAGAGGAGGGCATGGCGGCTTCCGGATCATGGCAGCCGGGAAGCCCCAGGCCCTGCAGACAGAGCGGGGAGAACAGGGCATGACAGCTTCCTGATCGCGGCCTCAGGCTCTGCAGACAGAGCCCCGAGAGGAGGGCATGGCGGCTTCCGGATCACGGCAGCCGGGAAGCCCCAGGCCCTGCAGACAGAGCGGGGAATAGCAGGGCATGGCAGCTTCTTGATCGCAGCAGCCGGGAAGCCCCAGGCCCTGCAGACAGAGCAGGGAGAACAGGGCATGGCGGCTTCTTGATCGCGGCAGCTGGGAAGCTCCAGGCCCTGCAGACAGAGCAGGGAGAACAGGGCATGACAGCTTCCTGATCGCTGCCTCAGGCCCTGCAGACAGAGCCCCGAGAGGAGGGCATGGCGGCTTCCTTAGCACTGCGGCAGAGGGGAAGCCCTAGGCCTGCAGACAGAGCCCATAGAGCAGAGCATGGTGGCTTTCTTAGAGCAGAGGTGGCGGGAACACCCCAGGTCCAGCAGACAGAGCCCAGACAACAGGGCATTGGGGTTTCCTTAGTGTGTCCGTGTTGGCGAAGCCCCCAGGCCTGGCAGACAGAGCACACTGCAGGGCATTGGGGCTTCCTTTGCATGGCGCATGGCAGCAGCAGGCAGAGAGTAGACAGCAGGGCATATGGGGACTTCATCTCCATGGCTGCAGGGAAACCTCCAGGCCCTGCAGAGAGCAGAGAACCATGGGGAGTGGGCCTAAGCCATCAGTAGGACAACCCTGAGAGCTCCTGGATTGTAGAGGGTGCAGGTTGGGCTGAGGGACCTCCGTGCACGAATTTCGTGCACCGGGCCTCTAGTACAGTTATAAAAACTTAACATCCTTACCTGCTAGTTCTAACATTTGTGGAAGTTGTTGGTTGATTTGTTTATTTTTATTTTCTTTTAATCATGGGCCATATTCCCCTGCTTCTTTGCATGCCTCAAAATAGTTGATTGGATGCCAGACATTATGAATTTTATCTTATTGAGTGTCCACAACTTTTTTGTTCCTATAAATATTCTAGAGCTTTATTCTGAGAACACTGGTAAAATTTTATGAAAATATTTTTATTCTATTGGCTTTTTCTTTTAAGATTAATCAGTTAAGACTATGCTCAGTGTAGGACTAATTATTCTCTACCATCCAGACAAGAAGGGATAGGCATTATTTCTAGCTGTGAGTGATCACCAGAACTTGTTACCTCTAACCTTTGGGACAAGCTCTCCCCAGCCTCGTGTCATTTCTTAAATGTTTAGTACTCACCTGAATATTACATGGAAAATGTGGGTATCTGGAGTTCTCTCTCTGTGGCTTGCTCCTGTTTATTTATCTGTCATGCAGATTCTAAACATCTTAGTCCCTCCAAATTCTTATCCTCATCACCTTAACTCAAGAAGTTTGCTGGATTTGTCAAGTTCCCCTTCTCTGAATAATGCCCTGGCAACAATTTCAAGGCAGTAACTTAGGGAAATTGTATGGTTCACTTCATTTCCCAACATCTTCAGGGATCATGTCCTTCAAACTCATGTTTAGTGTCTTGAAAATCATTATTTCACATATTTGTCCATTTTTTGTTTGTTTTAATCACAAAGATAAAAATGGTCTTTGTTACTTCTTTTCAGTCAGAGGTGGAAGTCTTGGGTTCACCACTGAATTACTATTTATTGTTTCATGGCCTTCTTATTTATATCTCAAACAGAGCATAGAAAATAGCAATTTATAGTCCTTTCTTACTATTATCCATCTGGGTTTTCACATCATGAAAACCTGGGAGAACTAATAATTATTAGGTTGACTAACTATAGATAAATTCCATAATTTATAATAAAAATGTTTTAGGTTCAGTATAATTTGGTTAAAGTAATTGTAGTTTGAATTCAATTACAGATTTTCATGTGACTCTTCTCTTTTTGTCATTGGATAAGTTTCCATGATTCTAACCATCCACAGCATTTGGCAGAAGCAAATCCAGTAATTAGCTCAGTCATTTTAACCTTCAATTTAGGGACACTACAGTTATCATCTATAAGATGAATGAATGATTTCAATGATTATAAAGGCCACTGAAGATCTGTACTGGTCATTTTACCATTTGCTTTTTCTAAAAACAACATACTATAGCTTCACTCTCCTAGCTCCAAGAAGATCTGCTTGCTTTCCTTTATTATTTTATCTTTAAAGATATAGCTAAATATGAAAACAGTCCTGATCATTAACGTATTCTCTTCCTCTTCCCACATTCAAGATTACATAAACTTTTCCATTATCCTTAATCCAATGATTTAAACAACTGTTGTGATTTCATAAGTGGAATCATTTGACTACAGGTGGGGATTAATTTGTAAAGGCAGGAAAACAGTTGAAAACAAAGAGCTAGTGTCCAAGTAAATATCTCTTGAGAAATGAGGGAGTACAAGCTACATCGCATGAGAAGAATTGTTACTGAGTATTATGGCTTAAAGAATTCCAGGTGGTCTGTGTGGGTCATAATACTAATTAGCATTTCATCTTGGAATAATCTTTGTTCTTTCCAATACATTTTTTTAAACTAGTGCTTCTCAGGCAAAGTGCTAAAAAGTTTGTTTGTATGGGTTCATTAATTCTGTAGCTATACAATATAAATCAAAATAAAAAAGCAAATGAAGGATCTGTTGGAGAAGCATTCCTCTGTATAAACTTTAGAGGTAAATGAAGCAAGATAATTTTTGAGATGAAGCTGGGTAAAGTAGGGTTCAATTAGCTGGATCAATCTCTAATTCGCCATTTCAGTTTCCTCATGTAGATATAACTCTTGTCTCCATAGGTTAAAACTAGTTTAATTCTAGGCTTTTCTAATTTGTGTGGGGTGGGGGGAGGGCGGGGGCGGGGGGAGGGCAGTGAAGGACTGGTTGGGGGAGAAGGAATTAAAGACCTTTTTTCTTTGGTAGAGAAGGAAATCTATGTTAATAAATCATGATCAGGAAATAGAGTGGGGATAGGTAGTAAGAAATGATGAGCAAGATAGAATAGGCAGGGCCTCCACAAACTCCTATTTTTCTTCATCTGTCAAGATATACCTTATAACTCACTCTATAATAGGATGTAGCAAATCCTGCTAAAAACTCCAACAGCCTGATCTCTTCTAATGAGAAAAACTAATGAGCAAGTTTTGCTTTCCTATTTATAGCCACTTATGCCATTCTCTATATACACCTTTCCTTCCTCCCTATTGCCTTAAGAATCAACTATCTGGCATAGCATGACCTTTTTTTCCATCTAGTCCCAACTTACCTCTTCATTTGCATCTCAAGTCACATTCTTCCTTACTTTTAATTCCTCATTTGCACCAAACAATGCCATTCCCCCCAATGATTATGCAGTTTTATACCTCTTCCCTCTTAGGATCACTTTTATACCCAGACATGTTTCCTCTTCTTCACCGTATTTACTCTTTTTCCTCCTTCAAGACCCATAACAAATGTCTTATCCTCATTGACGCCATTCTCAACTTGCTTAGGAAGAGTCACACCTTTCCCTATTCACATACCTTTATATTAAGATTTAACACGTCATTGACTATCACCCCCAGGGAAAGCATTTGTGCCTCCATCCTGATATCTAACATAATTGGCACACAGTAGGCCTTACACTGTAAGGGTATGAAAGAATTAATTTAAATGAATGAGCAAAAGGATAGCTTCTTTCACACACAGAGCTACCCGTCCAGCTACAGTGCTCAGTATTTTCTTCTCTTTTCACATGCATAAACAACACATTGACTTCATCAGTAGGAACTGTTATGGTTCATTTCGAAAGGGTTTTGTTGCATTGGGTAGTCAGTGCCAGCAAATAATTCTTGATGCGCGTGTGTCTTTACAGGTTGAGTAAGTAAGAGAGAGTGAAGCAAAAAACAAGTACAGAGATAGAGATTGCTGATATTCAGGGAGTCACTGACTTAATACTATAAACAGAAAAAAAGTAGCAAAGCAATGGAAACTTTATGTCAGGGAACAGGAGAGCCATGAGCCTACTTATTGGCTTGACCCTTAGTCAAGTATTTCCAATAGTAATCTCCTAGTAAAAAACAAACAAACAAAAACACTTAAGGTTAGATACTATAACTGCAACCACCTGGAATTATAATCCCTTCACTACTCTCCTTCAGTATTTCTGCTACCATTTACTGCTTCTCAAGAAAAGAAAAAAGTTCTTTAGAGTGGATTACTGAAAGTTATCAGGTCATATCCATAAATAAGCAACAAATACGTTTTTTAAAATCACTTTTGTTCTCAACTTAATGGTTATTGAAATTTTAAAAATATATATTTGTATTGATTTCAGAGAGGAAGGAAGAGGGCGAGAGAAACATAAATGATAAGAGAGAATAATTGATTGGCTGCCTCCTACACACGCCCCACTGGGGATCGAGCTGGCAACCCAGGCATGTGCCTGACTGGGAATCGAACTGTGATCTCCTAGTTCATAGGTTGGTGCTCAACCATTGAGCCACACTGGCTGGGCAATGATTTTTTTTTTTTTTTAATAAATGACATCTACTTTCCTTGTTGTGGGTATTAGGATATCAAAATTGTGTTTTTCATCCTTGTAAATAAATGATATAATTGTGTTTCATATTTTGTTTGCTTCTAAGGCTAAAAGAATGACTAGATATAGTATATCTGAAACATACTAGAATCCTAATATATAAAAACCCTGGGTCTGCAATGACCAGGAGGCTCCACCAACCGGAAATTGGTCCTGCAGTCAGTGCTGGGTCGCTGACCGCTATGGCTCCAGGCATGGTGACCCAGCACTGACTGCTGAGGGTCCTGTGAATCAGGCCCAGAGAGAGACCTGAAGAGAAGCAGGGTCTGATCTGTTGATCAGCACTTGCCTCTCTCTTTAGTTCTGGGCCTGGTCAGCAGCTGTGCCTCCATTTCTCTCCAGGCCTCCACCAAGGGCTGCTGATCAGCCCCGCCTTTTTGATCAGGGCCTGTTGATAAGCCCAGAGACACTGACTGGCATAGAAACCGACTAATCAGAACCAAATCTGGGTCAACTGTGAGGAGCCAATGGCTGCCTAGGAGGCGAAGCTTTTGACGCTGACTGGCATAGAAACTGACCAATCAAAACCAAATTGGCTGGCAGAGGAGGGCAGTTGGGAGTGAGATCAGGCCGGCAGGGGAGGGCAGTTAGGGGTGATCAGGTAGGCAGAGGCAGTTAGTGGCGATCAGGCCAGCAGGGGAGGGCAGTTAGGGGTGATCAGGTAGGCAGAGGCAGTTAGTGGCGATCAGGCCAGCAGGGGAGGGTCATTGGGGGCAACCAGGCTGGCAGGAGAGGGCAGTTGGGGGGGACAAGGCCTGCAGGGGAGGGCAGTTGGGGGCCAGATCAGGCCAGCAGAGGAGGGCAGTTGGGGGCGATCAGGCCAACAAAGGGGAACAGTTGGGGGCGAGATCAGGCTGGCAGGGGAGGGAAATTGGGGGTGAGATCAGGCCTACAGGGGAGGGCATTTGGGGGGGATCAAGCCTTCAGGGGAGGGCAGTTGGGGATGACCAGGCTGGCAGGGGAGGGCAGTTGAGGGCAACCAGGCCTGCAAGGGGAGGGAAGTTGGGGGGGACCAGGCCAGTAGGGGAGGGCAGTTGGGGTCAAGATCAGGCTGACAGGGGAGGTGAGATCAGGCTGGCAGGGGAGGGCAATTGGGGGCAACATCAGGCTGGCAGGGGAGGGCAGTTGGGAACAATCAGACTGGCAGGGGAGCAGTTAGGTGTTAATCAGGCTGGCAGGGGAGTGGTTATGGGGTGATCAGTCTGGCAGGCAGAAGCGGTTAGGGTAATCAGGCAGGCAGGCAGACAGGCAAGCAGTTTGGAGCCAGCAGTCCTGGATTGTGAGAGGGATGTCCGACTGCTTGTTTGGTCCCGATCCCACCCAAACCGGCAGTCAGACATCCCCTGAGGGGTCCCAGATTGGAGAGGGTGCAGGCTGAGCTGAGGGACCCCACCCCCAGTACATGAATTTCGTGCACTGGGCCTCTAGTCATAGTATAAGCTTATGGAGTAGTTTAATGAATAAAGGTCAGCTTTCACTTTTTTCCTTCCCTCTGCACTCTAGCTCAAACAAAGTGTGAAATTGCCCTACCTGGTTTCGCTCAATGGATAGAGCGTCAGCCTGCGGACTGAATGGTCCGAGGTTTGATTTCAGCCAAGGGCACATGCCTGGGTTGCAGGCTCAATTCCCAATGGGGGGGGGCGTGCAGGAGGCAGCCAATCAATGATTCTCTCTCATCATTGATGTTTCCATCTCTCTCTTCCTCTCTAAAAATCAATAAAAAATATTTTTTTAAAAAAGGGTGAAATTAAGTAAGTTAAATTATTCAGTAAAACCACTTATTATTTTTAGGACACATCTTAGAGTTTAAACTTTCTAACTTCTGTCCTGGCTCTTTAAGACTATTGCCACCTCTTATGTGTCCCATTTCAGTAGAGGAAAGATGAAAACATGCATGAGACAACTGAAATATACTGCAAGATTTTAATATTACTAAAACAAACTTTCATTCTCTGTGTTTAGCCACCAGCTGTAGCTGACACAAATATATAGTTGCTAGCAGCTAACCCGCCCTGAGATTGAGATTTTTCTTTATATAAAAATGTATTTATGGCCATTTTTTAATCTTCATTTTGAATATAATACTTGCTAGTATCTTTCAGCTTATAATTATTTTGCTTCACATCAAAGAACAATATTAGAAATTAAAGTCCATTCACTGTTGTGTATGATTCACAGCCTATGTGGTGGGTCTTATAAAAGATGTGTTTTTCTTTTTCAGACTTCCTGCCCTCTTCCTCTGTCTCCTGCATGCATGTACTCCCACTTCCCATTGTTTGGTTGTTTTGGTATTAGTAATATATATTGGCAATACATACATGTCAGGGAAAGAAACCTCTTCCTGCTCACCAGCCTGATCCATTAGCCAAGGAAACCTCCGTGTGTCTCGGGCCCTCGGCACAATCTTTTGCAGTTAGATCGTTGCTGTGGACTTTCTACAGCGCTTGCTGAATAATAACGACATTCTTGGTACCAAGATGCCTTCACTTTCCTTCCTCGGTGTGGAATCATATAGCACTGTGGAACTTACAAATAATTAGGTTATCTTTAAACCACTGGACGTCTTCCAGTCACTCTATTTCACAGGATTAATTATGCAAGAAAACCGAATTGTTCTTCACAAGGGTTACAACTTTTAACAAACAACATGCTGTTTAAATTCAGGTTTGGCAACTCTGGCCCCAACCCCCCTGAAATTTAGGGCACCACACCCACAGCATAATAAAACCTTTAGTGGTCCTTTGTCTTTTCGCTCGCCTTCTATTTTTTCTCAAGGGTGTTTTATGCTGGAAGATGCAAACAAAAGTTGTCCAGATGTTATTTGTATCAGAGCAGGATTTCAGTCCAGCTATCTGTGGTTGCAAATGTTTATTTTAATGGGGTATTGTGCAATTTTGCTGTGTAGACCTTCATGGCCTTATATGCATGTGCTCGGCAATGCCAGGACATTGTTTTTTAAAATATATCATTTTAGTCCATTTGAATGATTACTAGTCACGAGGGGAGCAAAAAATGTAACACCTGTAGGAACACAGAGGATCACTTTGCCAATGCCCCCATGTTGACACTGTGCAAACTGCCTGATTACGAAATCATGACCAATGGGCTTTAGGTAAGCAGGAGGAAGGTGTGGTCCAAGCCCTAGCAACAGTCCCAGCCATGAGACAAAGTTACACAGTTACGGGGCAGCAGTAAACATACCCAGGGTGTCGAAAAATAGGCCAGCTGCCTGCCCCATGCAGTTTGATGGAATGAAAGAGGAGCTTAGCTAAGTCACCGTAGTGTGAGCTGCAAGTTTATTTTAGCTATTATAACAAGCATGGGGCTGGGCTTATTATTCATTTTTAGAATTCTAATAAAAACTTAACTGATGTTTCCTTGATACTGAAGTAAATTGTTTACCCTGTATCTAAAAACACATGTTGTGCCCGATGCCTCAATTAGGAGTAGGGGATTTCTAGTCCTTAAAATAAAATTTGGAACTAAATTACATCATATGGAAATAGATTTCATTTTTCAGGAAGTTGAATTTTAGACCTACTGATTTTCTCTTGAGAATTGATTTAAAATTGAAAGAAGCTTCTAGTACACATGCGAAGGACACATTCACTGCAATAAAAAAAATACACACATGCAGTTTTTTTTAATTTTACTGAATTTATTAAGGGGGACTCTGGTTAATAAAACTATACAGGTTTCAGGTGTGTAATTCTATAATACCTCATCTGTATATTGTATTGTGTGTTCACCACCCAAAGTCAAGTCTCTTTGTCACCATTCATCCCCCCTTTACCCTCTTCTGCATCCCCACAACCCCATTTCCCTCTGGTAATCACCATACTGTTATCTGTCTTTGCAAAAAACCAAACTAAGCCAAAACTAAAAACCAACCAACCAAACAAACAAATAAACACCTCACACACACGTTAAATTTAAACTCAGTTAGAAAGGACTCCTGAGAGGAAGATTATATTAGGACATTTAACAACAAGGACTGATATAACTCACCCTAGAGGTTTCACAGGCATTTTTAATTGACTCCCTTAGTGAAAGATAAATATTTAGTTGAAAATAAGAGCTAAAGACAGTCAGTCTTTCATAAATCAGCTTTGAGGTAAATTAAATGTTGGTATAGTTTCATAGCTACAAGTAGTTCTAATAAGATCTGTTGGTCCAGAAATTAAAGTACATGATGAGGAAAACAGTTTTTCAACACTTTGAAAAGAAATAGATTTTGGGTCATTTCATGTAATAGCATGTATGTCAGTCAACATTGTAACAATACATTATCCTATGTTTGCCTAATAGTTTATAATTTAAAAAGTACCTTGCACATTCACTCCTGGTGTCATAGCTTTGAATATCTTACAGTGTCATACTTTTGTCATTCCCCAGAGTCTGAAATATCCCCATGCACTGACTTGTTCTCCATAGGTGCGGACACAGTGCTATTCCTGTGAGATTCAGCCCTATGTACTCAAATGGTTTACTTCTCATATGGATCAAAAGGTTGCAGAGAACTAATCCATAACGTAGGCATGTGTTAATCTATATCCCAAAATATAGGATGTGTGTGAAATACCCTTAATCCCTTCACTTTCTTTACTGAAATAATGAGTCACTGAATGTGGCACTTTTTTTTTCTAACAACAAGAGCACTAAAACAGGAGAAATGCATGCGGTTGCTTTCCTTCTTTCTGTCCAGGAGGCTCTATCACTCCAGTAAAAGCTCTGATAACTAGAATGCTTGGTGGCTTAGTTTGGGTTTTCCCAGAAGCAGACCCTGAGATAAGGATGTGAGGGCAAGCAGTTTATTTGGAAGGTGCAGGGAACATTAGCTGAGAGTGCAGGGGAGAGATCCAGGGAGGAGAAGTCACCCCATGAAGCAGTGCTTTATGAAGCCAGCTATCACAGTGTGGGGTTGGAGCTTAATCCTGCAGAGGACCTGTAGAATGCAGGGCAAACACACACCCAGAAGGATCCCATCCTAGTGATGAGGGAGCAGGAATATTGTGTACCACTTCCTTAAAGTTATTGGGTAAGAGAGTTATTGGATAGGGGTGTGGATGGGGGAGGAGCGGAGGCTGCCCTGGTGCTGTGTCAATTCTTGGACTCCGGAATGTTGTGACTGCATAAGTAGCCTTCCTAGATGCAGGAACAAAGTCCTCAAGCAAAATGGGGGCAGGTGGAAGGCAGAGAGCTCACACTGTAAAATCTGCAGAATAAAGATTGGGGCACTGAAAGCATCTTCCTATAGTTGGGAAAACATATATTCTCTATGATTTGGACATTCTCGTTAACTAAAGATTTAATAAAAATGTGTACTTTGATAAAAATTACTCTAAATATTATTTTTAAAAATGTTCCCAAATGAATTACCTGCTGGATATGTGTATATGTTATTTAGAAAGTACCTTGAACATTAACTCTCAGTGTTATAGCTCTGAATATCTTACATTGTCATGCTTTTGTCATATGTGTGTATGTGTAAATATATATATATATATATATATATATATATATATATATATATATATACACACTAGAGGCCCGTTGCAGGAAGATTCCTGCAAGAATAGGGCTTCCTGCGGCCATCTACACCACCCCACCTGCTTCCCTCCCTTCTCCGCCGCTCCACTTGCTTCTCTGCAGCTTCATTCCCTTCTGTAGAGCTTGGCTTCCTTCCACATTGTCTTCAGTCTTCACTCTGCGCCTGGATATGCAAATTACCCGCCATCTTGGTTGGGTTAATTTGCATACCCACTCCTGATTGGCTTGTGGGCGTAGCAGAGGTACGGTCAATTTGCATGTTTCTCTTTTCTTAGATAGGATATATATATATATATATATATATATATATATATATATATGACTGGTTAATAAAATTATATAGGTTTCATGTGTAGAATTCTGTCTTATGTATCTGTCTCTAAATATAGGAGGATCCCATGACTCTGCCTTAGACGCTTCCCTTTATAGCTACCTGCATCACTTTACCAGATCTTAATAGTGTGTGTGTGTGTGTGTGTGTGTGTGTGTGTGTGTGTATTTCTCTGAAAGTTCAAGATCACATGATCCTGTGGTCCTAAGCATATTTTCTCAAGGAAAAATATCACCCAAGGTGTACAAGGTGCACAAGCTGTAGGAAACAAAGATGATTTTGCACTAACTTCAAGAGATTTTCTGATTGGAAATCAAAAGAAAAACATGTATTGTCCTTTGCCATGTTCTATTCAAAAGTACTAGTAGACTATTACAAGAAAAGATAAAACTACCAATTAATTGAAGGCTGTGCAAAATTAATTACTGTTAGTCAAGGGTTCAATGCAGCTGCCAAAAGGAAAGCAGGGCCGTTAATTTAGGAACTCACTCATCTATTTATCCAACACATTTTTATAAAATATTTACCATGTGCCAGGGAATTATAATAATAATTATAATCGAACCTGGGACCCTTGAGTCCGCAGGCCGACGCTCTAACATGAAAGTGGCCTGGGCAGTCGCCAAGGTCTTTAGACTAGTTAAGACGTGATTCTGAACTTCTCTGCTGCTTTCGAGCTAGGAGATTTCAAGCATGTTACCTTAGTTCCCTGAGTCTCAATTTCCTCAACTATAAAATAAGAGTAAAGTATTTAAGGGCTTTGTTGAGCTTATGCTTGACAAGCACTTAAGAGTATGCCTGGAACACATTAAGCACTTCTTAGGTGTCATTTTTATAATGTTGCTGATGGGAATGCCAGGGTTGCTGCCACCAAAGTCCTAGCAATCTGCTAACTGGTGCAGATAGATACACTGTAATGCATGGCAAAATACCACACGTGTTTTCTGATCACAGAGGAATTAGAAAAATATCTTTCAAGGAGGTAGAACAAAAAGGTTTCTGCTAGGTGATGTTAAGGGTCAGACTGAGGGGGTGAATATAAATCAAAGCATGCAATTCTACATGCACCTTGTGTGCTGTAACATTTGACTACCAAGTGCCCGAGACAGAGCTCATAAATCTGTCTCTAAATATTGGAGGGCCCCATGCCTCTTCCTTGGACTCTTCCCTTTCTAGCTACCTGAATCCCTTTACCTGATCTTCATAATTTTTTTTAAATACATGTTATTGATTTTTTACAGAGAGGAAGGGAGAGGGATAGAGAGTTAGAAACATCAATGAGAGAGAAACATCGATCAGCTGCCTCCTGAACACTCACTACTGGGTATGTGCACGCAACCAAGGTACACGCCCTTGATCAGAATCGAACCTGGGACCCTTGAGTCCGCAGGCTGATGCTCTATCCAGTGAGCCAAACCGGTTAGGGCTGATTTTCATAATTTTAATACCATCATTTCACTGAGGAACTCCAAATTGTGATTGAAGAACACTAAATTTAGGTTTTCAGGTAGGCTCTTTTCCACAAATTTAGTTGTGTATTTACAAATGTTCAATTGGAACTTGTTTCATCCATATTATAAGCCCAAGTGCCTACATGTTCCAGAATGCCCTCTGTGATCTCACTTCTGTTTTCTTTAACCTCACTTTCTTACTTATTTCCTTCTTGTTATGGCATTTCAGTCATATTAGGTTCAACATGTATGGCTACACCTTCCCAGCGTGGACCTTTATTTTGCCTGTTTCTCTGCAACATTACACCCCCAGGCATTTTTCTGAATAGCATTCTTATCTTCTTTAAGTCTTTGCTTAAAATTCACCTTTCTGGTCCTGGCCAGGTAGCTCAGTTGTTTAGCATGTCATCCCAATCTGCCAAGGTTGTGGGTTCGATCCCCAGTCAGGGCACATATAAGAATCAACCAAATGAATGCATCAATAAGTAGAACAATAAATCAATCTCTCTCTTTCTCTCTCTCTCTCTCTCTCTCTCTCTTCCTCTCAATCAATCCATAAAACAATGTTTTAAATTCACCTTTCTCTATACTGATCACCATATTTATAAATTCTGTGATCTGCACTCCTCCACCTCTGCTTACATCCTTTTCAAAATGATTCAGCACTACTTCTTTTTGCAGAAACATTTATTGCTTTATAACTCAGTTTATTACTTAGTAATTTTATGTTGATCTCTTCTTATCACCATTAGAATTTAGTTCCATGAGGACATCTGTCTTTGTATGTTCTGTTCAGATGTTTATTAAAGAGTGCTTAGCACATGTAGATGCTCAAGAAAATTAATGTCCCTTCTTTTAAAATTGTTCTTATTACAGTAATAGAAACAACCCCTTCAGTTTATAATGCACAGAATTCCTTATAATTTAAAGGATTTTGAGTATAATTTTCATAAACTTGAATGATTCTTTCCATTGGAAAGTGGAATATGATCCTATCTAATAAAAGAGTAATATGCAAGTTGACTATCACTCCAAAACACAAGATGGCTGCCCCATGTGGTCAAAGATAGCCTCCCCCATGTGGACACAAGATGGCCACCACAAGATGGCCACCACAAGATGGCCGGCAAGGGAGGGCAGTTGGGAGGGACCAGGCCTGCAGGGGAGGGCAGTTAGGGGTCACCGGCTGGCAGGGGATGGCAGTTAGGGACAATCGGGCCAGCAGGGGAGCAGTTAGGCGTCAATCAGGCTGGCAGGGGAGTGGTTAGGGGTGATCAGGCAGGCAGGCAGAAGCAGTTAGGGGCAATCAGGGAGGCAGGCAGGTGAGCATTTGGGAGCCAGCAGTCCTGGATTGTGAGAGGGATGTATGACTGCCCATTTAGTGGGATAGGGCCTAAATGAGCAGTTGGACATCCCTTGAGGGGTCCCTGTTAGGAGAGGGTGCAGGCTGGGCTGAGGGACTACCCCCCATGCAGGAATTTTGTGCACTGGGCCTCTAGTATGAAATAAGTAATTTTTATTTAATTTATACTTTCACTCTGAAAAATTATTATTGCTGAATCCATACTAGAAAAAATAAACTAATAACATATCAAATAACTCTAGTATGGCAAGCTTTATATGTATTATTTCATTCAAATTTACAATAACACTACAAGTAGTGTCTTGTCTACTTTAATGGCTTGAAAACTGGAGATCTGAGAAATTGAGTAATTTTCCAAGGTTCACACAGTAATTGGGTGATCTGGAATTGGAACCTAGGTTTTGCTGACTCTATAGCTCTTTATTGATCAGCCACCTTTATTTGATAAATCAAAATCTATTATGTAGATATGAGAAAAAGTTAAAAAGCACAAACATTTATGAACCTAACAAGTGAAGGATAAATTATTTTTTACATATATATATATATATATATATATATATATATATATATATATATTTGATTTTAGAGAGGAAGGGAGAGGGAGAGAGAGATTTAGAAACATCAATGATGAGAGAGAATCATTGATTGATTGTATTCTACACACACCCTACTGGGGATTGAGCCCACAACCCGGACATGTGCCTTGACCAAGAATTGAACCTGGGACCCTTCAGTCTGCAGGCTGACACTCTATCCACTGAGCCAAACCAGCTAGGTTAATAAATGCTTTTTAATAAATGCACATCTTTGTCCAAATAACTTTATCATATTCATAACACTTTTTTTTGCATTCAGACCTCTCCACATGGAACAGCTCCAGAGAAAACTTCAGAGAAGACTTCATTACAGGTAACAGGATGCTGATAATTAAGCATACTTTCAGAAAAAATCCTATTAATAAGTTATGTTTTCTAATTACTTAAGAGGAATGAATTGTAACAACTGTAGTGTACAGATATACCAGTTGGTGTGTTTTTATTTTTTCCAAAAAGTGATTTTAAGTAGCATCTCAAGATGTCAAATGACTAAAAGTGATATTTGAAATATTTTAATTTTGGTTTAGATACTTTTTAAAAGTTTGTTCAAAATGTTGGCTTGAGTTTTCACAAGAACATTTTCTTCTTCTATCCTAGTTTTAAGCAAAATATTAGCTTTTTTGGTGATACCTTTCCCATCATGTTGAAGCTAACAGCCCTGTTTTTTGTTTTTTTTTTTTGAAGTTTCTTTCACTCCTTTCTTTATATACGTCAACTGCATTATGATACAGAAGCATCTGTTTAAAGTTCTCTCAGCTGATTTTATTTTATATCTTCTAAGCTCAGATAACAAATTTGTGTAATTTTCTTTACTCTCTTCTAGAGAAGTCTGATTTTTCTTTTCCAATGCAATACATAATTCCGGTAGAAGGGAACATTTTAAGTTTATTTAAAAAAAAGAGTATTTTGTGTTTCTTCAATTCTTTAGTTTCCACTCTCCTAGCAGCCAACAGCAATGAGAGCCAACCCCATAATCACTTTATGCATAAACATAGAAACATGAAACCTCAAAGAGAGCACCTTTGTCAATAGAAGAAGGCATCTTGTCCATTTCTCTCATTATATAGCTTAGAAAAAAGAGGCCCCAAAAATTTAAAGTTCCTTTAGGACATGTCTCTAGAAAGTGACTGAGCCAGTACCAGGTTGCAATACTACCAATTCTTAATTCTCAAAAATTCTATTTTTTATTACTTAGGTTTGCTTTTTGCTTTTTTGTATAAATTCTTTATAGTTGAAAGTATTACATATGTCTCCTTTTTCCCCATTGACATCTCCCTGCCCGTTCATGCTCCCAGCACAGGCTCTCACCCCTCTACTGTATATATCCATTGGTTATGCTTATATGTATGCATGCAAGTCCTTTGCTTGATCTTTTATACCCTCCCTCCCCTGCCTTCCCACTGAGGTTTGATGGTCTGTTCAATGCTTCTGTGTCTCTGGATCTATTTTTGTTCATCCGTTTATGTTGTTCATTATATTCCACAAGTGAGTGAGATCATGTGGTATTTATCTTTCTCCAACTGGCCTATGTTGCTTAGCTTAATGCTCTCTAAGTCCATCCATGCTGTTGCAAATGGTAAGAGTTCTTTCTTTTTTTACAGCAGTGTAGTACTCCATTGTGTCGATGTACCACAGTTTTCTAATCCACTCATCTGCTGATGGGCACTTAGGCTGTTCCCAAATCTTAGCTATGGTGAATTATGCTGCTATGAATATAGGGGTGCACATATTCTTCCTGCTTGGTGTTTCTGATTTCTTGGTATATATTCTTAGAAGTGGAATTACTGGGTCAGGAAGGTTTTCTTATTTTGGATATATGGAATTGATACTACAAAGATGACTTTTCACTACAGAAATGTAGAGGCATCAACATTATTACTAAGGGTTTATTTAAAAAAGAAATGATTGATTTCAGAGAGGAAGACAGAGGGAGAGAGAGAAACATCAATGATGCAAGAGAATCATTGATCCACTGCCTCCTGCACGCCCCACACTGGGGATAGAGCCCAGCAAATGGGGCATGTGCTCTGACTGGGAATAGAACCTTGACCTCCTGGTTCAGAGGTCAAGGCTTAACCACTGAGCCATGAGGGAAGGCAGTGCACTAAGGGCTTATTTTAATTTATGATGTTTCCCCAAATGAGCATGTTAGCACAAATCCATTTGGGGTGGCACAAATATTTGCCTCTGAAATGTCAGGCTTTTTTGAGAAAGTTAAAATCTAAACAGAGAAATCCATTTGTTATTTTTCAAATAAGATTCAATGTAACAATTTCTGTGGATTTTATTCGTTTTTATCTGTGTGTGAAGTACACAAAACCATGGTTAGCTTCATTGGCTTTCCTTCTTAAACAACACTGCAGAAAAGAGGTAAAAAAATAAAATCAGATAGCAAGATTTCCAGTTTTGCTCATCTTAAGTTTATCTCCTACAAATGAGCATGTATAAAACAGTTCACCTACTATGCTAATGGCCATGGTTTAATGCAGTTCCACTGAATGATCCTGTTAACCTAACCTTCAATTTGCTGGGGTCTGGACGCTGAATTACAGCTTACGTACATAGTTTAACTGCTGGTACAAGGGCTTCTTTTGAATTTTTAATAATCTGAATTAAAGATGGAAAAGCTTTTTTAGACTTCTCCTAGGAGAGATCTAATCTATAGAAAGTCAAGTAGAAAGAAGCCCAGGGGAATTGAAACAGAAAGGTACTATGCAGGTGACACCAGGCTGCACACACAGCTCACCAGATTGTGAGAGCAACTATAAAGCATTTCTTAAAAGTTGCATCTTCAGTAGCCATAGCATTATCAAATACGACACTACCATCAAATATATAACATATATTTGGTAGTTATCTTTAGATCGGCATTAGTCAAATGGAAGTGATCATGGATTCAAAATATCCATTACGTCAAAATCTGAAATTGATACAGAGACAAATCAGAAAATAGTTAATCAGCATACTGAAGGATTATTTGATCATGACTATAGAATTTCTCAAAGCCAGCAGGTTTTCAAATATGAGATTTCTGCAAAATGTAGTGAATACTTAATTTAGTGGGGCTTGAGCAATACTTTTAGAGAACAAAACAGAATAAAATAAAATATGTTACAATATATATCATTTAGCACAGTTAAATTGTGTGAAATTTTGTGAGCTGTGTGTGTTTATGAGTGTATGTGTACTGGGTAAAATGTGTTCTTTTCTCTGTTTTAGAGCAATATGAAAAACATTGGCATATGATATTAAAGTTAAATTTGTATTTTCACAATTTTTATTATTCCAGTGAATATTTTTATTATATACCTTTCTAAGAATATATCTAGCACATATAATCAGGTATATATAGAATAATTATATTAACACATAGAAAGGTTCAGTTTTTCAGTAACTTCTAGAAAAGTTCCCAGAATATGGCAATTCTCTATAAGGTATAAGGCGAGAAAAAAAACTTTAGCAGAAAATTTATTGTATTTTTAGCTATAACCATGTGTATGTGCATGCATTTTTTTTAATAAACCCCTTTCTCTATTATTTATTCCAGTATGAACTTCTTTATATGCTAAACATTGCTAGGAATAATTCACTACACCTGGATATATTCTTACAAAATCATGTCAGCAAATTGGTGTTTTGGGGTGTAGGACAATGATTTGTTATTTAGCATTTCAAGTTTATATACTTGAATATCATAAAGTATGACAGGCAGATATTCCTGTTAGAATCCTTTATGAAAACACAGGAATATGGATATTAAACTAAAAACAAACCCATGAAATGAGGACAGTGACCAAAATGAACCCTGGGACTTCCTCAGGCACAATCCTGTGAATGCTCTAAGGGGTTAATTTTCTAGAGCACACAGTGCAATGTTCTCTGGTTGTTTTGGTAAGTGTAGCTAAGCTTTCTTTTCATTAATACAAGGATGTGTGCTTTTCTTTTGCATTATTCCACCTCATCTTTTTAAAAATGAATAAGTTTATCTATGAGAAGCTTGAGTCATGTGTTAATTATTGCAAAGGATGGTAAAAGTGGTGTATTTCATTTCTTGGGAACGGTACAATTCTTCCTTCCATCCTAACTGAGAATTTGTACATGGCCCACTTAATTCCCATTCTGATTTTGTCTTCAACAAGACTATAGAGAAGAGAAATTTACCTTTCTTTGTGTTTAGGTATAGACCCTGTCTTTTTATAATTCTATATGAACAGGACAAAGCTAAGTAAGTGCAGAGGAATAAATAAAGATGGTCCAGTTCATTGAAAGGGCTCAGGACTGGCCATAGACCAGGGAAATGCATTGAGACAATGGATTCAATAACATCTATGGGTCATTATGAAGAGGCAATAAGGCAAGAAATAACAGAGGAGAACAGATTTTGGATAGCTGTTGAACACTTTTCTTATGTGTGATGAAATGGTTGCTTAAAGCAGTTGGCTGGCTGCATTTAATTATTTTTATTTCAATTTTTTTTTTTTAATATGGTTACTTCATAGACACATTTATTTTCCAACATCAGCTCTTTAGTAGTATAATATAGAATGCCTCATTAGCAATGGAAAATGGACTGAAGTTCGTAGCAGGAATGTTCTGAATAATGTTTTTAGATGTGGAAGAACTTAGCAAGTGAGAGTATAGAGCCTCACTCTTTTCCCTAGAGAACTTTCAAACAAGTAAAAGCCTTTCTCTTTAACCCACGTATTTCCAATAAGCTCTGTCCTCATTTACTGGTGCTGCTTTCACTTCACTAAGGCCTCCCCTTCACTCCCTTGCTCTTCCTTATGCTGCCTTTGATTAGAGACGCCACAGGAGAAAACAGAAACAGGCCTTGGCGGGAAGGAGAGTGTGAGTGCTGCCCTAGCAACTGCACTAATATCTTATTTTATTCATATTATCCCTCTGGTATTCTCATTTTTCACTTAGAGGTAGGGTTAGTGCAGTGGTTTTCAAAGTGTGGTCTCTGGACCAACAGCATCAGCGCCACCAGGAAACGTGTTCCATTGCAAACTTTTGGGTCCTATATATCAAATCAACTGAGGGAGAAATCCTCAGGGTTCAAGGGAAAGTTGAACTTCTGTGTATTCTGACATGGAATGTTCTATCATGATTGAAATGACTGAGAAAGTCAATAAAATAAAATTAAAACAAACAAAAAGCATAGTGAAATCACCGCCAATGAAACAACTACAAAAGCATATAGAATTGTATACCTGGCAATGCCCACTGCCCAATATCACACACTATGTGCATATTGGATGTCTGTTTACACTTATTTATGACAAAAAATGATCATTCTAGTTGGCTCAAACCAAAGTTAATCTATTCGTTGAACAAATATTAGTTGAATGCCTGGTGTGGGCCCTACACTGTGCTAGGCACAGAGGACATACTCTAAGGATACCAGTCATAAGTTCACTACATCAAATCCTCTGCAGAAAGCTGATTCAGGCACTTTTTTTTGGCTGCTTATGCTACCAAAAAAAAAAACAACACACAAAAACTTCTTATATTTCCAATATTTTACACCCTGCAGGTGGAAAGCCTTTCCTACCAGACAGAATGGTTCCATCCCCCCTGATGAAATTTCCTCAGCCTAACAGTATGTGCACGGAGGAAGCTATCTTTGGGGCATTCTAAAGAAAGGCACACTGAGGCTCCAGAAGCACAGCAGCTGAGACGGCCGCCTGCGCCTCTCTCTCAGACCTGAAGGTGAAGCTGAAGCATGGGCCGCAGCTGGGAGAATGGAGAGCAGAACACTGGCAATGGGCAAAATGGTTATTCATTTCCTCTCTTGTGATCTTTCATCTTTCATTTTTGTGAATCTCAATACATAGTTGAGACTTTTCCCAGATTCACAATCAACCCTGATTATCTTCCTCCTCTCTCCATGGACTTTTCCCTTTTTAGTTTCTTGGAAGCTGTTAGAGGAAGAAGATTAAAAACTCTCTGGCATGGAACATTCTTGCCTTTTTTTTTTTTTTTTTTTGGTTGCTTAATATTTGTGTAAGAGTTGAAACAAAGGATAAAATAAGGCTGAGGGATAAGGAGAGATAAACTTTTCTTTCTCCTCAATGGTGTTTTTCATCTTTGACCTCACATAAAAACTGCACTGCACCCAATCATAATATTTACAGAATATAAAACTGGTAGTGATTCTTTTGGTGACAAAGTTATTATACAGTTGATCTTTGAACAACACAGGTTTGAACAGCATGGGTCTACTTATATCCAGATTTTTTTCAATAAATACCTGTATTGTTTTCACCCATGGTTGGGAGTTTGCAGATATAGAGGGCCACATATATACATTGATTTATGCCACTTTATATAGGAGACTTTGGTCACCTGCTAATTTTGGTATCAATTGGGAGTCCCAAAATCAATCTCCCACAGATCCAGAGACATTTTTTAGTATGGAGGGGTAGAGATAGGAGCCCCTAATCCTGAAGTTGTTCAATTATCAACTTCTTATTTCCACCTGGTTTGGTACCTTTTTATTTAACTTGAGATTTGGAGTGTATGGATAATTTATTTTGAGTGAATAACCTAGCCATAGTTTGATTGCTATAAACTGGTCATAACATTTGTTTACCTGAAGTCGCCTGAGCATGGACTCTTAAATACTCTACAATTATAAACCCATGTATGATGAGATTCTCATGTAGTTGAGGACATAGTGAGAGCAGAACCCTGAGAGACACAGTGTAAGCTACAGCCCAAAACCTCCATATTCTTTGAGGCCAGTGTCTTCATCCTGAACAGTGGTTTCTGGTGGTCTGCAGCAAGTCTTAGCTAAGAGCTTTATCAAAAAAATGCATATACACATATGTAATACCTTAATCAATAAAGAAAAAATAAAATAAAGTGCATATA
Source organism: Cnephaeus nilssonii (assembly GCF_951640355.1). Classification (NCBI taxonomy): domain Eukaryota; kingdom Metazoa; phylum Chordata; class Mammalia; order Chiroptera; family Vespertilionidae; genus Cnephaeus; species Cnephaeus nilssonii. The sequence goes on along the minus strand of NC_137081.1, from coordinate 67,390,779 downwards.
GGGTTAAAAGTTATGTGACCAGATTTGCAAAAACAAAAGTGTTAAGTCATGAAAGAGAGTGATTATGTCAAATGGTAGTTTCAGAATCTGTCCCTACTACTCCCCTCACCCCTGCCACCACAACAGATACTGAAATATATTGAAAAATATTAAAAGCCTGGCTCTACTATGGTTATGTTTGATAGTAACACTTGTAAGGCCCTATCCATGGATTCACAAACCAAATGAACAAAGACAGGACTGGGGATGATATGACTAAGCAGCAGCATGTGTGAAAGAGACATGCATTTAGTTGACAATAAGCTCAGTAGGAGTCAACAGCAATGTGGCTGCCAAAAAGGCTGATGGGCCCTGAGGCTGTATTAATAGAAGCCTTGAGCTATAATAAGGGAAATAATGGGGCAACTCCATTTGAAGCTGCACACACAACACCTGGAGGGTGAAGTCAGCCCTGTGGGTCCCATGTGGGATCCATGTGGACCTGTTTGCAAGGAACAGGGATAAGACAGTGAAGGCAGTAGGAATTACAGCATGTAAGAAACACTTATGGGAAATGAGGTTTACCTTTAGAAAAGTCTTAATAAATACATGGTGCCATGATTAACAGACTTGTCGAAAAAGGATGAAATTTGCTGTACATGATAAAAAAGAAAAGCAAGAACCACTCTATAGAAGTCTAGCTGGAACGATACGCTAGAAAAATAACATAGGCATTCCAGTCAAAGAAATCTGTCATGGACTATGGGTGTATAGGTCTTCTCAATAAGCTTGAATGAGAATGCTTCTCATCTTCACCTCTGTTTCTATGTTCCTATCATGAGGAAATTTCCCCCTTATAGATTTAATTTGAGCATTAGAAATAAAGTATTTTAAATTCCTAGCACAGTGCTTTTCATCATATATGCTCAGAATCTAGAACAGCAATGACAAAAGTCAGATATATCTAGAGTTTCATGTGCAATGCTGAGGAGAAATGAATGAAATTATGCTCTCTGGAAAGGGTGGTAAGATTGATGAATCAAAGAAAACACAGAAAGTTAAAAGTGAATATGTGATCAATCAAATGACCTATAGGGTTTCTATCAGTCCAGAAACTTATGATAAAGATATTATAACATAGCTGTATATACAGAAAAATACATTAAAATAAAACTTAAAAAAAAAGAGTAGTTGATCTACAAAGAAACCTATGTATTTTTGGTCTTGGATATTTCATAAATATTTAGAAAGAATATATTTTATTTAAAAATTAGAAATTTCTTGAAAGGACCACTTCAGAAGATAGTAAGAGTCTTAATTAGTAGGGAACTAATGTTAATATTATCATAAATGTTATAGGTTGTTGTGTGTTTTTTAATCCTTTAATAGGTGATTTATTTCATAGTTCAAAATCAACCCTTGTCTCCTGGGTTGAGGTCCTGCTTTTTTTAATACTCTGAGGACAGAATTCTTCAAATCCTGCTGACAATATTATGTACATCATTTTCTTCCATGTAGCCTTAAGTCAGTTGACCTGTAATAAGACTTACACATTCAATATATACTTGCTTTGTTTATAACTACAAAAAATCTCAAAATGTTATCTGGGTTCAAATATGGTTAAGGATAGTCTTTTATATTATATTCAAAATTTATTTAGCCTATTATAAAAGTCCCAGTCTCCATGCTGCAATTCTGATGTTGCTCCAAAACAATCTTGCCAACCAAACCCCCAAGTTGCTCAGGAACAATCCAGAGTCTGCAAATGACCTTCCTCAGTATGGAAGGCAAGTCATTCAGTAGGCACTGAAAATCCTCAAACCAACCCTTAATAATATGCTGTTCATTTTATATGGTTCTCTAAAATACTAACGTGTATGCTGTGGAGCCTGAGAAAGAAGATACCTACCAGAAAGGTATTCTGGTGGCTAACTAGGCTCAAATGAAAAAAAAAAAAATACAACACACACACACACACACACACACACACACACACACACACACACACACAACCTAGCAGCCATTTCCACACAGGAGCCTCTCTCACACAAACTGCACTTCAGAGAGAAGCCTGCACTGAGCTGCCTGCCTCTACACTGAACTGCCTGCCTGCACTGTGTGTCTGCCATCTGAGCCAGCCCTTATAAAAGTAGTTCCTGCAATCCTATTTCAATCAATAGGACTGAGGCTTTCCCCATCTAACTGAACCTGCACAGCTCTGACCAATCAGACTGGCTCCATTCTGACCAATCAGGACAGTGCCTTTCAACCAATCAAACTCTAAAGATTTGAAGTCTTCTTTTGCATGAGGATGGGCCAATCAAGAAACAGGGGTGGGAGCTTCTGTCTGTAAAGGCCAGCTCCCCTCTGGCTCAGGGAGCATACTTGCCCTTTCTACCAAAAATTGAAGATTGCGTTCCCTAATTAAAGCTGAAACACATCTCATCTCATCTGGCTGGGGCGAGTGAAGCGGAGTATAGCTGAGCTGTCTAGCCCCAGAGGGGTGTGGCCCCTGGGCTGCTTCATAGCCATGCTGTTTGCACAGCCTAGCTGAATCACAATTAAGCTATTTTGCAATGAAGAAAGTTTTCTTCTTTACCGAATCCCACATTGAGCATTTCTATTGGCATGGAATTGGCACCATCAGTTGACATTACTCATGAGGACACATTCTATATTTCTTTTCTTCATGAGTATATCTTAATAGGTCCTTATAGTAGGATACATAAACTATTTAACAAATAAATGGACACTTTCTATATTACTGATTCTCAATCATAGTTACCTATTAGAATCACTTGGGAAGCCTTTAAAACTGGTAATTTCTGAGCCTGCCCCAGAACTAGGTAAAACAGAAATTCTGTTTTACCAGCTTTTAATGCAATTTTTATGGAAAGGTAGGATTGGAAATATCTGTATTAAATGATTATGTTTGTATTACTGAAACCTGTCATCTCCTTGAAAGTCTTATTCACCACTTTTTCTGCATATATTTGATAAAGGGTGCTAAAGTTTAGTATTCCAAAAATCATAGCCTTTACATTTACACCTTAGCATTTTTTAACAAATTAATTTTTGTCTAGCAGTTATGTGAAATAAATAATTTAAGTATTCTATTTAAAGATTATGAGACTTAGATTATTCTTTTTGGTTGGATATTCAGTGGTTGTATTCTTGGGAATTTTAACTAATAAGAAGGTAGGCCTTAAGATTATTTGTACTCCAAGTTTAAATTAAATATGTGGAAGTTACTTGTTTCTATATAAAATTATTCATGAAGGAAAGCTTTTTTTTTGAAATCACACAATTAAGGTCATAGAACAGAATTTTCCCGCAGAGAACTTACAACTGACCAATAGAATATTTTAAAAGAAACTATATTATGAAAACTTTTAGTTTGGTCATGCTCTTTCCAATTCACACAAACTTATCATTTCTTATTACTTGCACTCAATCTTATTCATTCATGCAAATATAATTTAATTTAGGTTTTATAGGCATTTGAGAATGCAACATTTCTGCACATTTTTTATTGTTGTTATTATTATTTGTAGTCCCTGGACCAGAAATATCAGTAACACCTGGGAACTTCTTAAAAATGTAAATTTTCAGTAATCTGTGGTTTAACAAGTCCCTTGAGGTGATCTAACACACTCTACAGTTTAAAAATGTAAGAACAACTACCAATTTAAAAAGGCATTGCCTAGTAATATCTCTCAGTTTAGGCATGCCTCGCAACAACAACAAAAATATTTTTAAAAAGTAAAGCAGATCTCTATGATCCATCCCAGATACATGTATGTTATCAGTGGAGAGAGGTCCTCATCCCTACCTGTTGCTCCTGGGAGTGGGCTTCTTACAATAATATCCCAAGAAAACAGAATTTTCTGAGACTTGCATGGGAGAACAAGTGATTTTATTTGTATGGAATTAAATTCATGAGTTTTCAAGGTCCCATTTCCCCTTGTTGGACCCAGAAAGAAGTGTAGCTGTGGCTTCAATAGGGCTAAAATAAAAGACATTGTGATCTATTTCAATTGCTATTCTTGTGCTTATGCGAACAATTAGGCCAAATTCAAACTAGACTTAATGCAATCTCTTTAAAAAATGTGGTTAACCATAGGGAGAAAAATTGTATTCCACCAGAAAATCACAGTGCCCAATGGTGAATATTGGACTCCAGTGAAGTTGAGTGTCTTCAAAATTTTGTTTTTAAGGTTATCTCCATGTATGCCTGATGGCATCACCAAGATGCTCTCACTGCAGGAAAATCTATCAGATTGTCACTGCTTGATTTCATTCCAGCAAAATCCTTGCATCTGGAAGTCTTCTCAACTGTTTTATGATTTGTTATGTACATTAACTTTTATGTTTTGTATTTCTTCCTTCTGTTTTCATAGAATGTATGTCTACGTCCTTATTTACCTGATTACTTATCCACACAATATAAGCCTCATTTTAGAAGCCATCTGCATCACTGTCTCCTGAAATGAGACTCAATAGTTTGGACTTATGGTTGAGTCAATAAAGTATGGACGGTCTATCAACTTTGCTTGAAACTGCTTTCCCTTTTCTGCCTAAATGGTTCAGTCAGAAAAGGCCCATGGTTTCTCATGGGAGAATCTTAGAATATTTCCCTTAGCTTAATTTGAGTTAAGTATGATGGACAGAAGGGCTTCAAACAGATGTGACACACCTGCCGCCAGGGAGGCCACTCCTTCAATTTAATGTGATACATCATAAAGCTGGTCTTCCCTTTTATCACATAGGTTTTTACCTCTCACCTGAACTTTAGTTGCTATACCTCTCCTCACCTTCGAATGGTGTCTTCTAACCTTCTTGTCACGTTTGTTATTTCTAGAATACAACAAGAATGCCAGCTTGTCCAACGTGCCATCCCCTGGAAATTGCCTATGGCATCTCCCAGGGTCACCTGACTGACCTAGACTTTGCAAATTCCTCTTCCCTGAATGAAGACTCCTTTTTCCTTTGCTCCCTCTTCCTCTTCAGATAGGGGAGAACCTCTGAGCCTTGGGATAGGCAAGCCTACCCCAAGAAGATAGAGACCTTCGTCCATTGACCCTTTTGTAAGATTATAAAGTGGTTCATTCTCTCAAAAGGTGGGACTGAGACTGATACTGTGATTAGCTAGTTATTAATAATAGAAAAAGGAGCAAAGGAGAGGTCAGACATTATAGGCATGTTATTTGGGCAGCTCCATCAGGAAGCTGCAATTCCACACACTGGGAAACCAACCCATCCCCTGCAGATCACTGGGGGAAGGGGTCCAACAAAGAGGAGATAGCTGCATATGCAGTGAAGTGGGTGACATAAGAAAGTTACTTGCCTGTCAGTCAAATCTGGCAACAGAGATCATTGTCAAGAGAAGGGGTGGAGCCAATGAAATTCTGCAAAAATTTGGGAACACATATTCCTTGAATAAAAAGATTTGCTCTCTTGGCTCTTAGCTCTTGGTTCTCTTGCACTATCCATATGACCCACAGCCATGCGGACTCCATATGGAATGGACTAATGGACTGCAGCTGGGAATACAAAGTAAGCTAACCTAATGCTGAATTTGACTGTCCCAACATGGAATGGAAATTCTGAACACTGGCCTTGATTTTAGCTCTGCTAAAACCCCAGCTACACTTCTTCCTTGGTCCAACAAAGGGAAATGGGACCTTGGAAACTTAGAGATTTAATTTCATGCAAATAAAAATCACTTGCTCTCCCATGCAAGTCTCAGAAATGTTTTTCCTTTTCTTGGGATATCTCAAGAAGCCCACTCCCACTAGAAACTGGTGATGAAAACTTCTCTCCATCAATAAAGCCAGGATTTGTAGGATCAGGTACCATATGGTCTGGGTTTTTCATTAGTCCGTCCCGCTCTGCTCCCCAGAGCAACTATTTTTAAGTCAAACTAACAGAGTCCAAAGATTGGTGTTTAGGTACCCTTGGTCTACATGACTTCACCTCTGCAAAGCTAGCCAGTCACCTTTCATGTTAGGACAATGAAGGAAGCATTAAACATGAGGGTTCAAGCTGGAGCTCTAGTGCTTTCATCACTATGAGAATTGATTCCCATCTCCTTTTCTTATTTTTATGTAAACCATGGGTTCTCTTCTTGCCTTTTGCTAACTTTCCATCTTGGTGACAAGGCTTGTACTGGTGAATGATGTTCCTGGGTCTATCCTAGTAGAAACCAATTAACATGTCACTCACTTGGGATCCCTTAGGATATGACACTACGGGATTGCTCAGGAGTATGGTACTATGAAGACATACACCCCTTTTTCTGATTTCTATTTTGATTCTGTGCTTGCACACTAAATATGTTTAGCATTATAATTACTACTTTTACTTTCACACTAAATAGTTAATAATAAATTGATTGTTTAGTTTGGTGATGGGTTTCTTCTATAATTTAATTCAAGGCAACGTTTCTATTTATGGCTCTGAAGATTATCCTAAAAGTAAGCTTTTTTACCTCCTTTCCATATAGCTTCAAGCTACTCATCCAATTGGAACAAATTAAGCCACACCTCTTGTGGAGAGTCTATATATAATCCAGAGAAGGCTGTGAGGGTATTAGTCCTAGTACCAGAGTTAGTTGCCATTTAACTGATTATTTGTTCACTCCTGAAATAGCACAAGTGGTGCCTTTATTAGAAAAAAATACAACACACAACCATAGAGGCATACCTTGGAAATATTGTGTGTTTGGATCCAAGCCACCACAATCAAGGGAGTATTGCAATAAAGCAAGTTGTAATCTTTTTTGCTGGTGGAAGGTCTTGCATTTAACTTGTAAAAAAACACAACATCTGTGAAGTGCAATAATGGTTTGCCAATATAAGAAACACTGAAAAGATTATCATAAAGCCATTTATAAAAACATTATCAATGTATATTTTTCCTCAAAGAATGAACAGTCAATACAGCTATTACTTGCCTAATAATATGCCCTTTATCCTTTCACCATTGAGTATGATGTTAGCTATATGGGCTTGTCATACATGTCACACCTGTTAGAAAGGCAAAAATACAAGAGATAAAAAATACTGGCATGGATGTGAATAAAAGGGATCCCTTGTGCACTGTTGGTTGAAATGTAAATTGGTAGAGATGCAATGAAAAACAGTATGGAGGATCCTAAAAATAAAAAATAGAATACCTCATGATTTAGGAAGTCAAATCCTGAGAATATAACCAAAGGTAATGAAAATACTCACTTAAAAGAAAATATGTACCCCCATGTCTATAGCAGCATTTACAATACATTGTGATATTCAGCCATCAAAATAAGGAAATACACCCTAACCAGTTTGGCTCAGTGGATAGAGCATCAGCCTGCAGAGTGAAGGGTCCCAGGTTTGATTCCGGTCAAGGGCATGTACCTTGGTTGCGGGCACATCCCCAGTAGGGGGTGTGCAGGAGGCAGCTGATTGATATTTCTCTCTCATGGATGTTTCTAACTCTCTATCCCTCTCCCTTCCTCTCTGTAAAAAAATCAATAAAATATATTTTTTAAAAATAAGGAAATACTATCATTTGCAACATGGGAAGACCTTGAAGGCATTATGCTAAGTGAAATAGATAAGACAGAGAAGGACAAATACTGTATGATCTCAATTTTATGTGGAATCTAAAAACAGACAAACAAATAGAAAACAAGAGATCAGACTTGTGGTTACGAGAGGTGAGGGAGGAGTAATTGGAGGAAGGTATCCAATTATAAACAAGTACTAGGGATGTAATGTATAACATGATTGACTACAGCTAATACTGCTCTATAATATATAGAACAGTTATTAAGAGAGTAAATCCTAAGAGTTTTCATCACAAGGAGAACATTTTTTTCCTTTCTTCTTTTCTTTTTTCTTTTTATTGTATCTACTAGGGGTCCAGTGCACGAATTCATGCACCTTGAAAGGAACTGTGGGCCGTGAGGCTGCAGTGGGCACAGGGGCAGGTCTCGGCCCATCCTCCGTGCCCCTGCCTAACCCCTCTCATCATGGCCCCCTGTCCCCTGTCTGCCCACAGCCCTGCTCCCACCGCCGCCGCTCCCATGCACTGACAGCGCTGTCCCCATTGCACCCGCTGCCAGTGTGGAGCTATTGGGGCCAGCGCCAACAGCAGGTGCAAGCAGGGCCAGCCCTTTCAGTGGGTGTGAGGAGTAACTGCTGCCCTGATCACCTCTCAGGAGCAGGGGGGAGGTGGAGAAGCCCTCAGGGGTGATTGGGGCCAGCAGCCGCTACTTACACCTGCTGACAGCGCCGAGCAATCGGGACTGGCACCACTGCGGGTGCGAGCAAGGCCAGCGCTGGCAGTACGTGTGAGCTGCGGCTCTGGTGCCAGCAGCGAGTGCAATTGGGGCTGGCACCAGCAGCAGGTGTGAGCAGGGCTGGCACTGGTATCAGGTGAGAGTGCCTGGGGGGACTGTGGTATGCGGGAGCAAAGAATTTTCAGTAACCACCAGAGGCTCACCCCAAAGACAGTGACCAGTGCCCACCTTGGTCTGTCGCCCTTGCTCACCTGCTCCACCATCCCGCCACGGCCGATGCCCGCCATGTTCCACGCTCTGCCACCTGCTGCCGACGCCCGCCATGTTCCATGTGTGCCCCCTGGTGGTCGGCACACATCATAGCGACTAGTTGGTTGTTCAGTTGTTCTGCTGTTCAGTCTATTTGCCTATTAGGGTTTTACATAAATAGATATAAGAAGACGGTTGTCAGCTGAACCTATGTGGTAATCATTTCACAATGTATGTTAATCAATCATTATGCTATAAGCCTTAAATGCATATCAATTATTTCTAAATAAAACTGGATGAAAATAATAATGCCCAATTAATCAAATGCAAATAAGTCAGACATTTACACCATAGTTTTTATATTCAAACAAAATTGGTCTTCCCAATGAAATACAATATTTGATTTAATACTAACAGGTAATAGACTCACTATTTAAACATACTGCAAGAAGGTTTTTCTCTTCTTCCATCTTTCAGCTCTTCAAGAAATTCCTGTGCAATGAGTATAACATAAAACACAGCAGTTATTGGTGAAAGCAAAAGATCAGAGACCTAATTCAAACAAGATAATTCAAATATTTGTACACTTAAGTAATGTAAAGTATCAATTTACTAGAGGCTCGATGCAGAAAATTCATGCACAGGGGGCAGGGTCCCTCAACCCAGTCTGCACCCTCTCGCAATCCGGGACCCCTCAGGGGATGTCCAACTAGATCAGGCCTAAACTGGCAGTCGGACATCCCTCTCACAATTTGGGACCGCTGGCTCCTAACCACTCGCCTGCATGCCTGATCACCCCTAACCACTCTGCCCGTCTGCCTCATCACCCCTAACCACTCGCCTGCATGCCTGATAGCCCCTAACCACTCTGCCTGCCTGATTGCCCCTAACTGCTTGTCTGCCTGCCTGATCGCCCCTAACTGCCTCTGCCTGCCGGCCTGATCGCCCCTAACCACCTCTGCCTTGGCCCCCACAACCGTGGCTTCATTAGAAGGACATTCGGAATGATGTCTGAAAGGTCATTTGGCTGTCCAGTCTAATTAGCATATTATGCTTTTATTATTATAGACTAGAAGCCCGGTGCACGAAATTCGTGCACGGCGGGGGGTTGTCCCTCAGCCCAGCCTGTACTCTCTCCAATTTGGGACTCCTGGAGGGATGTCCGACTGCCCGTTTAGGCCCGATCCCACGAGGATCGGGCCTAAACGGGCAGTCGGACATCCCTCTCACAATCCAGGACTGCTGGCTCCCAACTGCTTGCCTGCCTGCCTTCCTGATTGCCCCTAACCACGTCTGCCTGCCAGCCTGATCACCTCCTAACCACTCTGCTGCCAGCCTGGTTGATGCTTAACTGCTCCCCTGCCAGCCTATTTGCCCCCAACTTCCCTCCTCTGCCAGCCTGGTCACCCCTAACTGCCCTCTCCTGCAGGGTTGATCACCTCCAACTGCCCTCCCTTGCAAGCCTGGTCCCTCTCAACTGCCCTCCCTTGCAGGCCTGGTCCCTCACAACTGCCCTCCCTTGCAGGCCGAGTGCCTCCCAATTGCCCTCTCCTGCTGGCCATCTTGTGGTGGCCATCTTGTGTCCACATGGGGGCAGGATCTTTGACCACATGGGGGCAGCTATATTGTGTGTTGCAGTGATGATCAATCTGCATAGTACTCTTTTATTAGATAGGATAGAGGCCTGGTACAGGGGTGGGGGCCAGCTGGTTTGCCCTGAAGGGTGTCACAGTTAAGGGTGGGGGTTCCCTTGGGGTGTGGGGCGGCCTGAGCGAGGGGCCTGTGGTGGTTTGCAGGCTGGCCACGCCCCCTGACAACCCAAGGGGATGCCCTGGTATCTGGAATTTATTTTCCTTCTACAATTGAAACTTTGTAGCCTGGAGCAGAGCCAAGCCTGGGGCTCTGGCAGCCATTTCTGTGGCAGTTAATTCACCTTCTACAATTGAAACTTTGTAGCCTTAAGCAGGTGAGCCGGGCCAGGGTGTGCGGAAAGCTTTGCTTCCCCTGTTGCCACCGGCAACCCTGGCCTGCTCTCTCAAGCTCCATTCTGCCGCCATTTGTTTGAATTTGTTTACCTTCTATTATTGAAACTTTGTAGCTTGAGTGGAGGCTTAGGCCTGCAAAGGCTATGGAAAGCTTGGCTTCCTCTGTTACCTGGGAAACCTTGCTCTCTGTGGCTGTAGCCATCTTGGATTGGGGTTAATTTGCATACTCGCCCTGATTGGCTGGTGGGCGTGGCTTGGCTGGTGGGCGTGGCTTATGTAGTGGAGTGATGGTTAATTTGCATATTACCGTTTTATTAGAGAGGGTTAGATCATGGATTTACTTACATAAAATAATGACTATGGTAAAATATATAATTATTTAATATTATACATATGTACTAGTACATGTACTTATATAAGCTATAGAAGATAGGGAAATTAAAAACAACATTGCTAGAATAGAATAACATGCATTTTTATTTTCTTTCTGATTTTTAAATACAATTGTGGATCTTTCAACCAATTTTTATGTTAAAAATGATTAATAGAGCTAAAATTATTTTTAAATATTAATTACTTAATAGAGTCCTTTAAAACAGCTCATTCCATGATATGCAGGTTACACTACCAAAAATTAGGTCTTGACACACAAAAAAATGGAAATTTGATTTCCCTTTTATACATGCTTCATGCTGATATTGATCATGATATATATTTTTTTGTTTTAACACTGGTGGCCTGGTGCATGAATTCATGTACATTGAAAGGAAATTAATTAGAAGACATATTTAAATATCGCTATTCGCACTTTCTCTATAATATAAGTGTCAACCAAATTCATGATCAACAATGACAGATTGAAACACAAGTGATTGGCGCCAGCAAGTGCTTTATATATATAGATAAACTTGCTTAATTATACCTGCTTTCTGATGTAGCTAAACTTTTTCCAGCCCAGTGAAGCACCCCAACTTCTCTTTCAGGTAATTGTCAGCAACACAGCAGTAAATATCAACACGAAGCAGATGATTATTGTAGATCATGCAGGGAGAACAAAGGGTAAAATATTTAACTGCAGCAGTGTTTGACTATATTCTGCACAGTGAGAAAACCTGCAGGCATTTTCAAGGTCCCCCATTTCTTAACTTCTTTTTAGTTGGGTTAAGTTTCTAAACTTTCTAAATCTCTGTTTTCTGGCTAATGAAAAGAAAATTGGAGTCCATGAGTCTCCTATCTACCTACTCCAGGACTTCTGTGAGGATCAAATGAGATGAGGCAAGGGAGATTGATTCACAGACATTTCATTAAAGTGTGAAATCTTTCCACCTGGCTATAAAGAAGTCGTGTTCCTGGGCTGAAGGAACTCCAAGGAGGCTAGTCACTAGGGAGAGGTAGCCGGGTGTTGCTATGGGACATCATTACCTGGTGCCTACAGCCACCATTTCTGGGCTGGGCTGGGCTGTGGGCCATATTTTGCATGATGGGATCTCAGCAGCCTTGGCTGTGATTTGGTGGGGTGTCGCTCCGGGGTGGTGGCAGGGCCTGTGTCCCACTTGAGAGAAGCCAAGTGTTGCTTTGTAGGCGCCAGGTCTGCAGTGCTGTTTCTCTGTAAATGGCCAGTGTGCATCACGGCAGCTCCTGCATTGAGCGTCTGCCCCTTAGTGGTCAGTGTGCATCATAGCAACTGGTCGAACAGTCAGAGGGACACTTAGCATATTAGCCTTTTATATATATAGCTGATGCATCCTGATTTCATTCAAAGTAGTACACAAATACATCGCTATTATTTTTATTTCCTGAATCCCACTCTTAGAATATAATTTTAAGCTCTTTTTTAAAGGCATTTGTTAATAGAGAATAGAAAGAAAATATTACATATTTATTACACTTTTTCTAAACTCAATATTGAGGAAGGGGGTAGAAGAGAGAAGAAGAAGGAAAGAAGACAAATGGAAGGAGAAAATAAAACCCACCATTCTGCATCTTAGTACTTCTCACACTCGTCAATTTTTTTGCTAGTATTTCTTGTGCTTTCCTCTCAGTTGATGGTGGTGTGCATTCACTCAACTTTTAAAATTACAAGCAAGATCTGAACTTAAAAAAAAAAAAATTAAGAAGCACTGAATGGCTATGAGAATTTAGTTAGATATGGCCTAGATCAGTGGTCAGCAAACTGCAGCTCGTGAGCCACATGCGGCTCTTTGGCCCCTTGAGTGTGGCTCTTCCACAAAATACCACGGCCTGGGTGAGTCTATTTTGAAGAAGTGGCATTAGAAGAAGTTTAAGTTTAAAAAATTTGGCTCTCAAAAGAAATTTCAATCGTTGTACTGTTGATATTTGGCTGTGTTGACTCATGAGTTTGCCGACCACTGGCCTAGATGTTTTAATGTGTCTAGTATTTCAATATTCCACAAAGAAATCTAATCCAGATTGTTGCTTTTCATTAACTCACTGGACACTGATTGCCACAAAAGGACCAGCAGTGTTAGCAGCTAAATTCCATTGTACTTACAGCTGATATAAATAGAAGTTAGGCCTGCTGGAATTTAGGATTCATGGAATAGTGTTTTTCCAGTACTTATACTACTATCTGGAATTCAAGAAGAACCCATTCTATAATCCACATTGCAAATAGCTGGGGATAAACGATGTTATAACTCTGAGACTTTATTTGTTTTACAAATATGAATGCCTTAAAACCATGGTTGGCAAACTGCGGTTCGTGAGCCATGGCTCGCGAGCCGCGGTTTACCGCTCTGTTGACTAATGAGTTTGCCGACCACTGGGATAGGGGCTTAATCACAAGGAACAACAACAGCCTGTAATTATTGGAATCAAGAGTCTAGGTCAGTGGTCGGCAAACTCATTAGTCAACAGAGCAGCAAACAGTGGCTCGCGAGCCGCATGTGGCTTGCGAGCCGCAGTTTGCCGACCACTGCCTTAAAACAAATCAAAAGGAAAGAAACCCTCAGGAGGCAGCCAATCAATGATTCACTCTCATCATCAATGTTTCTCTCTCTCTCTCTCTCTCACTGCCCCTTCCTCTCTGAAATCAATAAAATATGTTAAAAAGTAAAGAATCCATTTAATAAAGTGTGTACAAGTGTCTATCAACTAAATGATGAGCATAATTTGAGAGCTAGACAAATTGAAGTCACAATTCCTTTCCACAAAAGTTTACTATTAGAAAAAAAAAAGAACAAAAACAAGAAATTAAAAACAGCATATATGTGTATCTGTGTATATATACTGTAGTATACACATGTAAAATCAATGCTAGGTTGTATAAGCCTATATAATAAAGACCTAATATGCTAATTAGACTGGGTGGTGGAACAACCTTCCAGAACCACCTCTGGAACAACCTTCTGGAATGACCACTAGGCAGGGCTGTGGGGCCACAAGGCAGCCGGGGCCACAAGGCAGCTGGGGCCGCAAGGGCTAAGCCCTTTGCATGAATTTTGTGCATTGGGCCTATAGTATAGGCAATAACTTTTAATACTATATTATAAAGAGATAATATGCAAATTAACCCTCATGCCCTCACAAGATGGCTGCCTACAACCAGGCCGGCAGGGGGGTTAGTGAGGGACAACCAAAGGACTGAACAAGCAGGCTGTGTGGGGCGACCAGGCTGGCAGGGGGGGTTAGTGAAGGACGACCAAATGACTGAACAGCAGGCTGCATGGGGCAACCAGGCCAGTGGGAGGGGTGCAGTTAGGGACCACCAGGCCGGCAGAGGGGGCAGTTGGGGCAACCAGACCGGCAGAGGGGGGCAGTGTGGGTGACCAGGCTGGCAGGGGGCAGTAAGTGGTGACCAGGCTAGTGTGGGGGGCGGTTAGGAGCAACCAGGCCAGCAGGGAGGGGGCAGTTGGGGGTAACCAGGCCGGCGAGGGGGAAGTTAGGGTCAATGAGCGATGAGGAGCCAGTGATCCAGGATTGTGAGAGGGGTGTCTGACTGCCAGTTTAGGCCCAATCCCCAGGATCGGGCCTAAACTGGCAGTCGGACATCCCCTGAGGGGTCCTGGATTGGAGAGGGTGCAGGCCGGGCTGAGGGGAACACCTCCCCCCCCCCCCCCCCCCCCGTGCACAAATTTCGTTCACTGGGCCTCTAGTTGAATTACTATATGAAATGAAATTATTTCATTGATGAGGTATGGCCATAAGTAAAACTTTGAAGTAGAATTTAAAAAAAAAATCTTTATTGTTGAAAGTATTACATATGTCCCCTTTTTCTGCCCATTGACCCCTTAAACCTGCCCCAGCCCCCACCCCCATATCTTCACCTCCCTATTGTCTGTGTCCAGGGGTTAAGCATATATGCATACAAGTTCTTTGGTTGATCTCTTCCTACCCATCCACCCGCCCCCCGCCCCGCCACTTTCCATCTGAGATTTGACAGTCTGTTCCATGCTTCTAGTCTCTGGATCTATTTTATTCATCAGTTTACTTTGTAGAATTTAAATAGGAGGAAGAGGCATAGAAGGAAGATGACTAGACATTATCACAAAAACAAACACACAAACAAACAAACAAACAATACAGTGGAAAATAGAGCCATGGGCCTTTTTGGGAAAGGATAAAGCATAGACCTGGGCACGATTAGCTTTGGTACTAGGTTAGGTGAGAGGAAGGAAGGATTTATGCTGATTGAATTAGGAAGGGTAAAGATGGATGCTGAAAATCATAACACTACATACCATCTATCTATCCTTTGAGATGAGAACAGTAGGGGTAAATACTACCTTATTTTCCTATCTACTTAGTAAAGGAAGATAAGGTAATATGTTCTAACCAAGAAGAACCACATGCACATTTAAAAGTGTTTCTGGTTTAGGTATCATCTTACCTTTATAAGGTTTCACATTATTATGATAGATTTGAGGTAATGAAGTCATGATAACGGATGTAATTTTAAAGTAGAAATGTTTAAGTCAGAACTACATACACTGTATTATTACATGTACTAGAGGCCTGGTGCAGGAATTCGTGCACTAGTGGGGTCCCTTGGCCTGGCCTGCAGGATTGGGCTGAAACCAACTCTCTGACATCCCCCGAGGGGTCCTGGATTGCAAAAGGGCACAGGCCAGGCTGAGGGACCCCACCATGCACGATTGGGTCTGGGGAGGGATGCAGGAGGTTGGCCAGCCGTGGAGGGATTATGGGAGGGCTCCAGGGTGTGTCTGGCCCATCTCGCTCAGTCCCGATCAGCCGGACCCCAGCAGCAAGCTATGCTACCGGTCGACCGTCTGACCCTTGGTGGTCAGTGCACATCATAGCGATTGGTTGAGCAGCCTCAGCATATCATTAGCATATTATGCTTTGATTGGTTGAACGTACAACTGGACACTTAGCATACTAGGCTTTTATTATATAGGATATTATACAAATCTCAGTAGCAACTGAAATAGTACAGGTTGCTGTTTGTACATGCATTTACTTTATTTCATTAGCTCTTTCTCCACATGTTTATATGAAGGCAGGGAGGGGAACAGAAGAGTAATGTAGCTGTAATTATGAGTGTTTCTTGGATACAATAAATCAAAACAGCAATGCAGAAATATTTGAAAATAAATCTCTGAGAGTAAAACTATTTACCAGAAGAGGAAGGCAGGGCCTGGTAATCTCAGTACAGAAATATAGGCCACAAACATATACTCTAAAGCAAAGAAAGGAAGAGGATGTTTGTTCAGTGGCTCCCAACACAAGTTTACAGCTTGGAAACGAAACTGCCTGGGTTTTGAATCCTGAAGCTTATCATTTGTTATCTGTGCAACCTGGGGAACGTTGCTTTGCTTCGCTTGACCTTAATTACCTGCTTCATAAAGGTGTTGTGAGGGTTAAAAGAGTTACAGTTTGTAAAAATCTTAGGATATGAAGTGTCATGGAAATAATGTAAGCATGTAATGTATTCACAAAAACAGTTCATTTTTAAGAGTAAAAGGAAGTGCTAAAGCATTAAAGTTTATAGATCCTTTTGAAACGATTACTTATTGATCAAAAAAAAGTTTTCTTGTAAAATGATGCATTATTTCAAAAATTATGTTTAAAATTAAACTTCTCTCTTAAAGGTGAAATAGAATATATTCATATAAGTTAAAATAAAATTATTTATATTGTTTATTTAATATTATGAAGGAACATATGTAGAATAATTTTTGAACCTAAGCCCTTTTCTTAGTTTGTTTCTATTATTGTGTTACTGGTTTTGTTCCCTGGAACATATTTTGTTTTTCAGTATGTGCTTTTTAAAAATTCTTAACAGCTTTATTGAGGTATAGTTTACAGGCCACAAAATACAGCCAATTCAATGTTTTAAAATAAATTTACTGAGTTGTGAGAACATCATAAAGGCTTTCTATTTTTAACTTATTTATAAAATTACTCACAATGTTCTTCAAGTTTCTTTTTCTTATTAATTAATTTGAAATTGTAGAAACCTTGAATTAACTCTTATCTATGGACCATAATAATTTTTAAAAAGAAAATCTGTTAACAGATACTGAAGAACCTGGTGTAACATCATGGTATATTCTACTAAAGAGAGAATTTTAATTATAATTTTATTTAATATAAAATATATAGATAATATTATCTAATTATTCCCACAGGTACTGTCTTTTCCCTTTTTTTCATATTACCTTTCACCAATGTGTAACAATTATTTTTATAAGGCTACATTTTTCAAACAAGTTAGCTGTTTATGACTATTTTGAATACTTTGCTCTTTAAATACTGTAAAATTGCAGGCTTTCAACATTTTTACACTGCATTGCACTGTATACTTTTCTCAGGTAAAACTAGAAATTCTAAATTATTTCCCCACAAGTAAAAGGATTTTGCAGCACAATTTTAAAATAAAATATTTTTAATAGTGCATGTTGTTTAAATATTCACCATTTAAGAATTTCAGTTTTGTTTTATTTTTATTACAAGGATAAATTTTAATATCTTGCTGTTTTCAGGAACTGCAATACTGTTTTTTTGTTTTTGATTTTTCTTTATAGATTAAGGTATAACATATGTGTCCTTATTCCTCCATTGCCCCCCACCCTCCCCCGCTTGTGCCCCCCCTTTCCCCCAGTGTCTGTGTCCATTGGTTAGGCTTATATGCATGCATACAAGTCCCTTGGTTGATCTCTCCCCCTTCTTCCCACCCTCCCCTGCCTTCCCTCTGAGGTTTGATGGTCTGATTGATGCTTCTCTGTCTCTGGATCTGTTTTTGTTCATCAGTTTATGTTGTTCATTATATTCCACAAATGAGTGAGATCGTGTGATATTTATCTTTCTCTGACTGACTTATTTTGCTTAACATAATGCTCTCCAGGTTCATCCATGCTATTGCAAATGGTAGGAGTTCCTTCCTTTTTACAGCAGCGTAGTATTCCATTGTGTAGATGTACCACAGTTTTCTTATCCACTCATCTGCCGTACTGTTTTTCATAGTGGTTCCACTAATTGACATTCCCACCAGCAGTTAGTTCAACAGGGTTCCCTTTTCTCCACATCCTCAGCACTTGTTATTACTTGCCTTTGGATGATAGCCATTTTTACAGGTGTGGTGTCATCTCAATGTGGTTTTTGACTTTCATTTCCCTGATAATTAGTAATGGACATCTTTCTTATACCAAATGGACATTTTAAGTCTTCTTTGGGAAAATGTCTATTCAGTTACTTTGACCATTTTTAAAATTGTTTCTTTATTTTGCTGTTGTACTGTGTGAGAGTTCTTTGTTTGTCCATGTTTGTTTTTAGTATATTTTGGATTTTAATGACTGAAAGGATTCCTTGGACCATTTCCAAACAATTCTCAGACACCAGCAGGGTGTCTGAGACCTCAATGCAATTCTGATACTATCTACACAGAGATAGAATACACTCCGTGCTGATATTACCAGTGAGATAGCATTGTATTCCAAAGGTTACGTGTTCAGTTCCACAAGACTGCATGCTTTCAACCCTTCGGATGCCAGCTGAAGTGCAAGCCCAGGTTGTTACCTGTACTTCTCACAGATTAGCCATAAATCAGAGGTCCCCACAACCCCTCCTTGGTTTGATTCATTTGCTAGAGTAGCTCACAGGAGTCAGAGAAACATTTCACTTACTGGATTACCTATTATTATAAGACTAAATGATAAAGGATACAGATAAATATGCAGATGGAGAAGATGAGAAGGTTAAGGCATGGGGGAAGGAGACAGAGCTTCCATTCTCTCTCCCCAATTCTCCACACATGTTCACTAATCCAGAATCTCTCCAAACCCTAACCTCAGGGGTTTTTATAGAGGCTTCATTACAGTCATTATTGGTTAAATCATCGGCTATTGACAATGGATTCAAACTCTAGGTCCTCTCTCCTCCCCAAAGGTCAGATACTGAAAGTTCCAAACCTCTAATCACAGGATTGGTTCTCTTGGATACCAGCCCTCATCCTTAGGGTCACCTCATTAACATAACAAGAGATAGTTTTGTCTCTCTCAATACTTAGAAATCCTAAGGGTGGTTTTTTTTTTGTAAATGACCAAATATATATTTCTTATAGATTACAATATAACAACCTTTTATCACACATATGATTTACTAATATATCTTCTCATATCATGGGTTGCTTTTCACTTTGTTTATAGTTTTCTTTGCTGTGCAGAGCTTTTAATTTGATATAGTCCTGTTTGTTTATTTTTGCTTTTGTTGCCTTTGCTTTTGGTGTCATATCCAAAAAATCATTACCAAAACCAATGTAGAGGAGCTTATCCCCTGTGTTTCCTCCTAGTAGTTTTATTGCTTCAGATCTTATGTTCAACTCTTTAATCTATAGAGTTTATTATTCTTTATGGTATAAGATGGGGCCCAATTTCATTCTTTTGCACTTGGATGTCCAGTTTTCCCAACTATATTTATTAATAAGACTATCCTTTTCTCATTGTATATTATTGGCCCCATTGTCATAATAAATTAATTGACTGTATATGCATGGATTTATTTCTGGTCTCTATGTTATATCCCATGGATCTATGTGCCTGTTTTCATGCCAATAGCAAACTATTTTGATTACTATAGCTTTGTACTATAGTTTGAAATGTCTCCAACTTTGTTCTTCTATTTTAAGATGGCTTTGGCTATTAGGGGTCTTTTTTGGTTCCAAACAAATTTTAAGATTTTTTTTTCTGTTCTGATTTTTAACACAGTCATATATTATTATAGAAGAGTTTTAATGCCATTTTAGAATATTTTGGTTTACTTATGAAGCAGTTCTTCATGGGATAAACATTTCTACAACCTGTTTGTTGATGGACAATGAAAAGAGAAATCATGTACTACCATGTTGGTATTTTTTAAAAAATTATCCATCATTAACTTCATCACAAAAATGCTGTATTATAGTCAGTTCTATTGTGTAAATTTTTTTTAAATTGATTTTTAGGGAGTGAAAGAGAGAGAGAGAGAGAGAGAGAGAGAGAGAGAGAGAGAGAGAGAGAGAGGAAGAGAGAGAGAGAGAGAGAGAGAGAGAGAGAGAGAGGGAGGAAAGAGAGACATCAGTTAGTTGCCTTCCATACATCCCCTGACCAGGGATTGTACCTGAAACCTGGATATGTGCCCTGACCTGGAATTGAACCCACAACATTTTGGTGTATGGGACAACCCTCCAACTGACTGAGAAACCCAGTCAGGGTATAAATACTTCTTTAAAAATTATAAATTCTAACAACAACTTGTATTTTAATCAAAGATTTTCACTCTCTATTTGGAAATAAAACTCTAAGCTATGTTTTTACACACCTAATTGCAAGTATATTTCTGTTTCAAAGGCTTCTTAATTTAGAAATAATATTTTTAACATGACATTTTCTTCACCAATATTTATGTTTATGATATCTTTAGAAAAATGAATAATTTTACTTATTTCTTACCTTTATAAACTAAATTTAAAATGCCAGATATTTTATATCAGCAAAATTAACTCCCTAACTTTATTTTTTAAGTAGGCTCAAAAATTGAACAATTGAAATTAACTTGTTTATTTGATGCATCTGATAAGAATAATATAAAACTAATATGATTTAATCATTTTCAAAGTTCTTCCGCTAATAAAGCCAATAATTACCAGCTATCACTTTCTTTTTTGTATGTGCATAAGAAAATTTGTACTTAAGAATGAGCAAAATTAATGAAGAACACTAATATGATCTAAATAAAAATCCTTGCTTTCAGAGTATTAGGAAATGTATCTTCTTGGTTACATTTTTAAATTGTCATTTGGTACAGTCATCTATTCACAACTACTAATATTTGAAATAAATGCTGATGCTTCTTCAAAAGTGTTGTCTTAGTTCTTTATGTGTTTAGTAATATCATTATAGTTCCTATAGTGGACAATAAATGTCAATAGAATTTTGTTCAAGTTAAAAGTTCATATTATTTCATGGGAAACAGAAATTCAATAATTAACTTTTCATTAAAATATATTTAAAATAATTGTTATTGTGGATAGCAAAATATGGCCATAAGACATTAAAGGAAAAAAAATTGTATATTTTCAATATGCAATAAACCATAAAATCTCTTTAAGAAAAGTATTTATATCACTATATTTCCTCAGAGATTAAATGACTGAAAGGTGAAGTTCTAGCAAACCATCCTGGCTTATTTGAATGCAACTATTTATAATAATGCATTTTCTGAAAATGAAAAATCTAGGATAATTATAACACCAAGAGAGGACAGTGTGAGTTTTGACTCTTGAAGCAAACCTGCGAATACGATCCCTCCTACCTAAGAATCAATGCTATTACTGACTGTGCATGGATCAACTGAACCAGGCATGGGTCAAAGGAAACTATGATTACAAATTGCATTAGTTACATATACCTTTTTATATAACACACTAGAGGCCCGGTGCACAAAATTCGTGCACGGAGGGGGGTTGTCCCTCAGCCCAGCCTGTACCCTCTCCCATCTGGGACCCCTCGAGGGATGTCCGACTGCCCGTTTAGGCCCGATCCCTGGGATCGGGCCTAAACGGGCAGTCGGACATCCCTCTCACAATCCAGGACTGCTGGCTCCCAACTGCTTGCCTGCCTGCCTTCCTGATTGCCCCTAACCACTTCTGCCTGCCAGCCTGATCACCCCCTAACCACTCTGCTGCCAGCCTGTTTGCCCCCCTAACTTCCCTCCTCTGCCAGCCTGGTTACCCCTAACTGCCCTCTTCTGCAGGGTTGATCACCTCCAACTGCCCTCCCTTGCAGGCCGGGTGCCTCCCAAATGCCATCTCCTGCTGGCCATCTTGTGTTGGCCATTTTGTGTCCACATGGGGGCAGGATCTTTGACCACATGGGGGCAGCTATATTGTTTGTTGCAGTGATGATCAATCTGCATAGTACTCTTTTATTAGATAGGATAGAGGCCTGGTACAGGGGTGGGGGCCAGCTGGTTTGCCCTGAAGGGTGTCCCTGATCAGGGTGGGGTTCCCTTGGGGCGTGGGGTGGCCTGAGCGAGGGGCCTGTGGTGGTTTGCAGGCGGGCCACGCTCCCTGGCAACGCAAACGGAGGCCCTGGTATCTGGAATTTATTTTCCTTCTACAATTGAAACTTTGTAGCCTGGAGCAGAGCCAAGCCTGGGGCTCCCTCTGAGGCCTGCAGCCATTTGTGTTGGGGTTATAATTGAAACTTTGTTGCCTTAAGCGGGTGGGCCTGGCCAGGGTGTGCGGAAAGCTTTGCTTCCCCTGTTGCCGGCGGCAACCCTGGCCTGCTCTCTCAAGCTCCATTCTGCCGCCATTTGTTTGAATTTGTTTACCTTCTATAATTGAAACTTTGTAGCTTGAGTGGAGGCTTAGGCCTGCAACGGCTGGCAGAAAGCTTGGCTTCCTCTGTTACCTAGGAAACCTTGTTCTCTGTGGCTGTAGCCATCTTGGTTTGGGTTAATTTGCATACTCGCTTTGATTGGATGGTGTGCGTGGCTTGTGGGTGTGTCGGAGGTATGGTCAATTTGCATATTTGTCTATTATTAGATAGGATTTTAGTATTGGATTGCCTCTGTGGGGGGAAATGCCAAATTTCAAACTAATTTAGGGCTAGCAGGACTTTGTCTGCAGATACTAACCTATCTCCCTCCCCAGTAACTCATTGTTCTTTATTCCATTAGCTGAGAATAGAATTAAGCCTGAGTATTTTGTGGTTTCTTAAGCATGCCTACTGAGAAGAGACTTAAAACCTTTACCTGTTTGCTCTTTGATGCTACATACAAGATAAGGACAAGCAGATAGTGCCAACAACATCAATGAAGGAGTTAATAAGCATGCCTGTGGGTAATCTGGGTTTAACATCACAGGATTTTATTAAGTGATATTTATTGAACACATCCATAAACAAGGCATTAACTAGTTTTTCTTATACCTATAATGGCCGTGGGTCAATCTTGTCATCTTTTCAACTGAATTTCCTCATCTCTTAAGATGATATGCATTGTTCCTCACCTCCTAAATAGACATGCATAATTATCTAAAAAGTCTGGATGCAACTGAGTCTACTAGGAATACCAGTGACTTTAGAAAAAACATGTGTGTTAATGAAAAACAAGGTTTGGTCCTAATAAATTGTTAGCTTTTGACCATTAATATCTTTAACATTTTTAAAAAATTTTTATTTTTACTTCCAGCTGCTGATGAGGAAACTGAAATCCAAAAAATCCAGAGTAAATTCTACCAGGCCACACAGAAGGTCTCATGCCGACAGAAGAAACTTTATGAAATCCAGACTCTCAGCCTAATTCTCTGTCAGCTAGACCTCCATGTGAGCCTCGCAAACATAGGTAGGAATAGCTTTCTCTAAAAATGCTCATGAAGCAAATCAGAGCAATGCTTCATTCCATGTGATTTCTCATTTGAAATGCAAACAATTGCCAATTTGTTTGACTTGTATTTGTAATTATTTCCTTGTGAATTACTCATCACTAAATGCTTTATAAATATTTTCTCTTTCCCAATGTCTATGGAATGATCATAGCATACAAAATGTTGGCTTTCAATGATTTATTAATATCTCCTTTTGAAATAACATTCATTTGTAAGATAGAATAACAGCACTTTAAAGAAACAAATCATGAATTTGAATTCCCTCTCAGACAATAACTCACCCGAAGTGCTTAATAAGATGAACTACATAGTGACTTTTATTTAAAGGTATCCATTATATCAAAAGTAGAAAGTAAATATGCATATTTGAATTTACGTGCACACAGTCTTGCCATCAGGTAACATTCTGATAGATTTTCAGACTTCACTAAATTTGTATAAGCTGAAGGCATTGCATTATATGCATTACTGAATCTGGTTTACTTCTGCTAATATTGAAACATACAAGCCAGTGGCCATAATATAGCAGCATGCATCATATGCTTATCATAATCCCCAAATTTAACTCTACATGAAGAATGGAGCCTTTTATTTCTCAGTTATTTTTGAACTTGAGACATCATTTAAAGCATTTTCTAGGTGGCAAAATAAATATCTATTTACACAGAAACTTAATAAATTCAGAGTAAAATATAGAACTCAGTAACTTGATTCAGAATATTGGTCTTAGTCAATGCTTGTAATAATTTAAATATCAAATAATAATTTTTAAAAGAGAGAGAGAGAGAACAGTAATTTTCTTCCTTTTTGGTCCTGATTGCTATCAAATAGCAATTTTATATGTTTTTTGTCTTTGCTGTGAAAAACTTGGTATGAATTCAAACCAGCCTAAATAGTAAAAATCCAATATCCCCTTTTAAAAATAGAAAAA
Source organism: Cnephaeus nilssonii (assembly GCF_951640355.1). NCBI lineage: Eukaryota > Metazoa > Chordata > Mammalia > Chiroptera > Vespertilionidae > Cnephaeus > Cnephaeus nilssonii. Next base: position 67,366,501 of record NC_137081.1, on the reverse strand, counting down.
TGGAATTGTTAAATATTTACAGCAATACCTTAGAGCAAGAGAGAAAGGGAAATTATTATAAGAAATTCAGAGAGGAGTAGGATGCTTATTAAAGAGCTATGATGAACGATGATTAACTTATAAGGAAATAATAAATAAACATTTTTTTTAAAAAAACTAAATCTATTGCAAGAAAAGACCATGGTAAAACAAAGGTGTGGTAGTAATATAAGTGGTCTGTGTAGAGTGACTTTACATTGTGGTGTAATTGAGGAAAGACAATGACCCAGCTGTATTTGCTAATGATAAGTATCATGAGATGCAGGATGTAGTAATGGAAATGCAAGTCCTCAGCTTTAAATTATATGTAAAATATCTTCTAGAAAGATGGTTTAATGAGAAAAAGTATGGTAACATTCAAATTAATGTATAATTTTGAAAAACATTTATTCAACTCAATCCCTACTTTCCCCCCAAACCTTAAATGAGAGAAAAACAAAAACAAAAAAACGAATGAACTAGCTATAAAAGTCCCAACTCCATACCCAAACAGGGGACACATTTTGTATGACTGACAGAAATGCAGACAGAGGGGCAAAATAATGCCAGGGCAGGGTGAATGGAGAGGAAAAAGCTCATAGTAAGAGGAAGAGAAAAGATTGGGTGAAACATGAAAAGCCAGTACGAGAAAGATGAAAAAGAGAAGTTAAGTATATTGTGGAGTTTCCCATTCCCCTTACCTGATTCTTCTTGCCACTTTATTGGTTAAGTTTCATAGGTTGCAATAACTGGAAGAAAAGAGGTATGCCTGTCAGTTATTCACAATGCAGAATCTTGAAAAGGTCAGCATAGTAGCAGTATGACAGGCCATGTAAGTCATTATGTGACTTCTAACTCATTTGTAAGTAGAATGAGAACGAGAGCAAATTAATGTAAACTCTGGCATAAGACCTCTGAAACCATGTTAGTTATATTGAAAGCTAGGTTTTCCTCTGTATCTAGAGAGACAAATAGATATTTGCTAACAAATGTGATGCCTGCCTTAGAAGCAGCAGAAATGAAAATAAGTGCAATTTTCTGTAAAGAGGTTTAAAATAAAGATAGCAGCAGAAGAAGATAGTTTTGGGAGAAAATATGTAAACATATATATATATATATATATATTAAATGTAATATATATAGATATATACACTGAGTGGCCAGATTATTATGATCTCTGAATGCATAATAATCTGGCCGCTCAGTGTGTGTGTGTGTGTGTGTGTGTGTGTGTGTGTGTGTGTGTATACATATATGTACATACATATACATATTAGAGGCCTGGTGCATGAATTCGTGCATGGGTGGGGTCCGGCCAGCCTGGCCTGGGGGAGGGGACATGGGTGCTTGCCCGGCCTGCCTGCTGGTCAAACTCCTGGTCAAGGGGACAATTTGCACATTAGCCTTTTATTATATAGGATATACACTGAGTGGCCAGATTATTATGTGTTCAGAGATCATAATAATCTGGCCACTCTGGACATACATATATGTCCTCCAAAAATGTATACACACACTTTGAATAATTATAAAGCAGTGTTTATTAAAATGCTTTCATTTTCAAAATTGAGCTATCAGCTGTTAAAACGTGTATACATTTTTTGGGACACCTGCACATACATACAGATAGTCCGTGTGTTTGTTTGGCTGGTTCCATTTAGATATTATTTCCTGATGAGTACAAATCTTAAGACTTTTAAGGTCATGTATATATAAGAAATATTATCAGGTAAGATAATATAATTATGAATTTCCATAGTTTTATTGGGATGGATCTGTTAATTGTAGAACTTTGTCTTGCATTAAAATAGGCCTAATTTTATACCAATAATCAAACAGTTTTTGTATGGAAACTAGTAATGGAATGTACACATATCTCAATGCATATTCATTGATAATATATACTATAGTAAGCTGCTAAACATGCTATAGGTGATTGACAGGGAGTAGCGAAAGAGTTAATTATCCATAATACCTTCTTTTACCCCTTCTCCCCAGACATCCCAGTGTGCCTCTGTTATATACTTAGACACAGTTCCTAATGGCAAAATCTATTAGAATGCACAATATTCTCCCCAGGGAGGTGGTAGAAAGTCCTGTCACTTGAGACATTTAAAACTACACTGGATAAAGCACTAGAGAGCCATGAGTGCCTGTGCTCCAGCCCTCAGGATAGAATACATGACCTAATGGGTGCTTTTCCACCCCTTAATGTCTCTGATTCACTGGGCGTTTTAATAGCTACCTCATATTTAAGTAGATGAACAAGAGTCTATTTTTTCAATGGGAATTTTGTTTGGTCTATAAAGTGTCAAGACTGAGGTGACAAGACAAACCACAAGGGAATGGAGGAAGCCTCGTGGAAATTTAATTGATTTGGAGGAGGGTTGAGCAAACACAACAGTGTATTAGGGTTTAGCAAATGCCTCAACTTTTTTTTCAAGTGTTTTCAGTTCAAGAAAACCCAAAACACATTTGGCTAAACACTTTTCTCTTAATTTTCAAACCCATGTGTATTTCAAGGGAAATTCAATCCATGTGTTTCTGATTCATTTACACTTAGCTCATCAAAATGTGGTTTTGTAAGACCCATTTGATGTCTAAGAAGCCTTGTGAGCTTTTTTATAAGCCTTTTTTCTTTGAACCAGGAAGTTGTTTTTTGCCAAGATTCAATGGAACTTCAACCTGAAAAGAGTCGGTTTTGTTTCAGATTTTGGAATCCTCAAAGTTGGTGGGAGGTAATGAGCAGGGAGGACACTGATTCAGAGAGAATGAATGTTCTCATTTCTAATATTATCTGTTCAAATTACTTGAAAAATCTCTTTTTTTTCCCTCCCTCAATTTGTAGTAGAAAATCTGTCTTAAATTCTTGAAAACGCTGTAGAAAACATAAGGGTGAATTTTCTTCCAGGATGCAATATTGCCATGTGTTCTGATAATTGTCCTCTAATGTGTCTCTTGGTGATGAGTAATCAGGGCGGTAATGTCATATTTATCTCAGGCCAGTTATAAAGAGGTGACTCAAAAAAGGTATTTAGATTGGCCATCTTTCTATAATTAAAAGAAAAAGCTCTCTGCCTAGTTTTTGTTGTTCAATAAATGTGCTGATTCAGGTGCACACAATCCCCTATCTCATTGCCGGTGTTCTTAAAGAGCATCTGGGGTAAGGAAACATACATCCGGTCCATCCGTCAAGAGTCCATGAGAAAGCCAACAGTGCTTGCACCTGCAGGATGAATTACATCTTTGGTGAGTGTGGGAAGCTACATAATGAGACAGCTGAATGGCTGACACATTTCTTTCCTCTTGCTCCTACCAAACCTTCTTTTTGTATTACCTTTACTTTTCCTACTTCTTTCTCTACCTGTTCCCTACCTTTACACAATCAGCACTATATACTAGAGCAAATAGACACACTCATCCAAGGATGGGTTGACATAGTTTACACATTGCTTTCATTTGGTTGTTCCTTGGATGAATTCTTCATCCAGAACAAGATAATGAAAACCATACGGTCATTGAGCACAAAATCTTCCGTCACTTTGGCTGTTCCCTTGCAGCCCGTTTCATTTCATAAAAGCTGGTCCCTGAGTTTACTTCAGTAGAGGATCCCATCCAGGTGGAATCCTGCCCCCTATGGGTTTGGATAATTCAGCAAATACTGCCAATTTATTCCTGGCCTGTCACCCATACATCAGAGAACTCCTTGGAATGTAGCATCTCTTGCTAGCCTGATACAGCTTTAGCAACTTAGCCTTTTAAGTGTTCAGAGGGTTCTGTTCAGGGACCTTCACTGTGGAAACTGAAGATAGGAGTACCAGGATAGGTGACAAATGGAAAATAACACTGACATTTTTTTTAACCTATGCTGACCTCACATTTTGAATCACTGCCTAAAGGAAATAAATATTTTGAATGTTATGATAGAGAAAGGTAAATGTATACTTAGTTTCTGGGATGAGTTTTGACAGTGTATAGCAAAATTATAAAATTTCAACAATGGCAGTAAATTCAGACTACAGGTGTGACTATATAGAATTATTCATTGATTCAAACTCCCACATCAGTGAACAAAAATACACAGAACAATAAAAATACCAATGAGGTTCCTGGAATTTGAACAAAAGAAGTTTACTTTTATTTTCTAATTTGTCACTTGTTTTACACAGATACTGAAGAGATGTTTCAGCTATAAAAATTCATCTCCATAATTTGTGGTTTAAGATACAAAAACATTTTTTTTTTCTTAAGACTAGCTGGGAAGACTCTTCTGCATTGGCAGAACTTATGAAAATACCCAATCTATTATGTTTAACTAGAGGCCCGGTGCACAGATTCGTGCACCAGTGGGGTCCCTTGGCCTGGCCTGCGGGGATCGGGCCGAAACCAGCAGTCCAACATCCCCTGAGGGATGTAGTAATGCGTGAAGCAGCAGGCAGCCAGGGAGAAGCCCCAGCCTGGGCCTGGTGCCATGGTGCTCCTGCTCATCCTGGCCCCGCTGCGCCTGCCACCGCCACTTGATAGGCTCGCTGCCACTCTGCTGCGGGTCTCTGCGTGCCTGTCCTAGGGCGATACTGGCACGCCCATGACCTAGAAGCAGCTGCAGGCTTGCGCCCATTCAGTCGGATGCCAGTCCCGGTCCAGATGGAGGAGGGGCGCGCAGGGGGAGTGTCTGTGGGAGAGGCTTGCTCTGCCGCAACTGTGCTCACTAGCTGTGAACCCAGCGTCTGGGGTCCGTCGGTCAGCTGAGTGGCACTCTCTCTATGGGAGTGCACCGACCACCAGGGGGCAGCTCCTGTATTGAGCATCTGCCCCCTGGTGGTCAGTGTGCACCATAGCAACCTATAGAATGATCGAACAGTTGCTTAGGCTTTTATATATATAGATTTTATGTTCTTTCCCAAAGACATGTAATTGAAAGTAAAAAGTGCAGTCTATGTTCAAAATATAACTCTCATAAATCTTTCTAATGATGGAGAAATATTGTAAAGTTTTGTTTCAGTACAAATATATGTTTTGCTTTTTAAAAATATATTTTTATTGATTTCAGAAAGAAAGGGAGAGGGAGGAAAAAAAAGCAATGATTAGTGAAAATCATTGATCAGCTGCCTCCTGCACACCCCCTATGGGGGGACTGAGCCCACAACCTGGATGTGTACCCTGATCATTAATCAAACCGTGACCTCCTGGGTCATAGATCAAAGCTCAACCACTGAGCCACACCAGCAGGGCTATGTTTTGCTTTTAATTATTAGAGATCTTTGTCCTTATTTATCAAGCAAAGAAAACTTTGTATAATATAGAATAATCTTATTATCTTTCCCCTATAAGTGTAAAATAGGAAACAAAGTGATGAACAACAAAGTATATAAACTGCTGTAATTTATATGGCAGAGAAATGGGAAGACATCTAGAATCATTTGTCCATACTCCTAATTTTATTGATGAAGAAACACATAGGCCACAGAAGGAAACTCTTCAAAGTTTCTAAACTGGTTCGTATCACAGTGGACATCAAAGGTTAGTTCTCTTAAATACTAGTCCTATCCTATTTTAATAAACAATAAAATTTCCATTGGAGGAATATATTCCTGGAACAGGACACATTGGATAAGCCTACAGAGATTCCTTGAATTTAAAAAGTTCTCACTACGTAGAATTCCAATATACAGAACAGATTAAAGTGTAATTCACTCATTGAAGTGGAATTGGGAGCCCTAGAGGCAGGTATGTTTGCCCTTCTCATCTCCATCCTCTAGGAGGACTCTATGGCACCTCAGAAGAACACAAAGGATTCCTTAGAACCATGTATTGAAACCACCAACATCTTCTCCAATTGTGTGAAACAGACCCAAATGTGACCTCCAATGTCTCCACTGTATTAGTTTCCTAGGGCTACTATAATAATGTGCCACAGACAGGGTGGCTTTAACAACAGAAATTTATTTTCTCAAAATAACAGAGATTGGAAGACTGAGATCAAGGTGTTCTGCATGGTTGGTTTCTTGTGAGGCCTCTCTCCTTGGCTTGTGGATGGCCACCTTCTCCCTATGTCTTCATATGGTGTCTCTGTACTTGTCTGTCTTCTAATCTTCTCTTCTTATAAGAACACCAGTCATGTTAGATTATAAACCCCCACTGGGGATGTGCCCGCAACCAAGGTACATGCCCTTGACCGGAATCGAACCTGGGACCCATGAGTCCACAGGCTGACGCTCTATCCACTGAGCCAAACCGGTTTCGGCATACTTACCTTCTTATAATCACACTTTTGTTATAATTTCCTCTTCTGAGAATGGATGAGAACTAACCAGTAGAATATGGCAAGATGATGGGTGTCACTCCCACAGTTATGTAACTGTATAATATCCTGTCTGTCTTGCTAGTAAACTGCTTTCTCTTCTATATATATAAAAGCCTAAGCAACCATTACAACAGGACGACAAGCCAGTAGCTATGACATGCATTGACCACCAGGAGGCAGATGCTCAATGCAGGAGCTGCCCTCTGTTGGTCAGTGCACTCCTACAGCCAACCTTCCCCCGCCGGCCAACCTCCCGCAGTTCCTCCCCCTGGCCAGCCAACTTTCCCCAGTTCCTCCCCCTGGCCAGCTGGCCCCGAACTGCCCCAATCAGCCCCAATCAGGACTGGGCAAGACTGTCCCGATCGGCCAGAAGGGACCCTACCCGTGCACAAATTCATGCACCGGGCCTCTAGTTTAAAAATAATTATTGATTTGAGAGAGAGAGAGACATGGATTTCTTATTTGACTTACTTATGCATTCATTGGTGATTCTTGTATGTACCCTGACCAAGAATCCAATCTGCAACCTTGGTGTATGAGGCCTATGCTCTAACCTGAGCTACCTGGCCAAGGCCTACGAGACTTCCTCTCTTGTTGACTTTGAAATAAGTGGCCATGTTAGGAGGCTCACATGGCAAGTTGCTGAAGAGGGCCTACAGCCAAAAACCTGCAAAAACCTAGTTCCCTCAGTCTTATACTCATGAAATAATGAATTCTCCCATTAACCTGAGTGAACTTGGTAGTGAATTCTTCCCTGTTGAGCTTTCAGATGAAAATTATAGGCCTGGCCAACACTTTGATTGTGGTCTTGGAGAGGACTCAGCCAAGTCATGCCTGGACTCCTGACCCACAGAAACTATAAGGTAATAAATATGTGGATTTTTTAAAGCCATGGAGGTTGTGGTAATTTGTTACATGGTACAGAAAACTAGTACCTAATAATACATAAGTGGTGTTAAAACCAGGCTGTGGATGGAGGCAGAAGAAATTTTGATAAGCATGACAGAAAGCACCTCAGCCAACTTGAAGAGATTATTGGCTGATATCTGGACATTAAAGACACCGCCAATAAAGGATCAAAATAAAGTGAGGGACATGTTATTCAATTTTGGATAAAGAAGGATTCCTGTTATATAGAGGCAGGAAGCTTAGCAAAATTGTCTCCTACCACTATATGAACTTGTGACTAATTTAGACATATAGAAAAGTAGTGAAGATACTGCCTTATTTTTGTTGATTGCAGGAAAATGTTTGAGGAGAGAAATAAATTGTGGGAGAAACTATTTAAGAAAACCAGGATGTGATGATTTTTGAACTGTTGTCACTCCAGCTGGCAGATAAATAAATAGGCAATAGATAAATAGATATATAAATTAACATTAAGAGATTCACTATCAGAAATGTTTGCTCTGAGAAAAAATCTAGGGTGTGACTACAACCTTTCACTAAAGCCTCAGAAAGATTAGAAGGCTAGGGTATTCAGTCACAAAAAGAGGCATTTAGGGAGATTAACAGTGTGCCTTACAGATTCAAATTCCAACCATAAAGATTCTCCTAAGTTAAGTGTGGTGTCACTTAGCCATGTTAGCAGGACACCAAGGTAGAGAATGGATTATCTCAAACAGATATTTGGTCTGGCTTTTGTCTAGTGATGTGAACTCCATTAGAATTCACAGGAAACTCAGAAAGTACCTGAAGTAATTGTTTCAATGACAAAACAATAAGAAGGATAGAGAGTAAAATGTGAAAGGGAGCTGTCAGAACCCCAAAATTCTACTGTCAGGAAGTCTTGATAAACCACTCAGTGTCAAATCTAACTTTCATGAGAAAGGAAGAGTAACTCAAAAACTAAAACCAAAAAGCCAGAGGGTGGAACCTAGAGCCACAGAGAATTATTTCCAGTCCTTTAAATCTAATCAAGAAACACAACTTTTGCTGGGCTGAATTTCAGAACTGCCATGGAACAGTGACATTTTTAATCTCCAATTTTCCTCCTTTTTGAACTGGAATGTTTGCAAATATTATTTTTAGTCTGCCCCATCATTTTATATTGAGTTTGTTAGAGGCAAATAACTCGTGTCTTTAGTGTTACAGAGTTACAGATGGAGAGGAATTCTTCAGGAGCCTGCCATTCCTGCCATTCTTTTTAAAAAATATATTTTTATGGATTTCAGAAAGGAAGGGAGAGGGAGAGAGAGATAGAAACATCAATAATGAGAGAGAATCATTGATTGGCTGCCTCCTGTACACCCCATATTGGGCCCACAATCAGGGCATGTGCCCTGACCAGAACCAAATTGTGACCTCCTAGTTCGTAGGTTATTGCTCAATCCTTAGTCACACCGACTGGGCAAGAGCCTGCCAATCTTTATAGATTATACCCAGAAACCACATTTTTACCTAGACCTAATTTTATGTATGTATGTATGTATTTTGAATTTTAGAGGATGCTTATTAAAGCTGGGGACAATGAAACAAGGAAGGGCTGGGGAAATGAACCTAGACTGGGATGCTTTGGCTCACTAAGGAGTCACAGAATAGGGGGCTTTAGGGACAGGTTCAGGGGTTTGCCTGGGACGAACTGCAGCTGCCCATTACTGCCCTGGTTGCAAGTCCCTTTGGGGCCCCTTTGAGTTTAGGAGATGCATGCCTGTGGGGAAAGAAGGGGCATGTGGGAGGGAAGGGTCTCATTTGGATACATCAGCATAAAGCTGGTGAATATACCTAGACCTGATTTAAATGATGAGATTTTGAACTTGGAGTTGGTGCTTAAATGGGATTAGACTCTTGGGAACTTTGGAAGGAGTGAATTTATTTTAAACTAGAGGCCTGTTGCAGGAAGATTCCTGCAAGAATAGGGCTTCCTGCAGCCTGAGCAAAGCAGAGAAGGGAGTGAAGCATGCTGAGGCGGGCTTCCCTCCCACCGCAGCCGCCCCGTGCTTTCCCTCCCGCAGCCGCCGCCCTGCGCTTTCCCTCCTGCAGCCACTGCCCCGCGCTTTCCACTTTCCCTCCCTCTTCCTTCTAAGCTGTCTTTGTTGGGTTAATTTGCATACTCACTCTGATTGGCTGGTGGGTGTAGCGGAGTGATGGTCCATTTGCATGTTTCTCTTTTATTAGCGTAGATGTTAGAGGGACATTAATCATGGATGGCCAGATGGTGGGCTGTGGTAGATAGACATTAAAATAACTGTAAAAAGTCACACTTTCAAGACTCTGTATAATCCCCTCCCCTAGATTGTGAGCTGGACCAGTAACTTGCTTCTACCTAACAGAATATGCACAAGGTGATGGGTGTCACTCCCAAGCTCATGTTACATTATGTAAGCATCATTTTGCTAAAAATCTGTCAATAGCCAAATCAACTTCTAAGTGGACCTGTCCCCAAGCAAGTCCCCAGGTAAGAAAAAACATATTTGTTAATCATTTTCATGTCCTCTAACCTGTATGTGGACAGGTTGTCTTTTATAAACTTTTGAAAGCAGAAATTAAGGCTATCATTTCTATTGCCCCTGTCACTTAGCAGGGTAGTAGTGAAACACAGTAAAGTGAGTAAATAAAATCAGGCTAAACTTGTTCACTGACCCATCTCTTACTTCCCTAGTAAATTCAACAAGTTAACTCTTTACATACTGATAAGATGGGTACTCTAGTTCCAGTTATAATATGGAGATAAAATGATGTGGAACAGATGATGATAAACTATTTCTTCTCCAACTATTTGTTTATTTGTTTGTTTGTTTGTTTTTTATCAGCAAGGAAACATTTTAAATAATCTGTAAAATAATCTCTTCACATATCTCATTGGCCAGTCCTGGGTCACATGCCCACTACAAAAAAAATTTCCTCCTTAGCAGACTGAGAGGATAGCCACAACCTGGTAAGACCAGTCCTGATGATTCATTTTGGTCACTGGGGAAGAGATGGTGGACACACTTGTACAAAATTGGCATCTTCCAACATAGGGTAAAATGTGAATTACCCATTATTTAGACAAACATACTATCTTCTTCCACAAAGTTACACAATTTCACAAATACCTGTGTTATAAAATTAAAAAATCCATAACTATTAATTGAGCACCTCCAATGGGTAATACTCCAGTGTTGGGAAAAAAACAGATAAATTTTCTTTTTCTACTTTAAATAAATAATGTCACATGTTGATAATGTAAAAGATAAAAATGTATGGAGATAAAATTTATAAATGATTTAATAAGAGTAAAGAGGGCTCTTTTATGTAGCTGGTCTTGTGTTCATCGTGGAAAAGCTGCAAATGATACAAACTGACATGAGTTCACTCTTGTCTAAATAAGATATCCCATTTTAACCCTATGGCAAATCCCACATTGCACTTGTTTTGAACATTTCTCTTTTTGTCCAATATCTCTAACCTGTTCTTCATTATTGGCCAGTTTCCATGCCAAAGTGTCTCCCATTTTATTTTATTTTTATTAAATTTATTGGGGTGATATTGGTAAATAAGATTATATAGATTTCAAGTGTACATTTCTGTGATACATCATCTGTATATTGCATTGTGTTCCCACCACCCAACGTCCTCCCCTCTGGTACCCACCATACTATTGTCTGTGTTTATGAGTGTTTCTGGGGTTCTTTTGTTGTTGTTGTTCATTTGTTGCTTTTAGTTTTATATCCCCTTAAAGAGTGAAATCACATGATTCTTAACTTTTCTTGTCTGACTTCTTTTGCTTAGCATGATATTTTCAAGATTCATCTATGTTGTCATAAACTTCAGTATTTCTTCTTTTTTTATGGCTGAGCAGTATTCCATTGTATATATGTACAACTTTTTTTATGCAATAATCTATCGAAGGACACTTTGATTGTTTCCATGTCTTGGCCACCGTGAATAATGGTATACTGAACATAGTGGTGCATATATCTTTGCCAATAAATGTTTTCAAATTTTTCAGGTAGATACTCAGAAGAGGGCTTGCTCGGTAATATGGTAACTCTATTCTTAAGTTTTTAGGAGCCTCCATACATTTTTCTATAGTGGCTGTACCAGTTCACATTCCCACCAGCAGTGAATGAGGATTCCTTTTTCTTCACAACCTCTCCAACACTTGTTATTATCTATCTTACTGATAATAGCCGTTCTAATAGATATGGGGCTTGATCTCATTATAGTTCTAATTTGCATTTCCCTCATAGCAGGTGAAGTTGAGCATCTTTTTATATATCTGTTGGCCATTTGTATATCTTCTTGGGAGAAGTGTCTATTCAGGTCCTCTGCCCATTTTTTTAAATTGGATTGATTGCTTGGTGTTGAGTTTTATGAGTTCTTTATATATATTGGATATTAATGCCTTGTTGTTTATAAATATTGTCTCCCTTTGGTTAGTTGCCTTTTTTTGTTGGTGGTGGTGGTTTCTTTTGCTGTGAAGAAGCTTTTTAGTTTGATATAGTCCCAGTCATTTCGTTTTGCCTTTACTTCCTTTGTCTTTGGCATGAAATTCATAAAATATTCTCTAAGACCAAGTTCTATAAGTTTAGTAGCTATTTTTTCTTCTGTGTAATTTATTGTTTCAGGTTTTATATTTAGGTCTTTAATCTATTTTTAGTTAATTTTTGTGTATGGGGACAAATATTAGCCTACTTTCATTCTTTTATTTAAAATATGTTTTATTTTTTAAAAGTTCCATTCATTCATTTAAAAAATTAATAAATAAACAAACAATAACAGTGCCATTGTATGGCGTTGCACTGTCTGTGTGCTGCATGACTCCAGAGAGGCCAGGCACGGACGATGGTATAAATACTTGTACTGTGCTATCCCTGAAATCTTTCTTTTGCCTCAGTTCCCTGCTCTAGCTACAGTCTTGTGTCTCTGTCCTCCTCCTCACTGAAAAACTCTTTAAAATAATTTTCAGCACTAATTTTTGTTTCTTTATTCTCATCTATTTACTTCTAAAGCCACTGCAATCTGGCTTCAACTCTCCCTTCCCCTGCAAGATCAACAATGACATCTTCTTACTAAACCAAAAGGCCTTTTCAGTCCTTATGTTGTTTGACATTTTGACAGCATTGGGTTCTCTTTCTTGTAAGATACTTTTCCCGTTTTTCATTCTCCCCTGTTCTTTCAGTGTCTCTGACTCTTCCTTCTCAGCCTTTTTGGAGGTCTTTCAATTTTGTTCTGCCTTAGGCTCCCTTTTCTTCTCACCCATGTGATCCAGACAGAGCAATATAAACTTAGCTTATCCAAATTTTGTTGGACAATATTTTGTTGGTACATAAAAAGTTATTGACATACTTTGGTTACTTTATTCCATCTAAACCACATTTACTTTAATCTATTATTGGACTCTGATATTTTTGAAATGACACAATAGATAGATTGATAGATATTGTTGTTGTAACTATTAAGGACTATATCCTTAATTGCAACAATTAAGTACTTTCTCACCTAAGACACTATGATCTGGCACCTGTCTGACATATATTTGGTGCTCAACAAATAATTGTTGAATAGATTAATAAATATAATTATAGGGAAGATTATAGAACATATAAAATCATGAGTACATACTATAAAATATAGATGTATCATAGTAAAATATCTATGAAATGTGACTCAATTATTTGTTTTCCATTAAAAAGTATTTACTTAACTGCTTATTTTATACATATAGTCTGGAACTTTGGAAGACTAAAAGTTTACAGCCAATATGATATGGATTATTTATCCTGTTAAGACATGAGGTTAAAGGTCAAACACTTCTTATATTTTGAGGCATGTCCTTGATCACAGTTATAAGAAGAAAAATGTAAACGTAAATAGAGCAGGGAAATTTAATTATCTGGGCATTTGGATAAAAGATGCTAAGTTTATATAAGGCACCACATTATTTTAGGGTAAACTTAGATTATTTAGTGTATGATTTATGAGCAACAAAGATAACTCAAATTTACTGAAATATCAGAAGAAATATGAAGCTGAAGAAATTACATTCTTATACTTTTTGAGCATAAAGAGAAAGAAAAATGATTCAGACATCTAAACTTCCAGCCAAGCTTCCCAAGGGTCAGTTAGACATTTTTATTAAAAGGGAAAAGCACACAATATAATACATCCATTATTCTCTCATTTTGCAAAATGTCAAACTCCATGTGATCCTTTTAATTTCTATGGGTGTTCTAAACAGATTCTATCTAGAGATGGAGCTAATACACAGCATGGCAAGTATAGATCAGAATGTGCATAAAAAGCCCTCATGACTCTCTCTCTCCCTGTTTCACATACACAGACACACAGACATGCATATGCACCATAGTGTAAAAAACTTTTGAAACTGACAGATAAAATACAGTGCAGGTTTTTTCCTCTTGAATTTCCTATATGTAACATCTTTTTTTTTGCCCAATTTTGTCTCATAAAATGGTTTTTGTGTCTAAAGCATATGGGCTCCGAATGTATCTGTGCTTCTCTTTCACCTCCTGGAGCTGAGAAAAGGTCGTGGGTAGTTCACTACTTATTCCTCGAGTAGCCAGATTGGTCTTCTTTTCTGAAGTTGTTCATGGGAATTAGACAACACAATGTCGAGATTGGATAATTTCATCTGAAGTGTGCAGCTTTCTTTCATCTTCTCTCTGCCTGCCCAGGGCTAGAAGTCACTGCTTTATGCTCATCTTAATATTTGAGAGTTTGAACAATTTGTAGATGCAGTGACTATACTGACCAAGCATATTAATTTAAAAGTGAATAAACTTTACCCCACCTTCACGGAAGAGAAAGCTAATGATTTAAATGTGGAAAAGTAGTTTGTTCTTCCTCACATAGAAAACCATGAGGACTTCCTGTTTCCACATTCTTTAGGTCTACCTGTAGTGGTCTAAAGGTGAAACGCCTGAATATTAAGCCATAATCAATCATTGTACACACACTAATTACTTTCTGTCCTCCCCTTTCCTTGTCATCATGGTCCAACGCAGGTTTTTGAGACTGAGTACATTCATCTGAGCTGTTAGCTGCTCCGCTCCACTGCATCCTCGAATGATCTGCCTGGTCCAGACCCCTGGAGAAAATTTGTGCATGCATACTGTATGTGAACTTTGGATAAATAAATAAACACGTGAAACAGCTTCCAGATAATTGAAAGCGAATGAAGGAGGGAGCACAAAGAAAACAATTTCTCTGGGGATAAGCAACTAAGGTGGCAGGTATGATTAAAATCCATGTGATTTATGGGTAGGTGGATTACTAACATGACAACCCTGTTAGTATTTGTTTGTTTTGGTGCATTTAACAATAAAGTTTTGTTGTTGTTGTTGCTGTGGATTTTGCTCAGGAGTCAGCCACTCAGGAATTCCTAGTGCCCGACTGAGCAGTAATTTAGCAAGCTCTCTTGTGCTCTTTTCCTGTCAGCATTAACATGTCAATTCATTTTAATAGTCTGGGCATGCTCAGTGGGCATGCATTTTCTCAGTGGGTATCCCAGGAGCCCACCCTGTGGTGCAGAAATGTGTTATAGCTTGTCTCAGACCTCAGAGACTTCAGCAGGTTTATTTTCATTATGGTCAAGTATATTTGTTAAAACAAAGCCAAAATAATATATAAAATCAAGACCCTAACAAATGAAATAGGTTATGTATACTTGATTGGTAATTTAAGCTCTTTCAAAGATTAGGTATTATAATCTTTCTTTACACAAAATTATTATATAATAGAGCTTTAAAAAATGTGTGCTGTCACTGCCTCTAGTTTTTGGAAGTTAACTGATATTCTGTCACAATGGGAATTTTCTGTAATCATGATTAATAGTTGAAGTGGCTTTTATATTAAATGTGAATTTGCCTACCATCTTTCTCATTAAATGGATTTTTATCTAATATTCTGTCCATAAGTAAGAAGATGAATGAATGAAGAAATAAGTACATAAATAAATAAAAAAAACCCACAAACACTCAAATTCAACTATCAATGAAGAGACGTGGTGCTTCATAAATCCATCCCTCAATAGTCAAAAGAGATCTCAAATTAAATCCAAATTTCATATGTGTTAGAAATATCTTGTCAAACAGAACGAAGTATAAGAAAAAAGGAAAAGGAGTAGGAAACTAATTTCATAGCCAAACAAAATTTGACTCAGGTTTCAAAATGGTTGACAAGTTATGTCACTTATACAAATTTTGGTTTAAAAACAAAACAGAAAACAAGTTTTTGAGGGCATACTTCAAAGCATGTTGTACTTTTGACACATGTTGGATCTCAGAATTTCTAAAACTGTTGAATAATTCTGTAAAGAAGAGGCTTCTGGTCAAGATGGCAAAGTAGGTAAATGGGGTACTTGTATCCTCCCACATCCACATCAAAATTACAACTAAACTATAGAATAATCATCATTCAGAATCACGTGAAATCTATCTGAACAGCAGTCCAATAACTGCAGATATAAAGAAGAAGCCACATTGAAATGGTAGGAGGGATGGAGGTGTGGAAGGGGCTGGTCCCACGGCAACATGTAGTGAATAAAAATTGGGAGGGATTTCTCACATGCTGTGGTCCCCCAGGGTTCCAGTTACAGGTTGAGGAAAACCCATAATTTCTGGCTATGAAAACCAGTGGGGATTGAGGCTGAGGGAGACAAAGACTGCTGGAGTCCTAGGCGTTCCTCTTAAAAGGCTTGCACACAGATTTACATGGACTCACTCACTCCATCACTGTGGAAGCAGTTTGAAAGGCACTAGGGACATACAGGAGAAAAACGGAATTATCTGGCATCAGAGCACGAGTTGAGGGACAGCTCTTTCCCACACAGAAGTGCTGGCAGAGGCCATTGTTTCTTTTCTGAGGCCTACCACCACGGAGCCAGCAGATAAGAGCCATATTTGAGACTACATCCACCTGACTCACTGTGCACTCTGCCCTGATGATTCCCTGAGACCTCGCCCCACCCAGCTTTCAGATCAACCAAAGCTTTTTCCATTGGCTTTTCCATATGAATGGGCTACCTTAAGTCATACTTTAGACTTTCTTAAGATTCTGGACTTGGCATGACCTGTACCTCTTATTAAGTGGCCCAGCCCCAGCACTAGGAGCAGTTGGCCTTGGTCTGCAGCGTGGCCTCTCCTGGGAATCTCCAAGCCCAACACAAGTAGCAACCATCAGCACATTGCTTTGTAATTCATGACAGTGGCCCTGGGACAGAACACAGGCAGCATCTGACCCTGACCTACACCTCCCTGGAGGCCCCAGAGCCAGTGCACCCAGCAGACATAATGAGGCCACATTGAAACACCACCAACCACCTCTATAAGTGACACACTCAAAGGATGGACTCAGTGGGCACTAGAGTCCCCCTGATGTAAGTCCTGCTCTGTGTGGTGGGCCCTAGAACAGCTGATCCTCCATGGTGGTCATAGCCAGTCATGTGGCCCATCAGCTTTGAGATAAATCTTTCTCATTGGTGTGCCAGCAGCAATCAAGCCTCAACTACAAGAGGAGGGTGTTCACAGCCTGCTCAAACAGGGGGCACTTCAAGTGCCCAACTTCAGTGATCAGGGAGTACCACTGAACCCTACATAACACCTACGACATTAGGCCACTCTACAAAGCCTGGAAGCTGTAATAACTCTACCTAATACATAGAAACAAAAACAAGGAGGAGACAAGAAAACATCTCAAATGAAAGAACAAAATTCCTTAAGAAGAACTAAGCAAAATGGAGACAAGCAATCTACTAGATGCAGAGTTCAAAACACTGGTTATAAGGATGCTCAGTGAACTTAGAACTTCAACAGCAAAAAAGACATGGAAACCATAAGAAAGAACCAGTCATAAATTAAAGATACTCTAACTGAAATGAAGAATAATTTATAGGGAATCAACAGTGGAGTAGATAAAGTGGAGACTCAAATCAGATATTTAGAATATAAGGATGCAAAAACACCCAATCAGAACAGTAAAATGAAAAAAAAAGAAAAAAATTATGAGGATAATGTAAGGAGTCTCTGGGACAACTTCAACAGTACTAACATTCACATCATGGGGGTGCTGGAAGGATAAGTGAGAAAGCAACAAATTGAAGACCTACTTAAAAAATGACGGAAAATGTCCCTAACCTGATGAAATAGACATACAAGTTCAGGAAGCACAGAGAGTCCCAAATAAGAGGAACCCAAAAGAGGCCCACACCAAGACACATCATAATTAAAATGCCAAGCGTTAAAGGCAAAATCTTAAATGCAGCAAGAGAAAAGCAGTGAGTTATCTGCAGGGAGCTTCCATAAGAATGTCAGCTGATTTCTCAGCAGAAACATTGTAGGCCAAAAGAGATGGCAAGAAATATTCAAAGTGGTGAAACACAGGGACCTACAGCCAAGATTACTCTAACCAGCAAAGCTATCATTTAGAATAAAAGGACATATAACGAGCTTCCCAGCCAAGAATAAGTTAAAGGAGTTCATCACTACCAAACCAGTATTACATGAAATGTTAAAGTGTCTTCATTAAAAAGAAGAAAAAAGAAGATTAAAAATATGAACAATAAAATGGCCATATATATTTCAATAAATAAAACAAAATAAATGAACAAGCCGAACAAAAACAGACTCATAGATACAGAAAACGTTTTGATGGTGTTAGATGGGAGGGGAGTTAGGGTGATAGGTGAAAAAGGGGTTATTACAGAATAGTCACAGGGATGTAAAGGGAATATAGTCAATAATCCTATATAATAAAAGGCTAATATGCAAATAGACTGAACTGCAGAACGACTACTCGCTTTGACACACAGTGACAACCAGGGGGCAGACGCTCAATGCAGGAGCTGCCCCCTGGTGGTCAGTGCACTCCCACAGGGGGGGCTCTGCTCAACCACAAGCCAGGCTCAAGACTAGCGAGCACAGGGCAGTGGTGGGAGCCTCTTCCGCCTTCGCAAAAGCTAAGGATGTCCGACTGAGGGTACAGGACAAGCTGAGGGACCCCCCAAGTGCACAAATTTTGTGCACCGGGCCTCTATTATTCTAATAACCATGTATGGTTTCAGTTGGGAATGAGATTTATTGGGATTATCAATTAGTAAGTTATATAATGTATAAGCACTTGGTTATACACATGAAACTAATATAATATTGTAAAAGTGTAACTGAAAACATTTTTAAAATATTTTAAAATAACAAAAAAAGAATAAAGGAAAAAGTTCAAAGAAAGCTATTAGAATAGAGAATGACACCAGCTTTTTCTTTGAATGCTTCATCTCAATTTTTAAAATTATTTTTCATCCTTTTTTTCTTAACTTTTAGTGGCAAGTCTTTTCTATTCAATTATATATGGGTGGTGAGTTGGCTGTGTATAGGCTCCTAAGAAATTTCTGTAGACAGGTAGTTGAAATAGTCAAGCAATTTCTACATTATTACAAGATAGAATAGAATTCTGATTAGAATTTAGAGTTTAACAGAAAGATGTCTGTTACCCTCATACCTTAGGTCTCCCACTAAACATTATTTTAAAATAAGCTGAAGTATTTTCTGAAAATTATTTTGCATACACAACATTTTAAAAATTCTTGACACAAACTTTTAGGATTTGCCACAGTGTCATAATTTTCATTTTTACCTCTTCCAGTTTAAACCACAAATTATTTACCACTTTTTTATTAGTAAGAATTTTCAAGTCTTCATATCTTCAGTGATTGGAAATATAGACCTGGGTTATTCAAGCAGTGATATCTTAATCCTTAATAATTGTGATAATATTTTAACTGATGTCATCATCCCTAGTCAGAAAGTTACAGCTGTGGTGCTTTTTAAGGTCTAACATATTCACTGAACTCAGGAAATAGCTGCTCATAAATGCTTATTCAGGTCAAGGGAAATGTTTTCCATACTCTGTATTTAAAGGGAAAGTGGAAAGATAGAAGATAATAGGAAGAGATACAGGGGACATTAGATGGGTGTGGAAGCAGGGGTCAGAAAAGATGGAGCAGCTCTCCTTCCTGACACAATATCCTGTTGCTTTTCCATCACTTTGTCTAGTCCAGACCCCTCTAGAGTTTTCCAGTTATTTCTCCTCTCATCCTGTGTACACGTATATCTCTGCGTGTAAATCTATCTGTATGCAAGCACATGCACTTAAGGAGGCTAGAGAAAAGAAAAACGAAGGAGCAAAATATATTTCTTGTCTTCTGAGTCTTAAATTATACCCATCCTTGGGACTCCTGTAAAGTTTGCATACTGGGAAAACTTGCATAGCATTTAATCTTTTTACCAAGATGAATAAGGATACTTTCATCTTAAAATAGTGAATATATACTCACTTACAAAAACTGTTCATGTAAATTACAGTAGAAAAGTCCTTCATATGTAAAGTGCTTTCAGATTCTCAGTAAGAAGTACTCTTTTTCATAATTCAGTCTTCTTACATGTTCATTAGGACTATTACGAAAAAAATATAATTTCAGTGAAACAAACTAGAGAATATATTCTGCCTGTCACCTTCTCTCTGTGCTCAGTATACAATGGATTATCACCTGGTAGCAATAAATTCCCTGGCTTGTATTTTTATTCAAATATGACACTTTCAATTTTTTAAATATAATTTTTGAGACAGTTTATGATTTATATAATCTGTGATTGATAATGTTCATTAATAAAACTCCAAATACTTTTCTCTTACATACATATACCCTCCCCCCTGCCTCCTCACCACACACACACACACACACATTCACACGTTTTCTTTAGGGCTTATACCCATCTAATAAGGATTCTTTTCAGGACATTCCAGAGATGATGCTCCAAAGTATTATTCGATAATCATTGTTCTTCTGCTG
Source organism: Cnephaeus nilssonii (assembly GCF_951640355.1). Lineage (NCBI taxonomy): Eukaryota > Metazoa > Chordata > Mammalia > Chiroptera > Vespertilionidae > Cnephaeus > Cnephaeus nilssonii. The sequence goes on along the minus strand of NC_137081.1, from coordinate 67,346,387 downwards.
CAGATAAAAGGAGGGCACATTTGAAGAATCAGTCTCTTTTATTTAAATGTTAAAAACAACATAAAAATAATTAGCTGCGATATACACAAGAAGGTTCCATAGGATTCTGAATGATCTTTCTAACATTCTGTCTACATATGTTCTGTGTAACCAGAATAATGGGAGCAGAAGAGAATACCATATTTTAATCAACTTACAGCTTATTTGGAGTGAGACTTTAACTTTAGAACTAAAAAAAAATGTAGTACATAAATGTCCAATAGCCAAAATATACTACCTAGTCATTTGCTTTTATGGAAATGGGGGGAGGATAGTAAAATTATTATTTCCTTTAAACATCTTTATCAATTTATTTTACTTTTAGGATTTATGGCTTTGTTTTTATAATGAATCTACTTTTCAAAGAATCTTTCTTTGAAAACATTATATCCTGCATGATTCATTTTTATATTATTTACACCAAATGCATAAATCATATACTAATGACAGTAGCATCTTTGTAGTTCTTTTTAAATATAGATGAAATATGAGTTTTCTTCCAAGGTACAAGACGTCATTAAGGGCTCAGGTGGTTAAAATCAACATGAAAAATACATGCTGCTGCTTCTCCCCTTAAATGCAGTAATGTAATCAGATTTCAAGTCATCTTACCTACCTCACTTACAGCTTTATGGAGATTAATTAGTTTTTAGACTCCAGTCACATGATCTTTTCTGACTGTCATTTAGCTGGCTGACTAGAACCTGTGAGCTGTCTCTTGCCCCAAAGGACAGATTAAATTTTACTGTTGTTTGTCTTCTTTCTTTTATTTAAAGGTGGATTTTTAAAGTTACATTTTAATTGTATTTTGTTTTTAATTGGGAATATATTATGACCTTTTTTTTGAGGGAAGGTCAATATTGAAATAATTATAAAGAGGTAAAACAAAATGTTCTACCAAATTTGCTATAAAGACTTATTTTACTGACACCTAAAACTGGCTTTTTTATTATTTATGATGATACAGACGTTATATGCATTTAGATGACTTTTCTACAATAAACCTCCACCTCACAGGGGAGATTACTCAGGTGCCCCAAGTTAAGGAGACACTGATAATTCGTGGTCCTAAGACACATTTCTAAGGTCAAAATAAATGTGGAAGTAAAAAAATGAATTGGAAATTTACTACGTAAAAAAAAACCAAAAAAAAGCATGATTTGCCTCAGTGGCAAAATTTCTGTTAAATAACATAAACCACAAACACAGAAAACAAAATGCAACAATAAAAACTTAAATATTGTGAATCTGTTACTCCTTAATAATATATATCCTATAACCACTGTTCTCATTTATTACTCGGTTGCTGACTGAGCTGAGGATTAAAATTGAAACACCACAGTCTTAGTTTTTATGTTAGTCTACTTAACTATGGATTCTCAATTGGGAGAAAAACAAAAGAAGAAAACATTGATAAACTACTTCAATCTGCCTTACAATAATGTGATTAAAGAAAGAAAAGAAACCTTGTCGGCTACAGTTGTTAAAACATTGATATTTCTAGCTGAGGTCCTAATTAAGGTGTAATGAGAGATTTGAAATGCAGTAAATTCCCTTCATTCACATCACTAAACCAGTGAACCACAACTACATGTAGAGTTTCAGGGAGATGTAACACTCGGTGAGTTAGTTATCTTCTGAGTCCTGAGCAGTTGGTTCCGGGCTGGGGCCACTGGGGTGTAGATGCATGGTGAATGTGTGACTGGCTGCTATTTGACCACAGATTTCCTTTCATGGGTACTTACCAATAAAGAGTCACTGCTTAGGAGAAAACCTGATTTCATAAACACATGAAATTTGTTTCCTGGCTTTTGAATGAAGACGCCCCAGGATTTTCACTGCTCAGGTGTTACTGGCCGCAATGCTGATTCAGGAACTGAAATTATCTATTTCCCTCGCCTGTGGAGTTGGATCATTGCCTTTGGCAGTAACCCCAGACTCCTGTAAATGATGAAGACATCCCTCCATGCCTATGTGGAAAGTAGTGCCAACATGGATGCCATTAGAAAGATTCAACTGAGTGTACGCTGAGAAAATTGTGTCTCCCATACCTGGCATGAAGGAGGAAAACTGAGAACACCAATATAGGTTGAAGCCCATTCCATTGAAAGAGAATCATTGGGTTGATCTAAATCTCTCCCAGGACATTGATATCATATTTTCTGGCTCTTTATTCTCCCAGCACATTGTTCATCCACTTGTGCTTCTTGCCTGACCTTGGCAATGAGAAAGGAATCACTCCATTCTATGCCACTTTCAAAGATTCTTTAAACAATTAAAGCAGAGACAAATTATGTGAAAGAATCTCAGTATTCATCCTGGACCATTTGTATAAATAATACACTTGATAAGCTTTATATGCATATTATGTATAATGACCTTTGGATAATAAATTCCATTTCAAATTCCCAATGTGTAAAAACAAAAACCCAAAGGCATGAGATAGGTAATAGGAAAATCAAAATCTATAGACTCATTGGTCCCATCAGCCTCCTTATTAATTCTTATGAAATGTTCATTATATTTGGGTCTTTACCAGGAAGCATTCGTTTCAGAACTTATGACATTCTTTTGGTCCTGTACATAAATTTTGTGCACACCTATGTTTAGTTAGAATAAATCTGTGAAATCCTCCCATTGCCAGGTAAACATTGCATATCTAATTGGTGGTTACATTTGGTTGCTAACCTGCATAGTTACATTTTATTGGCACCTGTCAGCTGCCTTTCTCTTCTTCTCCCACAAAATAGACCTTTTTCAGCAAGGGTAGACAGTAAGCACCCACCCCTCCACAGAAATTATCATAAATAAACAAATGCCTGAATATATCCATTTCTATCACCAGCCGGCAGCATTCCAAGGCAGGCATGTTGATCCTGGGTTTCTGTTCCATTGATAAAAGGGAATATGCCATTTTTGTTCCAGCCAGAGTTGTCCAATGTGCTCTTGTAAGGCAAGTTTCCATGTTGAGTGAATAAGGATCATTGTTTCCTACATAATGAGCCTCCCCCTCCTTTGGCTCCCAGTGAAAGGCTGCCACTACACTGGCTAAGAAATAGTCCTGTTTAACCGCCAAGTGTCTGCTGAACATAGGGTGGTAATGGGAATGATTTTCTTATCCATCATTGCATGACTGGCACATGAATAATTTTGCCCACCAGGTCATCATGCCACATCATCCATGATAACTAAGCATAATCAAATGTAATCACTATATTACTCCTTCAAAATGATCATTTTTACAAGAAAAATAAAGAAATATATCTTTATTTCTCATCTCCTCCACTTCATAAAGTTGGCTTCAGAGATAAATAGTTAAAAAAAGCCAATAAAGTACACTGACTGAATTCATGCTGTCATTTAAAATGTATATGTTTTCAAGTGGTGCATCTGTTTTATACCTGTTTCTGGCTGGCATAGCCAAACTAAGCACCTAGACATTAATACCAGATCCAGTTCAGTAATATTTATTGCTCTGAATCCAATCTATATTAGCATGTCAGCCCTGTATCAAAGCAGAAGACAGCAGTATTTATGATTATTAGTACAATATTGAATCATCCTGAACCAATTACTGATCCAATTACTGTGTCATTATTATTTTCTGAATAGGGCTTGATTTGTCTATGATAAATATGATGCAATTAAACCACCTTTTTACATAATAAAACACTGCAGGTGTTTATTCTTAAGAGTTCACAGATACCAACAACCAATAGATTTAATTTTAAAAATCCTTGATATAAGTGTGAATTTCATTAAAATTTTCTAACTTTAATGTACATTTAAAGCATATCATATTGAAAGAAACAATTGTGTAATCTCTTGTCTGGCTATTATTTAGAAACTATGCTAACTGTTTGACCAAACAAAAATTAACATAGTTGCTTAATATTCTGACTTAAAATGTCATTTATTCAAGGTATACAAACATTAACTGGAATTACTAAAAAAGTTATTAGACATAGGTAGATTACAAAAATAGATTTATAATAATTGTAATTTATAACACCAATTGCATATAATAACAATTACAGGAAAACAAACTTTCTATAATTACCTCAACAGGCCAACAGCAAGGTATGTGATAAAAGCTAAATGTTATCAACCACTTTGAAATCCTACATTATATTCAATTGTATACATGCAATTTTAAAACAAGTTTTGCCACTGCACGTTTAAATACACTATTATTTGAATAACACATACTTCAAACAATATGAACATAAATAAAGCTAAATATAATTATAAATATAATTAAAAATCATTAAATAAAAAACAATGTTTAAAATTAGTATTATATTTAACATTGAAGATAACTCAAGAAAATGCTTTAGTTCTTGATGTATTTATTTCTTCTCTTCACTCTCTCTAGCCCAAATTAATAATCAATGTTTATAATTAGAGAAGTTAAAAAAAATGATCAATATCAGGTTAACAATTATTTTGATTGTACAAAAATATTTTGAAGATTATAATAATGAATCTGTTTGATCACTATAGTATGTTAAAGCACTAAAATTCAGGTTAAATTGAAGATTTGTTGTTATTGTTTGTAGAGATGAATAACATTGTCTAGTCAATTTTCTAAGACTTTAACATAAATCAAGCAAAAATTTTCATGACCTTATAAAAAAGTTGTATTAAAATTAACGGATTCAGAAACAAAACTAGCTTGACAGGTTCCCTTTATTGCCAAATGGGCCTATTATACTATTTCTATCATACATTTTTTTATTGATACCTTTTGAAGAAAAATAATTGGCATAAATTTTAATCTACCTAACAGACTAGTGGCTATTTAACTAATTTTACTCAATAATGAAACAGTGGTTGGCCACCAACACTTTTAATAATGTTGTTATAGATGTGATTATGTAACATGCATCAGCATTTGCTGACTACATTATTGCAATTAGCCAAGGATTTCAAAGTGGTTGATGACATTTAGGTTGTATCACACACCTTGCTATTGGTCTGTCAAGGTAATTATAGTAAGTTTGTTTTGCTTCAAGGCTGTAATTGTACAAATTACAGTTTTCATCTTCTTTGTCTCTGTCTCCGTCTTTGTCTCTATCTATCCCTCTCCTTTTCTCCCTCTCTCTTTTCATGTATAGTTCTAAATAGGAGGGAGTTCCCACTTTTATTGCCAACATCTCAATAATTATAGATGTGCTCTTGTAGAAATCAATTTATAATTCTGAACACCTACCATCAATATCTAATTTTCTACGTATTTTAAAAGGCAAGAATAAACTCAAATCCATTCCAAGTAGATTAACAAAAATGCACTTGGGTTTTTGTGGGTTGTGTTTTTTTTTTTTCGTTTACATTGTCTGAAGGGGAGGAGGGAAGAGTCTGCTGTGCCTCACATAAAGGAATATTAAAGATTAAAATGAACATTTTCATTGGTACAGACTAAAATTTACTCCTGTAACCACAGAAATTTGGTGTAAATTAAGAGTTTGTAAAAAATTGAAAATGGGTACTAGATTCCAGACAATATTTAATTTAACCTAAGTGTTCAAATTAAAGCAATAACACTGAGAATAAATTAATGAACTGCAATTAATTATATTTACAATAAGTGGTTTGGGTTTGAAACACCTACTTTCTGCACTGATAAAATAAAACCTACATCCTGTAGGAGCTAAAGTAAGTTAAATGAAGATGCTTTTAACAAGGTTATTACTTAAGCAATGACAGGTTTACAGATTTTAGCACCAGTGGGTTTTCACAGGAGCTACAGCAAGTGCTAAAATAACACACACCTTCAGGTTCATTAAATTCGCCAGTGTGATGAAATAACTGATATTTTGCTATATTACTATAATCCCTCAAAGAACCATCTATAAATAAGACACACTAATAACAGCTGTTTGTGCCGGCAAAACAATGAAATAATTCTTTTGAGGTTTATCTGCAAGGGAAAAATCGTGTTTACGCAGTACTGTTAGCATAGTTATATCCTAATAATTTTGATTTCTGTAGAGCCACATATTTATTTATTTACCTAAAATAGGTATGTTCTGTTAAAAGGTTTTGCCATGGGCTGCACTCAGAAGGAAACTTGTAAAAAGGCGCAGTATATTAAGAGGAAATAAACTGAATCTCACCCCCCAAATATTTACTTTATTGTTTGATGTTTACTAGGATATTTATGGAGGCTGTTTTATTTAAAGAACTTATAAAATTATAATAACCACCAGAAATAGCAACATCTCTGATAAATCCTTTCGTGTAGTCTGTTGTGAGATGAGCCAAAAGCATAAATAGTGAGTTTCTAATAAATCAATAGCGCCTGGCCTTTGGAGACCTGGAAGACATATGGACAGTAATAGAGTATCTCAGGTTGTCTCATGAGTGATTCCATCTGGATGAAGTCTTGGTGTTATTCACAGCCTACTTCTCCCCTAAAACACCTTCAATCTTATCCACAGCCTCCATCTCAAATGTCAGACCACCTGGGATACGCAGCTGTCAGGCTGAAAGGGGAGCTGCCTGGGACTGGCCCTGCCGCTTGCTCATCAAGGAGATACTGTCACTAGCCAGCAGGCAATGCTAGGTGCACAGGGTGACAGCACTATCGAAAGCAGGGACATACGCCTGGCTCGGGATTTGAGATTTTAAGGAAAAAAATAAAAGAAGTTAGCTGAAATCGCGGATATCTCTACAATAGAGCTGCTCAGATGTGATATTCTCTCCTTGAAGATATTTTCTTCTTTCTTGTCAGTAATCATGTGGAGATCAGTTCATTTTGAATAATGAATAAGAAAAAATGTGTAATATTCACAAATATATATTTCTTCATACTTCAGATCATTCTCAAGTCCTTTGTCATATGTTCACTTACATTGGTATTTATATTTTCTATTATTAAACATTTAGCTGGGTGAGTACATGCCCTCTGAGAGAAAACTTTATCATTACTGTTCTTGTCATTCTTCTCTCTTCTCTGCCTCCTTACCCACTCAGTGTCTGCTGACCTTTGTGGCTCTAACAGTGGGAGATAGTAGCACCCTATTACAGGTGGTAATTTTAGTTTAAGTGACTAATTAGAATCCAATCAATTTAATATTTATAATTCCTTTCTCCCCTTTCATGTACCCTCCCTTTAAGAAATTAACAAACACAAAATTCCTGTTGCAACTACAAATTGCACGCTTTCTTTTTATAAATGTAACTAGAGGCCGAAACTGGTTTGGCTCAGTGGATAGAGCGTCGGTCTGTGGACTCAAGGGTCCTGGGTTCGATTCCGGTCAGGAGCATGTACATTGGTTGTGGGCACATCCCCGGTAGGGGGTGTGCAGGAGGCAGCTGGTCGATGTTTCTCTCTCATCGATGTTTCTGGCTCTCTATCCCTCTCCCTTCCTCTCTGTAAAAAATCAATAAAAATATATTTTTAAAAAAAATGTAACTAGAGGCCCGATGCACGAAGATTCATGCAAGAATGGGCCTTCCTTCCCCTGGCTGCTGGCACCACCTTTGCTCCATCCCGGAGCCGCAAATCTGCCTTCGCTCCAGCCCAGAGCTGCCTTCCCACCTTCCCACACTACCCAGAGGCCCAGAACGGCTGGGGCGGTGCCGAATGCCTGTGTCATCGCCATGGCAACAACACAAGCATCCCGCCCCCTGGCCACTCAGCGCCTGTGTATGCAAATTAACCTACCATCTTTGTTCAGTTAATTTGCATACTCACTCCTGATTGGCTGGTGGGTGTTGCGAATATAAGGTCAATTAGCATCTTTCTCTTTTGTTACTGTAGATTATCTTCCTGTGATTCTTATTGTGTGTGTGTGTGTGTGTGTGTGTGTGTGTAGGCAACAGTATTGAACATTTCTTAATCCCACTAAAAATAGTCCCAGTTAATCACAAATGATGGTTTCTAAAGAAGGACAGATGCCATATCTAACTCATTTGCTATATTTTTAAGTTTTAACTATGGTTTTTTGCTCTCCAAAATATTTATCTAATGGATAAATGAATTTCTATTTTTCTATTTTCTTATGAAAGAGAAATTGTCTTCATGGATAGTCAAGGTCCAATGTGAAGTTTTATTTGCCTTAAAATTTTTCTTTCCTAAATTCCTTTCCCATGCACACATATTATAATTCTTTTACTACCTGCTTAGTTTCTTTTTCAATATTATGCTGAGCTTAGTTATTGTTGTTTGCTTCCTTTTCTAACCCCTTATCTATAGCTTTTAAGGAGGATAGTTAATAAAACACTGCCTAGTCAAATTAAACTTTAGAAAGCAAGTTGGGAGAAAGGTTTTACAAAATACCATTTACTTTATTGCCTACATAAAGTTTTTGAAATTTAATTTTGGTCTGGTTGGGCTTAAAAATGAACTCAATATAACACGAAGTAAGATTTTAAATGAAAAGTTTAGCTTTTTTCTATACATTTAATTCATCTGACAATTTTCATCGAATGTCAAAAAGTCCAAATGAGCAGAACATCCTCATGCACCTATAGGAAAAATGACTGGTAACTACATACAGAAACATATTTTATGTCAGAAGTTATTTTTTGGTTGGTTGTCTAGCTCTATAAATGATGAATCCTAGTTTTTTCAGGGAGGCAGCATAATATAATGGTGAAAAGCAGAGATTCTGGAGTTAGGTAGAATGAGTTATAAACACAGTCTGCAACAGAGGGACATCAGGATATTGGGTAGCACTGAGGTGTGTCCCTGGTTCTCCACAATGAGACAGGACACAACCTGCCTTGTGGAGTTATGGAAGAATGAATCATGACAAATATATGAAGCACATGTCATATAGTGCATTAAACACCATTCTTACTTATAGTTCAGTGTTACCACCAATGCCTGATGTTTGCTCTACAACTTTGAATTGTTCTGTCAATTGAATACTATCATGTTCATTTTCATTGTTAGGAAACTAAGCCATGAAAGAGTTTAATAATTTTTCTGATGTCACATTAATGATGATCTGAGGTATGAATCAAGGTGAATCTGATATTAATGCGTTTAATTCTGCCAGTTGCTCAGGAGGCAACCTTCACCCCTCTTTTTTATTTTAAATCCCTTTTACATATAAGGTCAATAAGTCCACTGTTTCCCCTTCAGGCCCAGAATCTGCCCACTTATCTCCACCTCCATTGCTACCTCTTGGTCTCAGTTTGTATCATCTATTGCCTAGAATTCTATATTCACCGCTTAACAGGTCTTTCTACTTCTATCCTTGCCCCTTAGCTTCTATTCTCAACACAGCCTACCAAGTTATCTTTAGAAAGTGTAAGGTCCATCAAGTTGTTGTTTTGCTGGAAATCCCCCACCGAAACCCATTTCACTGAGACTAAGAACCACTGTCCTTGAAATGGCCAACCATGTCACATAAAGGGTTGGAGCATATGGCCTGCATGACAAATCTGCCCACTGCCATATTTCAGTAGCCCATGAGCTAAGCATGGTGTTACATTTTTCATGGTTTTAAAAGTCTTTCTTACTGTGTGATATGTGAAAATTATATGAAATTTAACTTGCAATGTCCATAAATAAAGTGAATTGGAACATACCCACTCCCAGTCATATGGATGCTTTCGCATTGCATAGGCAGAATTGAGTAGACTGTGTAGTTTGCAAAGCCTAAAACACCACTGGGCTCTTTACAGAAAAATTTGCTGAATTTGACCAAAAAATCTGGCTCTTGTTACCACGGTGACCTCATGTCTTGCTCCCAGCCACTCACTGTTTCTTCTTCCTAGAATGTCCTTCTCCTAGATCTGCACATTGTTCATTTCCTTTACCTCTTTCAGATTTCACCTGATGATTGGGATGACCTACACTGAGCACTCTATTTAATTCTGTAATGTACACCCTACACTTTGTCATCTTATTCTTCCTTCATTTGCTCTACTTTTTCTTCTTGTATAGCATATATCCCCTTCTAACAGGCCATGTGATTTACTTACTCATTGTTTGTTTTTTATGTTCTGTCTCTCCTTGCTAGAATATAAGCCCCATGAGGACAGAAATGTTTGTCTGTTTTGTTTAATGAAATATTTTAAGTGCCTTAGAAACAATCACACACATTATTTGTTGACTGTTGAATGTGATATTATATTGCCTCTTACTAAGCAAAGTGTTTTAATGTTTGACCTCTGGTACCTCACTAGAGCTACTATTTTGATTTAATATTTTCTTTCAGGTTCATTATACTCAAAGGAAAATATACTTAATTATATAGTTAGCTAAGTAAATTGATGATGGTAGTATTTAATACCATTCTTTCTTTGCCAAGAAGTAACCCATCTTTCTACTGCCTTACTGGAAAAAATAAAAGGAACAACTTTGAAATCTTAAACATGTGAATATGCCTGATTATTAATGCTATTATACATTATTAATATTTTTCATTGATTTTAGAGAGGAAGGGGGAGGGTAAGAGAAAGAGAGATAGAAACATCAATGATGAGAGAGAATCATTGATTGGCTGCCTCCTGCATGCCCCACACTAGTGATCAAGCCAGCAACCTGGGCATATGCCCTGACCTGGAATTGAACCATGACCTCCTGGTTCATAGGTTGACGCTCAACCACTGACCCACTCTGGCTGGGCTTATAGTTTTGAGCTGAATATACCAGTACAATGACTTCAATGTCTTTTATGTGAGAAATAAAATTGTCTGAGATATTTAAACAACATATGTATTTCTTTATAAGGAATATTGTTAATAAATTATTCTTAGATATTTTTGCATAGCATTGTAGATACTCATTAACAAAAATTTAAAAAATTATAAGTAATGGCTAAATAATGTATGCTTTATCTTAAATAAATATTATAAAGCACTTTGGAATAAAAAAAGGTTTTCCAAAATAATATTTATTCCATTGCCTATATAAAGTTTTTTAATTTAATTTTGCCCTCATGGGGCTTAAAATTTTAACTCAGTGTAATATTAAATATTTTAAGTAAAAACCTTAGCTTTTAAAAATAAATTTAATTAATTTTACAATTTTCATTGAATGCTGCCAAAAATAATTCAAAATAAGCAGAAAATACACATGCACAATAGTAAAAATGCCTTATAATTGCATACAGAAACATGATTTATGTCAGAACTTGAACAATATCTTTGAACAAGGATCCTAGGACAAAAAACACAAATTATATTAATTTAATTATTTGCTAAAATGTTAAAAGCTGAAAAATATAGCTGTGGCCTTCCACTATGTAAAAAATTACTTTAAACTCATGTCTGCTCATATATAATAGAATGAGAATTGATATTCAAAATGATAACTCTGAGAAACTTGAAAAACATAAAAGATCATTTGAATCATCTCATTGCACTTTATTTTTATTACCTTTGTAAATTTTATTTCATTCTCTTCATTTGAAAGTTAGACATCTATTTTGGAATAAATAAAAATGTTTTAGATAGACTCCCTACTAATGTGAGTAAATTAGAGGGTATGTTCATATTACACATTTCTTATCAACCATTTACCACTGGTTTGTGGATTGATAATATTCTATTGTTGTTGCTATTCAAATGGTCAAATCACCTGTAAACAGTTAAATGACACCTTATATCCAGGTATGATGGAAATGTGACATAAGGAGAGAGTGACTCACTTAGTGATCTGGACAGGGATTAAAATCTTAAAGAAATAGGTCCAGATAGTTAATATTGTATTTAGTGTGCATTTAACTTCAGATATTATTCATAATTTAAATTGACATGATATACTGTTCTAGGACGTTGGCTTTGTGGTTGATGCTGGAAAGCTGTGGCTTAGAGCTTATTTCAGTTATGGGAAGTTTTTTTGTAGGCCCTCTAACTTTAAAGGAAGTAAACTTTCCCCAAGTTGGAAAACTGATTCAGAACTTAAAGATTCTAAAAGCAGATTGTTAGAGTATATGTATTCAAAAATAATTCTTTTTAAAATTTTTTATCCTCACCCAGGAAAATGTTTTTATTGATTTGAGAGAAAGAGAGAGAGAGAGAGAGAGAAGAAAGAGGGAACATCAGTGTGAGAGAGCAACACAGATTGGTTGCCTCCCCTACACACCTGACCAGGGGTTGAAACTGCAGGGCACCTAAGTATGTGCCCTGATTGGGAATCAAACATGCAACCTTTTTATGTATGGGATGATGCTCCAACCAACTGAGCCCTGAGCCTCCTGGTGGTCGGGGGCTGAAGGGGAATTCTTATAAAAATAAATAAAAGAAAAATTGCAGAAAAATATTCATCTTTTTCAGTGGTTCAATATTCTATATTAGAGGCCCAGTGCACAATATTCGTGCATGGGTGCAGTCCCTAGACCTGGCCAGCGATCTAAGCATGAGCATCTGGCATGGAAGGGCAGGTCTCAGCTGACCTTTGGGCCCTGGGCAGCACCTGGGACCCTGGGCCCCTGCACAACCCCCTCTGCCTGAGTCGTCGGGCCCCTGCCCGGCTCACTCAGTTCCTGGGAGCGGGGTGGTGGCTCCACCCCCCACCACTGCCGCTGGTAACCATCTGTGGGGTAATTGGCAGGGCGATTGGGCCCCACTCGCACCTGCATTGGCCTGGCCCCGCCCACTCACCTGCTCTACTATCCCACCATGGTCCCAGCTCTCATCAGGGCCCATCAGGGTAGGCACAGCCTCCACTGCCGCCCACTTCCAGCGCCGCATCACCCACGCCCACCATGTTCCACACTGCCCCCTGGTGGTCAGCGCACGTCATAGTGAGTGGTTGAACTCCCAGTCTAATTCCCGGTCAAGGGCACAATTTGCATGTTAGGCTTTTATTATCCTACTAGAGGCCCGGTGCATGAAAATTCATGCACTGGAGTGGGGGGATCCCTCATCCCGGCCTGCCCCCTCTCACAGTCCGGGAGCCCTCAGGGGCAGGAGGTGACCTGGTGATCAGGGGAAGGCTACGCACCATCACACCTCTGCTGCTGCCACGGCCGGCAGCACAAGCCTCGGCTAGCCCTGGTTACCTGAGCCTCAGGCGGCCCTGGGCAGCTGGGCATCCGCCATCCAAGGCTTGCCTGTGCCTCGGGCTGGCCCTGGGCCGCTGGGGGGCTGAAGAAACTGGGGGACTCTGGAGGCAGGTGCGTGGAGCAGCCCAGCCCACCTGGGTCGGGTCCAGCCTTGCCATGTGCCTGCCACCCTGGCAGGGCTGAGGGGACTGGGTGCCACCATTTTGTGGCTGTGAGCACTGCCATCTTTGAAGGCGGGGCAGTCAATTAGCATATTCCCTCCATATTGGCTGTGGGCCCAGCCATCTTAGTGACAATGTGAGGGTCAATTAGCATATTCTCTCTTTATTAGATAGAATATAATAAAAGCCTAATATGCAAATTGTGCCCTTGACCAGAAGTTAGACCGGGAGTTTGACCAGGGGCCTTCACCTGGCTGGCCCGATTGACCCCAATAGGGGTGGGCCAGCTGGAACCCACCCATGCATGAATTTGTGCACCGGGCCTCTTGTATTTTTATATGAGTGATATAGAAAAGACAATAGCCCTGTCTGTGTAGGAGAGAGTCAATAATTGCAGTACTGTATATGTATAAAAAATCACTCCATTCCAATAGCACAGCTTCATAGATATCCATTATATACCAAAAAAGATAAAACACCTAAAACTGGCACTTGTTTGGAGAAACTGAGTCATGGGATAGATAATGATAATTGCAAAATTTTGAGGTGAAAGACTTTACGAAGTAGGAAACCCTGGCTTATCCTCAAAGCCCATATACAGGGGGAGAGGTCTCAATTTTGGGAAACTCAGAGAATCTATATGGAGTTACCAGGGGGAGAAATGGAAAAAAAAAAACCAGAAATGTAGCTGTCACAGTTAGAAATTTTCCATGGCAATAGAAGCCAATGATGCTGAGGAAAGGGAACCAGCTTACATGTGTATCTAATACAGTGGCTACCACCAACTTCTACTTCCCCAAATGTACTCAACTATAAAGTACTATTTTTAATATCATTTTAAGTGACATCTATACTTAATAAGTTTGTTCTTTAAATGTTTCATGTCTTTTACAGTAGATTTGTGAATTCTATTAAAATTAACATTGTGCTGTTAACAAAGGTCTTGTTTGAGAATGGACTGCTTGGTGGATGGATCCCAGGAAATATGGTTTTTATGTAATATGCTGAGATATTTTGGCTTTGGAGTGTGTGACTGAGCTGAAAAAATGGAACTGGTTTTTTGAATATTTATTTGATGATTTTTCTAATGCTCTTTGTATTTTATAGTATTGTCTAGTTTTCTAAGATTAGTCTTGCTTTTAGAGACTGGATTCCTTCTAAATGAAGTAGATGGCAATTTTCCACATCTTCTCAACATACACATGGCTATATAATTCTCCTTGAGACTCAAATTAACATAGCAAGCAGACAATTATTCTGCAATTTATTTGTTTTAATCTCTGGTAAAAAGAATGATGAGTGGATAATGGAAATTACCTTCTAGTCCTTGAAGATTTGGAATTTTGTGGAGGTTACTGATCCACAATCCTTAATGTCTCCAAATAGATTCTACAGCACTATTTTCTTTGGGAATGAAAGAAGTTATTAGTACTTCATTAAATGTTTTATTTCTTTCTTTGTTTATCTATTTCCAGAATATACAATGCAATATCCAATTTAAAATGTCATTCTTGAATTACTCATTTCTTTTGTGCTTTGCTTTTAGTGTAGATGATAGAATGATAAAATTGTTGTATAGTTAAAAAATTCAAGACAAATTTAGGAAATACAAATTGACATTCCAAAAAGAAAGTCAGAAATGAATTATTGTTAAAAATCACAGTGTATCTATTTGTTTTTTGATGGCCATTTAGCCTTCTGTTGTCCTACATTTCAATTTTACTGAACTCCATGCTTCCTGAACTTTCTTGATAAGTTTTACCTATTCTAATTTGCTTCTAAGTAAATTTTGGTATTTTTCAATTTAAAAATATCCTGGCCTTCTACTTCATTATTGTAGATATTTTGTTCAATTATACTATAAGTAATGCCTTTATTTCATGTTTTAGTTGCTATTGCTACCTCATTATCCTATATAATAAAAGCCTAATATGCTAAGTGTCCGGTCGACCAGTTGGCTGTTCAACCAATCAAAGCATAATATGCTAATAATATGCTAAGGCCGCTCAACTGCTTACGATGACATGTACTGACCACCACGGGGCAGATGGTCAACTGGTCAACCAGTCACTATGATGTGCAATGACCACCAGGGGGCAGGCAGTTGACTGGTCACCCAGTTGCTATGATGTGCACTGACCACCAGGGGCAGACGCTCCAACCAGTAGGTTAGCTTGCTGCTGGGGTCCAGCCGATCGAGACTGAGCGAGATGGACTGGACATGCCCTGGAGCCCTCCCTCGGTCCCTTCCTGGCTGGCCAACCTCCTGCATCCCGCCCTGGCCCCAATGGTGCACTGGTGGGGTCCCTTGGCCTGGCCTGTGCCCTCTCGCAATCCGGGACCCCTCAGGGGATGTCAGAGAGCTGGTTTCAGCCCAATCTCGCAGGCCAGGCTGAGGGACCCCACTGGTGCACAAATTTGTGCACTGGGCCTCTAGTGAATGATATAGAATGCTATTTGTATTTGTTTTAAAAAGTACAAGTTAGTTGATAAAAAACATACCTTTGAATTCTTTCATTGAGCTAATCAAACATTAAAGTATGCATTTGCATTCTGAAGAATAAAATAGATTATTAATGGTAAGGATGTGAGATACACATGCACACACGTAATAGAGCGGTTCCATATCTAAAATAACATTTGCATTTGAGTAGTCTTTTGGAAATGTTTTTAAAATATAACCTTTAGAACTAGCTTGTGCTTAGTCTACAAGTGCAACATACTGCATATGATGGAGTATCATATCACGTTTATATCCAGCCCCTCAGGTCATGAAGTTTCAGAACCCAACCTCACAAGCCAAAATGGCATATACTAGCATAGAACTTGAAACCAAGACTTAATGAAAAATTTCATATTCTCTGCCTTTGGTATATCTGAACCTTTTTTATCACACCTAAATAATGAACATGGTAAATATAACATGTGTATTATGGATAGGATAGTGTAGTATTTAACATGTAAAATATCTAATATCATGTTTGGCACACTATTAGTGCTCAATAAATGGTGGTAATGGGTGTGGTGGTTATAGTGATTGTGATTTATTATGATAATGATTATTATTACACTAGAGGCCGGTGCATGAACTTCGTGCACGGTGGGGTGTGTCACTCAGCCCAGCCTGCACCCTCTCCAATCTAGGACCCCTCGAGGGATGTTCAACTGCCCGTTTAGGCCCGACCCAGGTAGGATCAGGCCTAAACGGGCAGTTGGACATCCCTCTCACAATCCAGGATGGCTGGCTCCCAACTGCTTGCCTGCCTGCCCTCCTGATTGCCCCTAACTGCTTCTGCCTGCCACCCTGATCACCCCCTAACCACTCCCCTGTCAGCCTGATTGATGTCTAACTGCTCCCTGCCAGCCTGTTTGCCCCTAACTGCCCTCCTCTGTAGACCTGGTCCCCCGCAACTGCTATCCCCTGCAGGCCTGGATCCCTCCCAACTGCCCTTCCCTGCAGGCCCGGTTGCTCCCAACTTCCCTCCTCTGCTGGCCTGGTCACCCCAAACTGCCCTCCCCTGCAGGCTTGATCGCCCCCAACTTCCCTCTCTTGCAGGCCTGGTCCTTTCCAAACTGCCCTCCCCTGCTGGCCTGATCACCCACAACTGCCCTCCCTTGTAGACCTGGTCCCTCCCAACTGCCCTCCCCTGCTGGCCATCTTGTGGCGGCCATCTTGTGTCCACATGAGGACAGTTATCTTTGACTACATGGGGGCAGCCATCTTGTGTGTTGGAATGATGGTCATTTTGCATATTATCCTTTTATTATAGAGCATTAGATAGGATAGAGGCCTGGCGCATGGGTGGGAGCCGGCTGGTTTGCCCTGAAGGGTGTCCCGGATCAGGGTGGGGGTTCCCTTGGGGCATGGGGCAGCCTGGGTGAGGGGCCTGTGGTGGTTTGCAGGCCAGCCACGCCCCCCTGCGACCCAAGCGGAGACCCTGGTATCTGGGATTTATTTATCTTCTATAATTGAAACTTAGAAGCCTTGAGCAGAGCAAAGCCTCCTGCTGGCTCCGTGGCCACAGCCATTTTTGTTGGGACTTATTTATCTTCTATAATTGAAACTTTGTATCCTTGAGTGGAGGCCTTGGCCTGCCAGGGCAGGCAGAAAGCTTGGCTTCCTCCATTGCCAGGATAACCCAAGCCTCCTGCTCTCTCTGTGGCCACGGCCATCTTGGTTGTGTTAATTTGCATACTCACTCCTGATTGGCTGGTGGGCATGGCTGGTGGGTGTAATGGAGGTACAGTCAATTTGCATATTACTTTTTTATTAGATAGGATGGAATCACATAAGCCACGCCCACAAGTCAAGCCACGCCCACCAGCCAATCAGGGTGAGTATGCAAATTAACCCCAATCCAAGATGGCTACAGCCACAGAGAGCAAGGTTTCCCAGGTAACAGAGCAAGCCAAGCTTTCCATAGCCATTGCAGGCCTAAGCCTCCACTCAAGCTACAAAGTTTCAATTATAGAAGGTAAACAAATTCAAACAAATGGCGGCAGAATGGAGCTTGAGAGAGCAGGCCAGGATTGCCAGGGGCAACAGGGGAAGCAAAGCTTTCTGAACACCCTGGCCGGGCTCACCCGCTTAAGGCTACAAAGTTTCAATTGTAGAAGGTGAATTAACTGCCACAGAAATGGCTGCCACCCCAGGCTACAAAGTTTCAATTGTAGAAGGAAAATAAATTCCAGATACCAGGGCCTCCCTTTGGGTTTCCAGGGGGCGTGGCTGGCCTGCAAACCACCACAGGCCCCTCGCTCAGGCCGCCACACACCCCAAGGGAACCCCCACGCTTATCTGTGACACCCTTCAGGGCAAACCAGCTGGCCCCCACCCCTGTACCAGGCCTCTATCCTATCTAATAAAAGTAATATACAGATTGATCATCACTGCAACACACAATATAGCTGCCCCATGTGGTCAAAGATCCTGCCCCCATGTGGACACAAGATGGCCACCACAAAATGGCCAGCAGGAGAGGGCAGTTGGGAGGCACCCGGCCTGCAAGGGAAGGCAGTTGTGGGGGACCAGGCCTGCAAGGGAGAGCAGTTGAGCGGGACCAGGCTTGCAAGGGAGGGCAGTTGGAGGTGATCAACCCTGCAGGAGAGGGCAGTTAGGGATGACCAGGCTGGCAGAGGAGGGAAGTTGGGGGCAAACAGGCTGGCAGGGGAGCAGTTAAGCATCAACCAGGCTGGCAGCGGAGTGGTTAGGGGGTGATCAGGCTGGCAGGCAGAAGCGGTTAGGGGCAATCAGGAAGGCAGGCAGGCAAGCAGTTGGGAGCCAGCAGTCCTGGATTGTGAGAGGGATGTCCGACTGGCCGTTTAGGCCCGATCCCAGCAGGATCGGGCCTAAACGGGCAGTCGGACATCCCTCCAGGAGTCCCAGATTGGAGAGGGTACAGGCTGGGCTGAGGGACAACCCCCCGCCGTGCA
The DNA here is from genome assembly GCF_951640355.1 of Cnephaeus nilssonii. Classification (NCBI taxonomy): domain Eukaryota; kingdom Metazoa; phylum Chordata; class Mammalia; order Chiroptera; family Vespertilionidae; genus Cnephaeus; species Cnephaeus nilssonii. The sequence continues at coordinate 67,327,786 of NC_137081.1, read as the reverse complement.
CGAATTTAGTGCACCGGGCTTCTAGTATATCAATAACTAATGTATAAATAGAACAAAACTGTACCTGAAAGGCTGAGATCTATTTGCATAATATGTAGTACAACAGACATTTTATTCTCCTTTTACTTATGATAGAGGTATATCAAGAGATTGACACTAATATAGCAAGTTATCAGTAATACTTAGTCAAAAAGTGCAGATCTGTGGGTTAACTTTCTGACATGACTTTAAAAATCCATTAGCTTAGTTTAAATGATTCTAACACATTATGTGGTAAAATAGCTATGATATGATTATTTCTGCATTTATTTCATAACTAGAGGCCCAGTGCATGAAAATTCGTGCACTTGGGGGGTGGAGGGGTGGGGGGCGGGTCCCTCAGCCCGGCCTGCACCCTTTTGCAGTCTGGGAGCACTTGGGGGATGTCTGACTGATGGCATCGGCCCGCTCCCCATGGACATCCTTATGGAGTGCACTGACCACCAGGAGGCAGCTACGGCCCTGCCCCCCACTGTCCCGCCACCACTGCCAGTGGCCTCCCTCTGTGGGAGGTGACCAGTGGGCCAATTGGGGGATAGCTCTGGCTGGCTAGCAGCCGGCCCTGCCTCCTGATCGCCCCTCTGTTGGCACCAGTTGCTGCTGCCCCTGACCGCCATCCCCTCCCTCTGACCACTGGCACCCACCTTGGCTGGCCTGTCACTGCCCACTCGCAGACCCTGACCACCCCCTGACCAGTTGTCCCACTGTTTGGTAAATTTGCATATTAGGCTTTTATTATATAGGATATTTTCATTTTAAATATCATTGCATGGATTGTTAATATAATGGCCATGTCCACTTCATCTCAGGCAAAGGGGATGGAGGGGCAGCCATCTCTGGCCAGGTCTTTGGCCTACATAAATTATCCCACATATTCAGATACTTAGAAATACAGAGATACTTGAATGCGATTAATGCAGGATTTGGATGATTGAAAACCTTCTTCTCTTTACATACAGATATTTGTGCATTTTGCATAGGTTATCCAAAATATTGATTATACAGTGTAACACAATCAGAGGTGTAATTAGTTATTGTTATGTTCCATGTATCTACTTGCATGGGATGACAGTCACTTTAGTTTGTGAGATGTATGTGTTCCCAAACCTCCAGCTATGTCAGCAGCATGGACTTGTCACTCGTCTCTGTCTTCCTTACTCACTGCAAGCCCATGGCTTAAAGCAGGCATAAAGACTTACAGAGAATGACAGCTTTGATGGGACACCACAGAATTCCATTCTGCACCTGATCTCAAAAATAAAGGTTTCTGTCTTCACAGCTTTCAATATAGCACCTTCCACTGATACTAAATTTGTTGATTATTTTTAAAAATGGAAGATCTATACAAACAGACGGGGAAATAAGGTGCCTGCAACACCCCCTGTTGAAAGCTGCATTATTTATTCCACTTGAATGGATTTATATTGGATAAATCTAGTAGGAAGTGAAAACCCTATTTCCAGCTGAGACTTAAAGATGTTTTACTAAAACATGCTTAAGCAAATGCATTTTGATGTCTCACACGGAAGGTACACACAGAGCTATCTTGGTAGAAGTTCAATAAATTGTGTATCGGCAGCTGAAGAAAGATGCTTCTTTCTGATTTGCACTCATAGATTTGCATTGATTTAATTTAAAATTCATAGTATGCACACTACAAATAGTTAAGTATGCCTTTTGGATGATACCTAACAAGAGAAAGTAACTTTGTGTTTTCCTGTTCAGTAGTTAGCCATGCTGCCGAAACTCCACATGCTCACCCAGAAACTGGGCTTTCAACAGAGGGTCCCTTCTCCTTGACAGTCTGAGACAGTGGAGCTGCACCTTCAACTGGCATCTCTCCACCTTACAGGAACCCAAAGGCTTTCAAATCCACCTCAAGCCCAGACAGTGGCGCAGTGAGAGAGGAATTGAAGAAGCAAAAATAAATATTAAAGTACATAAGAATTAAATATTACCTACTTAAATAGCAATTATGCCGTTGAAAACAAGATCATCACACCTGTACAAGAAAAGGCATGCAAGCCCCGAACATCTGCTCGCATCCACCTGCCAGGCACCTGTTTCGCTGTTTCAATGCCATTTGATTGCTGGAGATGTAGAGGCTCTTGTGAGGTAATGAGTGATTTTACATTATGCATGATTGAAAACAGGTGTTCTGATGCTGTACAATTCTATGCATGAATAATTCAGTTTGTTTAGAGCAAGATCTTTAAAAGAAGTGCTGCATGGGTTTTATTATTTCTATAAACATGAAGGTTATTTTTTAAAAATGTACAACGATTGTTTCTTTTGAGTCAGCTTGTTTACGGCAATTTTTTTGCATAATTTTATGGATGAGGAATAATACTTGAAAGGTAAAATTGATCATACTTAAAACATGTAAGAAGTAAAATTGAAAGGTCTGTTGGCAAGAGGAAAAGCGGTATTAAAATGCAATGTTCTACGTGAAAATGCCTGATTATTTCCTTCCTGCTTTGCCTGCTTTCTGATGGTAACAAAACATTCGTCTCAGAGCTATAATTAGGGAGTGGTGAACTATTTGGGAAAATAGAGAAATTGTTTTGTATCTCAGCCCAAACACCAAGCAGAGCCCAGACTTCTTTAAAGATAGAACTGATGTTCGTCAACAGCCCTGCTCTTCTACTTAGATATCATGAGTTCACACCCTCTTGTAATTCACTGTAGGATCCCACTGAGAGAATCTCTTTTGCTCCAATTCCCACTTCAAGTTTTGTCTACCTTGGTTTTCTGGAGTCAGAAGTGTTATTATCAGAATGTTGTGTTTCAAATAGCAAGTAAAATCCCTGAACTCCCAATATTAAGATTTATAACCTCACCAAGAAGACATGAGACTTGGTCTCTTACAGAGTTGTTCTCTCGGATACCAAACACACTGTGGTGTCTCAAGCCACATATCATTAAATATTTAAAATTTCTGAGGTGTGAGAGATAGAAAACATATCTACTTCAATTAATACTATGTAAAAAAATGAAAAGATGAAGAAGAAAGAATTATACTCACATTGCTGTTACTAATTTACATTTGTTGAGTGTTTCATACCATATAAACCATAGTATGAGAGTTATTGACACATAACAATCCCTTCCTAAAAATGTACCACCTCAGCAAGTCGTCAGCGTGGAGCTTTGAGGTTTGGCTCCCTTCCCTTATTTTAAGAGCTGTGGGGAGCCTCACAGGGGAATCTATTATTGAAAAGCTTTTCAGTTAGAAGTAAGTTGTAAGATCAGTCCTTCATGTGGGGAACAACACTGGGAAAGTCACAAGGAAAAATTGAAGATTTGTTCTGAAGGAGAGCACTTTCATTGCTACTGCCATGGTGAATCGACCTTATTCCCTCCCGTGAGGGTGAGGTTGGAGAGCAGGCCTTTACAAGTATTCACCAAATAGAAGTGCTGGCTCCTAGATTTAGACACTCAGTGCCAGGAGGGGCGTCAGGCATCTGGACTAAAGGATGTCAGTAACCAGAAGATAGAAATGTTGGTTTGGCAATTCTGACTTAGTATAAATCAAAACTGTTCTCTAAAAGTTAAGATAGCAAAATTTTCTTTCAGAATCTGCTTAATATGCATATAAAACCTATTTTTTACTGCACATCTCAATGCTGATGGATACATAAAATATTAAGTTGAATAATATGAAAATGCACTGCTCATTGGTCAAAGCTAGTCGAATATTAGACATTTCAGATGGTGCAATCTATTTCTCTTTAAGGGTCCCTCAGGTGGAGGCATCACTTATGCTTCAGTACAATAAACCATGACCAGTAAGAAAGCAATGCTTTCTGATAGGAAGAAATGCAGAGACAGACAAAGTATAATACAAGTTGAGCAATCACTTTATGAGAAGGACTTGCAACTGTGATAGAAGTTCGGTAATGTTCCACCTTATACCAAGAGGTGGAATCTACTCTCCCCATAAATCAGCTGTTTTAATGAATTGTTTGACCAATAGACTGAGGCAGAGTTTTGCAGCTTCTGCCTATGTGTCTTGTAATAATAGCTGTTAGGACTCTTTCTCTAAGAACTCAGTCACCATGTTTGAGGATCTACATAGTAAGACTGTGTGTAGGGTAGGCACCCTGGTCAACAGCTTCATCTGAGCCCTCAGTCAATTGCCCACACCAGATCACCATCATCTGAGGGAGCCAGCTAGGCTGCCCAGCCCAAATGAGCTTTCAAATTGTCTCCAGCCCCAGCCACCATCTGACTGCAAATCTTAATTGGTTAAGTATGGCTGCAAATTCTTTACTGATTTAGCATGGCTGCAGATACTTTGACACTCCTCCCACTGAGAGGTGGAGTCTACTTTCCCTGTTTGTAAATTTGGACTGGCCTTGGACTATTCTAATAGGGAAGAAGTGGTGATACGCCAGTTCCAGGTCTACTGGTAAGAGGGCTGCCAGTTTTTTCCTGCTTCTTTCTGAGAATATTTTCACTTAAAAGCCAGGTTTAATGTAAAAGGCAAGACTATTTAACTTGCTGAGCTGTGAGACGGCCCAGCCCACGTTGGGAGGCTCTGGGTGATGAGCCACAATGGGGAAGGGGCGGGGCATAGCGGCAGCATATAGATGAGTGAAGAGCCATCTTGGAAGTGGATTCTGCTGCTCCAGACCTGTGTGTTGCAGATAAACCTAGCCAAGCCCTTCCCATGTTCCTGACCCAGAGACTTGTGAGTAAATGAAAATGGTTATTTTTAGCCACTGGTTTTTGTGGAAGAGTGTTATGAAGCAATAAATAAAGATAACTTGCTTTAAGAAATAATACAGATTTAGCTAATAAACCGGTATGTGAATTTCAGAAAATTAGCTAACGTCTCGGCCTCAGTTTTCACATCTCAAAAATGGAGGATCGATATCGTCTACCTCCAAGGATTGTTTTGAGAGTGAAAAATGTGAACTTTTCAGAACAGTACCTAACACATATGAGCCCTCAAAATTGTAACCATTATAATTATTACTCAGGGCTCTACCAAGCAATAGAATACGTAGGAAAATTCTTAATCCGGAATGTCCAATTCACGTTTATATAGAGATGCAAAGCTCCTTGAGGTGGTCCTAGCTTCTTATCTTCTGCTTTATAGCAGGACAGTTGTAGGCTTCTGTTAGCAGATATTCACCTTGGAAGTCAGGAAGCCTGGATTGAAGAATAGTCAGGTGCTGTGCCAAGGTAAATTATTACTTTAAGTGGCAAGTATCACTTAAGATAATTATTTGTGCTTGTCTGAGCTGTCCAAAATCGTAGACACTAGGAAGGGAAATTGAAAGATGGAGAAGTGGGCAGAGACAAACTCATCTCTTTCAGTTTTATCCAGACCCAGACCACTTTGAAACCCCTGATGTGTATCTATGGGCTGTGGTGACCAGTGATAAGTTTCCTGTGAACTAACAAATGACTAGTAAGCCTATTTATTATATAATTAGAATGTCTTTAGTGTGTAGCTATAATAACCCCACAAATAATAAGGCTCAACTTCTGCTAAATGTACTGTCTATGTTTTGAAGGCATATCATCAGTGGTCAGTGAAGCAGGTGGGTATTGTTGATCATTTGAATGTAAGCATCTGTGCTAATTTGTCAGTAATTTAATTGTTTGTACTTTGCAAAGTTAAATTGTCAGACCTCATAGAGGAAAAACCATGTCCATTTAACTTGATGTACACACAGATAGAATATAAGCATTTTTAACTGAAGAGGCAGTGTTGTATAATCGTCAACACTTGGTTCACAACTTATTAGATGTTTGTGCTGGGGCAAGTTACTTAACCTCTTTGTACTTTATTTTCTTTATAAAGTAAGTACTAGAAGTACCTACCCATTGAGTTCTTATGAGGATGAAGAAAATTAATATTTGCAAAGTGCTTAAAACAGAACCTGGCACACTACAATTGCCATGTACATATTAGCTAAACAATAAGCATTGGTTATTTTCAGTTACCTTTCAAGACTCATTCAACATTGCTTTTGTGAATGACTTTGGATTGGACTCACTACCTGGCCATTGAGGCCCCACTATTCCTCATGCTCATCTCTCTTTCTGCTGCCACTTGTCATCCTTAGGGTCAGAGGCCATACTCCAGCCCTGAGGATGGAGAAACTAGGGCTCAGAGCAATGATTGCAAAGAGCTCAGTGTGCTTTTTTTCCAGAGGAGAGCAGGTTTTTATATTATACATTTTATGCTGCAGATTTTTATGATAAAATAGTCTCTGTTTTCTTCTCCATCCTTACTGCTACATTAGCACACCAGGAGCAGTGATAAGTGAATGTGGAAGAAAGAAAGGCAAAAATATTTGTAGCAAATTATCAGTAGAAGTAGTATTGCTCTACCTTAAAAAAAAAAAGTGTATAATGGAGGCAGAATGACATATTCAAGTTCATAGGTCACATGATAAGTAGTTAAATCAACTCATTTCAACTCTTAAGGCTTCTGTCATCTTGCTGTTTTACTTCTCATGGGAGTGTGCCCTCTCCAAAGAATATATTAAAAGTAATATTTGAGCATTGAAGACAGATTTTTTTAAAAATCTTTATTGTTGAAAGTATTACATAAGTCTCCCTTTCCTCCCCCATTGACTCCATCTAACCCTGCCCCCCGCCCCAGGCTTCACCACCCTATTATCTGTTTCCCTGGGTTATTGGTTCTATAAATTGGTCCTGGCTTCTCTCATTACTTTATAGAACTTGTTTGGGTTGTAATCCCCAGTTTCTTAAAAGTCTTACTATTAAATTTATTTACTTGAAACTTGTCCCAATGTCTCAAGTTTCTTGCCACAGATAGAGTTTTATCTTAAAGCAAATCCTTCATTTTCTTTGCCTGCACCAAATTCCAGGGCCTGGATATCATCTAGTCTTTGGGTAACATCTTCCAGATTTGTTTTTAAGCTGATTACATGTTGCTGAACAATCAGATTTTCTGCCCTAAGCGGCACAAAACCAAGTGATGACAGACCTGGCTCTTGGCCACCAGCCATGTGATGAGGCAGCATGGGTCTTGATAGTCGTGGATTGATCTTGGGTCTTCTCAAATGGCTACCTACCCCTAGTGAGTAGGAAGGGGAGTCTCCCTCACACTGTGACACCATGATGGGAAAGCTCATCTGAGTCATGGCTGTTTATGCCGTTTCTATTCTCCTCTCTTCTTCTACACTCAGTCTACCTTTTGCATTCTCTTTGCATGACCCCTTACATTTTTATACACACATATTTCTGAGGCCTGATCAGTGTTTTAAAGAAGCTACTTTAAAAAAAGAAGTGTCAGTGCAGGTTGTGTTCTGTTTGGAAATGTAGACAGAAGTTGACATATAATTAGGAAATATCAAACATAAAATGTCTTGAGCTGGCGTTTCATTTTTCTAGTTTATATATTTCACTCACATTGCTCTCTCTCTCTCTTGTTTTGCGAATCACTTATCTCCTGAGCTGAATTAGTGATGCCCTGTGTCCCATATGCCAATGCACAATTGTGATTCCTGTAATTTTATTTTATTTTTAACCTAACACCTGTATAGCATTATCTGTGATGGTAGAAATGTATAGCTAGAGCACACAGAGCTCTATTCAGCTTTCGTGTATCTAAATACAGAGTCCTGAGTAGTCACAGGGGCTTTCACCCTAACAGAATGGAACACTACTCACAAAGAAAGAGAAAATGACAATCAAGCAGAGGTCCACTGAGCTCTATTAAATACCTATATGGGTGTGCCGAGCCGGTGCCTCTCAGTAGTTGAGTATGGAACAATGAACGGTTTGGTTCCTGGTTGGGCCATATGTCCGGGTTGCGGGCTTGAACCCAGTGTGGGGTATGCAGGAGGCAGTCGATCAGTGATTCTCATCATTGATGTTTCTATCTCTCCGTTCTTCTCCCTTCCTCTCTGAAGTCAATAGAAATATATATTTTTTAAAAATACAGGTGTAGAGTTGTGGGTTAGAAAATACAAAATATGACAAGTATAAGACAAAGTCCCCAATTTGTAGAATTTCAAGTCAGTTTAGGGAATCCCAGCATCATGAAAGCTAACTGGAAATATTGAACATGACCTACAAAGCATCAGCTTAGTTCTACAGCAGTGATCGTCAACGTTTTTCATCTCATGGCACACATAAACTAAGTACTAAAATTCTTCAGCAAACCAAAAAATATGTTTTTGGCTGATCTGACAAAAAACAGGTGTAATTTTGATTCATTCACACTGGCCAGCTATTGCTATGTTGGTTGTTGTCTTATTTAAAAGTATGGTTCTATTGATTTTTAGAGAGAGGGGAAGGGAGAAGGATAGAGAGATAGAACATTGATGAGAGGGGGGATAATGCCACAACCCAGGCATGTGACCTGACCTGGAATCTAACTGGCAACCTCATGGTTCCTGGGCCAGGCAATTTTTGCGGCACACCAGTTGGAAATTGCTATGCTAGAGGGAAATAGTTCTGTAAAAGATTAGAAAGTAAGAAGGGGATCATTGTGGCTTCAAGTGATCAGAGGATGCTCAAAAAATCTGGAATCTAAAGTAGGTTCTGAAGAGAGAGTAGGAATCAACATTTCAGAAGCACAAAGAAGGACATTCCAGGTAAGAGGAAGACATTAGCAAGATTTCAGACTTCGGAAGACTGAAGGGCAAGTGTGGGAAAACTGAGAGATTAAGGCTAAAGGGCTCACACAGGTGTAAAGCAGGTTGACTGTGCCTATCACGGGGTATTTGTCAAGAAATATTTGTGAAATATATGGCAAAGGGTTACAAAGTTCAGTCCATATCACATAATACATTACTATTTCCTCAGTACTTTTTTTAAGTTGCTGAAAGTGGCTGTTAATGTGATTAAAGCTAAATATGGAATCGTAATTTAGGCTTTCTAAGTATGTGTTAAACCTTAATCTTCATCTGTTATCTACATAAAATGTTAGCTACAAAGGGGAATGAGTGAGACCAGGTGATCTGCTGAGATTAGAGGCACCTGTTTTGTTGGACAATAACCCAAGGTGTGTGAGTAACATCTAGAACACCTGCCTGTAAACAGACACTATGAAAGCCGGCGCTCTGAGAGCAGCGTCCTTTTGCGGTTTTGCTAATGCGTGAGCCAGCGTTTTGACTGCAAGAGTCAGAGGCAGCACCGTGTGTTTCTCTGGCCTGTTTATTTGATTATCTTCTCCACCAGTTTCTAAACTCCCCAAGGTAGGAACTGTCTTCTTTAATATCATAACTGTGGAGGAAAAGGGCTCACGTGCTAAACTAGCTCAGGGAAGGCCTGTGTGGTGGCCTTGCAAACTCAGAGACCCAAAGTAACCACCAAAGATGGTCTGAAATTAAAACCTTTTAGTTAAAAAGCAATTTATGGATAGTCATGTCCTAGGCCAGTGTTTTCCCTGACAAAGATCAACTTCTATCTTTACTGAGCCTATTGTCCTTTTGCATCTAAGATAACATACCTGTGGAGTGTCAGGGTAATAACTTCCCTTTTTGCCCTAACCAGTTTGGCTCCGTGGATGGAGCGTCAGCCTGCAGACTGAAAGGTCCCAGGTTTGATTCTGGTCAAGGGCATGTACCTTGGTTGTGGGCACATCCCCAGTAGGGGGCGTGCAGGAGGCAGCTGATCGATGTTTCTCTCTCATCGATGTTTCTAACTATCCCTCTCCCTTCCTCTCTGTAAAAAAATCAATAAAATATATTTAAAAATAATAATAACTTCCCTTTTTCTGGACCTCTCAGGGCACAACAAATGGTGTCAGGGGGCAGACCACAGATTCCCTCATTGTTATTGTTATCTTGTTAATTGTTCACTCCTGTACCCACCTATGTAAAAGAAGCATGTGTCTATCATTTTACTTTTTATCCAATCCCAGAGATTTCCCTGCTTTGCTTTCTCTCACCTCCCTAATCTATCACCAGTGGATTTCCTGGAATCCACTTTTATTTCATGTCTCCTCCTTTGATTGTAATGTATAAAACAAAGTGAAAAACTGCCATTTTCAGGAGCATTATCCCAAAACATTGAGATTCTGCTTGGCTCAAATACACTCACAAAACTCTTTACAGGTTTGAATGTTTTCTTCTTAACATAACCCTAGCACCTAGCAGAAGGCCTACCACATATTCAGTGCTTACAGGATATCTGTTGCCTGAATTAAGTTATTGAAGTACCTGATGTATTTCTTGACTTGATGAAATTCTGAATTAAATATAAAGGTGAATTGAGACCAATTCACTATGGATCTAGCTAGATTGCACTTCATATAAATGAACTGTAACTGTAAACTACAGTTGGATGACTCATAATTGTGTTACCAGTGCCTTCTCAGGTGTGGTTAAGAGGATGATATTTAGTTTGGACCCATCTGAATTCCTCTCCTTAGTGTGTTTTTGAGAAATTACTGATTCTATTTCTGGTTCAGGAAGGGGTCATTCCCCAATATTTGCAGATTTCCCAGGTTTTAGTAATTGCTCAAAGTTTATTTCTAGAACCATCCTGAAATTCCAAGGCATCTTGTTCTCTCCAGTGCTCTGCAACATGATTTTTAGCAATCCCTTCTTTTCCTGAAAATGACACATTTGTTTCTCCAGATCTACAGCGCCCACCTGGAATAGGTGATTACCATATCATTCCCTAGCACTCTGTTTTTGCTGCAATACTGGGAAGGAATAGTTATATCTGATCCTTTTCATGACAGGACAATTTTCTGATTGGCGTTTAAAGATAAAATTTAACATACTTTAGCAATTCTCTAAATGTTATATAAAACATATGTAGAAACATGAATAAAACAACCCCCAAATCCCTGCAAAAATATTTTTGTATTTAAAAATTCCTCTTGTTTATAAAGATGATACATTTTATTATAAATTCAAGAAGTAAAACAAATATAAATAAAAAATGAAAACGTACTCCAAAACCATCATACAGAAATGGCCATTATTAAAGTGAACTCTGTTCCAGAAAGATAGAATGGGAACATGGGTTTAGAAGAAGAAAAAATATATAAATATATAAAATTATTAATTTTATAATAAATAATAATTTTATAAAAATAATAAATATATAAAATTAATAATAATTAATTATTAATATATAAAATTGATATTTTATAAATATATAAAATTAATTATATAAATATATTAAATTATATATATATATACAGAAGTAAGCAAAAGTAGTTTTACAGTTTTTTTGCATTAAAAATATATAATACAAAGAAAAATAATAATACAAGAATAAACTCAGTGTTGCGTATACTCACAACTGTAAACCTACTTTTGCCCACCCCAGTATGTATATATGTATAAAACAAAATGTCAAATATAATTTCACTTAAATGTAAAATAAGAAGAAAGAGACAGAGAAGCATCAATCAGGTGCTCAAACTCAGGGGGAAGGTAGAGGAGGGTGAGGGTAAGAGGGAGAGATCAACCAAAGGACTTGTATGCATGCATATAAGCATAACCAATGGACGCAGACAACAGGGGGTGAGGGTGAGGGCATGATGGGGGGGATGGGGGGATAAGGACACATATGTAATACCTTAATCAATAAAAAAAAGAAAACCTAAAAAATGTTGAAAATTTTGCTGAAATCCAAATAGATTTAAATAACTCCTAGGCAATATCAGTTACTAAATTACCTTTTCAGTTGAAAAAAAATATTATTACAAAAATTAAGAAGTTCAGGTCAATAGTTTTTTAGTTATACTATGAAAGGAAGGAAAATGAAAATGCACAATATTCATCTATCTCTTTGGCTCTTAATTTTTTACGATTATAAATAATTATATAATGTCAACATTTATAGTAATTTCATACCATTTCAAAATAAGTTCACATAGTTAATTAGAATTAGATTTATACTTAAATTTATTAAATGCTTACTTCTGGTTCTTTTACCCTGGTCTGCCTTTCATATTTTCAGAACTTTTACACATTGTTCCACTGTCCTCTGGTATTAAATTAGTGAGAAGGTACACTCCCTGGGGAGGACAAGTTTTGTGTTGCTGTGGCCTGAAACAAAGTTTTACACACAGGGATGCTCCAAAACACTTGTGGAACAAACAAATGAATGTTGTAGAAACAGTCCTGATAACAGCCTGACTTTTTCTCTTGTGCAAGTGCATAAAATATTCCTTCATAATTCTTTATAGAAGTGGGCCTTTCTGTACTTCAATAAAAATGTTCCTTATTTTTTGTTGTTAAAAATATCAAAGTTAGACAAGTTCTCCCCTTAAAAAAATAGAGATAATAATGGTATTTACCATGGGTAGTTAAGTGAGTCAAGTAAAGTATTACATGTGTGTAGATGATATGTGATCTGACTCATCCTCCCAATATAATTCTATCTCGGATACCCTATTAGTTTTTATATGTAAATACTCTTTACAAAAGATCCACATAGGAGACTATTATTATATTCCAGTTCTTGAACAATTTATGGTTTTTCCATAGAATTACTAATTATCTTGCTTTTCATTTGTTTAATTTTCCTTTTATTCATTACTTATTCTTCTTCTAAACTTTAACTAGTGGAAACCTCATTTTAATATGTCCAAACACATCAGTAGTGTATACTCTTTGGGACATCCCCCTGAGCCTGCTCACCTGGTCCAATCTGGACTGGATGCTTGGTCTTCCTGCCTGCTACACAGTTATCATCCCAGTGTTACCTTCCCCATCTGCCTGAAAATACAATTTGCCTGTCTTTTCTTAGATTCTATGGCCTTGTTTTTCTTTGATTACTCTGCTGTTTGCCCAACATCTAGCAATTTCCTGAGAAGGGTTTAGTATAATTCAAAATTTGAGTTTAATTATTACATATCTGGGAAATATATACCATTTGTTTTCCTATTCTATTGAATTTTTTTCTGCTATAATATACTTAATTTCCAAAAGCCCTGGGTTTTTCTTGTTCTTTTAATATTTGCTTTTAAGTAGCATACTGTTCTTGTTTCATGGATATAGCTTCTGCTCTGTTTGTTCAGAATTGCCTTTTTCACTGTTTTCAATTTGTCTTTAATGGTTTATGCCTGTAAGTTGTTCAGTTGTAGTTGTTTATAGTTATATTTAATTTATATTCAGGTAATCTAGCTACATCCATTGTATGCATTTAATTTATCCCACTTTGCCTTATTATTGAGTTGATAACAACAGAGGTAAGTCCATATGTATAATTAAATATTGTTAACCGGAAGCTTCTATTAACCCCTTAAGCACTTTCCCATATGTTCTAATCTCTAATGAGGTAATACTGGTATTCTTATATTATCTATATGCTCCATGCTTTTATTAATATTATTATAGTTTTTTCAGTGTCTATCTCTTCTCTTAAATCACTAAGATTTTCTGAAGCCTCCCTCAATGTTATGATTATGGTTCTTGTGCACACTTTTATTTATTTTTGGTATTTATTTGTAGTGATGCTCTCTGTTTTTTGTTTCTGTTTGTTTATTTTGCCATAATGTTGCTCTCATTTAAATTCCTTTATAATGAAAGCACTTATGAAACTATTTTCATCCTTCTGTCATATTTTCTTTTAGACTGTGGTCTTCATCTACTTTATGCATGCTATATTTCTTTTTTGTTCTCCAAAGTATGTGTCTTTGCACTTTTAATTTTTTATTTAAAAATTAATTTTAACATAGTTAAATTAAATAATAAAGCTTTATTCAAGCTTAATTTTGTTCTGATATAATATTGGTGAGTTCTCCTATACCTTTTTTTCATCTTACTTAAAGATATATCTTCACCTTAGAACTACAATGTGCTTTCTATATAGTCTGAGGTGTTGGAAGAAGGTGTGTGTGTGTGTGTGTGTGTGTGTGTGTGTGTGTGTGTGTGTGTAGCTGGGAGAATAGGGGAGTGAAAGGGTGAGGACAGAGCTCCATTGAACTATGTATGAACTGTATTGTTGGAAGTTGTAGATTCTCCTCTCTTTGCTGAGATTTGGCTTATTAATAATTGAGAACATGGGGAAAATTATATAGGATTTTGAATTAATAAATTCTCTCTCCCTCCCCCTCCCCTCCCCCTCCCTTCCCCTCCCTCCCCCTCCCCTCCCCCTCTCCCTCCCCTCCCCTCCCCCTCTCCCTCCCCCTCCCTATCCCTCCCTTTCCCTTCCCCCTCCCCCTCTCCCTCTCCTTTTCTCTTCCTCCTCTTCTCTCTCCTAAAACCTATGCATTGTTATCATGGAGCCAGGCCCACCTGTTAATTTCTTCTTTTTCCTTGCTAATCAAAGTATTTGTGGATCAGCAGCACAAGCATCAAATGGTAGCCTGTTAGAAAGGCAGCATCTCAGACCTCACCCTAGATTTCCTGAATCAGAATCTGCATTGAAATAGGAAAAAATTTATGTTCATCAGGGATATAGGTCTATAATCTTTTTAGTATCTTTATCTGGTTTTGGAATTAGGATAATGCTGGCCTTATACAAGGAGCTTGGGACACTTCCCTTCTTTTGAATTTTTTGAAATAGTGTGAGAAGGATAGGTTTAGTTCTTCTTTGACTATTTTGTAAATTCACCTGTGAAGTCATCCAATCCCATACTTTTATTTGTTGAGAGTTTTTGGATTATTGCTTCAATTTCATTAGTTGTTATCAGTCTATTCATATTTTCTGATTCTTCCTGATTCTGTATTGGAAGATTGTATGTTTCTAGGAATTCATCTATTTCTTAAAGATTGTTCATTTTGTTGGCATAAATTTGGACATGATATTTTCATACAATCCTTTGTATTTCTGTGGAGTCAGTTGTTACTTCTTTTCTTTTACTTCTGATTTATTTAGGTCCTCTCTCTTTTTTCTTTCTTTCTTTTTTAAAATATATTTTTATTTATTTATTTATTGATTGATTGATTGATTAAGGTGTCACATATTTGTCCTCATCCCCCCATTCCCATCCCACACCCCTTCCCACAGATGCCCCCACCCCCCTGTTGTCCTTAACTATTGGTTAGGCTCGTATGCATGCACACAAGTCCTTTGGTTGATCTCTCCCCCCTACCCCCACCCTTCCCTACCCTCCCTCTGAGGCCCGACAGTCCGATCAATGCCTCCTTGTTTCTGGGTCTGTTCTTGTTCATCAATTTATGTTGTTCATCATTTCCCCTAGATGAGTGAGATCATGTGTTACTAGAAATATACTTATAAGAACCGAATGTGAGACAAGCAATAATAGTTATGCTGACAGGCAAATGAATCAGTCTGTAGTGAGTTTCTTTCTGGACCAACAGTTCTTTTGAGACCCAATTTCAATGTCCACCAGTTCCTTATGTGTACATGTCAGCACTGTCTTTTCAGTACTGGATGGTGGACAAATGGTGGTAATAGAGGTCCGACTCCCTCTGGTTTGGTCTCGCCCAGACCCAGGGGCGAGGTCTCACCCAGACCCGGGACCCAGAATCACCCAGGCCCTGGGGCGCGTGGCCTCACCCGGACCTGGGGGCGCGCGGCCTTACCCGGACCCAGGGGCGCGCGGCCTTACCCGGACCCGGGGGCGCGCGGCCTCACCCGGACCCGGGGGCGCGCGGCCTCACCCGGACCCGGGGGCGCGCGGCCTCCCCCGGACCCAGGGGCGCGTGGCCTCACCCGGGCCCAGGACCCAGCCTCACTCGGACGCAGGGGTGCGTGCCCTCTCCCGAACCCAGGGGCGCACTGCCTCACCCGGGCCCGGGACCCATCCTCTGGACCCAGGGGCGCGTGGCCTCACTGCGTGCCCATGGGTCCGGGTGAGGCCGCGCGCCCCTGGGTCCGGGTGAGGCCGCGCGCCCCTGGGTCCGGGTGAGGCCGCATGCCCCTGGGTCTGGGTGAGGTCACGCGCCCCTGG
Organism: Cnephaeus nilssonii; assembly: GCF_951640355.1. Lineage (NCBI taxonomy): Eukaryota > Metazoa > Chordata > Mammalia > Chiroptera > Vespertilionidae > Cnephaeus > Cnephaeus nilssonii. The sequence goes on along the minus strand of NC_137081.1, from coordinate 67,311,930 downwards.
GTCCGGGTGAAGCTGGATCCTGGGTCCGGGTGAAAATATATTTTTATTGAAGAGAGGGAGAGATAGAAACATCAGTGATGAGAGATAAGCATTGATAGGCTGCCTCCTGCATGCCCCCTACTGGGGATCGAGCCCAAACCAGGCATGTGCCCTTGACTGGAATCGAACCTGGGACCTTTCAGTCTGCAGGCTGACACTCTACCCACTGAGCCAAATGGGCTAGGGTGCTCTCTCTTTTTTTTCTTGATGAGTCTGGTTAAAGGTTCATCAATATTGTTTATATTTTCAAAGAACCAGCTTTTGGTTACATTGATCTTTTGTATTTTTTTGGTTGATATTCATTTTTTTCTTCTCTGGTCTTTATTATTTATTTTCTTCTACTCTACACTTTCTATGTTGTCCTTTTATATAGTTCCTTTAAGTGTAAAGTTAGATTTTATTTGAGATTTTTCTTGTTTCTTTTTGTATTTTAATTCTCACTATATATATATATATATATATATATATATATATATATATATACACACACACACACACACACACACACACACACACACACTAGGGGCCTGGTGCACGAAATTCGTGCACTGGGGGTCAGGGGTCCCTCAGCCCAACCTGCTCCCTCTCACATACTGGGAGCCCTCAGGGGATGTCCTACTGACGGCTTAGGCCCGCGCCCCACAGGGAGCGTACCTAAGCCACAGTCTGGCCTCCCTTTGTGGGAGGCAACTGGGCTGGTCAGGGGAAGGCACCAGCCCCATCACCCCACTGCTGCAGCCACTGACAGTCACCACAGTCACCAAGGTGTTTTCATCAACATGGACTCCAGTCCCTTCACCAAGAAAAATGACAACTTTCTTTAGGCATTTTCAAGATGTGTCTTTCATAGGATATGGATTTATTTCTTTATTTTTTATCCTCACCTGAGGGTATGTTTCCATTGACTTTTAGAGAATGTGGAAGAGAAAGGGAAAGACAGAGAGAAACACTTTGATTGGTTGTCTCCTGCATGAGCCCTGATCTGGGTCCCGGCCAGGGAGGAGCCTGCAACCTAGGTACATACCTTTGATCAGAATCAAACCCAGACCCTGCTGTCTGCAGGCTGAGGCACTATCCATTGAGTCAAACCGGTTAGGGCAGGATATGACATTTCTTAGCCCTCCAGCAGTGGACCTTCATTTTTTTCTCCAGAAGTGTGGTGGAAAAACCCTAGATCACCTTTTTGGATTCTTATTACCCAAGTTACTAAGAATATTACCAGTGGCATACAGGAAGCTTAGCCAATGTGCAGTCAGAAAAGGTGTTTCCTCTATAGTTCAAACCAATGGAGGGCTGGGCCCTGCCCAGGCCTAAAGCCTCTGGCCGAAGCTTTAGGCCTGGGAAGGCCTCTCCAGCTCCCTCTGATCACCGGCTCAGCCCCTGCCCAGGCCTGCTCAGACCGAAAGCCTCTTGGGCAGGAGCGGACCCCTAGCTTCCTACAATCAATGGCAGGGGGTCCGCTCCTGTCCAGGCCAAAAGCAGACCCCAAGCTCCCTGCCCAGGTGATCAATCGCAGGGGGTCTGCTGGTGTACCAGGCCGAAGAAACCCCCAGCTCCCCGCTTTCGATGGCAGGGAAGCTGGCCCCGCTTTTGATGGCAGGGGGTCCGCTCACCACGCCCACCATCCAATCAGAGCGAGGAGCTGGGTGTCCGCCATGCTCACCATCCATCGAAAGCCGGGAGGGAGCTGGGTGTCCGCTCCAGCTCCAGGCCAAAAGCCTCCGACGGAGGCTTTCGGTCTGGTGCCAGAGCAGACCCCAGCTCCCTGCAATCCGTCGCAGGGGGTCAGCTCAGGGTGCCTATGTATGCAAATTAACAGCCATCTTGGTCGGGTTTATTTGCATACTCGCTCTGATTGGCTGGTGTGTGTGGCTTGGCTGGTGGGCATCACTGGTGGGTGTGGCTTGGCGTAGCGAAGGTGTGGTCAATTTGCATATTACTGTTTTATTAGGTAGGATATATATTTAGAGACAGAGGGAGGGGGAAGAGAGAGAGAGAAGAGAAACATTGATGTGATACAGAAATATTGTTGCCTCTCCTACATGCCTCCACTGGGAATCAAACCTGCAACATAGTATATGCCCTAATCAAGAATCAAACCTGCAACCTTTGGTGTAAGGGACAATGCCCCAACCAACATAGGCATAATAGTATGGTGATTATCACAGATAAAGAGTGGTGGGAGAGGAAGAACAGGGGAAAGGGAAGAAAAATGTTGATGAAAGGAGACTTGACTTTGGGTGTAAATACACACATATATACAAGTGATGTATTGTAGAATGATACATCTAAAATCTATACAATTTTTATTAACCAATAAAAAAATAATAGGGCCCTGGCCGATGGCTCAGTTGATTGTATGTTTAATTCTCAGTCAGTGCACATACTTCAGATGTGAATTCAATAACTTTGTCAGGGTGTTTCTCTCTCTTCTTTTCTCTCTCTCTTAAAAAAAAAAAAAAGAAAAGAAAGAAAAGAAGAAAATAAAAATAAAAAAAAAAACATCCTCTGGTGGGTATTACAAAAAATCAGGGAACATAACTTGGTGTCTGTGGCCCTAATGTTACTGGAGAAAGGGAGGTCACTTATTATCTGGGAGATTCATATGTCTTCCCATTTTTTCTACTTCCAATGATGTTATTTGTTTTCTCTTTGTATTTAATTTATTTTAATAATTTCCATTTCATTACTTGAGATAGTTAGCTTCATTTGATTTTGGTTATTGGCCCCTACCACTCTGGCTTCAGTTCTCCCTAATCTGAGTCTGTGTAATGTGGGGAGCCCAGGTGGTTCTTTCTACTGTGTCTCCTGAGGTCCTGCCATTGTCAGTAGAAACTTCTCCCAGGAGCTTTTCTGTGATCCCTCCCTTCCTCTACCCACATGTAGCTAATCTGTTTTTCTCTAAATTGAGTAGTTGTTTGTTTTGTTTTCAATTCTGCTTATTCACATTGTCTCTCCAGCACTATTTTTCGGTAATGAGAAGGATGACGTAGCAGCCCAGCAAAAGTATAAGACTCACCAGAACCTTCCCTTTTCTATTTTGGCTACCATATTGCATTTACCTTTTTATATTACTGTTGAGGCAATCATGATAGCTCTGTGTGTGTGTGTGTGTGTGTGTGTGTGTGTGTGTGTGTGTGTGTGTGTTTCCTTTTTTTTTCCTGGAGCAGAGAGAATTTTGAGAAAGACATACTGTGTTTTGTTTTTTTCTGCTATCTTTATCCTGAGGTCCCTTCTTAACTTATTTTAGAATTAATGAGGTTTTTATGGCAGTACAGTCTTATTAAGACAAATGAATATTTGTAAATTTTGTCTTCTGCCCAAGGAACCCTGAAATAAAAGCAACAGATAGGCACATTGTGAATTTTAAATATTAAGTGTTTTAGCATACAATGCTTGGGTAACTGGATAATGCTGGAATTTTAAGGCTCGGGTATTGATGGCCCTCCATCACTATGGGTTTTGCTGGCAGGTACCTTCTGCTTGTATTTCTTCACTACACTCCTCTCAGCCTATTCAAAAGGCCCATGGAGCCCTAACTGGTTTGACTCAGTGGATAGAGCGTTGGCCTGTGTACTGATGTACTGAAGGGTCCCAGTTCGATTCTGGTCAAGGGCATGTGCCTTGGTTGCAGACACATACCCAGTGGGGAGTGTGCAGGAGGCAGCTGATCAATGTTTCTCTCTCATCAGTGTTTCTAACTCTCTATCCCTCTCCCTTCCTCTCTGTAAAAGGTCAATAAAATATATTTTAAAAAAAAACAAACAACAACCAACAACAGGCCCATGGAGCTGCCTACTAAAGTTGTGTTGTAAACACAGCCTAGTAAGCTGTGAGGCATACTAGTGTGAGCTTCCATGCATTTATTTCAACCTTTACCAGGACGGGCAAACCTCCCAGGGTGAGAGATAATTCTATACTTATGATCACTCCTGCTGAATTGTGCTGTATTATGCGTGATCTAACTGGAATGGTTCAAGTCAGTAATGTGCCACTATTCTTCTAATGTGGAGTAATAGAACACAAAAAGAGAAATAAGAAATGACTGTTGTTTAGAGGGAGGAATAAAAAGACCCACCGCTGTACACTGTAGACCTAGCATATGTGTAGAATTAATAGCAATTCGGGATAACATCAAGCAGCTAGTGGATTTATGTTCTTATAGTCAACTGGTTAGGACAACAATGCTTTTTAAGATAGGAAAGAAGTGATAGCAGGAAAAGGGGACAAGAGTGAAAGGGAGAGGGGAAAGGGGAGAAGAGAGGAAGAGAGAAGGAAGAAGGGCATTTTCAAAGCTTATTTGATTGAATTATCCTAGTCTACTTGAGTACAAATAATTTATGCAAAATTCACATTTTCCATCCCTAAATTGTTCTTCTGTTACTTCTCTGGATTAAGCTCAATTCATCAAATATTGGATTTTCAAATTTAAGAATTAGATCTGATATTTTGGTAACATCATTCCCTCTTGTTCCCACTTAAGAATGTTAAAAATTAAAGGTATTTCTCTTTTTTGTCAGAATAGATTTTTAGACATTAAATGGATTGGCTCTCTGTTCATGTGGTAAACCCCTAGTAAAACTGTATATTTATTATTATTTTTAAAATCTTTATTGTTAAAAGTATTATATATGTCTCCTTTTATCCCCCATGGACCCCTTCTAGGCCCCCACCCCAGGCCTTCACCACACTATTGTGTGTGTGCATGGGTTTATGCATATATGCATACAAGTTCTTTGGTTGATCTCTTCCCTCCAACCCAACTCTGCCTTCCCTCTGAGATTCAACAGTCTGTTCCATGCTTCTGTGTCTCTGGATCTATTTTGTTCATCAGTTTATTTTGTTCCTTTAGAGTCCACATATGAGTGAGATAATGTGATACTTGTCTTTCTCTGACTGGCTTATCTCTCTTAGTAGTAGATTTATGTTCTTTTGACAGTACTCTCCAGGTCCCTCCATTATGACTCAAAAGGTAAGAGATCCTTCTTTTTTTACTGCTACATAGTATTCCATGGTGTAAATGCATTACAGCTTTTTTACCCATTTATCTACTGATGGGCACTTGGGCTGTTTCCTGATCTTAGCTATTGTAAGTTGTGCTGCTATGAACATAAGGGTGCATAAATTCTTTCTGATTGGTGTTTTTGTTTATTAGGATATATTCCCAGAGGTGGGGTCACTAGGTCAAATGGCAGTTTCATATTCAATTTTTGTGGAAATTCAAGTAGAAGAATCGTAAATTTTCTTATATTTCTAATAAAGCAGGCAAAGGATGGGAGTAAATGGAAGAGATTTTTAATAGATTTTATGTAAAGTCAGAAAGTATGCTTAGAATTAGCCTTGATTATTCCTCTGTACTCATCTTTAAAATTATTTTCTTCTCTAAATGAAAGAGTAACTGTCTTACAGGCTGTCTAATCAGTATAGCAAAGCTACTATTATCAAGTACATAGGTAATTCCAACAATTATTGCATGCGAGTAGCTTCTGACTTCCTTGGCCAATCTGCCTCCATTACTAATATTTCAGAGTTGAGTTTACATGCAAATAATTCTACTTGCTTAATAATACTGGTACATCCAGAATGAAGGGAGGAAACTCCCCATTTGCCAGTAAAAATGTACTTGCATCATATAGAAAGAGTCACATAGCCGAGACCGGTTTGGCTCAGTGGATAGAGCGTCAGCCTGCGGACTGAAAGGTCCCGGGTTCGATTCCAGTCAAGGGCATGTACCTTGGTTGCGGGCACATCCCCAGTGGGGGTTGTGCAGGAGGCAGCTGATCGATGTTTCTCTATCATCGATATTTCTGGCTCTCTGTCCCTCTCTCTTCCTCTCTGTGAAAAATCAATAAAATATATTTAAAAAAGAAAAAAAAAAGAAAGAGTCACATAAGTTGATTCCCCAATAACAATTTGAAATTGTTTTCTTTTTATGTTACAAACTAAACACCTTTTAGATTTTAGGTATTATATCAGGCATCCCTTTATCACCAATAAGTCAACATATGAGAGTAAAATATAGAACCTATCATAGTTTCATATCATTAAATCTATATTGTTTGAAAATGTAATTGGGACCCAAATTCCCATACTAATGTACTTTTATCAGTTGTTTGTTTTTCCTTGCTTCCATTTTATTGTTTTTTAAATATATATGTCCTATTTAATAAAGAGGGAATATGCTAATTGACCATCACACCCTCACAAAGATGGTGGTGCCCACAGCCAATAAGGAGGGAATATGCTAATTGACTGTCACACCCTCAAAAGATGGCAGCACCCACAGTCGCAAGATGGCAGGGTCCAGTCCCCTCAGCTCCCCCAGCCTCTCAGGGCCAGCCTGAGGCACAGGAAAGCCTCAGATGTCGGCTTCCCAACTAAGGCAGGCAAGCCTCTAATACACACACACACACACACACACACACACACACACACACACACATATATATATATATATATATATATATATATATATATATATATAATCTTTATTGTTTAATATATTACATAGGTCTCCTTTTTCCCCCATCAACCACTCCCCAGCCACTCCCACCCCCAGGACATGCCTACACTGCCCCAGTGTCTGTGTCCATTGGTTATGCTTATATTCACGCATACAAGTCCTTCAGTTAATCTCTTACCCCACAACCACCCCACCTTTCCCTGCCTTCCCTCTGAGGTTTAATAGTCTGTTCCATACTTCTCTGTCTCTGGATCTATTTTTGTTCATCAGTTTATGTTGTTTATTATATTCCACCAATGAGTGAGATCATGTGATAATTTATCGTTCTCCAACTGGCTTATTTCACTTAGCGTAATGCTCTCCATGTCAATCCATGCTGTGGTGAATGGTAAGAGTTCTTTTTTTTTTACAGCAGCGTAGTATTCCATTGTGTTGATGTACCACTGTTTTTTAACCCACTCACCTGCTGATGGACATTTAGGCTGTTTCTAAATCTTAGCTATTGTAAATTGTGCTATGAACATATGGGTGCATATATCCTTTCTGATTGTTGTATCTGATTTCTTGAGATATATTCCTAGCAATGGCATTACTGGGCCAAATGGGAGTTCCATTTTCAATTTTTGGGTGAAACTCCATACTGTTTTCCACAGTGGCTGCACCAGTCTGCATTACCAGCAGCAGTTCATGAGGGTTCCTTTTGCTCCACATCCTCGTCAGCACTTGTCATTTATTGATTTGTTGATGATAGCCATTCTGACAGGTGTGAGGTGGTACCTCATTGTTGTTTTGATTTGCATCTCTCAGATGATTAGTGACTTTGAATCTGTTTTGATATGTCTCTTGGCTTTCTGAATGTCCTCTTTCAAAAAGTGTCTATTTATGTCCTTTGCCCATTTTTTGATTGGATTGTTTATCTTCCTTTTGTTAAGTTGTATGATTTCCCTGTAAATTTTGGAGATTAAACCCTTATAGGAGATAACATTGGCAAATATGTTCTTCCATGCAGTGGGCTCTCTTGTTGTTTTGTTGATGGTTTCTTTTGCTGTGCAGAAGCTTTTTATTTTGATGTAGTCCCATTTATTTTCTCCTCAGTTTCCATTGTCCTAAGAGCTGTATTAGTAAAGATATTGCTGTGACATATATCTGATATTTTGTTGCCTGTGGATTCTTCTAAGATTCTTATGGTTTCCCATCTTAAGTTTAAATCCTTTATCCATTTTGAGTTTATTTTTGTGTATGGTGTAAGTTGGTGGTCTACTTTCATTTTTTTTTTTTGCAAGTATCTGTCCAGTTTTCTCAACACCATTTATTAAAGAGACTGTTTTAACTCCATTGTATGCTCTTGCCTTCTTTGTCAAATATTAATTGAGCATAATGGCTTGGATCGATTTATGGGTTCTCTGTTCTGTTCCATTGGTCTATATGTCTGTTCTTGTGCCAGTACCAGGCTGTTTTGAAAACAGTGGCTTTGTAATACAGCTTGGAATCTGATATGATGATCCTTCCAACTTTGTTCTTCTTTCTTGGGATTGCTGCAGCTATTTGGGGTCATTTTTTATTCCATATGAATTTTTGGAGAGTTTTATTTAGGTCTGTGAAATATGCTGTTGGTATTTTAATGGGGATTGCATTGAATCTATAAATAGCTTTAGGTAGTATGGACATTTTAATGATGTTGATTCTACCAATCCATGAACACAGTATATTCTTCCATTTATGTCTTCCTCTATGTCTTTTTTCAATGTGGTGTATTTTTCCTAGTACAGTTCTTTTACTTCCTTAGTTAAGTTTATTCCTAGGTATCTTAATGTTTTAGTGCAATGGTAAATGGGATTGATTTTTAGTTTCTCTTTCTGTAAGTTCATTATTGGTGTATAAAAAAGCCATAGATTTCTGGGTGTTAATTTTGTATCCTGCTACATTGCCGAATTCATTTATTAAGTCTAGTAGTTTTTTATGGAGTCTTTAGGGTTTTCTATGTACAATATCATGTCATCTGAAAATAATGACAGTTTTACTTCTTCTTTTCCAATTTGAATACCTTTTATTTCTTCTTCTTGTCTGATCACTATGGCTAGCACTTCCAGTACTATGTCAAACAGGAGTGGTAGAGTGGGTATCCCTGTTTTATTCCTGTTAATAGGGGAAATGGTTTTAGTGTTTGTCCATTGAGTATGATGTTGGCTGTAAGTTTATAATATAAGGATTTAATTATATGAGGTATGATCCCTTTATTCCCACTTTGCTGAGAGTTTTTATCAAGAAAGGGTTTTTGATTTTGTCAAATGCTTTTTCTGCATCAATTGATATGATTATGTGATTTTTGTCTCAATTTGTTTATGTGATGTATCACATTTATTGACTTGCAGATATTGTAAAAGTCTTGCATCTCTGGAATAAATCCTACTTGGTCATGGTGTATGATCTTTCTAATGTAATGCTGGATCCGATTTGATAGAATTTTGTTGAGGATTTTTACATCTATGTTCATCAGGGATATTGGCCTGTAATTCTCTTTCTTTTTAGTGTCTTATCTGGTTTTCAAATTAGGGTAATGCTGGCTTCATAGAAAAAGCTTGGAAGTGTGTCTTCCTCTTGAATTTTTTTGAATAGTCTGAGGAGGATAGGTTTTAGTTCTTATTTGAATGTTTGGTAAAACTCCCCTGTGAAGCCATCTGGACCAGGGTTTTTGTTTTCTGCTAGATTTTTTATTATTGCTTCAATTTCATCAGTAGTTTTTTGCCTATTCAGGTGTTTTTATTCTTCCTGATTGAGTTTTGGAAGCTTGTATTTTTCTAGGAATGTGTCCATTTCGTCTAGGTCAGTGGTCGGCAAACTCATTAGTCAACAGAGGCAAATATCAACAGTACAACGATTGAAATTTCTTTAGAGAGCCAAATTTTTTAAACTTAAACTTCTTCTAACGCCACTTCTTCAAAATAGACTCACCCAGGCCATAGTATTTTGTGGAAGAGCCACACTCAAGGGCCAAAGAGCCACATGTGGCTCGCGAGCCGCTGTTTGCGGACCACGGGTCTAGGTTGTCCACTTTGTTGGAGTTGTTTGTAGTATTTTTTTTTTTTTACAATCCTTTGTATTTCTGTGGGGTCAGTTGTTACTTCGCCTCTTTCATTTCTGATTTTGTTTATTTGGGTCCTCTCTCTCTCTGATGAACCTCTAGACAGGCTCACCAAGAAACAATCTTGTTTATCCTTTCAAAAAACCAGCTCTTGGTTTTATTGATCTTTTGTATTGATTTTTGGTCTCTTTGTCATTTATTTCCTCTCTTGACCTTTATTATTTCCTTATTTCTGTTTACTCTGGGATTTTTTTGTTGCTTTCTTTCTAATTCTTTAAGTTGTAGGATCATATAATTTATTACCTATTTTTTCTTTTATTTTAAATATATTTTATTGATTTCAGAGAGGAAGGGAGAGGGAGAGAGAGATAGAAACATCAATAATGAGGGAGAATCATTGATTGGCTGCCTCCTGCATGCCCCCTACTGGAGAGTGAGGCCATAACTCAGGCATATGTTCTTGATCAGAATCAAACCTGGGACCCTTCAGTCCACAGGCCGATGTTCTACCCACTAAGTGAAACCGGCCAAGGCTTTTTCTTGTTTTTTGAAGTATTCCTGTAAGCTATGAACTTTCCTCTCAGAACTGCTTTTACTGTGTCCCATAGATTTTGGATTATTGTGTTTTCATTGTCGTTTGTTGCCATGATGCTTTTTGTTTCTTCTTTGATCTCTTTGGTAGTAGCCTCATCATTGTTTAATAGCATGCTATTTAGCCTCCAAGTGTTTGATTTTTTTCATTCTTTTTATTGTAGTTTATTTCTAATTTTATGCCATTGTGATCTGAGAAGATGTAAGATATGTTTTTTTTTTGTTTGTTTGTTTGTTTTTAATCTTTTTCAATTTGAAGAGACTTTGCCTGTGTTCCAATATGTGGTCTATCTTTGAAAATGTCCCATGTGCAATTGGGAAGAATGTATATTCTGTCACTTTGGGGTGAAATGTTCTGACGATATCAATTAATTCTATCTGATCTAGTAAGTCATTTGGGACTGCTGTTTCTTTGCTAATTTTTTGTTTAGAGGATTTATCCAGGGGTGTCAATGGTGTATTAAAGTCCCCTACTATGATTATATTGCTGTAGATCTCTCCTTTGATATCTTGCAGAAGCTTTTTTGTGTATTTGGGTACTCCTGTATTGCGTTCATTTATGTTTACCAGAGTTATATTCTCTTGTTGAATTGCTCCCTTTAGTATTATGAAGTGACCCTCCTTATCTCTTGTTTTGGCCTTCACTTTGAGGTCTAATTTGTCAGATATAAGTGTTGCTACCCCAGATTTTTTTTTAATTTCCATTTGCCTGAATTTTTTTTTCCTATCCCTTCACTATCAGTCTGTGTGAGTCCTTTGTTCTGAGGTATGTTTCTTGTAGGCAGCAAACATATGGGTCATGTTTTCTTATTCAGCTACCCTCTGTCTTTTGAGTGGAGCATTTAATCCATTTACATTTAAGGTTATTATTGATAGGTACTTGTTTGTTGCCATTTTTATTCTTTATGCCTGTGTTCCTTCTTCCCTCCTATTTTTTCCTTTTACAGCAGTTCCTTTAGCGTTTCTTGCACTGCTGGCTTGGTGGTAATAAACTCCCTTAGCCCTTTTTTGTGTGAATTGATTTCACCTTCAATTTTGAATGATAACTTTGCTGGGAATAGTATTCTTGGCAGGTTTTCTATTCCTTGCTCAGTTTCCTCTCCTTCTGGCACCCCCATTATGTGGATGATGTTTCATTTTGTGTTGTCACAAAGCTCCCTTAGACTTTCCTCATTCTTAAGTATTTTTTTTTCCAGTTGCTGCTCTGCTTGGATGTTTTTCAAAACTTGTCTTCTAACTCACTGATGCAGTCCTCAGCTTTTTCTAGTCTACTGCTGATACTTTCCATTGTGTCCTTTATTGCAGCTATGTCATTCTTAATTTCCTCTTGATTCTCACACATGTTGTTGAATTTATCTGTCATCCTTTTCAGCATCCTTATAACCATTGCTCTGATTTCTTTCTCTGACAAATTGCTTGCCTCCATTTTATTTCCTTTTCTGGTGATTCCTCCTTTACTTTCAAATGGGGGTTCTTTGTCTCCCCATTTTTGCTGTTCCTTTGTGGTTGATTCTATGTATTAGATCAAACTTCTATGTCACCCAGATTTTTTTTTTTTAGTTTGTCTTATATAGTAGAAGTTTTATGAGACACAGTGATACAGTCTCTCAGGTCTTCTGGGCTGGATATTCTAGGGATGCCCCCTACTTGGGATATTTGGGTTCTCTTGGTATAGTTAGGTCTTGAGTGTTATTGTCCCATCGTGGATGGAGTCTCCTCTCAGGGTGTCTGGTTATATGGCTCACTCAGAACAAAATACAACTAACAAGACATGACACAAAGGGAACAAAACACAAAGGTACTCAAGACACCAATAACCCCAATAAAAGTGACCACCAGTGTAAAAGAGAATTAGGAGAGAGAAAAGAGAGCAAAAATGATATTGAGAAAAGGAAAAGGGTAAGAGAGAAAATAGAAAGAAGAAAAAAGAAGGGAAAATATATATGGGAAGAAAACACCACAAAATAAACAAATAAACTAAAAAATGCAAACAACAAACACCCAGAAAAAGAGGGGGACAGAATCTGTAGAGGCATAGCTTATCTATTGAAAGTAAGGTTAAGGAATTGCATGAATAGCAGAAGGGCACGGTTTAGTATAGAGCAGGCGTTCTCAAACTACGGCCTGCGGGCCACATGTGGGTGTTTTTGCCATTTTGTTTTTTTACTTCAAAATAAGATATGTGCAGTGTGCATAAGAATTTGTTCATAGTTTTTTTTAAACTATAGTCTGGCCCTCCAACGGTCTGAGGGACAGTGAACTGGCCCCCTGTTTAAAAAGTTTGAGGACCCCTGGTATAGAGGAAGTTGAAAGAAAATGAGTGGATAGGAATAAAAGTAAAAAACAAAATAATAAATAGAAAAATAAAAGATAAAACAATTTTTTAATTTATCCAGCTATATATTCATTTATTTTTGGAAAAGGAGAATAGAGGAGACAGCAGATAGGCTTGAGTTTAGTGAGTGAAACTAATTAAGCAATTAGGAGAAGAGTGCAAGAAAGGAAAGGATAAATAAAAGTATAAAAAAGTTGGCTAGTGAAGAAAGAGAAAAGAAAAGGGTATGTGGACTTGGAGCAGGGGAGAGGAAATTAGATATATGAATAAGCCAACAGAGACTGCAATAATAACACATCAATAAAGCAGATAAAGAAGATCAATTTTTAACAAGGGGTAAAAGAAAGGAGAGAGAAAAATTAAAGTGGGGACAGTAGAAGAGAAACAGGATGAAAAAGGGAGAAGTGAGGAAGAAAGTGGTGGAAAAAATGAAAAAATAAGATAAAATAATGATAAAAATAAAATAAAAATAATACAAAAAATTAGATAAAATAATAATGAAAAAAATTTAATTAAAAGATAAAAAAGTGTCATTTGCTTCAGCTGAGTTTTTTTTTTTTTTTGGTTTCCATATTTCTTAAACTTTTTTTTTATGATGATGAAAAACATATAACATACAATTTTCCATCTTTTTTTCCATTATAGTTCACATTCAATATTATTCTGTATTAGTTTCAGGTGCACAACATAGTGATTAGACAATTATATACTTTACAGAGTGGTTCCCCTAATATTTTAAGTACCTCCTTGTCCCATACACAGCTACTACAATATTATTTTTTTCCCTCCATTGACCTCGCTCCAGCCACTCCCATGCCCCAGCAAATGCCCTCATCAACTAGTGACTGTATCCATTGGTTATGCTTATATGCATGCATACAAGTCCTTTGGTTGATCTCTTACCCCCCACCCCTCCACTCCCCTGCCTTCCATCTGAGGTTTGACAGTCAGTTCGATGCTTCTCTGTCTCTGGATCTATTTTTGTTCATCAGTTTATGTTATTCACTGTATTCCACAAATGAGTGAGGTCATGTGGTATTTATCTTTCTCTGATTGGCTTATTTCACTTAGGATAATGCTCTCCAGAACCATCCATGCTGTTTCAAATTCAGCCTCGTTTTAATGTCCCAGGCGGGGCTGGTTTAAGACCCCACTCTACTGTTCTGTCTGCCACTTCTCAATTTCCTGTTAGGTAGTCATCACTGTTTTAAAGTTCCCAGCAATCCACCATTCCTCTGTGTTTGTCCCCGAGGGCTCCCTGGGGCTATTCAGAATCTTTGTTTCTTCTAAAAAACTTGAGGCTGGATGCAGCTGTACTAGTTGCCCTGTGGGTGCTGCTGGGAGGGGCTGGTTCTTCAGGAGAAAAATGGCTGCTTAGGGTTGGAGTGTCCTGAATGTGTTAGTGCAGGATTCCTGGACACCTCTCTCTGTCCTGCTCCCCTCCACCGCCTCTCCCCAGTCTCCACAAAACTGTACCTCTACCTGCATCACAGCCTTGATGAGTATTTTTAATGGAAAGGTCCTATGAACTGGGTTTAGTGAATAGAAGCAAGAAAAATAAAAAGGCAAAACAACTGCGCCAGTGCAAGTTTTTCTCTCCCTGGGGCCTTGTGGCTCAGGCAATTCTTCACACTGCCTTTCTCAGCACAGCCTCTTGTGGCTGTGGTCTTAGATCTAGATTCCCTGGCTGCCAGCAGCCCTGTGGACCTCCCTTACACAGTTGAGTGTTGTGTGTCCTCAAGGGACATGGACTTGGTGTCGTGCAAGTTCCTTCTGATCCTCTTGTCCCAGTGGTTGCATGTCTCTCTCTCCAGCCCAGATCCCTGATCCTACCATTCTCCAGGTGTCCTCTGTCCTTTTTGGCCATGGATTGTCTCACCACCTGTGTTTAATTTGCCAATTCCAAGTGGATGTTGCTCAATTTAGTTGTTCCTTCTATCTGCTCCATGAGAAGGCACAATACACGACTACCTACTCAAGCCACCATTTTTACCAGTTGTTTTGTGTATCATTTAAATTATTCAAATACATTATTTGTTTATTTCCTAGTTGCCTTTAATTATTTCTCCATGCTTTACACATGAATTTCTATCAAAAATATATATTGGTAAAGACACAAATCTTTGTAATTTCAGAGGTAGAAGGGATCCAAATAATCATTGATCTAGTATGTTTATTTAATAAATTGGTTAAGAGATGACAACTAATTCAGGAAACAGGAGTAGAAAAAGTTGCATTGAATCCTGAGGTACTCCAAGAACAGATCAGAGAAGAAAGTGATAGAAGATGCAACTGACAAGAAGTAGCTAATGAGAATGTGGAACAATAGTTTAAAGACTTTCCCCATTTCATTTGTTAAATCTGCAAGCTATCAAAGGTTTTATCCACCTTGCTGGCTAACTTACAATACTTAAATAATTATGCCTGCAAGTAAGGTTTCTCAGTCATGAAACTATTGATATTTTGGGCTGTATATTTTTGTTGGGGGCTGTCATCTGTATTGTAGAATGTTTGGCAGAATCCCTGATCCCTAACCACTCAATGCCAGAAGCAACCCTCATATATGACAACAAAAAATGTCTCCAGCCATTGTAAAATCTCCCCTAAGGACAAAATAACCCTGATTGAGAGTCACTGCTCTAACCAAATTTAAATCTGTTAATATATGCCAACTATTCTTTTTTCTTTGAGTTTAACTTTTTTTATTTTTTAAATTACAGTTGACATACAATATTATATTAGTTTCAGGTGTATATCCCAATGATTAGATATTATATAACTTACTAAGTGATCACCAGATAAACCTCATACCCATCTGACATCATACATAGTTAATACAATACTAGAGGCCCAGTGCATGAAATTCATGCATGGGAGGGGGTCCCTCAGCCTGGCCTGCACCCTCTCCAATCCGGGACCCCTCGGGAGCAGGAGCAGGTCTAAATCAGCAGTTGGACATCCCTCTTGCAATCCGGGACTGCTGGCTCCTAACCGCTTATCTTCCTGCCTGCCTGCTTGCCCCTAACCCCTCTGCCTGCCTGCTTGCCCCTAACCAACTCTGCCTGCTGGCCTGATCGCCCCTAACTGCTCCCCTGCCAGCATGATCACCCCTAACTGCCTCTGCCTCAGCCCCTGACACCATGGCTTTGCCCGGAAGGAGGACCGCATGACCGGAAGATATCCGGTCGACCCAGTCTAATTAGCGTATTACCCTTTTATTAGTATAGATTATTCTCTATGCTGTACTTTATATCCCTGAGACTATTCTGTAACTACCAATTTATACTTCTTAATCCCTTCACCTTTTTCATGCATCACCTCAACCACCCTTCCATCTGGCAACTATCAAAATGTTCTCTGTATCTATGAGTCTGTTTCTGTTCTGCTTGTTTATTTTGTTTTTTAGATTCAATTGTTAATAGGTATGTATTTCCATTTTATTCATATTTTTTTTTATCTTTTTTTCTTATTATTTCTCCTCTTAAAAAATACCTTTCATGTAATACTGGTTTGGTGGTGATGAACTCCTTTATGTTTTCCTTATCTGGTAAGCACTTTATATGTCCTTTGATTCTATAAGAGGAGAGCAATCTTGGTTAGAGGTCTTTGCTTTTCATCACTTTGAATATTTTTTGCCAATTCCTTCTGGTCTGCAAAGTTTCTGTTGAGAAATAAGTTGACAGTCTTATGGGGACTCCCTTGTAGATAACTACTTTTCTTGTGCTGCTTTTAATATTATATTTTTGTCATTAATCTTTTACATTTTAATTATGATGTGTCTTGGTATGACCTCTTTGGGTTAATCATGTTTGCTACTCTTTATGATTCCTGGATTTGTATATCTATTTACTTCAGGTTAGAAAAATTTTCTGTCATTTTTTTCATAGCTTTTCAATTCCTTACTCCTCCTTCTGGCATATCCATGATGAAAATGGTGGTACACTTGAAGTTGTCCCAGATATTTCTTAGACTATCTCATTTTTTTTTTTGATTAATTTTGCTGTTCTGATTGGGTGTTTTCTGTTTCCTTATCTTCCAAATTTATAATTTGATCCTCTGCTTCATCTACTCACTATTGATTCCCTGTAATCAATTCTTCATTTCAGTTAATGTATTCATTTCATACTTTTTTTCTAGTTCTGTTTTTATGTTTCTGATCTCTGAAGTTCTAAGTTTGTCTACTGTTTTCCTAAGTTTATTGATCATACATACAACCAGTGTTTTGAACTCTGCATCTAATAGATTGCTTATCTCTATTTTGTTGATTTTTTTTCTGGAGTTTTGTTCTGTTCTTTCATGAATCAATGCCAACTGCCACAAATTCCAGTGAGAGGTACAGGTCATGTTGAGTCCAGATACTACTTGTGTGAGGGATTTTAGGAAAGACTGAAGCATGAGCCAAGATAGGCTGTTCACAGGAAAAGCCACTAGAAATAGCTTGGATGGTCCTGAAAGTTGGGTGGAGCAAGATGTCAGGGATTAACCAAAGTGGGGCCAGCCAGCATTATCCAGGTTGATGGAGACTCAGATTTGGCACTCACCTGTCGGCTATGTGGTAGGTAGGCTTAGAAAAGGAACAAGGAACAATGGCATCTGCCAGCACTTGTGTCGGGAGAAAGCTGCCTCTCCAGCTCTCACCCTGATGCCAGAAAATTTCATTCCTTCCCATATATTCCTGGTATCTTTTGAACTTCTGCCCCAGCACTGGAGCTCAGAAGGAATAAGTTCAAGTAAATCCATGTGTGGGCCCTTTAAAAGGAACTGCCTGGGACTCACTTAATCACAATCCCTACTGGTTTTTATAGCCAGAAGCTATGGGGACTTCCCTTCTTGATACTAGAGCCCTGAACTGGGGGTCCTGGTGTGGGCTGGAATCCCTCACTCTTTAGGGGGACCTCAGCAGCTGAGATATCCCTCCCGATTTTGATTCGCCACATGTGTGTGTGCAGCCAGTTCCTTCCATGTATCTGTCCTCCTACTAGTCTGGATGTGGCTTTTTCTTTATATCCTTAGTTGTAGGGCTTCTATTCAGCTGGTTTTCAGTTGGTTCTGGCTGATAGTTGTTTTGTAGTTTAGTTGTAATTTTGACATGGTTGTGGGAGAATGCCAGTATTGCATTTACCTACGCCTCTATCTTGACTCCCTCCTGTCAACTATACTATAAACATAAAGAGCTTCAGGGTCCAAAATGAAAGTTAGAAAATATCCTCTCCCCCTAGACAGGGACCTACGTGGGGCAGAATGAGAAGGAAGATCATTATGGATTTTTCTGGTTTTCCCCACTATTTCTTTTTCTCCTCCATCACTCAGTTATTTCTTGCTTAT
This sequence comes from Cnephaeus nilssonii, assembly GCF_951640355.1. Lineage (NCBI taxonomy): Eukaryota > Metazoa > Chordata > Mammalia > Chiroptera > Vespertilionidae > Cnephaeus > Cnephaeus nilssonii. The sequence goes on along the minus strand of NC_137081.1, from coordinate 67,294,095 downwards.
TATAGGCCAGGCTGAAGGGTCCAAGAGATTGTGGGGAAATAGTATAGCCTCCTGTGGCAGTGCCATTGTCTTACAGGCATTGACACCCTCTGGTAGGCAGATATTTAAAGCTAACTTTCACTTTCTGGCACATATATCAGTTCTTTCTGCCTACAAGGACCCTCTGCCCAAATTATGTGATGTGTATATAGCCTCTTTATTTCTCTAATGCTACTTCTTACCTCCTGGTCTCTATTTGTTGGAGTCCATTGCCATGCCATGCCTTCTTCAGCAGGAACCCAAAGGACTATGGGTGGCCCACATCTGCTCTTAGGGATACTCACATCTTCTGCCTCAGTGCACACTGGGAGTCAGGTTCAACACCTACCTAGTCATTGTTTTGTTGATGCAAATAAGACACAGGCACCAGTGTTCCAAGTCTTCCAAAGAAGGCTCCCCATTTGAATAAGCTCTTCCAGACAGTCCTCGGGTTATGTTAGACTTGACGTACATCATTTCATGGTTACGTCGCCATCTCCCATTTATTTATAAAAAAAAAGTTCTGTCATTTTGACGTATGTACATATGTGCTTTATGTTTATTATTTATTTACCACAAGTAAAGGTTAGGAATTGTTATCTTTAATTTTTTGAACTGTTTCATTTCATTACTGCTGTGTATGTGCTCCATGTGAGTGACATAGGTGCTTATGTAGGTGGGTTCCGACTTACGGTGAAATTGCGTTATGTCACGCTGTAGGAACGGATCTCCAATGTAACCTGAGGACCTACTGTACTAGGCTTGAGGCAGCACACCTAATCCAGCTCCCTAGAGAAGTGTAACAGCAATTCAGTAACATTTTTAAAAACTCAACTTAACAATATTTGCTTAATTTTGATCTATTGATTCTGTTTTAATTCCCAAAGAGGGGGTGAGTTTCCAAGAATCAGGTAATGGGGACTTGAATATCCACTTCAAAATATTTTCCTTAGTAGTCTGCCTCATATTTAATTTGGTGCTTGATATTGGTAAATCTAGGTGACTACATCAAACTCTTGTTTTGACCTTCTGATCTGGTCAAATAAGTTTTTGTTTTCATCTTAATTATTAAACTAAAATATGGACCATTAGGCCCATAAGAAAAATCCCCATGATTTTTATAAAAACACTAAAACTCTCTGAACCTCTATGTAATCATCTATAAAATAATGGAATTGCACTAGGTGATATTTAGGTTCATATCAGATTTAAAATTCTGAGTTTCTATATACTATAATTCCCAGAACAAGGCTGTTTTTATTAACCTATTTTTGTTATAATCAGAATTATATTTTCTTAATAATTAGGCCCATTTAGGAATTTTAAAGCATGTGAGTATTTTAATCAATTAATATTTACTGAGTACCTACCATGGACCAAGTGATAATTAGAGCATGTGAGTGACATTGTACAGCTTAGTTTACCTCTTTCAATCTGTTTATTTGTTAAAAACCCTATCAACTTCAACATTTTCATGTGTGTTTTAGGACAAATTAACCTGCCCTTAAAACTCCTGGCACTGGTAGGAGACAACTCATGTAGAAGTGCAATGATCAGATTGACAAAAGGCTCTGAAAATCTTTAGACCATGCATACAGTTGTGTGCTTCAGTAACAAGAGCTGTCACTGGAAAATGCTGATGCTTTTTTCAGTTGTATCTTAGGTTTATAACAACTTACTCTGAACTTAAAACAGTTAATTCCCTAAGTCAAACCAATATCTCTAGAAGTATTTTCCCACTTTCCCCCAATTTTAAAAAACTTCCATAGTATTTATTGCCATAATACATAGTAAGGAGAACCAAATAACAAAAGTAATAATTTGAATACAATTACTCAGTGTTTATTAAAAATTAATCCTATCTCCAATTCCATCCCAGGAATGACTGATTCAGATATCTTATATTTCAAAAAATTTGTATACCAGTTAAATTCACCTCTGTTGTCTCCAGTGTAAAGCAAACTATAGAGAATATAACCATTTTCCCACTTTATGATTTGAAAATTCTCAACTTCCCATTCAGATATACTTTTGGGAGATTATAGAGAAAGATGGCTGTCTTGGGGAAAAAAAAAGTTTTTCATGTTAAAATTTCAATTTTAGCACATTGAATCACATAAAATTCCTCTTATGTATCTGCCTACACATTCCATACATAATAAGAACTATAATGATAATATGTATTGATTGCTTAATATTTTTAATTTAATAATTCTTACAATAGCATTTTATAGTAGATATTGTGCTGAATTTTATTAGTTCCACTGTCTTTAATCTTAAACTCATTCAATTGTTCTTTTCAGTTTGATGCCACATTTATACAACCTAACCCTTAGGTATGGCAAAGCAATCCACACACCATTAGGCTATGAGATTGTAACCAATCTTGTTTTCATTGAGGAACTGCATCTATGGATTCAGTGGGTTTTCTATTTTGAAAAAAGTTGTGGCAGCTAGGAGTTGTTGATCAGTAACTGTGACAAAGACATATAAGACAGCAGGAGATAAAACTATTGAAACTTTGGTTGGCTCTATGGGATACTTCACACAGAAGTAACCTAAAATACATGAAAAAAAATTCACATTTGCTGGAGCTTCCATTTTGATCCTTGAGTGGATTATAGTTTTATATATATATATATATATATATATATATATTTATTTATATGTATATATAAATATATATATATTTATATATAAATATATATATTTATTTATATATATATTTATATATATTTATTTATATATATTTATATATTTATATATATTTATTTATATATATTTATATATTTATATATATTTATATATATATATTTATATTTATTTATATATATATATATATTTATATTTATTTATATATATATATTTATATTTATTTATATATATATATTTATATATATATATATATTTATATATATATAAATATATATTAAAAAAAAATATATATATATATATATATGGCTAATATGCAAACTGTCCCTGTGGGAGTTCTATCACTCTATGATGTGCGCTGACCACCATGGGGTGGTGCAGAACAAAGGCCCCAGCCAGCAGCTAGAAGGCCCCAATCAGCCCTGATCACCAGCCAGGCCTACGGACTCTACCATGTCATGCACCGGGCCTCTAGTGAAAGATGACCTAACACATGTTTTGAGAAATTTGTTAACTTTGTTGATAGTTTAGACATCCACCTCTAATGTAGTCTGCTTATAAGGTTTACTGCCATTTTTTTTCATTATCCCTTATCGGACAATGGTGCTGACTTAAAGACTATGTTGTCATGTAGGGAGTAAATGAGAACCTTGTCAGGGATGGAGTGCCCATAGTCTAGTCCACTTATTCTCATGAGAAGATAGGCAATCAAGCCCTGCATTTATAACTTAGTTTTGGCATATAAATCATTAGTTTTCCTCTATCATCTCACAACTGCTCCCCCCAACCCCCGTCCCGCTTTAGTTTTATCACATTTTTATGTTTTCACCTTGAATTTTTTGTCTGTTGTTTTCCTCTTTTCCCTCTTTCTTTCTTCTCTTGCTGTGCCCCCTGCTTCATTTATCTAATATAGCTAGAATAATTTACTTTGAACACTTTCTCTCCCTCATCCACTCATTTATTTTTAAACTTTGCCTCTGCTGTAGGTGAAATTCCTTCTTTTTAAGAGCAGCTCAGCCTTAAGCAGAACATGGAGAATAGTGGTTCTTTTCTAGACAAGAGCTGGAAGAGAATATCTTCCAAGGCAGGTAGGTAGATAACTTGCATGCCAAATAATTAGCAGCTCAGGGCCTCTTATCTCTGAACAGAGACTGGGCTTTCCTCCAGGAATTTGGGGTAATTACTCTTCCCCACAGATTTATGGAAACAATTTGCTCAAATAAGTGAGTGATAAACAAATATATTTAATTTATTGGTTGTAAATAAGTAAACGGAGGCTCTCTCCAATGGAGATGTGAACTCTTCGGTGTGGATTTTAATGCTTGGGTCAGAGACCATCATTCTTCATCCTGTGTGCAGATAGGTTCAGACCAGTACTTCTCTTTACCTTGTTGGAAAAGAGACCACACATATGAGAAACAAGTGACGGAGCATTTTGCAAAGCAACAATGTCAACAAGTAGAAATCAATCTGGCACAGTGAAAATCATACTTTACCCAGAACTGCCCCCTACCTGTAGTACTTACCTCTTTCTTAAATCCAAACTATAGCAAGAGCTAGCATTTGTTGAAGGAAAGATAACTAAATTTGACCTTAGAAACACCTTGTTCAATTCCCATTATCTGTGAAATGAAAGAAATTACAGGGTAGTATTGACAAGTAAAATAATATAAATCTTGTTACATTTGATAATGCATCATATGGAATATAGATCATTTTAAAATATTGACTTAAGGAATGATAAGTAAATGCAAATCAACTAAAGGCAATATCAAGTATATATAATATATATTAGGTTTATGAATCAACTCTTCTCAGTCACTGCAAAGCTAATACTGCAATACACAAAACAGCTCCACCACAATAAAGTACCAATTTCCTACATCATAATCTCATTTTAAAGAACATGGGTCAAGTAAGTTTAAATAGCATTAAAAAATTGCCATGTATCATAACCTTTTCCAAAACTTCAATCCCATTGGTTCAAACCTTTCTAGAGAATATTCAGATATCTAGAGAATATTCAGATAGAAATGACAAAACTGGCATCATGCAAAAATGAAAAGAAAAAAAGTCTAGTTGAAATTACTGAACATCGGAATAGGAAACGGACTGCAGAACTTCAGATAATGACAATTAAATTTAGCCAAAATAAGCATTTAGTGCGAAGGTGGCTCCATTAGATCTGTAGCAGGGACAATACTATACTGTAGTGGCAAATGACTTGATAGTTTATTTCTTAAGCGTCTCAACTTAAAATAGTAGCTTATGTCGGCATGTAGTGTCTTTCTTGATGATACAGTATTTGGGAAACTGTAATGGATTATTTTAAAGAATACAGAGCACATAAAGTTTGTTTACTAGTGAAATGAATGGAGGTATACCAAGGCCTTTACAATCATAGATACCAGGTTTGTATCCTGTACTGTGCAGTATTTTGTAGCATTTCTTCTCAATAGTATAATTTCCTTAGAGATCTCTGTAGTTTGAGAACCATAAAAAGGGTTTGTAATGGAGGAACCAGAGGGCTGTGATTTGTAACTAAGACATTAATGTTTAAATAATGTATACTTTTAAATGTTGCCAGGTGTTAAAGCTATTATGCATTTTAGCCTGAAATCTTTAGTGTTTTTGAGAAAAATGGTTATATAAATCTCTTCATAAAAGTTTAATAAAATGATTAGTAATGGCCTTAGCAAAGCCAATCTGCTTAAAGCCTTTTTTGTGCTAATTCTTAAAAGGGGGTTATGTTTGCAATGAGATTAGTATTATCACACTGAATGTGTGGGTTGTCCAAGACTATGTGAATGTCAATATTTTTTTAATGTTATAAGGTGGTTTTCATCAGAAGGATAAAATCCTTGGTGCAGCAATATTCTGGAAAGATTAACACATGATAAACAGGGAACATCTTAATCTAGACTATCTCTCCTCCAGTTATATTGTACTCCATAGGAACAATATTCTGGCCTTAAAGTTAATTGCTAGGAAATTACAGGACCAAAGTAAACTTGAAACTGTGCATTGTATCTGCTTTATTGTAACAACTGAACAGGGTCATTTACTGCCTGCCTTTGAGGACCTCTGTCCAGATGGGTCTTTTGCACAGTCACTGAAATCCATTCCAAAAGGTCAGACGCTGAGCACTCAGACCGATGGCATGGACCAGGTGTTAAAAAACCGAGGCTGCCTGTGAGAGGAGCTCATGGGCGGATGGCTATTTCTGTCAGCTGCCGTGATTGACTATGCTAGTTGTTTAAGTTGTGCTTTCCCAGAAGGCTCCTTGAGGATTACTTTGTGGTCCTTATTGACACCTTTAAACTTTCAATAGCCATTATTCTTACACTTTTTTTTTTATCCTGTCATAACATTTTCCATCAGAATTATATTGATTTCTTTTTGCGAAAAATGTAATCATCCTCATAGACTGAATTTTTCTATTTCTGCCAGAAAAAAAAAAAGCTATTAAAACACTTGCCCATCTTCCTCAAACTGATACCATGCATTTAAAATACTTTTGCAATCATAAATACCACAAGGACATATGTACCCAGTAAACGGTTTCCATTTTTATGACACTTGCTTCTCAAGAACAGACATAGTCTTTAAAGGGGAAAAAAAAAGTTGCCAGCTTTAAATTGATTGACATTTGTTTACTTAACTCTCTCTTTTTGAAAGCCTGCACACCTATTTCAACCTTGAACAGTTTCCAACTGTGGTATACTGGAACATTTTTTCATTTATTAAGTTCAGTGTTGCCAACCCAAACAAAGTATAATCAGCGATGATCCGAGCAGACCAAGCTGTCTAGCACCATACAATGTATCTGCATACTAATTTCCAAATTCCCTCACATTTCCAGAGAACTAATGGGATCATTTTCATTCTGTTACAGCAACTCAACAGTTACTGAATCACCATCTGTGTTTTTGTTAACCTGAATCAGATATGAATTCTGTTATTGCAAGGTAGAGCAGCTTGTTTAATGATTCTTAATCTTTTCTTTAATTAAATCATGCAGCCAACCTGAAAAATCTATCTTAATGCAAATTAGGAGCTTTTTTGGCATTCGCTTACAGTAATGCACTAATAAGGTTAATTTATGAAGGTTCTCTTCCAGTCTGTACAGATGATATTTGTTCACTGCATATTTTTAGCATATTGTCCCTTTTTGTAATATTTTAAGTAATAAAAACATAGTTATTTTTCACTTACACAAATGAGATACTGTAAGCAGCACTCACTGTTAACCAAAACTAAGTACAAAAATTATAAAGAATTCTAGGTAACAGGAGAATTCATTTTGATGAATTTTAAATGCATATCTCTGCATATCTCTCTCCTAACCATTTTCAGTTTCTTAGGAATATAAGAAGAGAGAAAGCTCAATAATTAGTTGAGGCATTCCCTTGAACTTTTCCTTAATCCTTTTGGACATGAGTTAGTAATATAAAAAAGAAAATATCAGAAAATAATCTTACCAAGACTTATCAGTCACATAATTATTATGAATTGTAGAATACTTTGTCTAAACTTTTTTCAATTAGGTATTATAATGTATCTTATAAGGCTAAATTCATTATAGACATGCAATCATGGATCTGTAATAGATTATAAGAAATGGTACAGGATAAAAAGAAATAGCAACTTGTAAAAGCAGTGGAATTAAAAGTTAATGAATATAAAATACTAAACATCATTCTAATATTTACCCATGAGGCTTTTCTTTATGACCCTGGCTCTGATCATATTATGTGGCAAAACATGTCATATGATGATCAAGACAATACAGTTAACTCTAAACCCAGGTTTAGTATTTGACTAAATAATACAAAATATGGTTCAAAATACAAAATATGGTTTAATAAATACAAAATACAAATTATTTGCATAAGTTTATGGTACGCATACGAATTTGGGACCCACATAAACGCAAAGCATGTTGCACGTACAGATGTGGATAAAAACAAGATGATAGCTGTCCTCAAACACTTTAAAATATATTGAAAGGATTATTAACTGCACTCATAAGGTTTTCTAATGTTATTTTAAGTGAGGCATCCGTATTTCCTGAAGCATTTTATATGTTTCAGGTGTACAACCCTATAACCGATCATCTGTTTACCACCCTGTCAAGTCTCCTTTCATCAACTTTATCCCCCCATATCCTCTTCTACCTCCTGCTACATGCCTTTCCCTCTGGGAATCACCATACTGTTACCTGTGCCTATGAGGTATATTTGTTTTTCTTAATCACTTCACCTTTTTCACCCAGCCCCACAGTTCCCCTCCCCTCTGAAAGCTGTCTTCTGTCCTCTACCTATGAGTCAGTTCTATTTAGCTTATTTTGTTCATTAGATTCCACCTCTGACTGACTTATTTCACTTGGCAAAATGCTCTCCAGGTTTATCCATGTTGTCACAAGGGTAAGATTGCTTTCTTTTTTTCACTGCCAAGTAGTATTCCATTGTGTAAATGAACCACAGCTTTTTAATTCATTCATCTACCAATGAACAATTGGCGGCTTTCTGAAGCATTCGTATCTCCCTTACATGGTTTAGCCAGTTTGCATTGCTCTCTAGTTAGATGGTTATTTACTAAAAAATGGATTAAACTTTTAATAAGATTACTAACAATTACTGTCCCACATTACATCTTGAAATGTCCTATACTAGGATGCTATAACTGATGAAATAAGTCAAACAAAAATAAAAAACATGTTATACAGTTATCTATCCTCATGACATTTTGACTTAATCTCTAAATGGTTGTCTAATTAAATACACTTTAATTATCACAACCTATTTCTTTAGAACATATTGGGTACAGGTTATTTCCAAAACAAAATTCTTATTTAAAAAAAAAAAAAACTTTCATTTTTTTATGTAACAAATAAGTTTTTCATAGATTTCATTGTGGAATTCTGAAGTATGAATATGCCATCCATCCCCTAAAGCACTGTGAAATAATGGGAGTAAAAGATGAGCACTGTGGCCTTAAAATAAGCAATAAATTATAGAATACATTGCTTTGGTTATGACCAGGCCCCTAAGCTTACCTCTTTTATCTATAGTAAATATATGCAAATCATGACCTGTAGTTTTATACCTCCTAGACTTTGAAAAGATAAAAACAAGTTGATTAATGAGGTAACAAATCTATTATTGCCTTTAAATTCCAAAGGCAATAATAGATTTGTTACCTCATACAGTATGGCTGTTGACTATATTTATTATACCTCCAGGTAAAATTCAGGCCAGAGGTTACTGGGCCCAGAAGAAACATCAGTAATTTGGAGAGAAAAAAAAGTATATATAAATAATAATTAGGATGAAAGCAAGGCTCTGATGTTTAATTGCCACCAGCAAGTAGGATAAAGTATTTTAAATACTTTGGGTCAGTTATTAGAAGACACATAGGAACTAGAGATGTCTTTTGGCATGAGTAGGATCCTTGTATTTGAAACCAAATGACAGAGAAATAGTCTTATCTAGAAAATTGTTAAGTTACATTGCCTTTTTATTTTTTTTTTGAGGCAGAATCTATAAAATACTGAATTATTATTACCTTACAGCAAAGCTGCTCTTTTAAGACTTTTAAACTAATATTGACTGCTGTCAGATCAGTTCCTAGATTTATTGACTTAAGAAGTAGATATAAACTGAGGTGAAGGCAAGGTCAAGTCAATATTTATCTTGTGAATCAATGAATTTTAATACTAACAAAAAATGAAGCTCAATAAATGTACGTGATTAAGGAGAGAAAGAATCCAATCAAAAAGTTTGTAATTTTGAAATTTCTTAAGCAAATTTGACTTGGCAGTTTAAAATATTATGTGATATTACATACCCTAAGGGTATACAGAAAAAAATAATTCTGAATAATAGTCTTGAGAACCTAAACTATGTAATAGACATGTGCAATTTTCCTGTCTCCATAAGATAAATGTTTTTTGATGATATTGCATTACTAGTTATTAAACTTCTTTCCTCATTTTAGCTATTATTTTTCTAACTCAGAAGAGAAAGAAACAAATGAGAGAATGTTTAATGCTAAAGAAGAATTTTGTTTAATTTTTAACCCATTATCACTTGAAATGTGGTTCTGGCCAGCCAGTATTGCTCAGTGGTTGAGCATCAACCTATGAACCAGAAGGTAATGGTTCCATTTCCAATCAGGGCATATGCCCAGGTTGCGGACTTGATCTCCACTTGGGGCATGTATTGATTTCCTCTCTGAAGTCAATAAAATAAATAAAATGAATGTTCCTTAAAAAAAAAAAGAACTATAATTGTATAATTGTTTGGTTTACTTGTATATAATCTTTATAGCTCCTGTGTGCTCCAAGATATTTGACTGTCTTATCATATCCAGGCTGCTATAACAAAATATTACAGACTGGGAAGCTTATAAAGAACAGAAAGTTATTTCTCAGAGGTCTGGAGGCTAGAGATCACCATCAGAATGCCAGCATGGTCAGATGAGGGCCTTCCTCCCAGTTGCAGGCTATCACTGTATCCTCACATGGTGGAAGGGGGCAAGGGAGCTTTCTGTGGTGTCTTTTATAAGGACATTAATAATCTCCCAAGGCTCTATTTACTAATGTCATCACAGTGGGCATTGGGATTTCAACAAATGAATTTTGGGGGAATATAAACATAAAAACATAGTGTTGCCCATACTGTAGGGAGTGGTAATAGGGTTAAGCCTCGAACTGACCTGCTGGCAAAGCCGCAAGCAAGTCCCAGCTTAGAGGGCACAGCCCTCTTAGCATAATTAAGCTTGATCTTGTGACTGCTCCCTAGATCTTTCCTGGGTAGCTAATGGGCTGTGGGAGGTGCAGCAAATGCTGCCAAAACAAGTGAAACTTACAAGAACATTGTAAATTACCTTGTTTACCTCTGACTATAAAATAAACCATCAGCTTGCAGTCTGGATCTGTTCTGTGGCCTCAGCCAGGCACAGAAGATCCACCTAGACCCACCATATTCTCTTTGCCTGTCTTTTCTTCATCCTTCGCTGGCCATCACTCAGGCTCGCCAAACCCTTGGCTGTGCTGGCGCAGCACACCATACTGTAATTCAAATTAGTTTACTGTAATTAGTAAACAAATTTATTATTTTTCCATAATTCCTGACTTCAGATTCTTGAGACTTAATACTTCAAATCAGTTCCAGATAATAGCAAGGTAGCCCAACATCTATTGAAGGCCATGTATGCATAAAGATATATACACTGAGTGGCCAGATTATTATGATCTCTGAATGCATAATCTGGCCACTTAGAATATATATATATATATATATATATATATATATATATATATATATACACACACACACACACACACACACATATGTGTGTATATATGTGTATATACATATATATACACATATATACATATACACAGGTGTATACACGTATATATGTGCATACACATATACTTATGTGTATGCATAAACTTATGTTATACATATACATATGTATATATTAGAGGCCTGGTGCATGAATTCGTGCATGGGTGGGGTCCAGCCAGCCTGGCCAAGGGGAGGATACATGGGCGGTTGGTCGCCCTGCCTGCTGGTCAAACTCCTGGTCGAGGGGACAATTTGCATATTAGCCTTTTATTATATAGGATATACACTGAGTGGCCAGATTATTATGCATTCAGAGATCATAATAATGTATAGAGAGAGGCCAGTGCACAAATTTGTGCATGGGTAGGGTCCAGCCAGCCCTCCCCCATCAGACTGGGCTGACCAGGGGGAGGGGCCTTGGCTAGCTGGCCCCACACTGATCGAGTTGGGGGGGCCCATTGAACTCCCAGTCAAACCCCCAGTCAAGGGGATAATTTGCATATTAGCCTTTTATTATATAGGATATTCACAAATCATGAGGTCTCTTTGCTCTAGGTTCTTGCCTCACCTAATATGGGATGACACTGAAGCATATTTAGAAAGCTGTAGTCAAATAGGAATTGTTACATTGCAAAATATGTGCATGAGGCCCAGAATTATGAAGTATGGTCACATTAACGAATACTTTGGGGGTTCCTAAGTAAAATGAATTACTGAATGAGTCATATTATCTTTGTAGGAATACAGATTGAGATAAATATTTTGGTTAGAAATTAATTATTACAGAAAAATACCTGCAGGCATATTTACAAGAACTTATTTTAATCTAAGCTGGGATATAAATCAGATAGGAGTCCAAGATGGCAGCATCAGAGGACCCTGAACTCTCCCACTCATAAGAATATACTAGTACACCTACATAGAGAGCAAATCCTCCTGAGAGCCCACTCTGGTCCTAGACAGCCAGGCCCACAGAGAGCCCTGAATGCACATGCCCTAGGATGCTATGCCCTGAGCCCACCTCCGCCCCCCTGCACCCCAGGTGTCGCATGTGCCCACCCCAATTCCAAAACAGTCTACAGTCACTTCTACACGAGGCCACATTTTAAAGTTCAGAGATATACCTATTTCATCTAATCCATAGGATCAAACGCAAGAAGTCAAACAAAATGAAAAGACAAAGATATATATTCCAAATGAAGGAACAGGACAAAACTCAGAAACAAAAAACACTAATGAAATGTATATAAATTATTTGCTTGTTACGAGTAACATAGGGGAAATTAGAACTTAAAGAATTAGAAAAAAATAAACCAATTCAGGGAATACAATAACTGTAATGAAAAATGCACTAGAAGTAATTGACAGATTAGATAATACAGAAAATTAAATAAGCATCCTGGGGAACAGAATAGTGCCAATGACACAATCAGGAAAACAAAACTAAATTGAAAACAGGAATAGTTTATGGGACCTCCGGAACAACAAACACACTAGCATCCATAGGTGTCCCAGAAGCAGAAAAGAGAAAGTTTATTTGAAGAAATAATGGCTGAAAACTTTCCTAAACCAGGGACCCACAGAGAGTTCCAAACAAGACAAAGCCAAAGAAGCCAAAATGAAAACATATTGTAATTAAAATGGCAAAAGTTAAGATAAAGAGACAATCTTAAAAACAGCAGGAAGAAAACAATCTCATCACAATGGAAACCCCATAAGACTATCAGGCCAGAAAGGATGTCAGGGTAAACTCACAGTTCTGAAAGGAATGAATGTACCGCCTGGAATTCTGTACCCAGCAAGGGTAGCATTCAGAATTAAAGGAGAGATGAAGAGTTTCCAAGACAAGCACAAACTGAAGGGATTCATTACTACTGATCCAGCTTTAAAAGAAATGTCACAGGGTCTTATTTAAGCAGAAGAGGAAAGGCCATAACCAGAAATTTAATATTATAAAATACCTCACTGGTAAAGAAAATATATAATAAATACGGTGAATCTGCCACTTAAAAAGCAAATACGAAGGTTGAAGGACAAACAAACCAAAATTAACTATCACTACAATGAGTAGGGTTACACAAAACAATTAAAATATGACATTAAAAACAAAGCATGGAGGGGGGCAGAAAAAATGAAGTGCTTTTAAAATGTGTTAGAACTTAAATACTATCAGCTTAAAGTAGACTGCTATAGATATATATTGATACATATGAACCTCATGGTAATAACCAAAACCTACAAAACATACAAAAAAAAAAAAAAACACTAAAGAAAACCAGCAAACCACAAGGAAAGAGATCAACAGAAGAAAGGAATAGAGTACTAGAAAACAAACCAAAAAAGCAATTAACAAAATATCGATAAGTTACACACCTATCATTAATTACTTTGAATGTAAATGACATAGGGTGACTGAATGGATTAAAAAAGAAAAGGCCCATCTATGCATTACCTAAAAGAGAGACCCTTCAAAAGAAAACATGGACTGAGAGTGAATAGATGGAAAAAGACATTCCATGCATATGGAAACAAAAAGGAAGCTTGAGTAGCAATACTCACATCAAACAAAATAAACTTTAAAACAAAGACCATAAAGAGAGACAAGTAAAGATGTAATATGAAAATGGTCGTTACGCCGTGAAGCTTAATGACAGGGTCACGGATCAGCAGGAGGGTGGGGCAGCGAGCTACAAGTGGGTGGTGGAGAGCTACAAGAAGGGGCAGGGCAGCAAGCTATGAGGGGGGGGGGCAGGGGACGGAGGGAGCTACAGGAGGGCAGGGCAGCGGGTGGAGAGTTACAGGAGGACAGCAGCGAGCTACTGGCTACAAGCGGGCAGTGGAGAGCTACAGGAGGTAGGGCAGTGGGTGGAGAGCTACTGGAGGGCGGCAGTGAGCTATTGTCGAGCTACTGGTGCATGGATTCGTGCACAGGGCTACTAATATAAAGATAAAGGGGTAAAACCAAGGAGAGGATATAACTAACATAAATATCTGTGACCCCAACATAGGAGCACCTAAATATATATAAAGCAAATAGTAACAGACGTAAAGGGAAAAATTGACAGAAATACAATAATTGAAGGGAACATTAATACTCCTCTTACATTAATGGATAGATCATCCAGACAGAATATGAGTACAGAAAAAAATGACCTTAAGTATCACATTAGACCAGATCAAATTAGTAGATATTTACAGATAAGTGCAGCAGCATACAGATCCTTCTCAAGTACAAATAAAACATTATCCAGTATTGATCATATATTAGGCCATAAAATAACTCACAGTAAGTCAAGAAGATCAAAATCATAGCCAGCATATTTCCTGACGAAAATGGTATAAACTTAAAGATCAAATACAAAAAGAAAACTGGAGAAAACACAAACACATGAAGTCTAAATAACATGCTACTAAAAACCAATGGCTCAAAGAAGAAATGAAATGGAAAATCAAAAAATATCTTGAGACAAATAAAAATCAAAACATATTTTCCCAAAATCCATGGGATGTAACAAACACAGTTTTAAGAAGGAAGTTTATGGCTATACAGGCCTACCTCAAGAAACAAGATTCCAAACAACCGAGCATTACAACTAAGGAAATTAGAAAAAGAAAAAAAACAATTCAAAATAAGTAGAAGGAAGGAAATAATGAAGGTCAGAGCAGAAATAAAGTAGAGACAAAAGACAGATCAATCAAACTAAGAGCTGTTTATTTGAAAAGATAAAACAAAATTTACGAACCTTTAGTCAGACTAATCAAGATAAAAAAATGAGCCCAAATAAATAAAATCAGGAATGAAAAAGATGTTACAACTGACACCACAGAAATATAAATGGTTATTAAAGAATAGTCTAAACAATTATATGCAAACAAATTATTAAAAAATACATTTTTAGAAACATACAACCTTTGAGAAGAAAAAACACACTAGAAAAATCTGAATATACAAATACTAGCAACAAAACTGTAACAGTAACAAAAATTAAAAAAAAAAAAAAACCACCTCCCAACAAACAAATGTCCAGGGCCACATAGCTTCAAAGGTAAATTCTACCAAACATATAGAGAAGAATTAATACCTATCATTCTCAAACTATTCCAAAATGTTTAAGAGGAAGTAATACTTACAAACTCATTCTACAAGGCCAGCATTACCTGATACCAAATTCAGACAAAGATACTACAAAAACAAAACAAACAAAAAAACACTAAATTACAGGTCAATATCCTTGATGACCATAGATACAGAAAATTTCCCTAAATATTAGCAAACTAAATTAAACAATAGATTTAAATGATTATACATCATGATCAACTGGGATTTATCTCAAAGATGCAAGGGTGGTTTAATGTCTGATAACTGATTAAAGGCTATGTATGTATACATCACATCAACAAAATCAAGGATAAAAATCATATGATAATCTCAATAGTTGCAGAAGGAGGATTTCAAAAAGTTGAACATTTAATCAAGAAAAGTGGAAGTAGATGGAATATTGGTCAACATATTAAAGGCTATGTATGAGAAGTTTACAGCTGACATGATACTCAATGGTGAAAAGTTGAAAGCTTTTCCTCTCAGATTAGGAACAAGGATGTGTCCCGTTCAACTTTTATTCAACATAGTTCTGTAAGTCCTAGCCACAGCATTCACACAAGAAAAATAAGTCATCTAAATTGGAAAATAAATAAAACTCACTATTTGCAAGGGACATGCTGCTCTATGAAGAAAAGCCTAAAGACTCCACTAAAACCTTATTATGCTCTAAGTCAGTCAAAGACAAATACCATGTGATGTCACTTACATGTGGAATCTAAAGAGCAAACTAAATGAACAAACAAAATTGAAAATTGGAACAGACTCACAGATACAGAGAGAACTGGTGGTTGCTAGAGGTGGGGAGGACAGGGTGGGGCACTGGGTAAAAGAGGTAAAGGGATAAAAAGCACAAACTGGTGGCTATAAAATAGGGAAGTAAGTAAACCATAGGAAATATCTATAATAATAAAAGTATAATATGCTAATTAGACCAGCCATTCTTCTGGATGTCCTTCCAGATGATCTTCAGGATGAAGCTGTGGCAGTGGGTGGGGGCCGAGCCCCTTGCACAAATTTTGTGCATGGGGTCTCCAGTAGTTAATATTATGATAAATAGGATGCCAGAGAGGGTACTGGAAATATCATGGGGAACACTATCCTTTATAATAAAGAGGTAATATGCAAATTGATCATCACTCCAACACACAAGATGGCCTGCAGGGGAGGGCAGCTGAGGGGGACCAGGCCTGCAGGGAGGGAAGTTGGGGGTGACCAGGCTGGCAGGGGAGGGCAGTTGGGGGCAACCAGGCTGGCAGGGGAGGACAGTTGGAGGTAACCAGGCCTGCAGGGGAGGGCAGTTAGGGGCAACCAGGCCTGTAGGGGAGGGCAGTTGGGGGCAACCAGGTCAGCAGGGGAGGGCAGTTGGGGGCGACCAGGTCAGCAGGGGAGGGCAGTTAGGGGCAATCAGGCCGTCAGGGGAGCAGTTAGGTGTTGATCAGGCTGGCAGGCAGGCAGGCGAGCAGTTGGGAACCAGCAGAAATGGATTGTGAGAGTGATGTCTGACTGCCTGTTTAGGCCCAATCCCACAGGCAGTTGGACATCCCTCGAGGGGTCCCAGGTTGGAGAGGGTGCAGGCTGGGCTGAGGGTTACACCCCCCCTCCCCCCATGCATGAATTTCGTGCACTGGGCATCTAGTGTAAAATATGATTGTCCTGCCATGAAGCTGTACACCCAAAACCAATATATATTTTTTTAAAAATGTAAGAAAATATTTGAATAAATGAACTCAATATAGTTGCAGGATACAAAATTAATATACAGATTTCTGTTGTGTTTCATACACCTATAACAAGTTATCAGAAGGAGCAATTAAGAATACAATCTTGTTTACACTTGCATCAAAAAGAATAAAGTACCTAGAAATGAATTTAACCAAGAAAGTTAAAGACCTATACTATGAAAACTATAAGATATTAATGAAAACAATTGAAGAGGACACAAATAGATATACTGTATTCATGGGTTAGAAGCATTAATATTGTTATAATGTCTATATTATCCAAAGCAATGTATAGATTCAATGCAATCTATATCAAAATATCAATAGCATTCTTCTCAGAACTGGAATAAATAATCATAAAGTTTACATGAGAATACAAATAGCCAAAGAAATACTGGAAAAGAAGAACAAAGAAGTATCACACTCTCTGATTTTAATCTATACTACAAAGCTAAAATAACCAGTATAGCATAGTATTGGCACAAAACAGATGCATAGATCAGTGGTACAGAATAGTGAGCCCAGAAATAAACCCTTGCTTAGATAGTCAATTAATTTATGACAAAGTATGCACGAATATACAATGGGGTAAAGACAGTCTTTCGCCCTAGCTGCTTTGGCTTAGTGGATAGAGTGTCAGCACAATGATGTAGGGTCCCAGTTTGATTCATGTCAAGTCCCTAGCCCTGGTGGTGGTTCATGCTGGAGGCAACCAATCGATGTCTCTCTCTCACATTGATGTTTCTCTCTGTCTCTCCCCCTTCCTTCTACTCTCTCTAAAAATCAACAGAAAAATATTCTGGGGTGAGAATTAATAACAAAAGAAAAAGATAGTCTTTTCAATAAATGCTATTAAGAAGACTGGACAGATACAAAAAAAAAATGAAAACTGTACCACTCTCTTATACCATATACCAAAAAACAACAACAAAAAACCCTCAAATGAATTAAAGATTGTATGTAAGACATAAACTATAAAACTCCTAGAAAAAAACATGGGCAGTAAACTTTTTGTCATTGCTCTTAGCACTACCTTTTTGGATATGTCTCTGCAGGCAAGGACAACACAAGCAAAAATCAATATGGGACTTCCTCAAACTATGAAGCTTCTGTACTGTGAAGGAAGCCATCAACAAGATGGCATCTATAGGGCTTAACACATGGTCTTTAATATAGTGGGACTGTATCTCTGTGGAAATAGAATCCTTAATAGAAGCTGTAATAAATGAGTTATAGTAATGAAATAAATTCAATTAAATGAGAGAAAACTTTTAGGACTACTTCTCTATGCTGTGAAGACACCTACTTAAATTATGAAAAGCAGAAGAAAAAAATAGAAGACTATAAATTCCTCTGCTTTTTAATATGTCCTCTTTTATTTTGTTCCTATTGATAAATTCATCAGGGTCTTTTGCAAGTAGTGGATTTAATTTCAAGTACATAAACAAATTATTTGTTCATAGGTTTGTAGGTGAAAAACTGCACTTTAGTGTGAATGCTAGTAACTTTGAAATATATGCTTATTTGAATAATCCACACATAAACTAATGGGGTTTGAATGCAGCTTTAAAAAGAAGGAACACAGCCCTGGCTGGTGTGGCTCGGTGGGTTGGAGCATTGTCCTGTGAACCCAAAGTTCATTGGATCAATTGCTGGGCTGGGCACTTGCCCAGATTTCAGGTTCACTTCCCAGTTAGGGTGCATATAGGAGGCAACCAATCTATGTTTCTTCCTTTCTCTGTCTCTCTTTCTTTCTCTCTCTCTCTCTCTCCCCCCCTTTTCAAATCTCCCCTGTCCTCTCTCTCTAAAATTAATAAAAACATATCTATAATAATAATAGCATAATATGCTAATTAGACCGGACGTCCTTCTAGATGAAGCCAGGGCTGCGAGGGAAGCCTGGGTCCTGGGTGCCAGAGGGAATCCAGTGCTGGCAGCCAGGGGAAGGAAGGCCTACTCCTTCAGGAATTTCATGTTATCGGGCCTCTAGTATATATATATGAGAAACAATCAGAACTGGTAAGTTTCATCAGGGATAAAGGAAGACCAAGAAGACGACAAGCATTTAATGGTACAGATGTTTATTGTTAACTTGACAACCAATCCTAGTGCAAAACATCAAAACGCTTCCTTCAATCTTGGGAATTATGCATCTTTGGGAAGCAAAAATTGTGTTTGTCAAAGGGAAGGGTGACCATACCATCTATCATTCAAGTTTAAATACTTCCAAGAGATAAAGGGAGCCCTCTTAAAATGTTTACTGTTAGTATTAAGAGTAGGGTGTGTGTGTGTGGGGGGGAGGGGTAAGAGATCAACCAAAGGACTTGTATGCATGCATATAAGCATAACCAATGGACACAGACAGTAGGGGGAGGTGAGGGCATGTGCTGGGGGTTGGGAGTGGTTGGGAAAAGGACAATGGGGGGAAAAGAAGACATATGTAACATTTTCAATAAATAATTTAATAGAAGATAGATGATAGATGATAGATAGATAGATAGATAGATAGATAGATAGATAGATAGATAGATAGAAATGCTTAAAGATCTTGGATCATTACCTTGAGTGGATCACTTGTATTGGAATTATCTGAGGTCCTTATTTTAAATAAGGAATGCTGGGCTCTAGTCTCCCTGCATCAGACAGAATCTCTGAAACTGGGCTGGGCCCTGGCCAGTTGGTTGAGCATTGGCTCATGCACAAAAAGGTCACTTGTTGGGTTCCTGCTCAGAACACATACCCAGGTTGTGGGTTGACCCCTGGTCTGGGTGCATGGGGAAGGCAACCAGTGGATGTTTCTCACATTGATGTTTCTCTCTCACTCTCCCTTACTCTCTAAAGCCAATAAAAATAATCCTATCTAATAATAGACAAATATGCAAATTGACCATACCTCCGACATGCCCACAAGCCACGCCCACCATCCAATCAGAGCGAGCATGCAAATTAACCCAAACCAAGATGGCTACAGCCACAGAGAGCAAGGTTTCCTAGGTAACAGAGGAAGCCAAGCTTTCCGCCTGCCCTTGCCAGGCTTAAGCCTCCACTCAAGCTACAAAGTTTCCATTATAGAAGGTAAACAAATTCAAACAAATGGCGGCAGAATGGAGCTTGAGAGAGCAGGCCAGGGTTGCCGCCGGACACAGGGGAAGCAAAGCTTTCTGCACACCCTGGAGGGCCCACCCACTTAAGCTACAAAGTTTCAATTATAACCCCAACACAAATGGCTGCTGGCCTCGGAGGGAGCCCTAGGCTTGGCTCCGCTCCAGGCTACAAAGTTTCAATTGTAGAAGGAAAATAAATTCCAGATACCAGGGCCTCCGCTTGGGTTGCCAGGGGGCATGGCCGGCCTGCAAACCACCACAGGCCCCTCGCTCAGGCCGCCCCACACCCTAAGGGAACCCCCACCTGATCTGGGATGCCCTTCAGGGCAAACCAGCTGGCCCCCACCCCTGTACCAGGCCTCTATCCTATCTAATAAAAGAGTACTATGCAGATTGATCATCACTGCAACACACAATATAGCTGCCCCCATGTGGTCAAAGATCCTGCCCCCATGTGGACACAAGATGGCCACCACAAGATGGCCAGCAGGAGAGGGCAGTTGGGAGGCACCCGACCTGCAAGGGAGGGCAGTTGAGAGGGACCAAGCCTGCAAGGGAGGGCAGTTGGAGGTGATCAAACCTGCAGGAGAGGGCAGTTAGGGGTGACCAGGCCGGCAGAGGAGGGAAGTTAGGGGCAAACGGGCTGGCAGCAGAGTGGTTAGGGGGTTATCAGGCTGGCAGGCAGAAGCGGTTAGGGGCAATCAGGAAGGCAGGCAGGCAAGCAGTTGGGAGCCAGCAGTCCTGGATTGTGAGAGGGATGTCCGACTGCCCGTTTAGGGATCCGACTGCCCACCGGGATCGGGCCTAAACGGGCAGTCGGACATCCCTCGAGGGGTCCCATATTGGAGAGGGTACAGGCTGGGCTGAGGGACAACCCCCCTCCGTGCACGAATTTCGTGCACAGGGCCTCTAGTAATAAAATAAAAGGGGCTGGAACTCTGCCTTTTAATAAGTACCCCAGATGGTACTGAAGTACATTTATGTTGTGAAAATTGGAGTTGAAGCAATAGGTCAGAAAAGAGTGAACTCACTCATGAAGAGGCAGGTTATAAAACATCATACTTGCCCAGGACAATTTTACTCTTTACTATACCCGGATATGTTGGGATTCATGATTCAGTGAGATTTGCCAGATTGATGATACAGAATTTTATAATGTACCTCAAATGTACATTGGTGTTTTATAAATCCCCTATTTTATAGATATCCTATCTAATAAAACAGTAATATGCAAATTGACCGCACCTTCGCTACACCATAAGCCACGCCCACCGGCCACGCCCACCGGCCACGCCCACCGGCCAACCAGGAGCAAATATACACGTTAAACCAGCAAAGATGGCAGGGGGAAAGGGCAGCACCCATGTCAGTGAGATCCAAGCCATGATGGTGGACCAGGGCAGGCGGCGTGGGTTAAGGCCGGCAGGCGGCTGCCCAGGTCCGCCATCCCCGATCGTGGACCTGGGCAGGCGGCGTGGGTTCACGCCCAGGTCCGCCATCCCCGATCGCGGACCTGGGCAGGTGGCGTGGGTTCACGCCCGCTGCCGCCTGCCCAGGTCCGCCATCACCGATCGCGGATCAGGGCAGGCGGCGTGGGTTAAGGCCGGCAGCCGCCTGCCCAGGTCCGCCATCCCCGATCGCGGACCAGGGCAGGCGGCGTGGGTTCACGCCCGCTGCCGCCTGCCCAGGTCCGCCATCCCCGATCGCGGACCTGGGCAGGCGGCGTGGGTTAAGGCCGGCAGCCGCCTGCCCAGGTCCGCCATCACTGATCGCGGACCTGGGCAGGCGGCGTGGGTTAAGGCCGGCAGCCGGCTGCCCAGGTCCACGATCACAGATCACGGACCAGGACAGCTGCCTGCCCAGGTCCATCACTGATCTCAGAGCTGGGCAGGCAGCGTGGGTTAAGGCCTGCAGCCGCCTGCCCAGGTCCATGATGAGGGATCACGGACCAGGGAAGGCGGCGAGGGTTAGCGCCCGTAGCTGTCTGCCCAGGTCCGCCATCACAGATCTCGGACGAGGGCAGGCAGCTTGGGTTAGCACCCACAGCCGCCTGACCAGGTCCTGGATAAGGGCTTCGAGTCAGCCATTGCCAGTGGCAGCTGACTTAAAGCCCCTATCAGGGATCATGGACCAGGTCAGGCAGCGTGGGTTAAAGCCCACAGCCGGCTGCCCAGGTCCGTGATCACCGATCTCAGAGCAGGGCAGGCAGCGTGGGTTAAAGCCTGCAGCAGGCTGCCCAGGTCCACGATCATGGATCACAGACCATGGCAGGCGTCATGGGTTAGCACCCGCAGAGGCCTGCCCAGGTACCGGATCACGGATCCAGGTGGCGTGGGTTAGCACCCACAGCCGCCTGACCAAGTCCCCGATAGGGACTTGGAGTCTAGCATAAGGAAAAGAATAGTCAGCAAAAGCAGGAGACAAGGTTTCATAAGTTCTCCCCCAGGTCACCACTGTTCTCTTATACATTTTAAGTATCCCAGACTTTGCATGATGGGATTTGATTTGAATTATGCCTGATAGAGATTTCATGACATGAATTGTAGGCTCATTCTTTCTTTTTGTGGTTGCCTGACTGAGAAAGGCCTTGGAATGAGAGAAGGCACTTTTATTTTCCTTTTTCATTCTTTAGAGGCTGAGGAATTACAGTTATATGAAGAAGTTAGTGAGAGAATGAAAGTCTCATGCTGTATTATTCTGTAAGTTTTATCATGTGGACTATCAAAAACTTGGTGGGATCCTTTTCAAGAGGTGTTACAAAAATTATGTTGAAATTAACATTCAAGAGTAAAAGGAGAGAAGTGAGTGGTGGGTAAAGGAAAGAACTTTGTCCTAGAAACCAAATAGAAGCCACATAAACCTTCAGATTCTTACTCATTGTACTTTGGAGGTATCCTATCTAATGAAAGAGTAATATACAGATTGATCATCACTGCAACACACAATATAGCTGCCCCCATGTGGTCAAAGATCCTGCCCCCATGTGGACACAAGATGGCCACCACAAGATGGCCAGCAGGAGAGGGCAGTTGGGAGGCACCCAGCCTGCAAGGGAGGGCAGTTGAGAAGGACTAGGCCTGCAAGGGAGGGCAGTTGGAGGTGATCAACCCTGCAGGAGAGGGCAGTTAGGGGTGACCAGGCCGGCAGAGGAGGGAAGTTGGGGGCAAACAGGCTGGCAGCAGAGTGGTTAGGGGCAATCAGGAAGGCAGGCAGGCAAGCAGTTGGGAGCCAGCAGTCCTGGATTGTGAGAGGGATGTTCGACTGCCCGTTTAGGCCCGATCCCATCGGGCCTAAACGGGCAGTCGGACATCCCTTGAGGGGTCCCATATTGGAGAGGGTACAGGCTGGGCTGAGGGACAACCCCCCTCCGTGCACGAATTTCGTGCACCGGGCCTCTAGTGGTTAATAAAATCAGACGAAAGCTCGAGCCATCATACCAACTGCCATACTTTTGCTCTATACCAGAAATGCCTCTCAGTGATTCACCCAAGGAAAAATATGAGAATGAAACTGTGGAATTTAAAGAAACTGCTTTAGTATCACTATCACTCCCAACCATGGGAAGCCCAAAACAATAACTTAAAAATTGAACAATAACTTATAAATTAAAGAGAGACATCCCTCTGTCTTAAAAAAAAAAAAAAAAAAAAAAAAAAAAAAAAAAGGCAATATAAAGATACTAGAGGCTTTATAATTCATGCACTGGAGGGGGGTCCCTCAGCCCGGCCTGTCCCCTCTCACAGTCCAGGAGCCCTCAGGGGCGGAAGACGACCTAGTGATCAGGGGAAGGTGACACTTCCATCACACCTCTGCTGATACCATTGCCGGCAGCGCAAGCCTTGGCCAGCCCTGGTTACCTGAGCCTACGGCGGCTCTGGGCGGCTGGGCAGCCACCATCCAAGGCTTGCTTGCGCTTCAGATGTTGGCTGGACAGCTGCCATCCGAGGCTTGCCTGCGCCTCAGGCCAGCCCTGGGCAGCTGAGGGGCTGAGGGGATTGGGCGCTGCCATCTTGTGGCTGTGGGCACCGCCATCTTTGAAGGCGTGGCAGTCAGTTAGCATATTCCCTCCTTATTGGCTGTAGGCGCCACCATCTTTGTGAGGGTGTGATGGTCAATTAGCATATCCCCTCTTTATTAGATAGGATGACTGAAAGCAGGTGTTTTAAGGTCACATTTTTAACTGAATAACTACTTAGGATCATGTTATTTTGACTTAAAATGCATTCAAATAGGTTTTGGGAAAATATATAATTTTCAGGAACATTTTTGGAGTTTCTGGCAATTGCAACCATCATTTATGATGGTGAATTCTAGCCTGCAAAAGGCAAAGAAGACCATCGACCAGAAGCAATCAACTTGTCCAAAAAATGATTATTTTCTTGTGGTTTTTCTGAAAAACACATATCTGCCAGGAAATGAGCAAGAGTAGGAACAACCAACTGTAACAAGAGGAATGTTGCTTTCTTAGCATCAATTGTGATATATGCAGATTTCTTTATTTAAAATAAAACATTAAAATCATAGCTTAAATGTTTAAATATTATTTGACCTAAAATAAAAGAAATAAATTCACCCATTGTAGTTTCTCCAAGCTGAAAAGACTATTTCTCATCTAAAACAAAAAAGGCACCATTTGTTTGATATCATTTTGATGAATTATTAATTTTATCACAGCTAAGATGACAGCTAATATTAGAACATTGAATTATTAATTTTCAAATGTGCAATAAAAAAGCAGAGTAAATATAAACTGAGATGTGTTTTATGTATGGCTTGCATTGCTTACATATTCTAGTAAAGAAAAATATCAAAGGAAACAGAAGGAATTAAAAATCTTGTCAACACTTCTGATAAATCCCTTTACTCAGTACTTTCCATGCCACATTAAAATATAAACCACAAATAACATTATGTATTATCTGATAATAAATGTGATTATTGAACACTAAATATATACTTTATCCATATTGCAAATCATCTTTGTGTAGTTCCAAGCAGGACAGTTAAATTACAAAGTGATAATAAGACTGAGAAACATCTGTAGTCTTAAAAGATTCACCTCTAATCCTTCTAGTATTATTGTATTGAAAGATGAAAACTCTTTATTCAGAATAGCTTCAAGTTATTTTTTGTAGCCATTATACTTTTTGTCATGACAAATATTACTGTTATTTCATGGAATAAAACTAAAAAGGTGCCAGTCTTCCTCAAACAAACAATATCGGTACAAAAACAAGGACAGATACATATCGGTACAACTCAGTCACACTAGTGGCCAATGCTGAGAGTCCTGTGTAATATCCTATATAATAAAAGCCTAATATGCTAAGTGTCCGGTCATCCAGTCAGCCATTCAACCAATCAAAATGTAATATGCTAGTGATATGCTAAGACCGCTCAACCGCTCACTATGATGTTCCCTGACCACCAGGGGGCAGATGCTCCGACCAGTAGGTTAGCTTGCTGCTGGGGTATGGCTGATTGGGACTGAGTGAGACAGGCCAGACATGCCCTGGAGCCCTCCTGCGGTCCCTCCCCAGTCGGCCAACCTCCAGCATCCCTCCCTGGCCCTTATTGTGCACCAGTAGGGTCCCTCGGCCTGGCCTGCACCCTCTTGCAATCCAGGACCCCTCGGGAGATGTTGGAGAGGCAGTTTCAGCCCAATCCTTCAGGCCAGGCCAAGGGACCCCACTGGTGCACGAATTCATGCACTGGGTGTCTAGTCTATCCTATCTAATAAAGAGGGAATATGCTAATTGACCCTCACACCATCGCAAAGATGGCGGCACCACAGCCAATGAGGGAATATGCTAATTGCTGCCCCGCCCTCAAAGATGGCAGTGCCCACAGCCAATAAGGAGGGAATATGCTAATTAACTGCCATGCCCCCAAAGATGGCAGCACCCACAGCCACAAGATGACAGTGCCCAGTCCCCTCAGCCCCACCGGGGTGGCAGCCATGCAGCAAGGCCGGGCCCGCTCCCAGGTGGGCCCAGTCACTCCGCGCGCCTGCCTCCGGAGTCCCCCAGTCCCCTCAGCCCCCCAGCTGCCGGGGCCAGACTGAGACATAGGCAAGCCTCGGATGGCGGCTGCCCAGCCGCCCAGGGCCGCCCAAGGCTTAAATAATCAGGGCCGCCCAAGGCTTAGGTAACCAAGGCTTGCACTGCCGGCAGTGGCAGCAGCAGAGGTCTGATGGGGCATCGCCTTCCCCTGATCACCGGGTCGCCTCCCGCCCCTGAGGGCTCCCAGACTGTGAGCTGGGGCAGGCCGGGCTGAGGGACCCCCCCCCCCCCACCTCCAGTGCATGAATTTTCATGCACTGGGCCTCTAGTATATATATAAGCCTAATATGCAAAGTGTCCCCTCGGGAGTTTGACTGACCAAGAGTTCAAACACACACTATGATGTGCACTGACCACCAGGAGTTGGTGCGGAATGAAGGAAGGCCCCCAGCTAGCAGCTGGCAGCCGGGGAAGGGAGGCCCTGGCCGGCAGCAGGCAGCTGCTAGGGAACCTACCCACATAAGAATTTCATGCACTGGGCCTCTAGTCTCCTCAGAAATATCAAAGCCATAGTAGTGGATTCCGGAATAAGAAAGTTTCCGTAATGCTGGAGTCCTCAGCACTCAGCAGTGTAGATCAGAACCACTACTCAGAGCAAAGGGACAGTTAGAGGAGATAGAGAAGTGGCTATAGGACAGACAGGCTGATGGACATTTTTAGGGCATAATTCCTTCTCAGAAGAAATAAACTAGTTGTTCATCTCAGAGTCCACCATGATTTAATCCAGATAAAAGATGAATTTACGTTCATTAAAATAAATTTTGTTTTCTTTATTATGTCACTTACTATTTAGGCACATGGATCAAGGAATATAAAAATGAAGTTTCACAGTAGGTTGATTTTTTGTGTGTTCTTTATTTTTCTTTCCAGTTGTAGGATCCCAAGTAGAAGATGATGTGCCTTATGGCTCATCTAATTTAGAGAAGAATGATTTTAGCTACAAATGCTTTTATGATAACATTCAAAACAATCATGTTTAATCTCTATTTTTATATTCCACCATTGCCATGTATGCCCCCACTGGGGGTCCTGTGTAAGCTGCTGGAAGATTATTCTTTTACTAATTGTATCTAATAATTAAAACACATGTTTTATATGTTATAATACACATCATTTAGTGACATATTTACTAGTAATCTTACTCACAGATGAAACAAGAACTAGCACCTATGTTCTAGGCCTTCTCACTCTCATCATCTCTATAAAATAAATACTATATGCACACCTATTTTTAAAAGGTTAACTTGCCTAATTGTGCCGCGCCAGCACAGCCAAGGGTTTGGCGAACCTGAGGGAGGGCTGGTGAAGGATGAAGAAAAGACAAAGAGAATAAGCTGGGTCTAGGTGGATCTTCTGTGCCTGGCTGAGGCCACAGAACAGATCCAGACTGCAAGCTGATGGTTTATTTTATAGTAAGAGGTAAACAAGGTAATTTTCAATGTTCTTGTAAGTTTCACTTGTTTTGGCAGCATTTGCTACACCTCCCACAGCCCATTAGCTACCCAGGAAGGATCTAGGGAGCATCACAAGATCAAGCTTAATTATGCTTAGAGGGTTGTGCCCTCCAAGCTGGGACTTGTTTGCGACTTTGCCAGCAGGTCAGTCCAAGGCTTAACCCTATAACCGCTCCCTACACCCAATGTTACATAACTGGTAAGAAGCTGAAGTAGAATCCAAATGTGTATCTGTATGAATTTAAATATTGTTTTTATTTATTTATTTTTACATTTTTTTAAAGTAAGTTTTTTATTGGTTTTAGAGAGGAAAGGAGAGGGAGAAAGAGATAGGAACATCAATGATGAGAATCATTGGTAGGCTGTCTCCCGCACACCCCGTCCTGGGGATGGAACCTGCAACCCAGGCATGTGCCATGACCTGGAATTGAACCATGACCTTCTGGTTCATAGGTTGACGCTCAAACACTGAGGGGGCAATATTGTTTTTTGTTTTTTTTTCTTCTTCTTCTAGGTAATACATCTCACTCTTGAAAACTCACAAGGTATGTGAAACTATGAAAATGTCTGAGAACTCTTAAATAATAGTGTCTAAGTTAATTTGACATTTGTTTCATTGGCTTTACATGATTAATGGAGTCCATACAACCCCTGAACTCTGTACTATTATTACCTCAGTTTACTTGCAAGGGGGGGCTGAGACACGAGAGATTAAGTAAGTTGCTGGTCACTAATAGGGCTGGACTTTGAGGGCACAGTATCTTATGCTCCCAATTGTGGTGCTATGCTCATATTGACACAGGCATACATAACAACATACTAAACTGAAAAAATTCAAAATTAGAGGCAAGAGATCAACAGGCTCTATGGCTCCTGGATTCTTCAGAAAGAAGAGAGTTCAGTTGCTTCCCTTAAACAGAAATGAGAGCCGAGTCAACTCTCTTCTAGAATGTGGTGGGTTGTCTCTACTTTTCTTCTTCATTTTCGTTAATTGGTCTCCAGGCTCTCCACTTCTTCCCAGTCCCTGGCAGGAGTCAACAAGGAG
Organism: Cnephaeus nilssonii; assembly: GCF_951640355.1. Taxonomy (NCBI): domain Eukaryota; kingdom Metazoa; phylum Chordata; class Mammalia; order Chiroptera; family Vespertilionidae; genus Cnephaeus; species Cnephaeus nilssonii. The sequence goes on along the minus strand of NC_137081.1, from coordinate 67,265,580 downwards.
CCCCAGTACACTGAGTGTTCTACAAAGACCTGTGACCCTTGGTAAACCTCACCCCTGAATAGGCTCACCTCTACATTATACCTTAAGATCATCAGGACTAATCTACTTGTGCTCTTTAATCATGTTTATGCCAGTTACCATAATAATGCCAAATTCTGACGCCCTCTCTTCCATATATGGCTGCATATGTGCCTCCATTTATTTCCTTCCTGACTCCTAAAACCCTCCCACTGGAACCTCTTTAACTCATGGATAGTGTTCCGTAACCCTCCCTACAGAACTATCCTAGTCCTCTTCTCTAAATGTCCTGTCTCCCTTATAAAGGAATTTCAACACTCTCCTGAGGGCCATTCTCCTCTTTAGCCTTCTAAAGTAATACCTGATTTCTCTCTCATATACCTTCTATTGCAGGGCATGAAGGTATGGTACATCTTTTCCTCATTCTACTACTCGTCCATTTTCCCCTTCCTCCTCCCAGAAATTCCCCAGCTTTCAGTCTCTGGTCATCTGACTATCCCACCCAGTACCCCTCCCAATTATAGTCCTTTACAGATATGCTGGCTCCCTCTCCCTCACCGCTTAACAGTTCATTGTGTAAGCTTCACGGAATGTTCCTTACCAATACTCCTAACAAAATTCCCGAGAATAACAATATCCATATAGTCCCAGCCTCTACATTCCTTGGCCTTCTCTCCTCTAATGATTTTGGCCTCTGCCTTTTCTCAGTCACCCATTTTCAATGGCAGATGCAAGACCTTGTCATTACCAAAAACTCAACTAATTCCACAATATCAACAGAAAGCTTCTTCCTTGCAGCTCTGTGGCCTAGACTTACAGCTATCTTCTCAATCCCAACAGTTCTTCAGACACATTCAGACATCCCACCACGTTTTCACTTTTCCTCACTCCCCTAAATCCTAACTTATTCTCTTCTCCAGGATAACTCCACGTCCCATTATCAAAATCATTTCCTTATATATACCCTCATTTCTCTTGCCCTTTACCATTCTCATGGCACTTACTTGGCAAAGCCCCAAAGTTAAACTCAAAGGGGCCCTTAATATTGTCAGGCAACCACACTACTTTCCCCTAGCACTTTCATTCTCTCACATTCCTAAATGACTGTTTATGACCTCTTTTTTGCTCAACTTTCAACACCTGATCTCCCATCATCACTCATCTATAATAACCTTGCTTCCTATTTTATTGTGAAACTGAAGCAATTGGAGAACTTCTAGGGACTCCATTGCCATATTTATTCACCCAGCCACCACCATCTCCTCAATCTTTCCTCTTTCTATGGATGAACTTTTTGTGCTCTTGGCTAAGGTCAAACCCTTTGCTTATGCATTTTAGTTCTCATAACCTCTGATGAAATGAAAGGTCTCACTTCAGAAATTCCTCCTCACTCTTTTCAATTGTGAATTTTTCCTCTCCATTTTGGATCATTTCTAACAACATACAAACATGCACTTATTTGCTCTATAACAAAAAACAAGCAAACACTTCTTTTCATTTTGTCCTTTAACTACTAGTTCCTTTTGCTATTTTCCTTTATAGCAAAACTCATTAAAAGAGTTGTCTATATTCACTGCCTCTGATGTTTCTCCTTTTCTTCTGAACCCACTTTATTCAGGCTTTTACACCCACAATTCTACCAGAATTGGACTTCTATCACCTTCACATAGCTAAACCTGTCAGCTAATTCCTAGGCCTCATTTTATTGAACCTATCAGTGGAATTAACATGACTGATTATGATGTTTTCCTTGAAGCACGTTCACTTGAATTCCAGAACATTCGGTTTCCTAGTTTTTCACTTACCTAGATATTTTTCTTTTGTTTACTATGTTTATTTTTTTATATTTTCCCAGACTTATTTTTGAACTTTCTCTAGTGGCTTTTTCAAGGCTAGGGCTTCTAATACTATAAATAGGCTATATATTGCCATATGTTTATACCCATTCAAGACCTGTCCATGTATTTCATAGTCATAAGCACAACTGCATAGTGGTTATCTGTCCTTAAATATCTAATAGGCAAATCAAATTTAACACGCCCAAATAGAATTCCTCATGGTCGTCACAAAAACCTTCTACACTTTTCCTCATCTCTATCATGGGCATTTCTTTCTTTCTATTGCCTAGGCCAAATATCTTGCAGTCACTCTTGATTCCTTCCCCACTTTTTTTTTTTCCTCACTCCACATGTAATCCATCGACATATCCTACCAGTACCATGTTCAAATTATACCCAGATTACAGTCATTTCCATTATTGGACTTCGAATCTAATCCCTGTTTGGTGTTTTTTTCTCACATATATTGTTGCAAAAACCTTCGGACTGCTTTTCCTGCCTTAGTTCTTGTTTTCTATGGTACAAATGGCTAGATTTATGTGTCCGACTTTACTTGAAGGTGAATGCCCAACCAAGGACTGAATTTCCAACCCCCCTAGCAGACAGGGGGAGTCATGTGGATAGTTATAGCCAATGGAAGGGAAATGGTTGGGTTGCATTTCTAGGCTGAGATTGTTAATTATGCAGCACTCATTTATCATGCTCTGTTCCTTTTCCCAGAACCATGGAAACCTGTTGTGGAAGACCACTGCATCACAAGATGGAAGGAGTGTGGATCTGTGTGTCACTAATTAGAAGAGAATGATCCAAGAGAGCTACCCATCCAGAAACATCCTCATTGGATTTTGTGTGGACAACAAATACATATTTTATTAACCCCTGAGATTTTTGGGTTGTGTGTTATAACATGTATACTACCTGACATATTTCTCCGGCAAACTGTCAGAGTGATACTGTTAAAACTTACGTCAAATTACATCATTAATTTGCTCACTTACTTTCCTGCAGTCACACAAGACTCCTAGCTATTCTGGGAAAGTACCAACCACTATTCCTTCAAGCCTTGCTACATGCTCTTTTCAATGCCTGGAGCACTTCTCTCTTAATTCTTTGCATGCCTGTTCTTTCATCTTTTTTGTTTCCCTCTTACTGAGGCTTTCCTGGGCCAACTTATTTACAATGGAATCTGGCCCTCACCGGTTTGGCTCAGTGGATAGAGCGTAGGCCTACGGGCTAAAGGGTCCCAGGTTCGATTCCAATTGGGTTCATGTGCCTTGGTTGCGGGCACATCCCCAGTATGTGCAGGAGGCAGCTGATGGATGTTTCTCTCTTATCGATCTTCCCTTCCTCTCTGTAAAATATCAATAAAATATATTTCAAAAATAAAATAAAATGGAATCTGACTTTCATTCTGACATCTTAAACTGCCCTTCCTATATGAATGCATTACTATCTCACACTCACTATTTTGTTTTGTGTTTTGTCTGTTTGAACCCCAGCACCTAGAAACATGTCTAGAACATTGTAGAAACCCAGTAAATATTTGTCAAATAAATAATAAATGGATTAAACAAATTCATTATATTTTTCATCTTTACAAGCATTCAGTATTTATTGACTTTAATACATGTGCTGTACTCCAGCTTACAGAATCCTAACCTCTCACATACACATCTCATCCTTTATCCTTTGTCTCTCACCCATTTTTTAGGTATCAATTTAGCTGTCACTTTCTAAAACCAGAATGCTAATACTCCTCTTTGATGCCTCTTTTCCGTTTTTATCATGCTTTGTTCATTTGCCATCACAGAAGTTTTCATAAAGTGTTATGTAAGAGCCTATCTGTTTGTATGCCCACCTATATTTCTTTTCCACAAGAACAGGGATTTGTGATGGTTTTGTCAGTCTTGTATCTTGACCGTCTATCACAGTTTATGGTTCACAAAGTAACACATTTCTAAACTTTCTTGAGTTTATGAATTAAAGCAGCACTATTGCTTTAGATTTGGCAATTTAGAAATTGTTGGTAATCATATGCATTGTAGTTTCATGGTATGAGGAGTAGAGAAAAGCAGCCAGAAGATTGAAGAGTAAATTTGTAGCAAAGAGTAGAAGCTGTTCCCTTTCAGTTTATATGGCCTAAGGCGTGAATTAATTATGATTTTCTGGCACCAAATGTTTAATAGTTAGGCAAGGAGAGAGTGGACCAAGGGCCTTGTGAGAGATGCTTTTCTCATTTTCTGTCTGAATGCACAAAGGGACCCTAAGTACATGTGTCTATACTCTTAAAGACCAATATCAAGCCCCTGGAAACAATCACCCTGGCACTTTTTACTTTGAAAACTGAGTTGGTTATCCACAGTTTTTCTTATATAATCATTTATATTATATTTCAACAAATATTCACTTCCTCCTTAACCAAAACCCAACTTAGTTGTATGGTCTTATGGTAGACACAATGTCCTTTCCCACTCCTTGTTTTGACAAACTGGATATTAGAAGATAGCATGTTGTGATCCTTGAAATATGCTTATATTGCCAGGCTTGTGGTTTTACACTCCTGTATTTCAGTATAAGAAGAATATGCCTTAAATATGAATTACTCAGCAAAGAAAAAGAGGTGTATGGAGATCTGAACCCAACCCATAGATTGGAGCCAACTCCCACTGAGCCTAGCTGAAATCAGCCCAACTTTATAGACCTGCAAATTGTGATGGAAAGATAAGTCATTGGTCTTGAGATTACTTTAATACATAGTTATTGTGAAAAGAACTAAGTGACAGATAACTGTCTTTTTCACGTCTCTCCTTCCCCAAAATTTTGAAAAATTTCAGGACTAGACCAGGGAAAATGTTTTACTTCCATATTCCTACTGAAGATTACTACACGTTTTACTGTTCTTGATGCTAAATCACTGAAGAATGGGAAAAAGTTCAGATATGTCAACTAACAAGTCTATAATTTTTACAAAACCCTATTAGATATCTCTTCTGTGAAACTGTTACAATCTACATATACATTAAATGGCCAATGAGGCATTCACTTAAAATACAAAAATCACATTTTTTCCAGTTGTGACCAAAACCCACATGTGTCCTTTGGAACTGGGGATAAACAGAATGAAACCAGGCAGTTGGAGCTTATGAATGTTGTCAGTTCCTGATATTGCTGGCTGCACTCTGGAAGTCCAGGAATGCTTCAGGATAGTAGCTAACGCATGGAAAATGGAAAGGTAAAGGCTAAGCTGTTCTTGAACATGGTACAGTCTCTGTGAGAGCCGACTGTCATTTATTTCCTCAGATACATTCAGTAGAAGGTTTTTGCAGCTGAGGTACCTTTGGCCATATAAAGCAGGATGTTATTCTCTTATATCTGCTGCCAGAGGGACTGGAAGAGCAACAGCCTTAAAAGGAGTGTAAACATCTTTCATTTAGCTAAATGGATTGTGAACTAGAGTTACTATCTACACTAATAAAAGAGAAACATACAAATTGACTGTACCTCAGTTATGCCCACAAGCCACGCCCACCAGCCAATCAGGAGTAAGCAAATTAACCCAACCAAGATGGCTACAGCCACAGAGCGATCAGGAGGCTTGGGTTTCCCTGGCAATGGAGGAAGCCAAGATTCCTTCCCTGGCCAGCTCTGGCCTCCACAAAGGCTACAAAGTTTCAATTATAGAAGATAAATAAATCCCAACAAAAATGGCAGCAGCCATGGAGCTGGAGAGAGCAGGAGGCTTGGGTTGCCCCCAGCGATGGAGGAAGCCAAGCTTCCCGCCCAGCCTGGCCTGCTCTGGCCTCCACCAAAGGCTACAAAGTTTCAATTATAGAAGATAAATAAATCCCAGATACCAGGGCCTCTGCTTGGGTTGCCAGGGAGCATGGCCGGCCTGAAAACCACGACAGGCCCCTTGCCCAGGCTGCCCCACACCACAAGGGAACCCCCACCCTGATCCAGGACACCCTTCAGGGCAAACCAGCCAGACCCCACCCGTGCACCAGGCCTCTACTCTATCTAATAAAAGAGTAATATGCAAATTGAACATCACTCCAACACACAAGATGGCTGCCCCCATGTGGACACAAGATGGCCACCACAAGATGGCCAGCAGGGGAGTGAAGTTGGGAGGGACCAGGCCTGCAAGGGAGGGCAGTTGGGGGCAATCAAGCCTGCAGGGTAGGGCAGTTATGGGTGACCAGGCCAGCAGAGGAGGGAAGTTGGAGGCATCGGGCCTGCAGGGGAGAGCAGTTGGGGGAGGGAACAGGCCTGCAGGGGACGGCAGTTGGGGGGGACCAGGCTTGAAGGGGAGGGCAGTTAGGGGTGATCAGGCCTGCAGGGGAGGGCAGTTAGGGCAAACAGGCTGGCAGGGGAGCAGTTAGGCATCAATCAGGCTGGCAGGGGAGTGGTTAGGGGGTGATCAGGCTGGCAGGCAGAAGCGGTTAGGGGCAATCAGGAAGGCAGGAAGGTGAGCAGTTGGGAGCCAGCAGTCCTGGATTGTGAGAGGGATGTCCAACTGCCCATTTAGGCCCAATCCTACCAGGCAGTCGGACATCCCTCGAGGGGTCCTAGATTGGAGAGGGTGCAGGCTGGACTGAGGGATACATCCCCCCATGCACAAATTTTGTGCACCAGGCCTCTAGTCCTATATAATAAAAGCCTAATATATTAAGTATCCGGTCACCCGGTTGTTCATTCAACCAATCAAAGAGTAATATGCTAATGATATGCTAAGGCCACTCAACTGCTTGCTATGATGTGACTGACCATCAGGGGGCAGATGCTCCAACTGGTAGGTTAGCTTGCTGCTGGGGTCCGGCTGATCAGGACTGAATGACACAGGCTGGACATGCCCTGGAGCCCTCCTGCAGTCCCTCCCTGGCTGGCCAACCTCCCATGTCCCTCCCCAGCCCAGATCATGCACCAGTGGGGTCCCTCAGCCTGGCCTGCCCTCTCGCAATCTGGGACCCCTTGGGGGATGTTGGAGACCAGTTTCAGCCCGATCCCGCAGGCCAGGCTGAGGGACCCCACTGGTGCACGAATTTGTGCACTGAGCCTCTAGTCTATAATAATAAAAGGGTAATATGCTCATTAGACCTGACATCATTTGGGATGTCCTTCCTGATGAAGCCGGGGCCAGAGGGAAGCCCAGGGCCAGAGGGAAGCCCAGGTCCCGGACGGAAGCTGGCACCGGCTGCTGGGGAAGAAGGCCTACTCTTGCACGAATTTCGTCCATTGGGCCTCTAGTATTAAATAAGGAGCCAAAATAGACACATATACACACATGCATACATGCAGACTTACAAAGAAACACAATTGTCTCTGGTTCTCACTTTTGAGTCCATGGGAATTCAGAAAATAAACTCACAGTTTTATGTCATATTTTCCTTTTTTACTGTATAAAACATACTTTATTGGAATTTACTCATGTTATATGATTATTGTATAAAACAGAACATTTATATGTCTCTTACTGTATATGAAATACTGTTCTAAGCATTTTATTAACATTAATTCACATTATTTTCAAAATAAACTACAAGGGAAGTAACTTTATTTTCCTCATAAGACTCCTTGTGCTACTATAGCACAGAGAACTCAGTGATTTGCCCATCATCCAATGAATGATAGAAGTGAGATTTGATTACAGAACCAAAAATATATATTTAGCCTATTCCAAAAATATATATTTGGCATATTATATCAATGCAAAAAAATGAGGCAGGTTGCAGTTTTAAAAAGTGATTTGTTCTAAAATTATTATTTCAGATCATATTGTGTATATAACTAGTGAAAACAACAATTAAAAAGCTGGGTTCTTTTATTCATCTACTCATTGTTTATTTGTTTTCAAAGTCTAATTATGAAAAACCTTTACCTTTTACTGTTCACATCTTATTTAACTGACTGTAATATGTATTCATCACACACAGAGAAAGTCCCATTTGAGGTATCAAGTGGGGAGATAGGAGGGGAAGGGGAGATGGGATGGGAAGAAAAGAAAGAAAAATGCTGACCAAATTAAGAAAAATAAATTATAGAATGGTTATTTTCAAAACAGATCAATTATTTCAACTGCTGAAAAGTCAAAGGGAAGATGAGAGACAAGATAGATCCTGCTGGGCTTTAGCAATAACTGTTATTATCTTCAGTTCATTACTGTAAGCTTAGCTCTATCTAAAGCAGTGGTTCCCAACCTTTTTTTTTTTTTTTTGGCCATGCCCCACCTAAGCAGCTCTAAAATCCTGATGCCCCCCTATGACATATAATTCTTATTATTAAAAAAGTGAACTCCTATTCACGTGGAGGAAGCCTAAAAGGCCATTAACTTGCTCTAAACAAGCTTCCAAAGGACATGGCATCCATGAAAGAGAAAAATGAAAGAAAAGGACAGTTGAAGTACCGAGGAAGAAATCATTAAGAAACTATTAAAAAATAATAATATGAATATGAAAAAATAGCAAATAAAGTTTCAAAACATATAATAGAGAACTGAAATGCATATATATGTCACAATATATACATATAAACTGTATCTGAGGCCCCCAGAACCATAAGAAATGCAAAAAAAAAAAATCACTGTTAATAACTCATTTTTTAATTACCCCACTTAAAAATCAAATTGACCCCCTGTGGGGAGTATGCTCCACATTGGGAACCACTGATCTAAAGAGAGGAAGTGCATCCTGTAAGAAATATATTTTCTAAGTATTTGAGCATTCAGTGTTCAGATGTTTAATTCATCATATGAGTAACACATGATGTGGAGTTCATGGATCAAGTACATGGGTTTGGGTGTTTCAGAAGTGTTTATCTCTTTTAGGTCTGATCTCTCATGCCACAGTAGATGAGTAAAGAGCTACTGCAAGGCCATGATTTGAGTATTGCCAAAAAGCAATAATCAATTTATTGAAAGCTATTTTGTATTGAGCACTATTCCCAGCATGTCACCTATGTTCACTCATTCAATCTTAAAAATAGTCCAACAGATAAATACTACTGTATTGTTCCCATTTTACAGATAAGGAAGTTGAGGCCACATGGAGGTTAATATAGTACTAAAATTAGGAAGCATACCTATGTAGACAATCTTATTGCAGGAGCTATCATGCTACCTTTTTTTTCTGAAGCTTTTCCTTCTCTGCTACTTGCCAGAGAAACTGCATTTTTTTGTGTCAGCACTTTAAAAATATGGCCAAGAGATACCTGTTGAATCCATATTTGAGTAGAGAGAAGGATGCATGAGACATATGATGTGCTATGGTGGAGAACTGACTGACTTGAGAAAAGCCAACCTGGGTAGCCAGCATAATGCATCGAGGCAGAAAAATCAAATGAGAAGCACTAAGAAAGGGGATTTTCTCTATCCCATAATTACTCCCTGATGGGCCTTAACACCTATTGAAATTCTTCCAGGCAACAGACTCTGGCCCTCTTAGGTCCTATGCTACAATCCCCAGCTAGTCTGGCAGTTGACCATAGCTTCATCTGTATCACCAACTGGGGGAGACCTGAGTTTACAGCCCTCAGAATATTAGTTGTACGTGTGGAGAAATCAGGCAGTGGAGCTGGATCTTCGCCTGACACCACTCTTCCCTACTAGGTTCACACATTCTTTATGATTGCATTTGCCTGATTTCCAACAAGATTCCTGCACCCTCGTCCCTGTGGAAATGAAACATTGCTTTGAGCACTTCCTTACCTGGTCCAGGCACCTTTCAATGAGTCAGTCACACAGCCTTTTTCTGCTTTCTCACCTCTTCCCACAGATTACAGCTCTCAGGAATCCAATCATACTCCAAACTACCTACCTCAAAACCAGGTCCACCTCACATCAAAAGTTTTGAGCATTTTTACTGCTTAGCACATTTCTTGTCCAACCTACCAGATCATTCCCCTTTGAAAAGAGACTATGTAGGATGTTAACAGGTTCTCTAAGGATAGCTGAAACTGCATCACAGGCAACACCCGTATTTTCTGGCTCCTGACTGTTCCTTTTATTCCCATCTTCCAAGTCTCCACTGGTCCCTTATTTGGGTCCCCGAGTACCTTGAGTGTCAAGCCCGCACAGGTTGTGACAGGCTTTACTTCTTTCTCTAACTGGAAACAAAGAAAATCTACACTGAAGGAAACCTTTCAAGTTGAACTTCTGTCAAGCAATTGGAGGAGCATGTGGTTTTGTGGTAAGATTTGTCAGAGTGAGTGTGGAAGTGGCTAAGTGCTGCGAGTGGTAAATGACTAGTTCTGTGCTCACAGGGCTGTGTGAAGGGTGCTCCACTTTTTACCCATCTGTTTGTGATCTCCTCCGAAGCTTAATGTAGAAAGAGTCCCTCATTTTTTTTTTTACTCAATAATATCACAAGCTATTTATTAAAAAATTATTGTTACATGTGGAATAAAAACTACCATGTGTTGCTATTATAAACTACAGTTTTCTGATGGAAATTATTTGAAGAAAACTCATTTATTTGACTAGCTCAGGACTTTTTAGTAGAGGATTTCAGTGTAATTATCCTTTCTCTTATAGATTAACTTAATACAGATGAACCAGGTTTTGTCTGAGGGCTTAGCACACATGTTGGTTTATCATCTAGTTGGGGACCAAAAAATAAACAATTCCATATCTGAGTTCTCAGATGACCATGTTAACTCACACGTGACAAATAGACAAAGGAGAAAAACCTGTAATAGAGTCTTGTAAATTGGAAGAAGTAAAAATAATAATAATAATAATTCAGCTCAAGCAAGGTGGGAGAAAGATAAGCAATGACATGATCTGAGAGAGAGTGCAAGAGAGTGAGCTGGGGACATTTTCCTAGTCATGAGCTCTTATTTCAAAATTTTAAGCAGTAGTATGACAACTGAGATTTTATTTACCTTTAAAGAATTATGCTGGCTTCAGTAAGGAATAAAAGGAGTAACGATGATAAAGAGGTAGTAGCTTTGACTAGGTTGGTGACAGGGTATACCAGTACAGAGAAAATTGAATGGAGAGAATAGGGAAATTGGACAGAATTGACATCGTTCAGGAGGTTAAATCCTTTAAATATAATAGATCCCATTGTAATGGTCTGAGCAAGCATATCTCACAAGTTTCAGCTGAAACCAGTCTGCCCCTCTACTCATTATGCTCCAACCACAATGACCTGCTTTCAGTTCCTCAACCTCAAAAGCTCTGTGTCACTCTTGGTCTTTTTCATATACATTTCCTCTGCCTAGAATGCTCTCTCCACCCCTGTCCCTCCAATAGAGTCCCTAAGCTAGATGAGATATCCCACTGCACACTGATTGTGTGTGTGAGTGTCTGTCACTCTTGAGTACATTGGTATGAAGAAGAATAGTCTCTATTCCATTACATCAGGGACCTTGTAGTTACTCAATTGTGTGTTTGTTAAAATAAATAATCTGACTCAGATTGTGAGTCTTTATTAAGTCTATATATATCCTAATAAATGCCCACTATTTTAAAATCAGTGTGACCAAAAGTTTTGGTCTACTTGTATTACTGCTGGAAATGGATGCTTGATGTTGACTATCTTCTGCTTGCATGTGATGATCACAAACTTTAAATTGGTAGCACAGGCAACTTGGTCTAAATTCCAATGGTTCCCAAACCTGGCTGCACAGTTGTATAACTTGGGGAAATTACAAGACTAAGGATGCTTTGGTCTGATCCCAGAGCAATTGAATCAATCTCTGGGAATAGAGCTAGGTACTAATATTTTTAAATGATCACCATAATTCCCATATGCCTGAGAGATTACTATGTAATGTTATCTCAGCTACACCTGAGAAAATATTACAGATGTAAAAGTCTAGTGTCTAAATACATTGTTATCACCTACTAAGCTCACAAAACCAGGGACTGTCATTATCAACTTTGAAATTCATTTGTTCAACTTTCCTCAAATACTATTGAATATCTTTAATAGGATGTAATAATGCACCATTAATACATCCTATATAATAAAAGGGTAATATGCAAATAGACCAAACGGCAGAACAACCGAACAACCAATCAAAATGTAATATGCTAAGGATATACTAAGGCTGCTCAAACGCTCACTATGACATGCACTGACCACCAGGGGGCAGACAGTCAACTGGTCGACCAGTCGCTATGATGTACCCTGACCACCAGGGGGCAGATGCTCCGACTGGTAGGTTAGCTTGCTGCTGGGGTCCGGCCAATTGTGACTGAGCGAGATGGGCTGGACACACCCTGGAGCCCTCCCATGGTCCCTCCCCAGCCTGATCGTGCACCAGTGGGGTCACTCAGCCTGGCCTGAGCCCTCTAGCAATCTGGGAACTCTCAGGGGATGTCGGAGAGCCGGTTTCAGCCCGATCCCACAGGCCACTCCCCTTGGGAGGGCGCCAGATGCAGGGCTCATGGCTGGTGAGTGCTGCTGTGGCAGCCCAAGCCTCTCCCGATCGGGACTGATTGGGTGCGAGCCCACAGCAGGCACAGTGGGGCCGGGATGAGCGGGAGCGGCAGTGGGAGCTACAGGCAGTGTTGGGCTGCGGGTTTCAGCCCAATCCCTGCAGGCCACCCAGAGGGACCCCACCTGTGTGTGAATTTGTGCACTGGGCCTCTAGTTAGGTAATAAAGATGCAGACATTTTTAGGACTGAGGGTAACTAGAAATACTATTTTATGTTTTACTTCAGGTAACATACCATAGTGGCTCCAGATCCATAAAATGTCTGACTTGTGTATGTGAAGTCACTTGTTATCAATATTTTCATTGACTTGACTTTGAAATCCTTTATTTATATGTTTTATATTCTAGGCCAGTTAGGCTCAGGTTTACTTTTTTGGCTTATATATGCTTTTGCTATATTTCTACAAGTTATACTATCTGAAGTGTTATTACATTTCACACAGTCATAAAAAATGTCTATTATAATTTATCAGTCTGCTTCTGTGGCATTTTCCTTTATTCAAACTATAATGGAGGTTACAAATGAATTACTGAGAACAGTTGTTACTGCATAGGAGAAAAATTAGCTTATTCTTTGGCATAGAAATTATACTTATTAGGATATGGAGAAACATTTTTTGAGTCCTCTTTTGGTGTTTGCTGACCAACCAGAACCCTTCTATTCTCTAGTGTTAATTTCTGCTCAAATACAAACATGTCCAGCGCTGTATCCATACACTTTGTTCATAAATCTTTGTTACTTTGTAAATGGATTTCAGGATGCATATTAGAAAATGGCAGACCCTTACAGGAGACTATTCCCTGTAGATATTTGACCTAACTATGTGTCAGTGAAAAGTATGTACTGTGACTCTGTTTCAAGTACTCAGGCCTACTCTTGGGTTTCTTGAATTTTTTCAAGTTGTGTAACTGTTTTAAGGTTTATTTTTATTGTTGACACTGTTACAGATGTCCTCATCACCCCTCCCCCCACTTTGCCCACCTCCACCCAGCCTATGACACCCTTCTCTCTGGCCACCACCACACCATTGTCTGTCTATGGGTTATGCATATATGTTCTTTGGGTAATTTCTTCACCTTCTTTCCTCCAGCCCCTCTCCCCACCCTTTCTTCCCCTCAAACAGCTATCAGTCTGTGCCTCTATTTCTTTTCTTTTTTTCCAGTTTATTTTGTTCATTAGATTACACACAAAAGTGATATCATGGTACCTGTCTTTTTCTGACTCTATTTCACTTAGTATAAGAATCTCCAGGTCCATCCATGCTGTCGAAAAAAGGTAAGATTTCATTTTATGACTATGTAGTATTCCATTGTGTAAATGTACCACAGTTTTTTTATTCACTCATCTACTGATGGTCTCTTGGGCTGTTTCCAGCTCTTGCTATTATAAATAATGCTGCTATGCATAAGGGGTGCATATATTCTTTCAAATTAATGTTTTAGTATTCTTAGGTTATAATCACAGAAGTAGGATTATTGATTCAAAATAAGTTCCATTTTTAATTTTTTTGAGGTAACTCCATACTGTTTTCAACAGTGGCTTCACCAGTCTGCATTTCCACCAACAGTGCACTAAGATTCCCATTTTTCCACATCCTCACCAGCACTTGTTTGATTTATTGATGTAGCCATTCTGGCAGGTCTGAGATGATATGCAAATCAAAATCACAGTGAGATATCTCTGATGATTAGTGAGGTTAAGCATTTTTTCATGTCTATTGGCCATCTGTATGTCCTCTTTGGATAAGTATCTATTCATTTCTTTTGCCCATTTTTTTAAAAAGTTGGATTGGTTATCTTCCTGGTGTTGAGTTGTATAAATTCTTTATATATTTTGAAAATTAACCCTTATTAGATGTATCATTGGGAAATATGTCTTCCCATACAGTAAGATCCCTTTTCATTTTGTTGGTTTCTTTTGCTTTGCAGATATTTTTTAGTTTAATGTAGTTCCATTTGTTTATTTTTTCCCTTGCTTCTCTTGCCCTAGGAGATATATTAGCAAAAATATTGTTGCACAAGATGTCTGAGATTTCAATGCCTATGTTTTCTTCTAGGATTTCTAAGGTTTCATGACTTACTTTTGTCTTTTATCCATTTTGAGTTTAATCTTGTGTTAATTGGTGGTCTAGTTTCATTTTTGTGCATGTACCTGTCTAATTTCCCCAACACCAGTTAATGAAGAGACTGTCTTTCCTCCATGGTATGCTCTTGCCTCCTGTGTAACTTATTTTTAACATCATCCTATATAATAAAAGGCTAATATGGAAATTAACGGAACAGTGAAATGACCAGTCGCTATGACGTGCACTGACCACCAGGGGGTAGACGCTCAATGCAAGGGCTACCCTCTGGTGGTCAGTGCGCTCCCACAGGGGGGAGCGCCACTCAGCCAGAAACCAGGCTCACAGCTGGCGAGTGTAGTGGGCTCCTGGACTATGAGAGGGCGCAGGCCAGGCTGAGGCCCGCTCCCCCCCACCGCCCGAGTGCACAAATTTCGTGCACCAGGCATCTAGTTTAACCATAAAACTATTTACCATCAATCTGGGGCTCTTTCCATCACTCTATGACAAATAAAGACTCTTCCATGTCATTTGCTTATGATTTCATTCAAGTGGAGACAGTCTCAGGCCTGCATGGGATGGTATTAAAGGATTACTATAATTATAGATATTGTAGGCACCACCTTCCCATTTTCTTAGGGCTCTATGCAAATATATGTGAACTTCCTGTAAATTGTCTGACCAATGAGTGTTTCTAAATGTTTTAAGTTTTCACAGTTCATCTCTTTTTTCTCTACATCAATTATTAGTAAGACTTCTATAAGAAGTATAGATACAAAGGCTATATATATAATAATTCAATTAAATGCATGAAATTACTCAACCTAATAAATTTGCATTTAATCAAGTAAAAATAATCACAATAATAAATTGGGAATGCAGTGCACTACAGAGTAAATAAATAGAATTTAGAACCTATACAGACCAATGATTGAGTTCGGTCTCCACTGAGTACTTACATCTAAAGCTTTGGGTAAACCACCACAACTTTTCTTTCTAAATCCAAGTTTACTAATCTGTAAAAATTAATAAGATGTTTAATAGTAACAACATTCACACACACTTTTTAATATACAAAATTAGAAGTGCAGGGGAAATTGCTCTATAATTGTTTAGGTAGATCTATTTTTCTATGGCTATGATATAATTACCCAAGTATGACAAATATTTAAA
Organism: Cnephaeus nilssonii; assembly: GCF_951640355.1. NCBI lineage: Eukaryota > Metazoa > Chordata > Mammalia > Chiroptera > Vespertilionidae > Cnephaeus > Cnephaeus nilssonii. Next base: position 67,250,047 of record NC_137081.1, on the reverse strand, counting down.
ATATATTTAATGAACCATTTCTATGTATAAGATGCTCCTTGTAAAAATGAGGAATATAGCAGTTGTAGACATAATCCCTGGCTCATGGAACTTATGTCAATACTGGATAGAAATCTATTAAACTCTCTTTCCTATCAGCTTCAGTTTCAGCTATTAGCTTTTCTTTGTACTGTCTTTTTCAAGTCAAGATCAAATGGAGGAGCCGTGTCAGCTGGGGTGCACCTTTCCTCTTTGCAGTTCTAATGCTGTTCAACATAATAAGCTCTACCTACTTTTCAGAAAGATTTTAAACATTAATAAGAGAATGTCTTCTATGAGGTGAACTCCTCTGAGAAACAGATTATGCATGCAAGAAATTATAATTTATTGCTTCTCAAATGTTATAAGATATTCAACTGGATTTGTCCTATTAGTAAAAAGTAAACTTTACAATAAAAAGGAAGCCAGATGGAGAAATGTTGGGAATTTCTCATTGCTTAAATATGGATATTCTACCTAATTTTTAGAAGTCATCATAGCTTCATGAAGTACTTTGCTAATTAAATTAGATGGAACCTCTAGAAAGAGACTGAACCTTTAAGATGTATGGTGAGGCTCTTATGAGGCAAAAGTCAGAGAAAAGTATTTTGAGCTGCTTGTTAATATTAAATTAAATCATATGTAATTATTGAGGTAACTACTTTTGTTCTACTAAAACAATGTTATATGATTTGTGACAATTTGCACTTAAGAATTGCCTTGAGCCCTGGCAGGTTTGCTCAGCTGGTTGGAGCGTCATTCCATGCACCAAAAGGTTGTGGGTTCAATCCCAGGTCAGGGTGTGTACAGGAGGTAGCTGATCAAAGTTTCTCTCTCTCAAAGTCAATAATAAAGATATCCTCAGGTGAGGATTTAAAATAAAAAAAAAATAAAAAGGATTGCCTTGAGTTTCATTTTTATTCATTGAGAAAAATAGTGAGATGACCTGACACTGCATCATGAATAATTTGTATGTCTTAATAACTAACTTAAGGTTCCTTGCATTTTACTCTATAATTGGTATAGTTTATCAAGCAGTATTATGACAATATCAATTTCTGAAAGATGGTTAACTATTGGCTAGATCCTCAATTGATATTGTTCATGGATTTCCTTCCAACCTTAGCTTAAAGTATAATACCTGTGAAGTCCACTAGTAAAACAAGGAGAGGAGGTCTGCTTTGGAAGAGAGGCTTCAGCAATCATCCTCTCAAATTAATGACAGAGGTGAAAAATCCCTTTAAATTATTTATGAAACCACGTTTCATAATTGGGAAAAGTCCACAGCTGGATTTCTTACCGTATCTAAACTTAGCAATCAAAAAACAGTAGACAACCTAATTTCAAGAGATTTTCCATATCAGAGATAGTGTCAGAATTGAATATTTCAGAATTCTAATTGGCACTCTTATATTCCACTCATATGTATATTTTAAAACACTGATATCCCCGGAGCATGTAATAATTAGTCCAGAAGATTATTCAGATCATTTTTAAGAGCTTGTGGTGTCCTGACGGGACCACTGCCAAAAATAAGGACACAGATACATCATCTTTGATTCTTCATACAGAAGATAAAGGACTAAAAGAGTTTCCCAGAGAACAAATGAGAACTACTCCACTTAATTATATAAACACAAGAGTGTAAATATGTTCTTATAAAAATTAATTATGTGATGATTCCAAATATAGCATGAGAATAAGGTATATATTAACTGCTGAAAAAAAAAGATAAGTGATGAAGGGATGCATACCTTTTGGCTTATATTTCATACAGTAAAAGAGGCTTAAACTCAATAGTTAAGAGGTAGTGTCAGGAGTTCAAGTAATTCATTATGAATGATCATGTAACAAGTTGCAAAGTTTCTTTACACTCTCTTTAAATTATAGTCTTCAATGGTCCTTATTAATTCATGCAACTGTTAACTAACAGATGTCAAAATTAACTTCAAAGAAATTCTTTCATTTGTAACAGCCACATAGGGTAGGAACAAATACTACCATTTTATAGAGAAGACAACCAAAAATTAAATAATTTCCCCATAGATGACATACGACAAATAGCAAAGTCAAATATTCACATTTTTGTAATTCAATGTCAAGCCTGGTGCTTGTTGCTGTCTTTCATATTTCATTTCTACTTTTCACAGAATTTGTTATTATAAGTACTTGGATAGAAATTTTTTTTATTCAATATCCAAAATCTTTCATCACACAGACACGCACACAAATAAAACACAACAAAATAAAAATTGCTGCATCTTAGTCTACCACCTCATAGTAAGATCACTATCTTCTCATTGATCTTCCCTGTCCCTACTGCATATGATCATTAGCTTGAGATTATGCCATTAAATTAATCATTTGAATTGTTACAATAGAGGAGTCTTCTGTAATTCTCTGTCTTCCTCTGTTGTTTTTGCCATTTTAGAACATTCCATGGAAAAGGGAAAGCCTTTACTATCTATATAGCATCTGTCAAATTTGAGTCAATATTGTGCATATTTAGTTCTTGGTACCAGATTTTAAAGAGGGGAGGATAAGAATAACCAAACTCTGTCCTGAATAAGATATATACGCTATTTAGAGAGCCAAGAACAATGTCACATGAAATTTATTGTTATAGCCCTTAGAGCACCTAGGGTGATTTAACATTGGGAAGTGAATAGGATCTTGGTCTCTATGCCAAATTTTGAGGAGTTCAATGGCATCCCCCCAAGTTCTGCAAATTCCAAGGTTCTTTGGTTCCCAAGATTTTCTTTTGATTGATTCCAGCTATTTAAACTGTAAACTCTTATTTTCACTCACATGTCAATTCCCATGGCATATTTCTATTCTATACTAAATACTGAAATCTAAACACAGGATTCAGCTCCTTTTGCTTAATTTTTCTTTGTACAATTTACATGGATCATTTAAATATGGAGGAGTCTTTATTAAAGGTTTGGGAATATGGAGAGAGAATTAAATCACAAAATGCAAAACAACAACAACACAACAACAAACTAGTAAGTTGTTTAGTTTTTTGACTTACCTTGTCCAAACACCACTGGCTATATTTCTTTCTACGTTTTAGATAGATTACAACATCATTGCCATCATCCTGCTCCAATTTTCTCCTGCTATTCTCCACCCTAAATTCCTTTTTTTTCTAATATGGAACAAGGTATATCTTTCTTCTCACAAATCATGACTTTTGGCTCTCACTATCTGTACTCAAAATATCATGATTTTTTCTTCAAAGTGAGTTCTCTAAGAAAAATTATGACATCATGATTTTTTTTCAGATGGTTATAGAGTTCAGCCACCAAAGTGTGTGTGTGTGTGAATTTTAAAATATACACTAATAAAAAAGTATGATGCAAATTGACTGTACCTTCATGATGCCCACCAGCCAATCAGGAGTAAGTATGCAAATTAACCCAACAAAGATGGCGGGTTAATTCGCATACACAGGCACCAAGCAGCCGGGAGCGGGGCAGGACACTTGTGTCATTGCCATGGCGATGATGCAGGCATTCTGCATGCCCCAGCCGCTCCGGGCCTCTGGGTAGTGTGGGAAGGTGGAAAGGCGGCTCTGGCTGGAGCGAAAGTCGTGCCAGCAGCCAGGGGAAGGAAGGCCCATTCTTGCATGAATCTTTGTGCATCAGGTCTCTAGTTTATAATAAAAGCGTAATATGCTAATTAGACTGGACATCCTTCCTGACAAACTTCCTGATGACACCAGGGCTGCAAGGGAAGCCCAGAACCCGGGTGCCTGCCAGCAGCTGGAGGGAAGCCCTGGCAAGTGCAGCGGCAGTGGAGGGAGCCTCTCTGACTTCCATGGCAGCATTATGGGTGTCAGTTGGACATCCTTCGAGGGCTCCCGGACTGGGAGAGGGCACAGGCCAGGCTGAGGGATACCCCCCCCCCGCCCACCAAGGGCATAAATGTTGTGCACTGGGCCTCTAGTAAATGTATAATTCTTTACCCCTTTTGGTTTCATGTGTTCTTCTTTCTGCAACCCTAACAGAAATCACAAGCTAAATATTTTATAAATATTAAGAGGACAGTAAGCTAATATTATGGGCAACTTAATGCCAATAAATTCAACAAATCAGATGACATAGAAAATTACTTAGAAGACAAACTTTCAAAGCTTAACCAAGAAGAAATAGACAATCAGTATATATTTATTAAATAAATAGAATTTTATTTAAATAATTTCCCCCAAAAAATAATTCTAGCTCAGATGGCTTCACTGGAAAATTCTTGCAAACATTTATTGAAGAATGATACCAATAGTATATAAGTTATCCTCTCTAATAAAACGGTAATATGCAAATTAACCATCACTCCGCTACATAAGCCATGCCCACCAGCCAAGCCACACCCACCAGCCAATCAGGGCGAGTATGCAAATTAACCCCAATCCAAGATGGCTACAGCCACAGAGAGCAAGGTTTCCCAGGTAACAGAGCAAGCCAAGCTTTCCATAGCCGTTGCAGGCCTAAGCCTCCACTCAAGCTACAAAGTTTCAATTATAGAAGGTAAACAAATTCAAACAAAGGGCGGCAGAATGGAGCTTGAGAGAGCAGGCCAGGGTTGCCGGCGGCAACAGGGGAAGCAAAGCTTTCCGCACACCCTGGCCGGGCTCACCTGCTTAAGGCTACAAAGTTTCAATTGTAGAAGGTGAATTAACTGCCACAGAGATGGCTGCCGCCCCGGAGGGAGCAGCAGGCTTGGCTCCACTCCAGGCTACAAAGTTTCAACTGTAGAAGGAAAATAAATTCCAGATACCAGGGCCTCCTGATTAGGTTGCCAGGGGGCGTGGCTGGCCTGCAAACCACCACAGGCCCCTCGACCAGGCCGTCCCACGCCCCAAGGGAACCCCACCCTGATCCAGGACACCCTTCAGGGCAAACCAGCTGGCCCCCACCCATGCACCAGGCCTCTATCCTATCTAATAAAAGAGTAATATGCAGATTGATCATCACTGCAACACACAATATAGCTGCCCCCATGTGGTCAAAGATCCTGCCCCCATGTGGACACAAGATGGCCACTACAAGATGGCCAGCAGGAGAGGGCAGTTGTGAGGCACCCGGCCTGCAAGGGAGGGCAGTTGTGAGGGACCAGGCCTGCAAGGGAGGGCAGTTGAGAGGGACCAGGCTTGCAAGGGAGGGCAGTTGGAGGTGATCAACCCTGCAGGAGAGGGCAGTTAGGGGTGACCAGGCTAGCAGAGGAGGGAAGTTGGGGGCAAACAGGCTGGCAGGGGAGCAGTTAAGCATCAACCAGGCTGGCAGCGGAGTGGTTAGGGGGTGATCAGGCTGGCAGGCAGAAGCGGTTAGGGGCAATCAGGAAGGCAGGCAGGCAAGCAGTTGGGAGCTAGCAGTCCTGGATTGTGAGAGGGATGTCCGACTGCCCATTTAGGCCCAATCCCACAAGAGCAGTCGGACATCCCTCCAGGAGTCCCAGATTGGAGAGGGTACAGGCCTGGCTGAGGGACAACCCCCCGCCGTGCACGAATTTCGTGCACCGGGCTTCTAGTTTATAATAATTGAAAAGGAAGAAATACCTTTTAACTTGTTTGTGATCAATATTATTCTGAAACCAAATTAACAAATATACTATATTAAAAAGGAAAATGACAGACCACTACCAATTAAAAAAGAAAACCACAGACTACTACCCATCATTAAAGTAGATGTAAAAGCTCTGAACATTTTAGCAAATAGAATCCAATAATATAAAAAGAGAGGAATGTATGATAGCCAATTTGATTCTATCTCAGCATGTAAGGCTAGTTTTAACACTGAAAATGAACACAATGGAGGGAAGGTGTGGGGTGGTGGTGGTGGGGAGAGGGGGGTGATGAGGGGAGGAAGGTTGGGTGATGGAAAAAGATTAACCAAAGAACTTGTATGCATATATGAATAACCTAGGGACATGGACAATAGGGTGGTGAAGGCCTGGGGCTGGGGCAGGGATGGGTTAGCAGGGGTCATGGGGAAAAAAGGGAACATATGTAATACTTTCAACAATAAAGATTTAAAAGATAAAAAATGCACACAATGCAATTGATCAAATTAACATTCTAAAATGAGAAAAACATATAAATATCTTAATGCAGAAAAAGGATTTGAGAAAATATAATATCTATTCCTGATGGGGAAAAAAATGTAAGTGAACTAAAAATAGAAAGAAACTTTCTAAAACTACAGAAAACCTGCAGTTAACATCAATTAATGGTGAAAACTAATGCTTTCCATCATAGGATCAGGAAAAAATACAAGGATGCCTATTCTTATTACTTCTGTTCTACATTTTACTGGAGTTTCTATTTAGCACAGTAAGATAGTGGTGGGGAAGACATCCAGATTAAAAATATACTAATATGAAACTAAATTCACAGGTAACATTAGTCTCTATGAAAATTATCCAATGAAATATATAGAATACTAACAAATGCGTTTAGTAAAACTTCAGGATATAAGCTAATTACATTAAATCAATTATATATCTATTTACTAGCAACAAACAATTGGAAAGTAAAGTTGAAAAAATATCTTTATAATAGCATAAAATATGAAATACTTAGAGATGAATATGGCAAATGGCATAAAAGATCTGCATATTGAATTATAGAAAACATTGCTCAATAAATGGAGAGGTACATCATAAACATGAATAAAAGGTCCCAATACTAAGAGGTTAATTCTTCTAAAATTGATGTATAGGTTAAATGCTTTTGAAAATAAACCCTAGTAGGCTTTTAAAGCAAATTGACATTCATATGGAAATTCAAAGGACCTAGAAAAGCCAAAGTAATGTTAAAAGGTACAACAAAGTCGAAGGAGTAAAACCACCAGATTTCAAGGCATTATAAAGCTGCACTAATTAAGAGAGTTGTGGTACTGGCATACAATTTAAAAAAGATAGATCCAGGGAATAGAATAGAGACCTCAGAAATAGATATATATGGACAATTTTTAACAAAAAACACAAAGATAATTTAGTGGAGAATATATCTTCTGAAAAATGGTGCCCAAAATATTGGCTATCCATATGCTAAAAAATCAACTTTAATACATACCTTACTCTATATATTAGCTCAAAATTAAACAAAGACTTTAATATGAAACTGAAATTATATAACAACTTTGGAAAATAGTTTGGCATGTCTTAAACATATGTTCTAAACTTTTCTCCCCAAGTATTTACCCAAGAGAAAAAAATCATATGTTCACAGACAGAGTTTTATATTTTATATCTGTTTTATCTCTAATAAGTAAAAGCTAAAAACAAAATTCATCAAAAAGTGAATGGATAAGCAATAGAAAACTATTCAACAACAACAAAATAAACTATGGGAATATGCTACAACATGGATAAATCTCAATTATGGTATGTGAAAGAATCCAGATCAAAATAAAAAAAAGAGCCCCTAATTTATGATACCATGTATTTAAAATGTTTAAGAAATGCAAACTTATATATACTGACTGGAAGCAGACTACTATTTGCCAAATTTGGTGGGGTGTGGGAGACTGAGGAAAAAGAGGGAGGGATCACAAAGGACTAAAATGAAAGACTGAAATGAAAATGTTGTGGGTAATAGGACATATTCATCATCTTGGTTGTGATGATGGTTTCAAGAGGGATATACCAGTACATATCCCAAACTCTAAAAATTACACACTTCAACATATTTATTGTATGTCAATTACATCTCAATAATGTTAAGAAAAATAGAACTAATCAGGCTTAGAAAATGATAGGGAGCAGAATATTTATTTGAAACCGATGTGATTGGAAATCTCCACTGATGAGCTCCAACCATTCCTACCCCAACTTTCTCCCTCTTCTCCAGAATCAAATCTTGATACAGACAGAGACAGACATTGATTTTCCTGACTTAAGTCAGATATCTACCATTTGCTTATGAAAGGGCAGATTACTTAGTTTTGAAATCTCCTTGCACATTAGAGAGAGATACTTTCCCCAAAAGAAGTTTGGAATATCTATAAAATAAAAGCCTAAGCGACCATTATGGTGGACCAGAACAACCGGTTGCTATGATGCACACTGACCACCAGGGGGCAGACACTCAATGCAGGAGCTACCCCCTGGTGGTCAGTGCACTCCCACAGGGGGAGCGCCACTCAGCCAGAAGCTGGGCTCATGGCTGGTGATTGCAGCGGCAGTGGCGGGAGCCTCTCCCACCTCTGCGGCAGTGCTAAGGAGCAGTGAGCTGAGCAGTAAGGAGCGAGGGGTCCCAAATTGGGCCTAAGCCAGCAGTCGGACATCCTCCAAGGGGTCCCAGACTACAAGAGGGCGCAGGCTGGGCTGAGGGACCTTCCCACCACCAGTACATGAATTTTGTGCACCAGGCCTCTAGTTATGAAAAGAAAAAGGGAATGAGGAATGAATGGCCAAACTAAAGATATTTTCATTTAAGTAAGCCTATTTATTTCAATTTACTTTATATTCAACAAATATTTATTCACTAGTAGCCCTGCACAGGAATCCATGAGCCAGTACATCACTGCCGCCCTCCTGTAGCTCTCTGCCCACTGTCCCACCCTCCTGTAGCTCCCCCCGCCCCCCCATAGCTTGCTGCCCTGCCCCCTCCTGTAGCTCTCTGCCACCCACTTATAGCTCGCTGCCTCCCACTTGATTGCTGTCCTGCCCCCTCCTGTAGATCTCCATCCGCTGCCCTGACCTCCTATAGCTCCCCCTGCCCCCTCCTCCCCTCCCCCCTCATAGCTTGATTCCCTGCCCCCTCCTGTAGCTCTCTGCCACCCACTTGTAGTTCGCTGCCCCACCCTCCTGCAGATCTGTGATCCGGTTGTTACGCCATCGGTCATTACGCATCACGGCATAATGGATAATTAGCATATTCCTCTCTTATTATATAGAATTGCCTATTCCATCCATGACAGTCAGGATACCAAGGTTTGGGAATATACTAAAGTAAAGACAAGCAAGCCATCCTACTTAGGAAGTAATTCAGTGGAAGTACATATATACAAAGGGGTCATTTGAATACTTTTATGGGTTCTTATCCTCTCAGTATCAGGTCCTGCACAAATCCAAGAAACAACTCTACAGGCTAGGCCAGCACACAGAGGCAGTAAGCAGAGGGGAAGTTGCTGGGCCATAAAAATAGAGAAAGGACCATTCTGGGGGTGATGGATATCTGGTAGAAAGCACATAGCAAAGAGTGGTGCAGTAAAGCTCCTTTACATATAGGTACAAACTGAAGAGTGAACAATTGCAAATGAAAAGTTAAAGCACCTACAAGTAAAGCAGAATAGCATGGGCCAGTCAGTTAGGATCAGAAGTTGTGAAGGAAAGAAGCACTTTCTGAACAGATTTCTAGAACAGACTTCTAAAGATTCAACCTGCTCAGTGGAAAAATTATACTAATGAAAGCCTAGGTGGTGTCTCGCCCTCGTGTCATCACAAGATGGTCGCCCCCACGTTGTCACAAGATGGCCACCACAAGATGGCCGCTCCCACATTGTCACAAGATCAAGGGAGGGCAGTTGGGGGCCATCAGGCTGGCAGGGGAGGGCAGTTGGGGGTGATCAGGTCAGCAGGTGAGGACAGTTGGGGGTGATCGGGGCAGCAAGGGAGCAGTTAGGAGTCAATCAGGCCGGCAGGGGAGCAGTTAGGGGGTGATCAAGCTGGCAGGCAGAAACAGTTAGGGGCAATCAGGCAGGCAGGCAGGCAGGCAGGCAGGCAGGCGAGTGGTTAGGAGCCAGCAGTCCCGGGTTGTGAGAGGGATGTCCAACTGCCAGTTTAGGCACTGCCAGTTTAGGCCCGATCCCGCAGGGCAGGGATCGGGCCTAAACCAGCAGTTGGACATACCCCAAGGGGTCCCAGATTGGAGAAGGTGCAGGCTGGGCTGAGGGACACCCCCCAGTGCATGAATTTCATGCACCAGGCCTCTAGTTATGTAATAAGTCAGGGAATAATCTCTGTAGGTGGGAAAACCTGGGCAGACAGACTGCCCTGCTACTTAAGCGTGACAGTTTACCTTGGAAATTAAGTTCTCTCCTCCTTTCTGTTCTGATCTATTCAATGTTGATAATATTAGTAGCTACCTCACGTGTGTATTGGGAGGAATGCATGAGAGAATGTGCTTAAGTCCTTTAACAGAATACTTTTCTCAATGAAAGGTAGAAATAGGTTAGAAATTATTTGGAACTTCACTCTATATTATTTATAGCTTGTTCATTCTAATTATATTTATACTAGTGGCCCTGCACACAAATCATTCGTGCATGAATAGCTTGCTGCCACTTGCCTCAGCTGGCTGCCTGCCCGCCTCCACTTGTAGCTCTCTGCTGGGCTGTAGCTCTCTGCCACAGGTAGCTTGCTGCCCTGCCCTCCTGCTCCTTGTCATTACCATTGTGGCATAATGACCATTTGTGTATTACCTCTTTATTATATAGGATTAGCTATATAGTAACATATATAATATTCATTTTTTCTTATATTCATGAAATCTCAAGAAACTCTTAGTTATGGTCATTGCTTGATATCTAGTCTATAAGCTATGTGAGGACAGCCACAATATTTTGCTTCTTTTACAACACTATGCAACCTTGAAACTGGCCCTACATTTCCAGACTACTCATTTCCAGATTCTTTATTCTATCAACTAATTTAATTATTATAAGGACTCTAATGCCTGGAATAATTGGTATAACATAAAGTGTGGGTATGTCAGCTGCTAACTCATGATAAATAATAAATAATAAACTGTGTTTCACACACTCACAACTGTAAAACTACTTATCCCCCTACCTGTATATGTATTTCTATTTATCTTACAATAGATCAGTAAAAAAAAAAAAAAAGCCAACCAATCACTATTTTGGTCTTGCTTTTCTTAAGCCCTTGAAGTTTTGTCTCATGTGATATATTAAGATTTAACTAAAATGTGCCTTTGTGTGAGCAAATGCACATATAATACAGCACATTCTCATTCAGAATGAGGTAAACTCTATTCTTAGTTATTCAATATTTATTCAGTTTTATATTTTTAAAACTTTATTGATCGCTTTTTATAATCACATATACCAAGTAAATATATGCTAATTATTGCACATTTTATTAGAAGTATAAAACATAATAATGCATACAATCAAGGAAAATCCTTCCTGGCTAACATTTTCCCCCAGTTTTTATGGAGGCCTCTCTCATCAGGATTTTGAGCCCTTCAATTGCTGAACTAGCAAACTAAGTTATATATGGTACTAGCCGAAACTGCAGACTTTGCAAGACTTTCCAAGAATTTCAGAAATGGCACAAAAGGAAATATTAAGTGTATCTACTAGTAAAGGTATGATGAGGAAGACACAGTCAATGGCAGAGTAAATTTGTTCAGAAAAAGAGCCGCACAGGCAATCAAGATAACCGTGTTACCACATTACCCGAGAAAGGTATTGAAAGTCCTGGCCTCCATCTTTGCTGGAGATAAACTCATCACTGCACAGCTCGAGCCATCCAAAATAGAAAATGCTTGATCCTTACTCTCTCACAAATGGGTAACATAACAAACCAAGTAAAGGAAGCGTTTTTCAATGGTCAGAAAAGCCACCTTCTACTGTCCCTCACACCCTCCTCTCAGAAACCCTTCAAACCAATCCATGTGCCCATATGAAATTAGATGCATTCAATTTATTTTACAAGATCTCCATAATAGCCTGCTTGGGACCAACAACTTAGCAAACTAATGAAAGTAACTTCTGACTCGGAAGCATTTCTTTCCCTTTGGAAATTCTGAAGCCAAGGAAATATATTATTTTGGGGAAAAAAAGTTATAGAAGGCAACTAATATGTCATCAGTCAGAGGAGGGAATTGTGAATAAAATAGCATTTTGATGAGGAGGAGAAAAGATGCATGCCTGACTTTGCCAGGGCCTTTGCAGAAGGGGCCTTTTTGGAAGTTGGAAATGATTGGATTGGCCAGAGTCGGTTTTGTTGTGCATGGAGCTTCCTGTTGGCTGGGCCGATATAGGGTGTTATTAAGCAATTCTGGCTGGAATATCATCATTCTCCATGAAGAATTTAAAGAAGATCCTGACTTGAGCCTATTGCAAGAGGAGTCATGCTGTGCCATGCAGTATAAAAATATCATCAGTCTTATGCCACTGGCACATTCAAACACCTAGTGGGATAAGCCAGGCACCAATGTTCAAGGTTTTATATAAGGTAACAGCTGCTTTGGTCAGACAGTTAATTAAATATGTTAATTTCCCATACAACCAACAGTAGCGACAACAGATCAAAGAGGGGTTTTATGACATTTCTGGGTTCCCTCCTATACCCAGGAGGATGGACTGTGGCCACATCATCTCCCTGTCTCCTTTGTGTTGTAATGCTGCTTTTTCTCTTTGGAAACAGCCCTGTTCTATGACACTGCAAATATTGTACATGCTTTGGTACCACTCTAACCACTGCCAGTTGTCACCACTCCAGTCTTGAAAGGCTATTTGGGCCTGATCCCACGCTAGTGTTTGGTTAGTCAGTAAATATCACAAATCATGCTGAAGGTGGAGAATGGGCTCTTTCTCCATTTGTGTCATTCTGGCTTGGCATTTACATCTTTGCGGAACTGATAGAGCACAGATTGTAAATCACATAAAGGCAATGACTCAACTCCATCTTAGGCATGAGGAAGCACCAAAAGATTGTTCAAGATGGTGTTGTGAGTTAATCACATGGAGGGCACAAAACTGAGAGTGCATTGTTTAAACATAATAATATGCCAATGTGCTTTCTGGCAATATGTGGCTCTATGAAAGGAAGAAAATGTTCTCGATTCATGAAGAAAAGTAATCACAATATCTAGAAGTTATAAATGCAACAGTGACATGGAACCATTTATAATATTTTTTGTCGTATGGGAAACTGAAGATTGATAGGGAGATGGCATATTCACTATGATGACGCAAATGCTTTTGTACACCTAAATGAAAGCTTCAGAGAACCTGTAGGTTGAAGAACAGTTAAAGCAGATCAAACTTTGGTGATTGGCATTTTTTTTTATAGGAATACTTACCAACCTAAAAATTTCTCAAGGGACTTCAAAATGCATATGGTAGGTGATTAGATAATCATCAGTAGAATACTATATTATGTCCAATGTCACTTTTTCAGGATGCATGATCTTTGTGTCGCAGATGTATTGGTCATATTGCTTAAAATATCTACATTCTATATTATTAAACTGGGATGTAAAGTGATAAAATAAGAGACTAGTAGAATTTGTCATAATTGCCAGTATGTTTCTATTTCCTTGTCTGTAAAATGAGAGGCTTGAGGAACTAAACTTTAAAATAACATCCTCGCCGAAACCGGTTTGGCTCAGTGGATAGAGCGTCGGCCTGCGGACTCAAGGGTCCCAGGTTCGATTCCGGTCAGGGGCATGTACCTTGGTTGCGGGCACATCCCCAGTGGGGGGTGTGCAGGAGGCAGCTGGTCGATGTTTCTCTCTCATCGATGTTTCTAACTCTCTATCCCTCTCTCTTCCTCTCTGTAAAAAAATCAATAAAATATATAAAAAAAAAAAATAAATAAATAAATAAAATAAAATAAAATAACATCCTGGCCTAAGTTTTTAGTTGGGGCAATGTGATAAAATCAAAGCATTCTGACCTATCACCAACCAGCTGGTGATTTTAAGCAATTGATTTAACTACTCCAAGTCTCCAAAATTTTGTTTATTTAAGACCATGTATATGTGAATATGCTTAGTGAATTATAAATTACTTACAAAATATTAGTTATTAATAAGATTCTTTGAGTTAGAGTTCTAGTTCATTCTTTCAAATAAATAAAATTGTATCTTTTATTAAAAGTCCTAGAACAATAGTGATACTGATTTATTTCAGACTGAGTCCAAAGGCCTGAGCAGAGATGTGATATTCAAGGTCAGGAAAAGATGAGCATCCCAGATGAAGAAAACAAGTAAATTTGCCCTTCTCCTTTTTGCTCCATTCAGGCCACAATGGATTGGATAATAATGGCCCACATGGGTGGGTGATGATCTCTTTATCTGGTCTACTGAATCAAATGTTTATTCCTCCCAGAAATACCCACACAGACGGCACATCCCAAAATAATGTTTTACAGATATCTGGTCATTCTTTAGCCCAGTCAAAATTAACCATAACATAACTATTAACTTATCTTCTTTTGCTAATGTCATCAAGGGGATCAGTGAGAATTCAATTAGAACAGAACAGAGTCAACATCACAGATTTGAGGAGAAATTTCAGGGCAAGTGGGAGACAAAGCTAGTAGTTTAATTTGACTTTAAATCTCTAGGTCCATTGTAGTTCCTTCCTCCTGAAGGAACAAATGTAGATTCTAAGTATGAGTATAGAATACATAACATATTTCACTGGTTGAGACAGTGAGTAGGAGGGGGAGTGATTCTTGAATAATAATCTTTAAGTTATTTTTCAGCATATTAAATATGTGGTTATAAGCCATTAGGAAAAATAATAGTCATAATTGATATGACCAGGAGCACAAGAACAGGAGAAGATTGATGTCTCAGCTCATCAGTCAGGCACGGTTAATTCAACTTTTCTCAGCCTTTGTCTTCTATTCAGGCCCTTAACAGATTGGATGATGCCCACCTGCACTGGGCAGGGCCATCTGCTTTACTCAGTCCACCAATTCAAATGCTAATCTCTTCCAGAAACCCCTCACAGATACACCCAGACATGCTTAACTAATTATTTGGCATTGCTAGGTTCAGGCAAGTTGACTCATAAAAGTGCAGATCTAAAATGCAATGAGCAAGCACAGAGTTTCATGTGATTTCCAGGTCAGTACCAAGGTAACCAAGGTTGAGCTGGTTTTTCAAATACAAACATACCCAAGGTAATGAAGATTGAAAGTAAAAATGGCAAAGATTCCACACCTGCCAGATTATGACATTTTGGTTCATGACTAAGAATTTGTAGTCATTTTGGTTATTCTCCATAACCAAAATGACTACAAATTCTTAGTCATGAACGGAAATGTCATAATCTGGTGAGGGCGGGTGGCGGTGAGGGCATGTGCTGGGGAGTGGGGGCAGGCAGGGAGAGGTCAAGGGGGGAAAAAGGAGACATAAGTAATACTTTAAACAGTAAAGAATTTAAATTAAAAAAAAAAAAGAATTTGTAGTCACAGTTGAGATGTTTCCTCGAGCTTTTTAAAATGTATGAGCTGTCTCAGGTACAGGCCACTAAGAAGGTGGTCAAAAGAGCAGATTTGCTTTTCTGGATTCACTAACAAAGTTTCAGGATCCCTTTACTTCATTTGCATTTTGAGATATTTATTGTTAAGAAAATGCCACACAAAGCTTTCTGTGAGTTCAATCTGACATTGCACACTATCTCACAGAATTGAGATCACGATAAAGCTTATATAGGAAAGGTTTGAAGTAAATAAGGTGAGATTTAAAGTTCTGTTCTTTTCCTATCCCCCCCCCTCTTTTTTTTTTTTTTCTTCTTTCACTATAATTTTTTAAGTTATGTCTTTGGCACTGATCTGAATAGTTTATATATGTTAGCTCTGACAATCTTTACACAAATTTTATAAGGAAAGTAACTTTATTTCCCTGAAAAGAGAGTATTTTACAGGTGATGAACCCTAAACTTAACCTTTTGCACTCGGATGTCGAGATTAAAATTACTCTTTGAATGTATCAATAATTTGAAATATAAAAAAATCCAAATAAATAAGTTTGTATGAAAAGAAACTCCAGTTTTTTATTCTACTGCCGCGCTTTGTAAAATCTGGGGTATTTAAAATATTAAATCCCGAGTAGAATAAAGGAATCGAGAAAAAAGCAAGTGCAAAGGGTTAAAGCTGTAAACAGTATAAAGTAACTTGTTTAAGGTTGCCTCACTGGCCATAAAGTGACTTGAGTATTCCAACCCAAGATTGTCTTCTCACCCCGAGTTCTTAACATTGCAATCCTAACTCCCAAAGGCCAAAGCTGAAGAACTCAGCAAAAAGCACCTGGCAGAACATGGGCCAAGTAAAATTATCACAACACGAGATGGGGCCTTAGATATAACTAACGCAACAGCCTCCTATTCCTCTTGTGGAGCAGAAGAGATGTGTGGCGAAGCTTCTGGGTAACAAGCCAACTACAGAGAGAGGCAATCGACTTAAAGAAGGTCATTAGTGGGGAGCTAAACAACTCTCACTTTCATCCCAATTCATTTATTACAAATAATTTGTTATATTTTAATATTGTTTTATATTTTATGGAGTATTTTAAAATAGATCCCCTTATTTAATTTGAACTGTGCAGAGCCTCTTATTATATGGGTGGGATGTTTTAATCTCAACTTTAAGAATTAAAACAACCTCAGATTTTAGTTACAAAGCTACTTGAAATAGCATTAACTGGTAGACCTAGATATAAGCCATGTGTTTTTGTTTTTTGTTTGTTTTTAACTGCAAATGCTGTGTCTTTCAGCCACATTATTTCCTTTGAGATAACATGTCACAAATACTAAACAAGTTTGATAACTTTATGATTATCTTAAAAGTGTTGAACTCAAATCAGAAACAAAAGAAATGACTTGTGATACAAATAAATGTCAAGGCCATATTTAGATTTTAAAAGAATTGTGCTAAATTGAGGAAATTTTCTTGTCATGAGCTTGCTGTGGATCAGCAGCATAATAGAATTGTTCAGAAATTGTTAATGAAACCAAGGCAGAATTTGGAGAAATGATTTTTTCTGGGGAATGAAAATGACAACGTAGTCTTCTCTGCATTGGTCAAAACTCAACCAGAATTTTAAGATCAATAATTGGTTGGACATTTACAAAGGCTATTGGCAAGCAGAAATCCAGAGGAGGTGACTAAGTAGTAAGACAGGAAATAAATCTATCTCTTGGATACCAAGCACCATAGGCAGAGTTCTAAGGATCTGAAAACTAGCACTTCTTTTTATTCTTACAACAATTTTAAATAATAGGAACTAGTATTATTTCATTTCACAGATGAGAAAGGTGAAAAGTGATCGCTCCATTACCTAGAGCAATAAACTAGAAAACAAGCTAGCTCATTTGCCATGAAAGAATTTAAGAATGCACTTATAGAAGTATGCAATTATGCTAAAGCAATCCTAATATCACACAAGGTCCTAGATTATTTGCTCTTTGATGTTCTTATATTTCTCTCTATACTTCAAGTCTCAAAATTGTACTAAAGTTAAATAAGTTTATTTTAACTTAAATATAATGATATTAATATAGATCCTATCTAATAAAAGAGTAATATGCAAATTGACCATACCTCCACTATACCAACAAGCCATGCCCACCAGCCAATCAGGAGCGAGTATGCAAATTAACACAACCAAGATGGCTGTGGCCACAGAGAGAGCAAGAGGCTTAGGTTTCCCTGGAAATGGAGGAAGCCAAGCTTTCTGCACACCCTGGCTGGCCCAGGCTTTCACTCAAGGCTACAAAGTTTCAATTTTAGAAGATAAATAAATCCCAACAAAAATGGCAGCAGCCACGGAGCTGGAGAGAGCAGGAGGCTAGGGTTGCCCCCGGCAATGGAGGAAGCCAAGCTTTCTGCACACCCTGGCCTGCCTTGGCCTCCGCTTAAGGCTACAAAGTTTCAATTATAGAAGATAAATAAATCCCAACAAAAATGGCTGCGGCCACGGAGCCAGCAGGAGGCTTGGCTCCACTCAAGGCTACAAAGTTTCAGTTATAGAAGATACATAAATCCCAGATACCAGGGCCTCCTCTTGGGTCACTGGAGGGCGTGGCCAGCCTGCAAATCACCACAGGCCCTTCACCCAGGCTGCTCCACACCCCAAGGGAACCCCCACCCTGATCCGGGACACCCTTCAGGGCAAACCAGCCAGCCCCCACCCGTGCACCAGGCCTCTATCCTATCTAATAAAAGAATAATATGCAGATTGACCATCACTCCAACATACAAGATGGCTGCCCTATGTGGTCAAAGATGACTGTCCCCATGTGGAACAAGATGGCAGCCACAAGATGGCCATCAGGGGAGGGCAGTTGGGAGGGACTAGGCCTGCAAGGGAGGGCAGTTTGGGACAATCAAGCCTGTAGGGGAGGTCAGTTAGAGGTGACCAGGCCGACAGAGGAGGGAAGTTGGGGGCGACCAGGTCTGCAGGGAAGGGCAGTTAGGGGGGACCCAGGCCTGCAGGGAAGAGCAGTTGGGGGGACCAGGCCTGCAGGGGAGGGCAGTTAGGGGCAAACAGGCTGGCAGGGGAGCAGTTAGGCATCAATCAGGCTGGCAGGGGAGTTGTTAGGGGGTGATCAGGCTGGCAGGCAGAAGCGGTTAGGGGCAATCAGGAAGGCAGGCAGGCGAGCAGTTGGGAGCCAGCAGTCCTGGATTGTGAGAGGGATGTCCAACTGCCCGTTTAGGCCCAATCCTACCAGGATCGGGCAGTCAGACATCCCTTGAGAGGTCCCAGATTAGAGAGGGTACAGGCTGGGCTGAGGGACACACAACCCCCCATGCACGAATTTCATGCACTGGGCCTCTAGTAAGTATATAATATGCAATATGTAAAATTTTAATATATAATAAATTATATAAAATATAGATACTATAAGTTTAAATTGGCTCTCAGTTAACCATATTTTATGTCATAAAATTTAAATAAAGCTATATTTTAGAAACTTGAAGTGTTTTTAATATTTCATATTTGAAATAACTGAATCCCTTCTTAGCTATTATCTGTTGTGTAATTTTTCCCAATTTTATTTTAATTTTAAAAATTGAACCATTAGCTAAACAGAATTAATAAACAAACAAAGAAAAAGTTCTATCACTGCTCTGATGACAATTCTCTGACACTAACTAGGTGTTCTGCAATTTAATTCAATTCTGACAGAGACTACTTGTACCTGAGTCCACAGTTAAAGAGAAAATTCTCTACCAGATTACCTTTAATTCAGATGTCAGCCACAGTCTGGGAGGCCATCTGTACTTCTGAATAACAGGCTATAAATTTGGGGTTCTACAAGCCCCTCAAGTTTGATAATTTGCTAGGACAACTCTGAACTCACTGAAAGCATTACACTTATGATTACAGTTTTATTGTAAAGAATAGAAGACAGGAACAACCAAATGTAGAGATGCTTAGGACAAAGTCTCTGTGGAGGGGGCTCTTACTTCAAAGCTTCAATCTTTTCTCCTGGCAGAATCTGGGGACATCACCCTCCCAGCACATCATTGTGTTCACCAACCAGGATCTCCACTCAGCTTATGGTCAAAAGTTTTCATTGGGGTTTTACTACCTAGGCATGACTGAGTTCCATCCACAAAGCCAGTGATTTAATCAGTCTCCAGCCTCCTTCCCATCTGCCTCTGGACACTTGGCTGTCCAAAGTTCTGACCCTCTCATCACATGGTTGGGCTCTTTGGTGAAGAACTTCCATCTTTAATCTATCTTGAGGGCCGCCATGAGTCACCACATTAGCATACCAAAGATATATCTATCACTTCGGAAATGCCAAAATTGTTTCAGCTTTGTGCCAGGAACCAGGGACAGATACCATGTATATTCTCTATCATGTATCTATCTACCCATCCATCATCCCAATATCCTACTAGCTGTCTATAATTGAAGCAGCTTATTGTAGTTTACTATAAAAATGGCAGGCTCCTTTTCACACAACCACATTAACCTTTGAGAGAATAGTTAGTAAATTTAGATTAATTATGGTCAAACATAGGAAATTTAGGTTTAAAAACAGTTTGCCCCTTCGTTGATGGTTAATGAGGAAATTAAGAGATAACGTTTTTTTGATTAGGCATACCCAGGGTGCTTCTGGGAACTCCCATGCGTTGCACCCATTAGAAGTAGTTATCCTAGGTCAGTGGTCAGCAAACTCATTAGTCAACAGAGCCAAATATCAACAGTACAACAATTGAAATCTCTTTTGAGAGCCGAAAACAGACTTCTGCGCATGGGCCACAAAGTTTCAATCGCACTGTACGTGCACACCCGCACGTGGTATTTTGTGGAAGAGCCACACTCAAGGGGCCAAAGAGCCGCATGTGGCTCGCGAGCCGCAGTTTGCAGACCACTGTCCTAGGTTAAGGACGAACTGGTCACATTTGAGTGAATCTAAATTGCATGAGTAAAAGGAGTCTGCCTTTTCTTTCCCTATTCTTTTGCAAATGAAATACTGGCTTCAAGCATTCTTTTTTACCAGGAAGCATTTTACTGTGATATTTTAATTAAGTGGCTCTGTTTAACCAACAACTCAATCTGATGCTTTTCATGGGGACTTTTTTGGTCCAAATATATCTCTAGATGCAAAGGTATATTATCATTTATGTCAGGAATTGACATGATCTTAGTGCTTGTTAATCCATAAATAAGGATGTGTCTATCACAGGCAGAGAAAATGAAGGGGTGAGGAAAGGAACAATGCAGAGCAGCAGGGATTCTGTGTGTGTGTGTAGCAGAGCATTGAGAAAATGAGGATGATGCTGATTTAGTTCTCATTCTATTCATCACCAAAGTTGTGGAGATAATATGAAAAATGGGGATTGTCATTCTTTTAAGTCAATAGAATACACATGCACTTTATAAGGTTTATAGCCTTTCTATGGTTTTGTGGCAAGATTTATAGAAACTTATAGAACACTTCTGAAGTCAAACAGGAATGAAATCCCTGAAAAATGGAGTGTTCAGTTAGATGGAATTGAGGCTAAAGGCATACATCCTACTTATGCCCAGTTTTGATGCAAATGCTAAAATGACAGGTAGAGAGAGGGGAATTACCATGTTTGCTCATAGCCCCTGAAATGACATCCCTTGGATAAATCTGCCTGCCAGGGAAGAAACAGACTATCTGGTATTTTGACAAGAAAGAGTTTATAAACACTAGAGAAAACTTGGACCTTGAGCAAAGGAGAGCTTGGGGAGGGGAGGGAGGGGCGGGGGGGAGGGGTGGGGGGAAGGTCAGGGACAAAGTGTCCAACCAAGAACGTCTGGGTGAAAAGAAGCCAATACTACACAACACTGTTGCAGAATCTAGTGATGTGGGTTTTAATTGTAGAGATGGCTGTGGAGCAGTGTGGGGCATCTTATACTCATTTCTCTTATCATGTCATTAAGAAAGAATTGCATTTGTAATAAAAATTATTCTGGATAATTTCTAATTAATTTGAAACAGAGAAGGAAAATAGACTTAAGAGATCTTTATATCTCAGGAATAGAAAATGTTTATACACCCCCAAATGGACTTGAGTGATTTAGGCTACTCACCCAGCTGTAGAATTTCTCTCACTGTTGCTCATTAGATCAGGAAGGGAGGAGAGGGCAGGGGTCTGATTGAGGGTCCTGCTTGAGCCTACAAGGGGGATACAAAAGATGAAAAGCTACCTTGGCAACAATTGATATGTCGCCATAGCTACTGTACAGGATTCATTATTTATTAAATAAGTGACAAATATACTAAAAAATTGCAGCCACATGGGCTGCACAATTGCATTTTCATATTATTAACATGTTGCCAACTTACAACTCTTCGAAGTCTGAGTAAATGTTTTGACAAGAGGAGACAGCAAGGACAAATAAGAAGTAGCGGTCTTGAGGAAATTCAGCCCTACTTTTAACAGCTTTAAAGTCTTAAGAGTGTTTTCACTGGGGCAGTACCAGATAAATTGCTCTTATATGTGCATGCAAAAGGCTAAAATTCCTTTGAAAGTTTATAATTTCTCATGGGAAAACACAACATAAAAGTTACTTTTACTCATAGAAAAACAAAACCATATTTTCCTGTCAACCTTTGCTGTTGGGAATTTCAAACTTTTTGCATTTTTTTCCTGTGATTCTTAGCTGGCCCAAGGGACAGGCGTTTACAACATAATTTACTTTCAACGTGTCTCTGTAAATCATTGTAATACTCTATTGCTTGTGCAGAGGAAAAAAAAAAGCTCCCAGTGGGTTTCTTGTCCCACTTTCCCTGGACTCCAAGAGCCCAAACAAGAATATAAACTTTCCCTTTTTAATGTCCAGCCTCAAAGACAGATGCAGAGAAAGGAAACATCGGACAATGAATACAGGTGAAGTTGAAACCATGGGCAGGCTTCCAGGCAAAAGATGATTATATTTTAAGATTAATTGGGAGAGGGGAGATTTGCCCAAGGTGATGTGGAAATTTAAAAATACTCAAGTCATTCTAGAGTAGGTGGGTTGCCCTTAGCCAAATGACTTAATCTTTTTTCATAAGGTCATTTTTAAAATATTTTTTTTCCTAAGGACCTGTAGCTTACTTTTGCCAAGCTATTAATATCAAGGATCATTCCATTTTACATGAGAATTTGATGACTTGTACACTGGTTGAACCTTCACCTTTACAACCTTAATGGGAATTTATTAGCTCTTTCACAGTGTGTAAATTTGAATCTAGGTCAAATGAGAAAGAAAAATAGGGCATATCCAGGCCTGAAGAGTAACCTGAAAAATGATATATCAGAACCAAAAAAAGATAAGGTGAAAAATTAAACAGATGATTAAAAGTGTCTTAAGCAATCTGAGATTTGAAGGCAGAACCTGATAAATTATAGACTATTTGAGCTCAAATTCAGGTGACTAGTGAGCCTGGTTCCTACACAAGAGCTGAAGATTAAGGAGTTAAAATATTGTATTAACCTGCCTCTGCTAACTGTCCATAACAGGAAATGTAACCCAGGTGGGTTTGATATTCACAAGATTAAAGCGTATGTCTACCATCAAATGGTCACCACATTAAAGCTGTTTTAATGAGGCCTTGGGAGATAATGAATGAATGTCGCTAATTCACTACAGAGAAGACAGCCTGACCTTCTTCTGACCTCTTTGCCGCCAGGTATCTTAAACAACATATTAGTTCTGCTTAAAGCCAAAATGGGACGGTCTGCAAGATAAAAACAAGCCAAATGCTGTGGAGAATGACTTTTGCTGGTGTTAAAGCCAGAAAAAAATGTTCTCCCTAGAGTTCTTATAAAAAGAACACTGTGTAACAGGATGAAAATCATCCTCACTGACACCTTTATCTCACACACAGCCCTCAGCTTCATCAGGCCGTTTCCTATAGTGGCCCTCGATGTCATATTGTCTAGTTACATCATGCCGGGAAAATACCACTAGGTGAAGGCATGGGTGGAGGACTATTATTTAAGGATATAACTCCTTGCTGGTTTAACTTAATCCTGAATACATTTTAGAGGATTTCGAGGGACTGCTGATCTATCAGGTAAGGCTTCATAAATATCAAGCATTTGATAGTTATAAGACAGCAGTGTTATTACAGATTGTCCTGGCAAGAAAATACTCAGGACAAAGCCAATTTATTGTGATTCCACTTGTTTTTCCAGGCAGCTGGAATAGGTGGTAGGTCTTTGTAGAAACGGAGGAGCCAGAGACCATTTTTCCCAAGTAAAAGATAGTCTATCTCTGCTAAGAGGTGAACTAAAGGAGTAGCTGTGATTAGGGGGTAAGGGACAGGCAGGACACACTCTAGCAACTATTACAATGGTTTCAGATATTTTTCTGGAAGAAACAAAACATTTGGATAGCACTGATGGATTTTAGATGAGCCTTGTATTAGAATAGTCTTTCTCCTAAATAAACTTGTATTAGAGTAGTCTTTCTCCTAAATACACTTGTATTAGAATAGTCGTTTTCCTAAATACACTTATCAAGAAAGTTTACAGGTGCATTAAATGAATATTGGGATTTGCTTATATGTGCACAGCCTCGTGGTTATTTGTTGTTGTTTTGTTTTGTTTTGTTTTGTTTTGTGGTTCTTTTTAGGATATCTGTAGTTTAAAATGTTGAAGAAAACTGAAGCAAGAGAGAAAAATCCTCAAAATTATTTTCCAGGCCAGATTTATTTGGCAGTCACATTCAGGAAACTATGAAGTGTATCAAGTTTTGAGTATTGTATTTGGACACCAATCCATAACTGTAGTCATCAGTTTACTGACAACCATCTGCTTGGACACTACTCCCCCACTCTAATAAGTGATGTTAACTTAAAATGACAACAATTTCAGCAGCAAAAGTAAAAATGAAGATAGCACCCTTGAATTCATACAAAGGGCTATAAGTCCAATAGTTATCCCATTTCATCGTTATCCACGCACATGTAGGTAAAGAGTGTTATCAAACTATTTCCATTACAACCAAGATATGTGAGAGAATGATCTATGTTGGTTTTTGCTTTTTTTTTTTTTAATCTGTCATGTCTCTACTCACAGTAACCTTGCCTTGTCAGTGATGAGTCCTAGTTATCAAGTCAAACACAGCTTTCTTCCAGTATCTTACTTTACCTGAATCTTACATGTTATAGAGGTAAGATAGCGGCTTAGTGAATGTTGGGCACCCTTTTACCCTTTGGTGTTTTCTAAGTCCAGCTGCTATACTTATTCCAATGACTCCCCAATATCCACATGTAGCCTAGTCCTCTCACAGGAGGTCCAGACCTACAGTGTCAATGACCTACAAGGTATTGTATTTTAAATGTTTTATAGACATGCTCAAAACCAAACCTACTTTTTCCTGTACCTCCCACCCCTATACAGCATCCATCTACTTAGTTTTGTTGAAATCTCAAGGAAAAGAGCCACCACATACCCAGTTGCCTATGTTAAAAACCTAGAATAATTGTTCATTTGTCTTTCTCCTTTCTTTTTCATGAACCAATTAGACACAGTGTCCTGCGTATTAGGTTACAAATGAATGAAAATACAACTTAAATATTTTTAAGAAAAAAAAAAAAAACGAACAGAAATTCATTGGATTATTTACCTGAAAAGCTTAGTCCTATACGGCTGTAAGGCTTAGCTTCTGTCCTTGGGCCACCTTAGGAGTCTCTCCACCTCTTAGCTCCATTTCTCTGTTATTTCCATTGCTGATAAGTTCTCTGGTTAGGGTGGCTAGAAGTCTGCTGACAGCTCTAGATTTATAGACTAGCCCCTCAGCAATTCCCGCTGGAAAAAAAGTGACCCCTCCTCAAAACTTTCAAAGAAAATGTCCGGGAATCTAATCTTATCGTATTTGTTCCGCCAGAATTAGAGATCAAGTGTTTATACCTGATCCAGAGAGCGTGAGTAGGCGGAGGCATTGATCTGATTGGTCGGTCTAAATTACACATCCACACCTGCAAAAGAACTAAGGTTAAGGCCACCTGAGTTCCAAGAATGAGAACTGTGAAGCGTTAATAGCCCAGAGATTAGAGTGTATTACCAACAGAATGAAGCGGGTGCTTGCAGAATATTCTAAGAATGTGCACATTTTTTCCTTTTCTTTTCCTAAACATAAGCAAAATATAGAAAAAAGTGTGAGTGTATTAAACTATAACCTTGATATAATTTTAACTATACAATAGAAATTGGTGAGAAGTAGGGTTATTTTGGAAGTCATCTGTATTCCCTTGGAAAGCTTCTGCCTATTTTCCTCTGAACATGAAGCAATTTTTATGTATATATAGCAAGGCTTAATGATTTTACTTTTTCAAAACAAATTCTGGATTTTCAAAATAGAGAATTAATTTAGGTTTTTCTAACTTCAATAGCAGAATAATAGTTCAAGGGAGAGACTAAAAGTAAGAGAAAGTTTTTTTTTAGCTTGAAGGAATGAAAAACAGCAATGACTTCAATTATGCACATTAAGTACATAAAGATTTTTCATACTAATTTTACCCACCCGTTGTTCCTTTCCATTGCAAGTTAAACAAAAGGAAAAGCTTAATTTTCAGAAAGAGGATTTAGATTAGGGGCAAGGAGTCTGATGTTTCCATGCATATTGAATGCACCTGTGGCAGGACCAGAGCCTCAGGTAGCCAGGGCATGGAGTTGAGCATGTCTGGCTGCAATAACAGGAGGTTGGCTTCCCACCCCCATGCTCCTCTCTGATCCTTTCCCATTAAGGAAGCAGAAAAAGCTCTGAGCTGTGTGCTCAAATGCACTCACCATGGGAATGAAGATATTTCTTTCTCTTCTGCTACATTTCTATTAAGGTGTGAAAGATGCTATCTTCCCAGAATGGTTTATACTGAGCTTCTCAAAATTCAGGAATTGGAATCACTTAGAGAGCCTGTTACAACACATGGCTAGGCCCCACTCATGTAGAATCTGATTCAGTAAGTCAAGATTGGGCCCGGGAATTTTCATTTCTAAAAAGTGCCCAGGTGATGCTGAAGGTGCTGCTCCAAGCAGCCCCCTATGAGAATCACTGGTTTCAACATTTCCCTGGTGTGGCAAAAAGGACTTTGGGGATTCTTTTAGAATTACGTGACTTTGAAATGCAAGTGTCCAGGTTGTGCCATATACTTAATGAATTAAGTCTAAGCCTCTATCAGCAGTATTTTCATAGAATCTTTTCATCACTGGACTTATACAAAGCATTTTCTCACTTTTCCTTAGGTGTCGGGGACTGGAAATTTCCTTTTAGAGAACTCTGGCTTGTGGCCTTTTCCCTGGTGATTATTTTCTTTCCTATCCAAGCTCCTCTCTTTCCTCTTCTGTCTGCAGCCAACATATTTCCAATCCTAAACTGAAAAACACAGGCCTAATCAGAATTTCAGTGAATAAGGCCAGCGTCTTTATGTTTTTCTAAGGCCTCACACCCAATGAAAATGAAGTGTCCAAATGGCCTAATGTTTTTGTAGTGGGTCCTGGTGGTTTAGTAGAACATGTTCAACAACAGTATAATATGCATATCCAAAAAGTGCTGCATCTTAAGCAACTTAGATGGAAGCGGAGATGGGGTGCTTTGGAAACCAGTTTTGTTTTTGTTCTTTTTCTGAAAAGTTGTTCTAGTTGTGAAGAAGACTGCAGATAAAGAATCATACAGGGAACCCAAATAAAAATGCTTCATGACATGTGAGCATGGATTAAATGCAGTATTTCTAAATGGACATTTTACAGAAAAAGTGACTTTAAATCTGAATGAATAATCTATATATATGAAAGCACAGCAACCGGAACGGCAGAACAACCAGAATGACCGGTGGCTATGACGCACACTGTGGCAGCCAACCAGCCTGATCTGGGCCCCGATTGGCCCCCAACACCCCAATTGGGGGTGGGGCCAGCCGGCCTACTGCTCACAGCCCCTCCCACTCCCATCGGCCCAGCCCGATGGGCCCTACCTGTGCACGAATTCATGCACCGGGCCTCTAGTACAATTATAAACAAATTAGAAATCACAAGGAGAAAAACATTTAAGTGAACTCTCTCTTGAATTACCTGGCCCCTTGGCTACCTTGAATAACTCACTCATGAACGTATAAACTACTCAAGGTAGGCCACAAAATGCAAGGCGTGTAGCCATGGTATGAGTTCCAGCTGGGTTTGAGAAAAAGTGAGAAGCCTTTTACTTTAAGTTGGTAAAATTCTTTCCTCCTGCTTTTGTCTGTTGTGCAGTGGTTAGACTTTTGTTAAGGGTGCAGAGGACACTCCAGCAATTTAACTGAGTGTTTCATCTCCTTGCTTCCCTCAACCTCGGAGGGTCCAGGGCCTCTGTTTATTGACAACACTTTAGAGTTAGCAGAGAAGTCTTTCATCCATTTGGCACCAGCTTGTTTAAATTGGCAGAAAGAGAGGTCCCACTGCCCATTTTATGTATGAGGAAATGAGGCTCTGAGGAGAAAATCAGGGAGCTAATGTATGGAAAGCACTCACTTCAGGTCCAGCACATAGTAAACTGCTGTTATATATATAAGGTATAGTGCCTCTCTTCAGACATTTATAAAAAATAGACTAGCAAAAAATCCATGGTGACAAGTTCTATAGCAGAGTTAGGCATAGAATAGAAATGAAATGGAGAGAAGGGAACAACCAGCTCAGTCTGGAAAGGCTACAGAGTGGTTCTCTCAGAGACAGGAGGAACTCAGCACATGGTAGACCCATGACATTTATCAAATGGATACATAAGAACATAGATGATTTCACCATGAAATTTAGATAAAATGATGCCTCATTCTGATGCTATATAAGTAGATTGATTTTTATCAGAATCGCTTTTTTTTTCTCTTCTTTTTGGTTGAATGATAATGTGTAGTCAATAGTTCCCAAAGGGGTGATTCATCAAAATAAGGGAGGAGTTGTTAATAAATACAAACCCGAGATACTTTGGTAATTCAAATTCCACCTCATAGAGAGAAGAGAGGGTGGAGTAGAGTAGCAAAGGACCATATACTTTGTAAAATCCCCCAGGTGTTTCTGGTTATCAGCAATTCTGGAAACCATTGGTTTATTACAGCTGTTTTCCTCCCTGGCTGAACATTGGAGTCACCCTTTTAAAATTACTCAAACCCAAGCCCTGCCCTAGTCTTCCCTCCTTTATTTTTTAAGTGCTCCAGGGTTGTAAGGTGCAGCCAAGGTTGAAGGTTGCTAGTTGAAGCAGATGAGTAAAGTATTGTGCTTAGATAACAGAGGGCGGGTAGGGGAAGGGAGGGACTAAAACACATGTTAGAAATAACAAGGCACTCAGACACTCATGGATGGTTTATTATGAACGATAAGTTCTTTGAATCTATGTTTGTTATTATTTTTTTTACCTCTCTCCCAACCCAAAAACCTTATAAGGGTGGAGGGAGAAGAGAGTTACTACTTCTGATGCTAGTTTCCACCACGCATGCAGCATGAAATGTTTCCTTCAGTGAGTACTTGCATCTTCAGTGAGAAGAAATGAAGACATTCTTCACAGCATCCCAGTTTAAATGGAGCACAGTGTCTGTCCTTTTGATAAGAAGTGAGACAGCCGAGACCGGTTTGGCTCAGTGGACAGAAGGGTCCCAGGTTCGATTCTGGTCAAGGGCATGTACATTGATTGCGGGCACATCCCACCCCAGTATGGGGTGTGCAGGAGGCAGCTGGTCGATGTTTCTCTCTCATCGATGTTTCTAGCTCTCTGTCCCTCTCCCTTCCTCTCTGTAAGAAATCAATAAAATATATTAAAAAAAAAAAAGAAGAAGTGAGACAGTTTTACCCTACATATGACAGTGTGTGGGCAACTGCCCAGTGTATAGTCAATCTTGATTTTCACTGTGGTCAATAACACATTTTGGGAAAGATATCCAAAAATTCCAGAATTTTCTAATTTTATCAGAAAAAAAAAGGAAAGGAAGCTAAAGTGAGAGATTAATCAAATAATCATATTGCAAGTTTTGAAACTCAAGAGGATGACATATTTTGCAAGGGATCATAATCTACTTAGAGAATACACTTCTATTTTAACTATATATAAACAACCATTGAAGACAGGTCTTTTTTGTTAAATACATTTTATTGATTTTTTTACAGAGAGGAAGGAAGAGGGAGAGAGAGTTAGAAACATCGATGAGAGAAACATCAATCAGCTGTCTCCTGCACACCCCCTACCGGGGATGTGCCCACAACCAAAGTACATGCCCTTGACCAGAATCGAACCTGGGACCCATGAGTCTGCAGGCCGACACTCTATCCACTGAGCCAAACCTGTTAGGGCGAAGACAGTTCTTTTTAATAAGTGAAGTGAGTCCTCATTTTGGCTAATCTCATGGAACTTGTTCATGGTTCTATGACACTGTTTGCCCCACAGAAATCCTTCCAGGCTTTGAATAAGAAATTAGATATTCTATTTAAGATTGTTAAAACCAATCCTGAATTAATCTTGTGGTTCAAATGCTACAATAAGACAAACATATGAAAAGTTGTTTCAGTTCAGCCAGTGGGGTTGAGTTTTGACCTAGGAACCAGGAGGTCACTGTTCGATTCCTGGTCAGGGCACATGCCCGGTTCGGGCTCAGTCCCCAGTATGGGACATGCAGGAGGTAGCTGACCAATGATTCTCTCTCATTCTTGATGTTTCTATTTCTCTCCCTCTCCCTTCCTCTCTGAAACAAATATTTTTTTAAAGAAAGAAAAGTTGTTTTTATATGATATCTATAATAATAAAAGGGTAATATGCTAATTAGACCGGACATCCTTCCGGTCATCATTCCAGACATCCTTCTGGACAAAGCCAGGGCTAGAGGGAAGCCAGCCCAGGTCCCTGGTACCTGCAGGCAGCTGTAGGGAAGCCAGCCCGTGTCCCGGGTACCAGAGGGAAGCCGGTGCCGGCAGCCGGGGGAAGGAAGGCCTATTCTTGCATCAAGCCTCTAGTATCCTACCTTATAATAGAGAAACATGCAAATTGACCACACCTCCGATACGCCCACAGCCAATCAGAGCAAACAAGATGGCGGTTAATTTGCATATGTGGGCACTGAGTGGCCTGGGTCCAGGAAACATCCTCCGGACCCAGGCCGCTCCTAGCCTGTAGGCCCGTGCTTAGGTCCTGAACGGCAGGGGTCCCAGAACGCCCCCTGGCCACTCAGAGCCTATGGGTGTAGGCACCAAGCAGCCTGGCAGGTGGCGATGTTCCGCCCCGCCCCCAGCGGCTTGCAAAGGCTCCTGCACAAAGCGGCGGTTTGGGGCCATGCCCCCAGCCAGGCGCTCAGGACCGGGGCTGCCGCTGGCCTCTGGGGTGTGCCGAGACCATGGCGGCCACTGCTGTGTGCTGCCCAGGTTCCCTGCAAGCCCCCAGCCTGAGCGCCTGGCTGGGAGCGTGGCCCCAAACCGTGGCTTTGTGCAGTAGCCTTTGCAAGTGGTTTGGGGCCACGGCCCCAGCCAGGCGCCCAGGACCAGGGGCTGCCGCTGGCCTCTGGGGTGTTCTGAGACCCTGGCGGCCACTGCTGTGTGCTGCCTGGGGTCGCTGCAAGCCCCGAACCTGAGGCCCATGGTAAGGCTGGCTGCTGGCCTCCCCAAGCCGCTTGCAAAGGCTCCTGCACAAAGCGGCAGTTTGGGGCCACGCCCCCAGCCAGGCGCCGAAGACCAGGGGCTGCTGCTGGCCTCCTGGGTTTGCCGAGACGCTGGCGGCCACCACTGCGTGCTGCCCAGGGTCCCTGCAAGCCTCAAACCTGGGGCCCATGGTGGGGCTGGCTGCTGGCCTTGTGGCGTTTGGAGACGGGGATGTTCCCGCCCCACCACAGAGGCTTTCCAAGCTCCAGCACCAAGTGACAGATTGTGTCCATGCCCCCAGCCTAGCGCCCTCCACAGGGGGATGGCTGCTGGCCTCTGGGGTGTGCGGAGACCCCGGCAGCCACCACCGGGTGGCAGGGACACGCCCCTAGCCCAGTGGACACAACCCAGGAGCTGCATGAGCTGCAGAGGATACACCTTTTTAAATATATTTTTTTATTGATTTTTTTTTTACAGAGAAGAGGGGAGAGGGATAGACAGTCGGAAATATCAATGAGAGAGAAACATCCATTAGCTGCCTCCTACACACTCCCCACTGGAGATATGCCTCCAACCAAGGTACATGCCCTTAACAGGAATCAAACCTGGGACCCTTCAGTCTGCAGGCCCACGGTCTGTCCACTGAGCCAAACCATTTTGAGAGTAAATACCTTTTCTGACAACTCATTGGCTAAGCTCCCTGTAGGCCACCAATTGCAGTGTTCTTGGTAATTTGGGTTATAAGAATCCAAGAAGGTAATCTAGGGTTTTTCCACCACACTCTTGAAGGAAAAAATGAAGGTCCCTTGAGGGGTCCCAGATTGGAGAGACTGCAGGCTGGGCTGAAGGACAACTCCCCCTGCTATCCTCCCTCCCTGCCGTGCACGAATTTTGTGCACCGGGCCTCTAGTTTTCTATAATTACGGAGAGTTGGAAAAATAGAAGTATACATTTATCCTCTCTAATAAAATGGTAATATGCAAATTAACCATCACTCCGCAACATAAGCCACGCCCACCAGCCAAGCCACGCCCACCAGCCAATCAGGGCGAGTATGCAAATTAACCCCAATCCAAGATGGCTACAGCCACAGACAGCTAGGTTTCCCAGGTAACAGAGTAAGCCAAGCTTTCCATAGCCGTTGCAGGCCTAAGCCTCCACTCAAGCTACAAAGTTTCAATTATAGAAGGTAAACAAATTCAAACAAATGGCGGCAGAATGGAGCTTGAGAGAGCAGGCCAGGGTTGCCGGCGGCAACAGGGGAAGCAAAGCTTTCCGCACACCCTGGCCGGGCCCACCCGCTTAAGGCAACAAAGTTTTAATTGTAGAAGGTGAATTAACTGCCACAGAAATGGCTGCCAGAGCCCCAGGCTTGGCTTCGCTCCAGGCTACAAAGTTTCAATTGTAGAAGGAAAATAAATTCCAGATACCAGGGCCTCTGCTTGGGTTGCCAGGGGGCGTGGCCGGCCTGCAAACCACCACAGGCCCCTCACTCAGGCCGCCCCACACCCCAAGGGAACCCCCACCTTTATCTGTGACACCCTTCAGGGCAAACCAGCTGGCCCCCACCCATGCACCAGGCCTCTATCCTATCTAATAAAAGAATAATATACAGATTGATCATCACTGCAACACACAATATAGCTGCCCCCATGTGGTCAAAGATCCTGCCCCCATGTGGACACAGGATGGCCACCACAAGATGGCCAGCAGGAGAGGGCAGTTGGGAGGCACCCGGCCTGCAAGGGAGGGCAGTTGAGAGGGACCAGGCTTGCAAGGGAGGGCAGTTGGAGGTGATCAACCCTGTAGGAGAGGGCAGTTAGGGGTGACCAGGCTGGCAGAGGAGGGAAGTTGGGGGCAAACAGGCTGGCAGGGGAGCAGTTAAGCATCAACCAGGCTGGCAGCGGAGTAGTTAGGGGGTGATCAGGCTGGCAGGCAGAAGCGGTTAGGGGCAATCAGGAAGGCAGGCAGGCAAGCAGTTGGGAGCCTGCAGTCCTGGATTGTGAGAGGGATGTCCGACTGCCCGTTTAGGCCCGATCCCACCAGGATCGGGCCTAAACGGGCAGTCGGACATCCCTCCAGGAGTCCCAGATTGGAGAGGGTACAGGCTGGGCTGAGGGACAACCCCCTGCCGTGCACGAATTTCGTGCACCGGGCTTCTAGTGTAAATTATAAAATGACTTACAGTTTTAATATTTATGATATAGTGATGTTTGTGACAGTATTTTCAAACTGAATAATATATTTTAGTTTGTTATAGTTAAACAATATTTCATTAATCTTTCATTAAATTAGTGTAATTCTTTCTTCCATTTATTGGAGCAAATTTGCCAGTGGCTTGTCCCTGGTATTTCTCTGACAGATCTTCGGTTAGAGAATCATTCGTGTGTGTGTGTGTGTGTGTGTGTGTGTGTGTGTGTGTGTGTGTGTGTTAATTATATATGCATTTATGCAAGGTATTTTGTTTTCCCTCTAGACATTCTTTTCTCTCTATCTTCCTCTGTTTTGGTTAACTTAAGTTTCTATCTTTATTGGTGTGATATCACTATTTTAATTCAATTAAAATCTGAGATAGAATGACATTCTTTTGGCTTTTGGCTAAACTTTATTTGATGTTTCTGTTTAACGAGCACACACTTTTTAAATTTTAAACTAAGGGAACACTCATGTGTGTATTTTACATTAAATGCTTTTTTTTTTTTTCTGTAGATCATAGACTAAGCCTGAGTTAGGCCATTTGTTACTAAGTAATACTATTTATGCCATATACCAATTATTTATAATATCTGAATATTTTATGTTCTGTGGAGGTACTCTAGATGTTTCCTGGTTTATCTCTATGTTTAAATTTCCTGCATGGTATTATAGAGTATGGAGCATGACACAACTCAAATGAGTAGAAATAGTTATCTAAGTCATGAATCCTATCCTACCTCAGCCCACTTATAATATTTACTAGAGGCCCGATGCACAAAATTCGTGCAAGGGGCTCGGCCCCTGCTGTCATGGCGGCTGCCTCTGCCTCAGCCCGAGTGGCACCATGACTTAGTCCAGAAGGTCATCCAGAAGGTCATCTAGAAGGTTGTCCAGTCTAATTAGCATATTATGCTTTTATTATTATAGATTTTCAATGAACTCATATCCCATTAAAAAATTAAAGGGAAGGGGTGATTTATTTTGCTCTTTTATCTATAATGACCTAAAAGAGGAAGGCAAGCAGGGAAACAGAATGCAGTCTTTAACATGGTGTACTGGAGTAAGAAGAGAGAGCTCAATTATCTCCTCCACTGCAGGCCCCTTGGGGTGGGGAAAGTACTCCAGAATGGTCCTGAAAAGCATATATATGTATTTTTTTTTCCTGAGCAAGTGTGAGATAGTTCTGACATATTACCCATATTCACATAGATTGATACCTATGCATGCATATACAGGTGTGTGTGTGTGTGTGTGTGTGTGTGACATATAAATAATTTGCCTTTAAAGAGAAACCAAGGATTAGATAACCTTGCAAGGAAAATCATATCACGCCACCCCTCCTGGTATCATTAACACTCTTCCTTTCAGAGAACACATAAAGGCACACATCCTACCTACCTGCCTCATATTATTCCAGTGGTGAGAATCTTTCTAAGATTCAAGACCATTTGACGTGTTAATTGATATTATTATGTTATGAAAATTGTAAAATAATTAATAATGTATAATTAGGCCACAGTATACTGTGAATATTGATAATTCATTTTATACTTTGTGTATAATCACTTGACTTCAAAGGTCATGAAATTTTCTAAATCCTATTTTCTTCCCATTCAGAAATTTCCTGTAATCACATGTTTGGGGAAAATGTTACTTTTGCTTTGATTTCCTCTTTGTTTAAAATGAGTTGTTAACCTACCATGGCAAGTAGTACCTAAAGTCCTGCCTCCTTTCTGAAGCCTTGCTGGAAACTCATTCATTTAAATATTTAAGTACTTAAGCATGGACTCTGTGCTTTCTAGGTGAAAAATTTGGTCTTTTACTTCTGATGTGTATAGACACTATTGCTCCTTGTATCAGAAAAACCCTGGAAAAGGCAAACAAACAGACAAAAACCAAAAACATTCCATTTGTTGATTTTTATACTATTACTAGAGGACCAGTGCATGAATTCGTGCACGAGTGGGATCTAGATGGCCTGGCCCCCATTGGGGCAGATCAGGTCCATGCCTGCTGAGGGGAGTGGCCATCGGAGTTTGGCCAGCCCTACCCCTGATTGGGCCAGTAGGCTGGCCGCAGTGGGCATCATAGCGACCGGTTGTTCCAGTTGCTCCGGCATTCCAGTCGCTCGGTTTTTATATATATAGATTTTACTGTTTGCTGTCTTCCCCTACCCCAAGTTAACTTTCCTCAATTGCTCCTTTGGATGTCTACCACACTGTCAACTCATACCTCTAAGAAGCTTATGGTTTAGGAGGCCCATTATAAAGCCTTAGGTTACTATTATTCTGTCATTTGTTTGTGCCTCTCTGGAAAGTGGATCCAGAAATCCATAGTAATGAAACTCCCTGTTTTAGTTTCCTAAGACTGCTATCACAAAGTACGACACAACGGGTGGATTAAAGCAAAGGAATTTCATTGCGTCACAATTACTTCTGAGGCTAGAAGTTTGAGATGGACGTGTGTTTTGTGAGTTATGAGGAACACTGTTCCATGACTCTTCCCCAGTTTCTGGTGGTCTGTTGGCAATCTTTGATATTCCTTCCCTTGTAGATGCATCACCCCTGATCTCTGCCTTCATGTTCACATGCAATCTGTGTGTGTTTGTGTCGGTGCCTAATTTCCCCCTTTTATAAAGACACCTGTCATTTTGGATTAAGGGGCCCACCTTAAGTCTAGTATGACCTTTTCTTAATTAATTGCCTCTACAGTGACCCTATTTCCTGAGAAGGTCACATTCTGAGGTACTAGAGATTAGAAGTTTAACACATGAGTTTTGTGAGGTACACAATACAACCCATAACACCTTCCTGTCAATTATGAATCACAGAAAAATGGAGGTGAGAGTCACAAAATGGCCTTTGAGAGTTTGCTCTTCATCACATATTTCCAATCTTCTCCTATACCCAAATGGGTCTTATCGGGACATATATTTCTCCATGATTTTGAAGAGAAGCACTACTACATACTTCCTTAGGAAGAAAAGTGACTAGAGGTTATAGTTTGTTTGAATAACGGTAGTACATATTATAATCTCTGTATAGAAATGTCACTTTTAATCCTATAATTTATGTTTCCATGACAACATTTCTATTGCATTGTTATTTACATAATAAAAATATAGGTTCATGATTTCACATATAAGCTTCCAGAAATGTGGTAGTAGTATGCATATGTTGTGGTTACGGTGTGATTATTTTTGCCTAATTTTCGTGATCCTAGAATCTGCATGGTGGGAAAAGATTTTGGAACTCAAGGTCTTATGTTTGCTTTAGTAGCTTCATAGCTATTTGGAATTGCTTTTTATTGACACAACAAAAGAGTTCTATAGGGTTACTTTTTGTTTTTCTCAATTTTATGGTAAAACTAGATTATTCTGGGTTTTGAAATGCAATTAGATTTTGACTACTTACTTTTTTTTTTTTTTTACTTTCTTCAGGGTTCTACACCATTCAGTAAAAATTTACCTTTAGTTTAACCATATATTTATACTTCTATCTCTGTTGCCTTCTGTAACAGTTGAGCATTTTAGTACCAGCTGCTTATTAAAATATATTTTCCAGAAATGCTAAAATAATTTCATGACTTTTTTCTAGTTTGGACTTTTATGGGATGCCATTGACTCGTGTGTGTGTGTGTGTGTGTGTGTGTGTGTGTGTGTGTGTGTGAAAGAGAGAGAGAGAGAGAGAGAGAATGAGAGAGAAACTAATTTCATATGCTTGTTTATTGAGAATTGCTAAAACAACAAAAGACAATGCTTCTCTATAGATTTTTTTATTTTTGCTTGCTTTTGCACAAAGCTAAGCTCAGTACATTTGGTATCTAGCGCTAGTCTGTGTTCACCCAGGATTACAATGTATTTAGCACTTATAGTCTTTACCCTGGTCATAACCTTCCCACATAAAAAGAAAAAGAAAGGAATGAAAGGGAAAAAAAGAGAAATAAACATATAAGACTTATATGAATGAAGTAACAGTGAAAGGAAATATTTTTTGTTTTGTTTTGTTTGTTTGTTTTTGCCTTGCTATAATCCAATGATTGAAATCTGTCTGATTGGAAACATTTCAATCCTACCTAATAAAATGGTAATATGTAAATTACCATCACTCCGCTACGCCCACGATTGGGCCAGTGGGAGGCGCAGGGGGCGGGACTCGGGGTGGCCGGGGTAGCCGATTGGGCCAGCGGGACAGAAGGGGCCTCTGGGGCAGCAAGCTCACGTCCCGCCGTGGACCATCAAAAGCGGGGGAGCTGGGTGCCTGTCTGCTCCGGCACCAGGCCTTTCGGAAGCCTCTGCCGAGCCGGAGGCTTCTGAAAGGCCTGGTGCACCAGCGGACAGGCACCCAGCTCCCCCGCGATCGAACACGAAAGCGTGTAGGGGACCCTACACGTGCATGATTCAATCATGCACTGGGCCTCTAGTGGAAAAATAAGGCTGCAAGTTTCTGACAACAAATCCACAGTACCTGATGCTTGGTGGGTAACATAGTGACTGTTTAGGGTAAGGATGTTAGAAGGTGGATATGTGTCTGCAAGCAGTTGGATAGTTCTTTCCAATTTGTTGAGATAGATGGGCTTCACTACATGTTTACATTTTGAAAGATTTTTTCAAGGTGAGACTCCACACAGTGTAGTGCCTTTATTGGCAGTCAGCAATGCATGTCTTCTTAATAGCTTTGGAGTCAGTCATTCTTATTGTTGTATTTTATAAGTTGTATTAACATGAAGGGCAAAAATTAGAAGAGAACTAGGAAATATGTTTTGTAATATTTCACAAGGACTGCTGGAAGCCTAAGAAAGCTAAGAAAATACTCTTGTAAAACCAGTCTTCCTGACCCAAAACTTCCTATCTCCATCCCAGTAAGTTAAACCATAGATTCTGAACTAAGCCTGAGGTTTATTGATTTACTTTCAGCTCTTAAGATTTGCATAGTAAAATCTCTGATTCAAACCGTGAAAGAATAGAGAACAAGCTTCTTTAAGTAAAGTGTGCTCTGGGTTTATTTCTTTGTTTGTTTACTAGATTTATATGGCACCTTTGACCTGAGGTCTAGGTCACTTTTTTAGGTCATCTCCTTCCCCACCTTCTTAAAATTGATCACTTGAGTTGTAATCTGTGAATCACCCCAGTGACTCCCTCTGAGCTCTCACTGGCATCACGCTCTGGCTGCTCATGTCAGAACCACAGAAAACTACAGCATGTCAGATCCATGCAACGCCAGCTCTCCATGGAGAGACATTCGTCAATGTCTTATTGCAACTGATGCCCTCTTTGGGAATTTTTCGTTGTAAAATTGTAGCCACGAGACTAATAAAAAAAATATCTGCACATATACAAAAGGTGCCATTGGTTTTTATGTTAGCCCCTTTTTATATCCTTCAATGAATACATATCTTAACAGAAAATATAAATTGTTTTACCCCTCTAATGCCAGTGCTAAAAGGCAGACAAATCTTCAAGGAGACAGTTGATCCAGTTGAAACCAAATGAAAAGAGACAGATCAGGGGTCTGAGAAGAGGAGAGGGATGGCAAAGCCAGGGCAGGTCTACATCTCAGGGCGAAGCCACTTTTCTGATGAGTAAGCTTTTCTCCAAAGGCCCTTGGTTTAAAGAAGGGAAGGATGATGGAAACTGCCTTGGTTAATTGTCAGCTCACACCTTTCTTTAATGAGTTTCCTAGAAGTTTATGGCTAAGTTACCCTGGTGACTCAGGTAGGGTTTCCGTCAACTCCAGCTGAGCCTGTCAGAGTAGGAAAATGGGGGTCCGTTTTCTGATTAATGAAAATAATAATTACGTACAGACGAAAGAAAGAGAGAAAGCAAAGAGCTTCCATGTTACTTTAAACAAAGAAGAGTTAAGGCCTTATCTTAACTATGCATTGGCACCGCAATGTGAAATGGTCATGCAAAATTAATTTTTAATGTGTTCAATTTATATTAAAAATTTCTGCAAGTGTGTGGATTTTTTTTTCCAAGGCTGGAGTGCTACTTCATTTACAATATTCCCTGAAGGTGTTTTTTTTTTTTTTAAAGAGACTCTTAAACTGAAGCCATTTTAAGGGTTTTATGAGACATTATGTGAGCTTTCATATGCAAGTTAGTCGTTAAGTACCAGATATTATATTCTGTAATATGCTTAAGTGATATTAGAGGCTGTATATAGCCTGCAGTAATGGCTATTGCTGCTTTTTTAATTTATCAAGAAAATGTTGCTTAAATAAGGAGCAAATCAATGCTGTTGTACAAAATATAAATGTAAGAAAGTATTTTTATATACTTGCTTCTTTCAGCCTCACTGAAAGGAAAAATATACAACCTACTTTCAGAGCATATATTGACATAAATTATCAAAAAATAAAATAAAATAGCATATTTAGAATTAGAGAGCTGTGAAGAATACACAGAGTGACATTGAACAATGCATACCCGTTGCCACTCGGTGCTTCATGAGAGATATAAAGACAAATTTTATGCCCTTGGTAATTGTTTTTTGTATGCTTTCTGGCATTCAGACAAAGTAAAATCTCTTTCTGGATTTAACCCAGCTAAGTCTTTGACTAGTCCGACTATAAAGGGGAATATTTGTATTAAGCTGTATTCATTGGTCAAGCTTTGAAAAGCATGGATAAAGCCCCCACTGGGTGACTGAAATTGACTTAAAAAATTAAAGAAGATTCTTGTACAATGCTCCTCCCACCCACTCTACAACTTGACCACAACCACCAGCGCCTATCTCAGAATGCTGATAATTCTGTGTGTATTTAAACAGCCTTTTAACATGGCTCTAAAATGACTTTTTTATTTGGCAGAAATAAGATATGACCAGTTATTGACAAGCTATGTATTGTATCCAGGGGCTTATCATTATGGAAATAGAAGTTAGACCTAAAAATCAATCATGTCTATTTTTTTTTAATCTAAAAATAGTGAATAATCCTAAGCAATATGAAGATTCCCTCAATTTGGTAGTATAAAATTTACTTTAAACTTGTGTTTTTATATTAAAAGCAAATGATTCATTAGTTGAGATTATTACTTTCAACATTTTCCCCCACTACAGGCATTATCAACACAAACACACACACACACACACACACACACACACACACACACACACACACACACTATGTATATATGTTGTTTCTTAAGTAGTATCTTAAATATTCTTAAATATCACCAATGTACTGTGAATATTTCACACATTGAACTCACATTAGACAGAATACAAAAAAAGAAAGTTCAATTGGGTTTTTCCTTCACACAGTGTTTGTTGAGATAATGACAATATAATAAGCCCATATACAGAACAGCATAGTAAAGGCTAAAGACTTGTTTATTCCTCCCATATCTAAAATATGGGTTAATGATTATTAATTAATTTTTTATTCTTATTCCACAAACATTTACCAAACTGTACCTATTTTCCTGGCACAAAACTCCAAGATTCTGAGAGCTCCTACATTGCTTTCAAATTCACCAACAAAATGTGCATATACTAGTATTCACTATAATTTCAATGGTCCATGTACTTTTGGTTTCCTAACTCTTAAAGAATGACAACAAAAATCTTTTATCTGCGAGATAACTTTCAGATAATCAGAATGTTTGTTTGTATTAGAGTGTTCTATGCCAACATTTTCCTGAGATTTCTACTGCTTTTTCAATCTTGAGATGATTCTTACTATATTTGCTAACTATCCTTATTGTCAGTGGGTGTTTTTTTTAATGTCAACATGGGCAGGCAGAGTTTTCTGTTTGCAACCCCTTCAAGCTGTAGAATCTTTCTCTGTAGCCACAAGTGTCCTGGTCCCCCGAGTCCCAGTGAACCCAAAGCTGCACATTTGAAAAGAAGACACTATTCCAACTTTCCTCTCCGCCTTCCTCGGCCAGCTGCAGAAATCTCTCTCTCTTTCTCTCTCTCTTCTTCGTTCTCCGCTTTGCGTTGTGATTAAATACATTTAAAATCAAAATCATCTTTTCCACTTGCCTTCCCTCTCCCAGCTGCTGATTCCCACCCGATCCGTTTGGAGTCAGAACTCATACCAATATTTAAAATCAAAATCATCTTCGGGTTTCTGGTCCCAGCCTAGCAGCTGCAGATTCTACCCCCAGCACTCTTCTCAGTCTGAAGCTCACGGAAACATTTAATAGGAAAAAATAGTAGAAAGTTGGGTTTTCCTCCCAAAACTGCCCGCGCTTCCATGGCCTTCATGGTAACCTGTTTTATTCTATCAGGACCGTGACCATGATATTTGCCAGAAGTTAAGTGTGTCAAACTGTTGGGTGTGTGTGTCAGGGGATAAATTTGCTTTATATTAATTAACATTGGTAGAAGGTGGCATGTGAGGCTGTCTGAGCCTCTCGCTGTTAGGGAACCTACTCAAACATGGATTTACATGCTGTATATTTTTTACTGATACAGGAAAATAAAACTGAATAGAGCTCAGCTCCACCAGATCTTAAAATAAACATTCAGGAGAAATCAGGAGAAATAAGCAAATAAAGTTTTTTTGGCAGAGAATTTATTTATTTAGCAACAGCGATGCAGTTGCTTACACTCTCTACAAATGTTTTATCTCTTTTTCCGTAGCACCTGTCCCCCAGTGAATAGAACCACATCTGTCTCATCTTGGCATAACAAGTACACATCTACATCTGTGAATGATGATTCCATTTCTGAAGGAAACAGTGTATACTTTTGCATTCCTGTAGTCTGGAAAAAAAACATTGCACAATGGATTTTGTGTCTTGTGGGAAGGCTTCTAAATAGTGAATAGAAAGTTTGGAACTAGTACAAAAATATCAAATTGGCAATTTAAGAAAGCTATGAATATTACCTATGTCTCCGTGTGATATTGTAGACATAAATGTATATATTATTAAATAACATAAAAAGTCAGATAAAGGATTCGCTTAGTAGAAGGATAATTTAGAGGAAAAAATGCTTTAGTAAACACTTCAATATTTTACAAGATGATAATGGTTTTCATATTGCTTCAAAAATATTTCCTGAAAGAAAAAGATTAATTTTACATAAGGAAGAATTCAGGGTCTTAATTGCTACCAATTGGAGTCACTGATTGTGATAATGTAGGGCATTTTGTATTTTGCACACTTCAATTTTAATACAAATAACCAATCTCCATGTAGAATCCTCTGATAATTAATGGCAAAGTTGGGGAGAGGTGGAGGATCTTAGAAGAAGTCACTTCAGACAGATCTGAAGCAGAAGCTACAGTTCAGAAGATAAACAATTTTTCTTTCCGCCAAACCACACTAATTGCTGTGGTCTC
Organism: Cnephaeus nilssonii; assembly: GCF_951640355.1. Classification (NCBI taxonomy): domain Eukaryota; kingdom Metazoa; phylum Chordata; class Mammalia; order Chiroptera; family Vespertilionidae; genus Cnephaeus; species Cnephaeus nilssonii. The sequence continues at coordinate 67,207,768 of NC_137081.1, read as the reverse complement.
GAATTGAGACCACAAATATAGCCATTTCACTTACTCTTTTTTTTTTTTTCACTCTCTTCCCTACATCCATTCCAATCTTCTAGTTCTAGTTTATCTTACTCCATTCTTCTACTCTCTTGTTGCAATTTACCATCATCTCTTTTCTGGATTCTGCAAAAGCCTCCAAACGTATCCCTCAGCCTTGGACTTCCTCCCAACCTCTGCTCCCACTGCACCAGAAAGAGCATGTTGAACTACCCTCCCCTCACAGACTTCCCCGCTTAAATCCTTCAATGCTGCCCTATTGCCCTCAGGAGAAACCCAAACCCACCCCCTTGCCTCGTTTAGAGGGCCTTAGGGATGATCTCTGTGAGGCTAGAGCAGCCTTTCCACCTCCTTGTGCCTCTACCCACTGCTCCAGCCATTGGTAAATGGTTTCCAGTTCTGGACACTATTCCCTTGTTATCTTTCTCTCTCCCGCTCCCTTTTCTTCTCCACCTTTGAGCTTTTTTGTTTTACCTCTTGTTCCTGCAGCAGTTTCTCCTCCCCACACCGCCCTGGCAGCCCTCCTCCTGACTGCCTGACAGCAAATGAGAATGTTTGGAGCTGACAGGTATGAAGCCCATGGGGGCAGGAATTAGGAACTCAAACTTCATGACCTTCTTATTTTAGTTTTTATTTAGTTTTATTTAACTGTGTGCAGAGCACTGCCTTAGGCACTGTGAGAATAATTTTCAAATGCTGCTCAACGGTTTGGCAATGTACTTGGGGAAACTAAACTGATACAAGCAGTGTGCACCTCTAGCAAACAGAAATGACATAGCAAGGTGCACAGGAAATATCAATTATCTTGCTGTGCGGTGCAAAGAATGAAGGTAATTCCTTTGACATATTATTATCCTTTGATCTGCTATTACCTCACATTCCTTTTTTTCCCCACAAAGAAAATAGCCAGATTTTTGACGTTGCTGATATAATGATTTGAAGCTTTATATAATCCGTTAGGTGATTCCATAATCTTCCCTCCTTCCCATGTCCCAGAGGGCTTGTGTTTCTGAATCTCAGCTTTATTCCTCCTGCTCCGGAAGTCTATTTATTTCTTCTTGATCACTCTACAGTGAGCAGCCAGGCAGCTGCTCTCCACGGCTGTGCCCTGCATCTCACCTGTCTTTCCAAGAGCACTAGGTTCTCGAAGGCAAAACTTCGCCTGCCGTCAGAACTGGGTTTTGTTTTTATTTCAAGGGCACTGCTTGTCCCAGGGTGGCTGCTGCACAGTTCATTTCCATCCCCTAAACTTCCCTAGAGAACAGTCCAACTGCTCTCCTCTCTTCTGTACTGTGCTCTGTACCCTGAGTTGGAACTGCCTCTGAGCGCTGCAGTGCTGACCACTGGCACACACCTTCCCACGTAGTTTTTTGTTGTTGTTGTTGTTTTGGTGTTTTGTTTTTTTTCCCTCCGCTGAAGGTGAGAAGAGCAAGCTGCATAATTTACCAGAACTTCCTGGGTGGCCACACCTTTCTTTTCTCTCCTGTCGGGTCTCACCCAGCTGCCATCTGTTCTCCTGAGCACCCGGGCCTCCTGTGCTTGACAATACACCTCGCTGCTACATGCAGAAAAGAAGCTGTGTTGGGAATCTGAAATTCTTCCCCCATCTCTAGTGTGTTCAATTTTCCTTGTTTTGTTGGGTGCAGGCAGTTTGTGTAGGAATGCTTGCAAGTTCCCTTTGGCTTAGTTTTATTCTACAGAAAGAATTTTTAAAAAGTCAACCAAGAGGGTTATAAAATGTCTATTACCACTGATGGCACGCCAGACTATTAGATATATATCTGGGCAGACAGGTTTTAAAAATATGTTATACACCCAAGAAAATAAAAGGAGTTGTTGCAGTTTAGTGGGGCAATGATATATTTAGAAAAATGTTTCAAATTATGTTACTCCATCAGTTTTACTGGTCAATGGACTCTGAATTTAGATGTTTTAAAAACACACATTGTAAAGAATATAAATAAGAGAGATCTTATCTGTTGGATATACTAGTATTATTTTTTTCCTAATTTTAAACAAGTCTGTCACTTACAAATTCCTCAGATTTCTCAGCTGATCCCTGCTGTTATGTTTGGAGTTCACATTATTATCTAGAAAAAAATCTGCAATAAAATACCTAATAATGAACAATGAACATTTAAGAATTGCAGTAGAGTCTTTGGGTCAATTCCTTAATAGTCAATACTATTTTATGTCTGAGAGGTAAGGAATTCTTAGTGCCAATAATAGCCACATAAACATATGCCCTGTTAGTAATATTTTATACCCAAATATATTTATTTCAATCTGAATTACTATATATCTTCAAACCACAGAATTGATCTATCAAATTTTATTGAAAAAATCTTATGTTTAATAAATGTTTCATTATTTTTTGACAATTTAAATAATAAATAAAAATTTAGACTGACACTCAAAGTCTGGATTCAGGAATATATTAAATAACCTTAAGCCCATTCAGTTTTTTGTTTTTCAGTGAAGTTAAGTTGTACTTTTGAAACTGATTTATATTTACTTCAGTTGTCTAACTTAAGGAAGGGATATAGTAAGGAAAAGAAAAAAAATTAAACCATAACTAGGTTAATAAATGCTAGAAAATTTCAGTGTTCTAAAAAAAAAGTAAAATCTCTCTGTTTTCTTGTGACCATGAAATAGTCTTCTATCGATAATATATATGCCACAAGTATAGCTGGAAATAGCATTTATCTACATGTATATCCAGTAAGGCATTTATAAACTAGCTGACACTACAGTGGCATTTCTAATTATAATAAAGTATATGAGAAATGCTTTATATTTATCTTCTGGTTATATGGATTCTCAGATTTAACCACAACTAGTTTACTCTTGCTAGTGACTGCATGGTTAACTAAGTCCTCTGCTACTTACTAAGTGTTTAAGTTTGGCCTGCTTGCTTACATTTTCTCAATCTCAATTTCCTCCTCTGTAAATGAAAATGATACATGTTCTACTTTGATCAAATCAGGCATCAGAAAACTGGAGCCCACTGGCCAAATCTGATTTGCAGTTTAGAAGAATCTATAACAATAAAAGCATAATATGCTAATTAGACCGGACGTCCTTCCAAATGACCTTCCGAACGAAACTGGGGCTTCGAGGGAAGCCCGGGTCCCGGGTGCCAGAGGGAAGCCAATGCCAGCAGCTGAGGAAGGAAAGCCTACTCTTACATGAATTTCGTGCATCGGACCTCTAGTGGTGTTTCTATTTGTGATGGGTTATAAAAACAAAAAATAACAAAAAAATAACAAAAACAAAGATTATGTAGCAGACTATTTTAGACTTGCAAAGCCTAAAAAATTCACTATTTGGCTCATTATAAATAAGTTTCCCAAACCCCTAGATTATAACAGAGAGTTATTTTAAAGATTAAATGAAATAATGCATCTGGCAAGATGTCAGGCAGATATAAAGGGTTCAATAAAAGTTACTTGTTATTGTTTCTGGTAATACCAGTAAGAAATACCAGTCAGAAAGGTGATAACATTCTTTTTAACTGGTGTACCTTTGATCAAATCCAGTTTTATCTGTGTTATATCATACTCTGTCTTAGTGTGAATACCATCTTGTGCTAAATAAAACTAAAGCCATCTGTTTTTGGAAGGATGTAAAATATTCTACTTTGTAAAGAATGTCTGACAATGTGCACGTTTAAAGCTATGTTTATTAGCTAATTAATTACTGTTATTATTTTTTAATGCTATGTTGACTTGAGAAGCTGTATCTTGGGAGAAGAGAAATCTGGAGATAGGTTTATAAAAACATGTCAAAGATCACTGGAAAGGAAACCAATGTTTTTCCTTTGTGTGTGTGTATTATTTTTATTTCTATTGAAAAAAAAAAAATAGAAGAATGTTAGTCACTTGATTTCTCCTTTTCTGAAGAGAGGTTTAAATTTGGAAAAAGTGATGTTTTCCCAAAGGGGGGAAAAAGTTGGAAGGGAAGATAGGAAAGGGAAATAAGTTTATTGTTTTGTTTTGTTTTACCTTTAGAGAATGCAAAGCATCATGCTTTCTGAATGCCCTGGGAATCTGACATAAGCCTTCCACAAACTAAGGTTCATATACGTAAACGTGACCTCCCTTCCTTAAGCCTTAGAGTAAAATGCAGTAAAAAATGAACCTTTGTCAGAAATCTTGATAGTGGAATGCTGTGGATCCCAGCCAGTCAGCCTTGGGAATGCCCCCGCCCGCTGAGGAGCAGAGCCCCAGAATCCACTCAGAGTAGTCTTGTTTGGACTCAAGCTGGAGTTCAGCTACATGTGTGAGTAAAAAAAAGAAAAAGAAAAATTAAGGATCCCCTCCACAAAAATAAATAAACAAACAAAGTAGAAAAACCAGCAGGGGTTCAAGTTCAAAGGAATGACCTTATAAACAGACCTGATATGGTCAGGCAGTATTCCTGAAGGCCATGGCTGGGTGGAAATGAAATAGTCCATGAATCCCCCATCAAATTCCTGTGCAAATAGGATTTTGGCATTTCTACCAGGGCTTTCCGTGTTTCTCTGCATCTTGGTAGCCAAGCCATGGGATTCTAGAGCCCTCGCTTAAAAGACTTATCACCAACTTACGAACATGCTGAACTCACACTTAACGTACTAATGCATGAACATTTTCATTACCACTTTCCCACAGGGTGAAAGAAAAACGATGATGGTATGTCTACGTTTTTAATAGTATGGAGAAAATCATCCCATCTTTCCATGACTTTTGTGTTGGGATCAGTTCTGAAAATGTGTCACAGCAGTCTGTTTAAGTCAAAGTGATGCTAGAAAAAAGATGGCCCTGACCGGTGTGGCTCAGTGGATAGAGCGTCGGCCTGCGGACTGTAGGGTCCTGGGTTCGATTCCCGGTCAAGGGCATGTACCTTGGTTGCGGGCACATCCCCAGTGGGGGGCGTGCAGGAGGCAGCTGATCGATGTTTCTCTCTCATCGATGTTTCTAACTCTCTCTCCCTCTCTGTAAAAAATCAATAAAAATATATATTTAAAAAATAAAAATAAAATAAAAAAAGAAAAAAGTAAGATGGCCCTAGCCAGTTTTGCTCAGTGGATAGAGCATTGGCCTGTGGACTGAAGGATCCTGGACTGAATTCCAGTCAAGGGCCCATGCCTGGGTTGTGGTCATGATCCCCTTTAGGGGATGTGCAGGAGGCAGCCGATTAATGATTCTCTCTCTCTCTCTCTTTCCCTCTCCCTTTCCCATCCTATCTGAAATAAATAAAATTATTTTATTATTATTTTTTTTAATAAAGAAAGAAGCAAGATTATGTTGCAAGGAGCTGGATGGGTAGAGAGCAAATCCCAAAAGCAGTGAAGCAGACAGGAGGAGGCAGTCTTGGGAGGTCACACAGGGTGTCTGCCAGAAGGACAGCAGGAAGAACTTGTGTTAAAAAGTCCTGCTGTAGAAGTTTCATCCCCATTTGTGAAATCTTTTAAGTGACAAACTGAAATTCCTCAAACTGCTGCTGAATCTACCTCATTCAGCTTCACTGTAGATACCAAGTTCTTAAACTTATGAACATATGCCTGTTTCTAAATACTCAAGACTTTTCTACATTGCTCCACACCAAATCTGACTTGAACTCATAGGATGATTCTTATAAACGTTTTTTGCTTCAAAACCATCAACAATTCTTTTTTTAAAAATATATATATATGTATATATTTTTATTGATTTTATTAATTTCAAAGAGGAAGGGAGAGGGAGAGAGAGAGAAAAGCATCAATGATGAGAGAGAATCATTGATTGGCTGCCTCCTGCCTGCCCCACACTGGAGATTGAACCCACAATTCAGGCATGTGCCCTGACAGGGAATCAAACCGTGACCTCCTGGTTCATAGATGGACACACACACTGAGCTACGCTGGAAGAGCCCATCAATAACTCTTAAATATATTTTAAGATAGTATTGCTGATCAACTTGGTAGCAGTTATTTCTCATTTCTCAAGCCATTATGTAGGTCAGCTAAAGCTCAGTTAAAGGAAAGATAATGTTAGGTGATCTCATTTTGTATCTTTAATGTTTATTTTTACCTGCAATGTCATCTATCCTGGATCCACCCCGTGACCTGGTAATTATTAACTAAGAGTTTCACCTTATAGGACACACACGGCTGCTTCTCCCATTATAAACAACTAGTGGCCTGGTGCACGAAATTTGTGCACGGAGTGGGGAGTCCCTCAGCTCGGCCTGCACCCTCTCCAATCTGGAACCCCTTAGGGGATGTCCCACTGCCGGTTTAGGCCCAATCCCCTAAACCAGCAGTGGGACATCCCTCTCACAATATTTGGGACTGCTGGCTCCTAACCACTCACCTGCCTGCCTGCCTGCCTGATCACCCCTAACCACTCTGCCTGCTGGCCTGCTCGCCCCAATTGCCCCCCCCTTGCCAACCTGATCACCCCCAACTGCCAGCCCTGCCGGTCTGCTTGGCCCCAACTGCCCGCCCCCTCTGCCAGCCTGATCTCCCCCAATTGTCCTTCCCTTTTGGCCTGATCACCCCTAACCGCCTCTGCCTCGGCCCCGCCACCATGGCTTTGTCCAGAAGGTCTCCTGGTCTAATTAGCATATTACCCTTTTATTAGTATAGATAGAGGCCTGGTGCACGGGTAGGGGCTGGCTGGTCTGCCCTGAAGGGTGTCCCGGATCCAGGTGGGGGTCCCCTTGGGGGGCGGGGCTGGCCTGAGTGAGGGCCTTGGGCAGTATGCAGGCTGGCCATGCCCTCATCGGGGTGGGGGTCCCCGCTGGGGGTCGTGGCCAGCCTGAGTGAGGGCCTGAGGGCCGTTAGCAGGCTGGCCATGCCCCCATCAGGGTGGGGGTCCCTGCTGGGGGTGTGTGGCCAGCCTGGGCGAGGGGCTGATAGCTGTTTGCAGGCTGACCACGCCCCCATCGGGGTGAGAGTCCTTGCGGGGGGCATGGCCAGCCTGGGTGAGGGGCTGAGGCAGTTTTGGGGGTGGTTTGCAGGCCGGCCAAGCCCCTGGCTTTGTCCGGAAAGAAGTCCAGAAGGTGTCCGGAAGGTCTCCCGGTCTAATTAGCATATTACTCTTTTATTAGCAGAGATGGGGCAGAGATGAGACACTGAGGGGGAAAAAATATCTGATGCAGATATGCCCATCTAAGAGTACAAGGCCAGGCCCTTTGGAATGGAAACATTTGAGATTCATTTCAAACCTATTGGTAACCTCTAAAGATATCTATATATGCTGTCTCTATAAAAAGAGAGTTCCAGGAAGAGTCTGGACTCATGTCAAGCATTTGTAGCAAAAAATATTTTCTATTCAATCCTCCTTGAGAATCTGAAATTTTCCTCCAAGAAAAACCCAGAACATTTTTTGTAAAAGAAAAAAAAAATCTTCCTCTCAATATGTTATTATGTTGTTTTAATAAGTAAACAAATGCTGGAATATAACCAAATTATAAAATGCTAAATAAATGTTGGGTTGTTTTGCCTTTAAATGTCCACATTTACTACCACCTGAAAGGGGGAAAAAATGGTAAGGGACTAGATGTTCCCTCCACATAACATCTGTGAAATGGTCACATTGGCCAAAATGCTTGGAAAAGAGTTGCTCATTCCCGAAGAATGTCCCGTTGCAACAGCACATCGGGCCTGGCAGCAGGTACTGTCTCAAAGCTCTGGACAAGGATGTAAAGGCTTACTGCTTTTCAAAGCTGCCTCCCTCTGTACTGCACGTGTTTCTGTAAATAACAGGCCAGGACTGGAGTGGTCTGCCAGTATCCTTACAAGAAGTGAATTCTTTCATTTATTTATTTATTTTTTTCCTTCTTCATCTTTTCCTCCTGCTTCTCCTCTTCTTTTTTTTGCCTCATCTTTTTCCTCATTAAATTTTTTTGGAAATTTAAAGGTGAGGTTTAATGTGGTTTAGAGATTTGAAACTTAGAAACAATTGTGTATTTTTTTGTTGACTTTTTTCTTAATAGTTTGGTGTGGTCTGTGGGCTGGAAAGGGAGTGTCACACTGTAGGTGGGAAAGGAATGAAGAGAAAAAACAAACATTTATTACCTGTTGACAATGGACCAGAAATGGAGTTAAGTATTTCTATACTCATTATTGCACTTAATGATCATACAAACTTTGTGAGGCAAATAGAGAGAATAGTTTTAAAATTACAGATATACCCAAGATTATATGGTTAATGAAGAGCAGGAATAAATATTAATCCAAGTCCGCCCAATTCCAAAGTCCATGTACTTTCAGGTACATAAGAAAATGAGGCTGACATTACTTTGCAGGTAAAACATATTGTAAGGAAATTCCATGAAATACATTACTTCTTATTCCTTAGTATAATAAACATTAAACATGTTGTCTTACAAGCTCAGTGCTAAATATCATCACTCTAATGTCAAAGGTAGGAGCTTACATTCTAGTAGTGTAGGCAAAGAATGAGTAATTCAATAATTAATAATGTAATCAACTATTCATTTCAGATCCCGATAGGAAGAAAACCAGGTGAGATGTTAGACAGTAACAGGAGGGGAGGGTGCCCTACTTATATCAGGTGGCCAGGGAAGGCTTCTGCAAGAAATAACATTTATGCTGAGACCCGAAGGGGAAACCAGAGCCAGTCTTGCCACCATCTAGAAAATGAGTGCTCCTGGCAGAGAGAGCGGAAGGCCAGGTAGAAGAAAGAGTGACGAAAAGAGAGAGGTAAACACAAAGAGACTGAATGAATTGGTGGGAGTCTGGTGATGCTAAAATGTTCTTGCACATGAATGTATTGCATTTAGTCTAAGGGTAGTGTAAAGATATTGAAGGGCTTCATAGACAAGAGTGATATGAGCCCTAGCCGGTTTGGCTCAGTGGATAGAGCATCAGCCCGTGGACTGAAAGGTCCCGGGTTTGATTCCAGTCAAGGACACGTCCCTTGGTTGCAGGCTCCATCCCCAGCCCTGGTCAGGGTGCTTACAGGAAGCAATCAATCAATATGTCTCTCTCACATCGATGTTTCTCTATCTCTGTCTCTGCCTCCCTTCCACTCTCTCTAAAAAAAATCAATGGAAAAATATCCTTGAGTGAAGTTTAACCAAAACAAATAGTGATATGATATGGTGCATATTTTTGAAAATCTATTTAGCTGTTGAATGCATTTTTCCACCTAGTCCTCTAGGAAGTGAAAGGTATGTTGTAGCTCAGTGATATGACAGCTGATGGGATGGAGGCAGAGTCTGAGAGTCAGTGTTCTTTCCTTCTCCCCAACCTGTTACTTAATTTGAATGCCTTTGCTTTACTTCGTCCATATGACAGTGGATAAGTAACAGTTTTATGACATTTGATATTATAAGACTTAGTTCAAAATGCCATCCTCTCTCTCATACTCAAACGACAGTGGATAGATAACAGCAATCACCTTTCCTTTGAGGAGACGCCTGAGGTTAATTAGTGCCAAGGTCCTGCAATAAAATGTGTATTGATTAAAACATTATGTAGCATAGTTAGTAAGAGAATAGTTCAGGAACCACACTGTTTTATTTTGAATCCTGGCTCTGCGTATTACTAGCTGGGAATATTTGGGTGAGTTACTTAACTTTTCCATGTCTGAGGCTTCTCACCTGTCACATGGTGATAATAATAGTATCCACCTCATGTAATTATTGGAAGAAGTAAATGAATTAAAACTTATATAGCACTTGGAACAGTGCCTGGAACATAGTAATACATTAATACGTACTAACCAGATTTAAAATTGTCGGATTAGAGCAAGTATTAAGCTAACTCTTAGAGGTAATCTGCCCACACTTGTTTTATCCACCCCTTACAACTGGGTGAGAAGGAAGACACTCCTTCTCCAGTATGTGTATTAATGAAGTGTTTGCAAGGTTGCAGGTATTAGGAGCACTACTTGAAAGGAAGAGAAGGAAAGCAAAACAGTACTCTGGATAATATCAACATTTCCATCAAGACCAAGTGGACTTTAGGAATGCAAGATTGGTTTCAGGGGGGAGCGGGGAATCAAGTCATTTCACCAAATTAATAGATAGCAAAACAAAAATAAAAACTTATGAGCCTCTCAATAGATGCAGAAAAATCATTTCACCAAATTCAATACACATTCATCAAAACAAAAGAAAACAAAAACAAATTTCAGGGAACTAGGAATAGAAAGAAACATCTTCAACCTGATAAAGAAGTTCTATATAAATATCAACATCTTCCTATTGATAAAATAGTGAATGCTTTTCTGCTAAGATTAGAAAAATGCAATGACTTAATTTGATTTCTAGTTAACATTTTATTAGAGATCTTAACAAGTATAGTAAGTCAAAAATAGAATGTATGATGATAGCAAGGGAAAAGTAAAACTGTCTTTCTTTGCAGGTAATATGATGTGTTGTAGAAAAACCTAAGGAGTCTATAAAATCCTACTAGTAATAAGTGGTTTTAGGGAGAATACAAATCACTAAAGTAAATCAATTGTATTTTTACAATAAGTACAATTGAAAAAATTGTGACAAATATTTGAAAAATAAAACATAAATTGTAATAATAATTATAAAAAGCTTTGGAATAAATTTAAACAAAAACATGTAAGACCTCTAAACTAAAATCTCCAAAATGCTGTTAAGATACATTTGAAAGAACCTAAAATATGGAAAGGTATACCATGTTCTTAGTGTAAAAATCTAGATGTTGTTTAGCTATCACTTTTCCCCAAATGATTTGTAGATTTACTGTAATCCTAGTCAAAATCATAGTAGGCTATTTTATAAAAAGTAAATAGAAGATTCTAAATTTTATATGGAAATACAAATAACTTCTCTAGATTATTTGAAATAATCTTGAAAAAGAAAAACAAAGTTATAAATGTCATATTATTGGATTTTATAAGTTATTTTAAAGCAAGCTAATCAAGATTGGGTGGAATTTGCATAAGAATAGACATATAAGTCAATTGAACAAAATAGAGTCTAGAAATAAACCTGTACATAAACAATCAATTGATTTTAGACAAAAGTGCCAAGGCAGTTCAACTGGGAAAGGAAATTCCTTTTTAACAAGTGGTCTATAGCTGCTCATAAATACATGGAATAAAATTAACCTTAACCCCACAATACAAACAAAAATTAGAAATGGATCATAGGTCTAAACTAAAATCTAAAGCAATAAACTTTGAATAAGAATATGGGGAAATACCTTTATGACCTTGTGATATGAAAATATTTCTTGGCAATAAAGCAAAAAGCAACAAGCATAAAGAAAATTAAATTTAAAAAATGGACTTTACCAAACTGGTTTTTAAAAAGTGTTCATCAAGAGATAGTATTACAAAAATAAAAAGGCAAGCCACACACGCCCTAACCGGTTTGGCTCAGTGGATAGAGCGTCGGCCTGTGGACTGAAGGGTCCCGGGTTCGATTCCGGTCAAGGGCATGTACCTTGGTTGCGAGCACATCCCCAGCAGGGGGTGTGCAGGAGGCGGCTGATCGATGTTTCTCTCTCATCGATGTTTCTAACTCTCTATCCCTCTCCCTTCCTCTCTGTAAAAAATCAATAAAATATATATTTAAAAAAAAAAAAAAGGCAAGCCACAGATTGGAGAAAGTATTCCTAATTAATAAACTTGACAAAATATTTCCATCCAGACTATACAAAAAAATTTCTACACATCATTGATAAAACGTTAACTAGGTAATACAGACAACCACTTATGGCCCTGGCCATATGCTCAATTGGTTGAGGGTCATCCCATGCACCAAAGGTTGCCGGTTTGATTCCTGGCCAGGGTACATGCTCAGGTTGTGGGCTCAATCTCCAGTAGAGGGTGTGCAGGAGGCAGCCAATTAATGCTTCTCTCTCACATTGATCCCTCTATCTCTGTCTCTGTCTCTGTCTCTCTCTCTCTCTCTCTCTCTCTCTCTCTCTCCCTTGCTCTCTCTCTCTAAAATCAATAAAAATATATGCATAACCCATGGACTGAGACAATAGGGTTTTGAAGGCCTGTGGTGGGGGTTGGGGGGTGGAAGCAGGCTAGAAGAGGTCAATGGGTCAATGGGGGGAAAAGAGGAACATATCTAATACTTTCAACAGTAAAGATTTTAAAAATTAAAAAAAAAACATAAACCAAAAACACAACAACCACTTATGAAAAGATATGACAAGCCCATTAAACAATTTTCCACTTAAGGACAAATCAAAACCACTTTATGCTCATATAAAGAGCTGAATTAATGCTGACAACATTAAATGTTTGTGAGGATATGGAGGAACTAGAACTTTTATACATTATATACAGGGGTACAAAAGAGTATGTACTTCCTTTTGGAGGGAGGGTATGTAGCTCTTTCTTACAAAGTTAAACACACTCCATCAATCTATTTCCCAGAAATTTCACTCTTAGGTATTTACAAAAAAACAACAACAAATTATATGCCCACACATAGTAGTGTACAAAAATACTTATAGTAAATTATTCATAGTAGCCCCAAACTGGGAAATCCTAAATATCCTTTGTGTGATGGAATACTACTCAGCATTGTAAAAGAAAAAGAAAAAAAATGGAAAATGAATGAAGACAATGAAGAATTTAAAAAATAAATTGGTTGAACGAAAGAATCCAGACACAAGCGAGTACATATTAGATGATACAATTTATGAAAGTTTTAAATATAGGCAAAAGTAGTCTATATTGATTAAAATCAGAGCAGTAAAATCAGAGCAGTAGTTGCCTATGAGTGCTGGGGAATGACTGGAGGAGAACAAAGAGAAACTTTCTGTTATAATGGAAATGTTCTGTATATTGGTACATGGGTGTGTATACTAGTTAAAAATATTTTAATTGTACACTTAAGAAGTTCACATTTCATTGTATATAAAATTTACCTAACTTTTAAAATCTTGTCAAAACTTCACTATTAAATAAGAATAACATAAACTTTTTTTTTTGCCATTCCCTGAATTCCATACCTTTTCATAGTTCATTACTGTCCATCCTCAAGTCAAAATGGTCTTTCACAAAAGCTTTCTTCTTTCTTTTGTATTCCAGCTCTCTTATATGGCAATATCTACTCTTCATTTTATTTTGATAGCTATTTTCAATTCTCCTCTTTCTCCATCTTTCTTAAAAACAATATTTTAGCCCTAGCTGGTTTGGCTTGGTGGATAGAGCGTCAGCATGCAGACTTAAGGGTCCCAGGTTCAATTCCAGTCAAGGGCACATGCCCAGGTTGCAGGTTCAATCCCTAGTGGGGGATGTGCAGGAGGCAGCCAATCAATGATTCTCTCTCATCATTGATGTTTCTATCTCTCTTTCCCTCTTCCTTCCTCTCTGAAATCAATAAAAATATATATTTAAAACATATTTTAAGTAATTTTTAGAGAAAGAGGAAGGGAGAGGGAGTAAGGAAGAGAATCATCGATGTGGGAGCAGGACATCAATGACTGGCTATGTTCTGCACACCTGCTACTGGGGATGAAGCCTACAACCTGGGCATGTGTCCTGATGGGAAACAAACTAACAACCTTACTGAGCCACATGAGCCAAAGCTCCTTTTTCACCATCATAAGACCTTTTTTCATACCCTTTACTCATAGTAAGGTGCAAATGAGAAATAGTACATGTTAAACTGTTGACTCTCAGCTAAATATCTGTAATAATAAAAGCATAATATCTAATTAGACCAGTCGTCCTTCTGGACATCCTTTCAGACGACCTTCCGAACGAAGCCGGGCTGCGAGGGAAGCTCGGGTCCCGGGTGCCAGAGGGAAGCCAGTGCTGGCAACTGGGGAAAGGAAGGCCTACTCTTGCACAAATTTCGTGCATTGGGCCTCTAATTTTTTATAAGTGTGAATTGCGAGAGCTCAAAGTCAATGAAGTAGCTTAAAAGTATTTTGCATCATCAAAGCCAGAAATGTAGAATTTTATATTTAACCTTTTAAATCAGTTACTTAACTAATACTGAGTTGTCAGAGTGTTTGATGGGTCTGGAAAAAGCTTTTAATCTGGGGAGCAGTGGGAAGATCTTAATCAATTAAGGACATATGAATGTCCATAGAGAAGATGGCAAATGTTTCTGAAAGGAGGCAAGTCTCCCAGGATTCTTTCTCTTCCTTTCTCTCCCATACATTTTATTCTCAACTCTACCTCTGGACCCCTAAAAAGTCACTATTCTGTTACCATTCTCATTTTGCACATGTCTGGCTGTCTCACATGTCTCAGGGTGACCCGTTATCTGCCTCTGTGATTCCAATCGGGTCATCTCCTTTCTCGCCACTTTCCCTTCCTTTCACTCTTTATCCTCTCATTGACTCACTCCCAACTTCTAGCCAGAATGACTGTGGATGGTTTGGAAATCTATACATATAAAAGGTTAATATGCAAAGTGTCCCCTCAGGAGTTTGACCAGGAGACCCGGAGTTCAATTACTTGCTACGACGTGTGCTAACCACCAGGAGGCGGTGCAGAATGAAGGGAGGCCCCAGCTGGCAGCCAGAAGGCCCAGATCTGCCCTGATCACCAGCCAGGCCTAGGGACCCTAACCATGCACAAATTTTGTGCACCAGGCCTCCAGTATGTTATATCCTTTCATGTTCCTGTATCTTAGCATAAACTATTTTCTTCATCTGGAAAGTCTACTCCTAGGCACTGACTCCATCAAGATTTTAGTAGGTAACTAACCCCTTTGGGAGGCCTTAGTCTGCTCTCTCCTGTGCATGCTCCCCTTTGATGACTTTTGCTAATTATTAGACTACTAGCAGCCTAGCATGCGAAATCGCGTGGCCCTGCCCACCCACCCACCACCCTGCCTTGACACCCCAACCTCTCCACGCAGAGCTCCAGTGCACTTGGCCCAGCCCCCGACCCCTCTGGCATTCTCTGGCTGCTTCAAGCCCCACCCTCAGTCCCTTGAGTTGCCTTGGGCTGGTCCCACCTTCTCCAGGTGCCTCCCTGCTTCCGCCCTGTCTCTGGAGCAATGCAGCAGCTCTGCCCTGTCATGGCCCTGGAGGAGAGCATGGAAGCGTCCCGTCTACTGCGCTGTGCTCCTTCCCCTGGCAGGTGGGCGGCCGGTGGCGAAGGACTGGTGAAGGGGGCACTATGAGCTCTCACCTCCGCCCTCCCCCAGGATGGTCCCGCCTCTTCCTGGTGCCTGCCCGCTTCTGCCCCGTCTCTGGAGCAATGCCCCGCCACACACGCACAGGCAGCCTCCTTCGATTGGTTGTTATGCATTACGGCGTCCCAACCATTAGCATATTAGCTCTTTATTATTATGATTACACATGTCATTTGCCTTTTTACCTCCCAGATGGAGAAAGGCATTTTAATAATCTATGTATTCTCATTTCTACCCTAGTACCTGACCTATTGTAAGCATTTAATAAGTAGTCATTGATTGTCTCATGAAAAACATTTAAAAGAATACTAAACTATTTTTGTTTGTTTGGAATATGTTTGTGTGTGTATTTGCTTCATTTTGTTTTGTTTTAGTTTTTGGTCTTATTATTTACACTCAAAAACATGCATGAGAAACCTTTAACAAATGTTATAGGAAGGTGCCAAAAGAAATAACATATATGGTGTTTTCTTTGGAGTTGAACATTTTTGTCTTTTTTTTTTTTTTCATGAGATGGATCTAAAACTATGGTCCTCATTGTAAGAAATGAATAAAGTCAAAACTGGCTTTTACATCAGGAACCATATTTGTAAAAGCAAAGTAGAAAAACTAGCTAATATTCTTTTAAGAAGATAACTTTCTTTTACCCGGTTTACTGGCCCACTTTTAACCTGATGAGGATAATAGGTAGTTTTCAGCTGGTATCAAAATTAAAGTTTAGTCTGCATCTAAATTATGAGTTGCTTGTGAGATATTTCCTAACTGGGACTGCTTCCAAAAACACTTCACTGCAGCTTCATAGAATTTTCTCAACTGTTTTATTTGTTCCTTCTCCACACCTCTTCCCCGGTGCATAGAGGCACATCTGTCTGTTTTCTGCCTTATCAAGCATGCATCTACATCTGCGAGGAAAACTTCACTTCCTCGGCTGAAAACCTGTATCTGATTGTGGCAATAAAGCTCTACTTCCTCAGTTCAAAACATACATCAGACAAGACCAATTACTTCAAATGACTCATAGCAACAGGCAAAGCAATAGTAGTCTTTTCAAAGCCTTTGAACTTCTGCTGCTTCAAAGGTGTACTAAAATGTGGTTCTGAGGCGATTGTCTAAAATTGCCAAATTACCAGTTTCCAAGCTTTGACATTTGTTATTTTGCATAACTAGACAAAGGAAATCAGCGAGATTACCTACCAGGAGGAAAAGAGACAAAAAGTGGGGGGAGCAGATAAAACAGTAACCGTGACCTTGGTGAAGCTGGTGGCTATGATGCCTATTAAGCAAAGGACAGGAAAGGTCTTCAATTAACTATGGACAGAATTAGGATACAAAGTTAAAAAAGCAGATATTTTTCATTCTTATTCCTGCTCTGTGCAGCATAAAACACGTGTTACTCTAAGAATGATCAGTGAATAGATTATTTTTTTTAAGGAAGCCACTGTCCGGAAGTACTGTCTGATACTTTGAATTCTTTGAAAGAATTTTGTGATGTTCGCTTGTGTGTTTGAAGTGTTAGCAGTGATGAATACTAGTCAAAACTCATAATGTCTGCCAGCTATTTGGGGACTTGTGTGAATTGAATTTGCGGTCACACCTGTTCTCGATCTCTCTCCAGGAGTGAATTTAACCTGACTTACTTCAAGGAAAATTGTCCTATATGTTTCTTGCCTTTCTACCACGCCTTTTCAATAGCATAAAATACTTCTACATTTATCTCTTGTACACATATTTTAAAATGTCCATCTTCATTCTAAAACTTCTTGGTAGGTTACACAGTGTGTAAAGGCTATGGGCAAGTGTCTCAGAACCAGGTGCTTTGGTTCAAATCCTGGCCGTGTCCATACAATCAGCTAGCTTACTTGGGGCAAGTCACTTACTTTTTCTCTCAGTCTCAGTTTCTACTGCGTCTATGAAATGGGGAAATATAATGGTACATACCGCAAGGGGTTGCTGTGAACATTAAATGCATTACTATGTATACAGCATGTCAACCAGTACCTGGCACAGGATAAGCATGACTTGTGTTTTATAAATTGTTTAAAAAAAATAAAGTTGTGTATGTTTAGTTTACTTTTGCGAGTTTGATTCTATTGACAAAACAACATTTTTGTTTTTAAAAAGTGAGAAGATCTGATGAGGAAGAATTTGGAAGTGCACTGCCTGAGTCTAAGGGGTAGTGGGCAGTGGACCTAGCCAGCGACTTCGGCAGTCTGCAGCACACTGAACCGCTGAAGGCTTAACTAGCTGGGAGTCCAGAGATCCGTACTGAACTGGTGAACTAAGCATTGCCTCCAGATATTTCTGCTGTTTTCTGAGGTTGTCATCCCTGTTAAAACAAGGAGCAAAATATTCCCAATCCTTGAAAACATACCTCTTCTCAGCAATTTTATGAAGTGATAGTATTCACACTTTATAAATACCTAGCAGTCAGACAGGATGCTCACTGATTCTTAGAAATTTAGATCAACAGAGGCAATTTAGGTTATTTAATTCAAGCCTCTCACAGGAGAAAAAAGAGACTTCAATGAAACAAACATAGGTGGTTTTCCAAGATCACGGTCATTAGCAGCGACTTTCTGCTGAACTGGAAACACACCAATTGGAGTCAGGAAGTTCTGGGTTCAGTTCCCAGCTCTTTCACTTCTGTACCACTGAGCACATCTAAGTCTTTAGAAAAGATAATGAGATAATATTTATAAATGAGATAATAATTGTACATCAAGTAGCACAATGGCTGGCTTGTAGCAATCCCTCAATAAGTAATACCCATTTTTATTGTTACTCTTATTTCCTAGACTCCTGAGTGTCTTCTATCATAAAAACAAAATACCAGATGTTATAATAAATACTGGTCTCCTTCATTGATTATTGCCAAATCCTACCCCATGCAATACACTCACCTTCATAGTCTGTCCAACATAAAGTGGTTCATAAATGCACTGTTGGCGCCTTAATTTGCCAGGCAAATGTGAACTGAGTCAAACTTTCATACTTACCTTTAAATATAGCACAGATCCTGTAAATAAACCTGCGGAGTCAAGTTTTATCTTGTCCACTCCGTGTTATCCAGCTCTTGTACAGGAAATGGAGTGTATTTAATATTGATGACTCTGTATGTGTCATTTAATCGTCTGTATTGATTAGATTTCATCTGAGTGTGGGGCTTGGACAGAGCTTTGATTAGACTGTAAGGATTCTTTGCCGTTTTCTTTTACCCGACACCATATCAATGTACCTTCTGGTGTGATATCACTTTCACAATCAATATCTGAAAAAAGCCCAGCACACAGGCCTCCAGGAAGAGAAGGCACTGCCTCTAAGTCTCCTTATGCACATAGATTAAACCCCTCCAATTGAAAAAGGTTTATTGCATGTTTTAGGGAAGCATCAAGAAGAAAAAAGAACTGAAGGAGTCTCCATAGATTTCTTGTGTAATTTGTGCATCATTTTTTATTTAAAGGTGTCAAATTCTCCCTTTTAATGTGGGTTGACATTTGAGAATGGATCATTTTTATCAGTGAAATTTTACAGTTTCAATCTAGGGCTTTTTTTTCCCCCTCAGATGTAATGATAGTCTATAAATATATTATTTGGGCAAATTGATATATTAGACAGACTATTCTTGTCCAAATTCATTTTGCATGGATTTTACTGCTGCGAGACGTCCACTGGGCCTCCTGGACTCATCTTCCACAGAGGCAAAGTTTATTTTTCTATTTGCAAAGTTGTTCCACCACAAATTCACAGAGCTCAGCCTCCAGATTTAAATAGCACACACTGACTAGCATTAAGCAGCAAATGTGTCTCTTTATTCTGGGTTCATGGAGTTTGTGGTGGTTTCTTAATGCTGACTGGAAAGGGGCTGGAGTAAAATGCTTATTTATCTCTTTCTAAAACATGGAATTTTCTCAGAGGTCAGTTGCTGGGATCTTGGTGGTCACATTGACTAAAACTTCTGGAAGGAGATGAGGCAATTTCAATAATTTCCAACTCTTTTAAGTAACAAAACCCTGGGGTTTGGGAATACTATATTCTAGCATATAAAATGTTAAGTTCCCAATAAAACAAGTCATCTGGCATTGAGACACCCGGTGTTATAGTCTGTGATGCAAGTTTTCTGCAGGTTCTTTTATCCTTGTCTTGTGTTCTTCCTTTTGTGTTATATTACTTTAGAACAAAGCTTGACAAACTAAGGACCAGGAGCCAAATCTGGATGTTTGTTGTGTAAATAAAGTTTTATTGGAACACAACCACACTCATTTGTTTAAGTCTTGTTTATGGCTGCTTTCCCATCACAATGGCAGAGATGAATCATTGCAACAGGAACCATTTCTCCAGCAAAGTCTAAAACATTTGCTCCTTGGCCCTTTGTAGGAAAATAAAAATACAAAATGGAGACCCCTGTATCAGAACAAGTTTCCATTCTGAAAGAACAAGTTTTATGTGGGACAAGTTGGAGGGAAATTGAATTCGTCCCCCAAATACCTTCCTACTCTCTGTATCCCAAAATTGTATTTTCTGTATCCCATTTCTAAAGCTGTAAGTATTAGGCTGTCATTTCTACTTACATTTTCATATAGTGTCCTCAATATCAGGAAATATTAAGTTGCTGGGAATGTAGGTCTGTATTTGCTATTGCATGTTTCAAGATATCATAAATTATTATTTTTTAAATGTTCTCCCTGACTCCCCCAGTCCTTCCCAAATTGAAATGGTTCAAATGTGCTGTTGACTCTGAAAGGAGAAGGTATATATTTTTGTATATTTTCTGATGTTTTGAAGTGTTTTTTAATAATCATGTATACAAATATATTTTTTAATCATACTTTCAACTTAATCTTTGTCAAAAAGTTTATCCAGATCCTGGGCATTACACAATATCAAGAGTGTACTTCTACATTTAGCAAGATATGATATGTACAAATCAGTTTCTAACAGTAATTTTCACATAAATATATATTTAAACTTTTCCACATTTATAATCAATGCACCACAGGCAACCAAATTTTAACTAAGTTTAACTAAAGCAAAGATTCTGAGGCATGAGCTTTCCCAAAATGCTTTAGAACTTAATGGAAGTTACCAGTCTTTACAGCATGGCCACCAGCACTGCCAATGCTTTAGTGTTCTTGCTTCAGTAGAGCTAAGCCCTGGTGGGTGGGGGTGGGGCTGGGGAGGCTATGGGGGAGGGCTCTGGCCTGGCTCTGCCTCTGGCCACAGTTTTTTATTTGGCTGTGAGCTCTCAGATCACACCTGCTCTTTCACTTTGGAGGTAGAGAGGGAGGAGGATGTGGGGCACATGCTGGCCTGGCCATGTTCTGCCTCACTGGGGGGCCAAAGATGAGTGTAATGTGGTAGAAGTTCTGGCCTGAACCATGACTACCAGGAGATTGCAGTCTCTGTGGCCAACTTCAAGTTGTCCTGCCAACCCCTGATCAGTTTGGTTGACTTCCAGCTCCAACCTCCTGTAACCTTCCACCCTGTGTGGATCACTGCGAGGCACCAGGTTACTGTAAGCCACGATGTTCTGAGGAAGAAGAGAGCAAAGAAGAGGGCAATGAGGAAGCAAAGCTGTGTTGTGCCCCATTCTACCTGCCCAGAAGCAGGGGAGCAGGGTCTAGGCCTCCTTGGTGAGCTAGTTGCCTGGCCCACATGCCATGAACCACATTGCTGTATAAGTATCAAGTATTTTTTATGTCTTATTCATTGAAGAGGAGGGATGGGGTGAGGGGTGGGTGAGGTCTAGCGCTAGGAGAAAGGGGGTCCCCCTCTCCACAGGGCCTAGGTATTCTTCTAGCTCCATGGCCATGCCTGAGGCTTCCCTTTCTCCAGGATTGGGAGGGACTCTGAACTGTCCTGGCCCTCGCTCCCCACTTGCCTATGCGGTTGGATGTCAGCATCGGAAGCTTTGCACTATGCATATTTAACACTTTATACATGTTTGGATAAAGGTTGAAATAAAGTGGTATAAAGTTGTTGTTTTTTAAGAAGTAACCACTACTTATTGAATATTTACTATCAAGTGCTTTAGGTATAACATTTCAGGCACTCTTCCTACAAATCTATGAGGAGAGTTGGAGCTGAGGAGACAAAGGCTCAGAGTGTAGTCAACTAGAGAGTCATAAGCAGGTGTGTTCAGTCTGTAGCTCAAGGCCCTTCGACACCACCAGGTGCTTCTAACTGAAGGCAGATCTCCGTGGATTGCAGACTTTAAATGCCTCTCAGATACCCATTTCACTAGGGGTTGGATACAGAGAGATCACACTTTTTTGGGACAGCCCCAGTCTCTCTGATTATTTCATTAACAATATAATATAAACTAGAGGCCCAGTGCATGAATTCATACATGGATGGGGTCAGGCCAACTTGCCCTAATCAGAGTGAGGAGGGCGGATTGGGGGAGGGGCCAGATGGGCGGAGGGGACATGGTTGGCAGGCCGACCCCCCACCTAGTTGAACTCCCAGTAGAGGGGACAATTTGCATATTACCCTTTTATTATATAGGATTAGGTGAAGAGTCATCATTTTGCCTGCCTTAGGTCCTTCAGGGCATGGAACTTTGGGGAAAAGATGTCCAATGCAATTCATGAGAGGGTAGAAGTTAAGCTTTTATTTTCAGAATCTGAGCACAGATTCTCATACTTCACTCTTCATCTCATTCTCTTTGAGTGTCCCTCAGAGCAAGACCCTTGGCACATAGTAGGCTCTCAATAGTGTTGAATGACAGGTGGCTAGAAGCCAGCTGTACTATTTTTCTGCATACACATTATATGTAAGCTCCCAGTGTTTAGGGATTTTTCACCCCCTTTAGTTTGTATTTTCATTAAGAGAAAGAGAGGAGTCATTATTCTTTGATGCATGATGCTCATTTTTTATATAGGTAAATTGCCTTTTCAGAAAAACCAGTACATAATTGTACTGAAAACATAATTCTGTGGCTCGTGAGAGCTACTTTATTATCTGACTAAATTGATTCATAGAGAAGAAACTAAAGAATAGAAAATATATATGCAAATATTAAATAAGTATCTTAAATTTAATGAATTTCTTGGAGAAGATATGAAAATTCTGCATCCGGGGTCAGGATAGGGATGAGGAAAAGGCTGATTTGTTGAAAAAAAAAAAGCAAGAGTGTGTATGTAGTATGTTGTAAAGTATAATCCTGAATTGGCATGAGCAGAAAGGTAGGATTTGCCTGCTTCTTTGAACATTAGTTCATATCCTTCGTGTTCATTATACTGTAGACCATTAAGCTATTTTATGGGTAAGAGAGAAGTTCAAGTACAGCACGAGTTGCCAAAAGGATTATGAAGTTCATTTTGATTGATCAATAATTAACTGTACCTTGTGAAATTACAGGCTTGACTAACTGTGGAACGTATTGTAGTGAACAGGCCAAGCTGCCAGAAAGAACAGAGAAGACAGAAGAAAAAGCGATGGAAAACGAAACATCTGTCCCCTTTACGCTGCAAGAGCTGGCAACCAAGATCTCGCTGTTTCCTTCTCTATCTAAAGAACAAATTGCACAAAGCAGGGATTGGATTGATATGGGACACTACAGAAGATGTTTGCTTATAATTATTTCTAGCACTTTTTTGAAGCTCAGGGATAAAACATTTCCAATTATTCATCAAGCTCTTGGAACTCATAGGCCTCTATAATAGGGATTTAGCAGAACAACAAATAGCACACAAGGATACAGATGAAAGAAAGAAATGTGAAGGGATTATTATCATAAAAAAGCAAAAGACTATTTGATGGAATTACAACAATACAGGGAGTTAGAGATGAAAAAATAATGCTAATTGATAAATACATAGTGTTTATAATTAATTTGAATTATATCATGGTTTTGAAATGAATAATACCTGTCATTTTCTTTATATACACACATACACACACACACCTTTTGAAAGATAACTATTCTGCACTTTGTATTGTTTCAGTGGCTCTTGGAAAAGCTGCCCATTTTCTTTAGACCATTGTTAGTTCCAAATTTTAAAATATTGGTGGAAATTTCCTTTACTAATACCTGCTAACCTTAGTTTACCCCAAACCCATAACTGTTTGTATTCCTCATTTATGGATTGCACCTACTTACTGCTAAGTAGGTTTTGAGGACTGTTGAACATGGGCAAAGTTTAAAATCTGAAACCAAGCATAGGACTGACTATCCCACTTGCTGTTCTGTAATTCCTCTACATACTTTTCCTCCTTTGTTAGTACAGAGAGAAAAATTAAATTATCTCTAGATAACAGCAATTTTAGCACACATATGTTTTAAAATTGCCTCTGGGAGATTTTTAGACCCTGGGTACTCTCAAGGTGAGGGAAGGTGAAATCACTTTCTAACCACTAATAGCTGACCCATCCTTTCAACAATATACTTCAGACTGGGGAATAAATTGCCTTTCCAAAAGTTATTGAATTGTTTTTAAGTTACCTGTGATTAGATTAAAAAACTGTTTTTATTTCTTAATAAAATAAAACTTTTGAAGACAAATGTATCAAAGAAATCCAAATTAAATGGCAAGATGAGATCTCTAAGACTCTTACTGTCCCAATTATAGGAACCCACCCATTGGTGGTGCCAAACAAAAATGATGTTGGAGAGTTCGATGGCTCATTTCATCTTCAATTCTACTTCTCCTTCAGAGGGCAGAGAGCTGTTCAGAGGCACTAGGTGCATTCGGTCTTTGAAGATTTTGTATAGTTTTGTTTTTATGTTTGTTTTCTAAAGTCTGTTACATATAACTCAAATCCATTAGTTTGAGACAGAAATAGTATATTTGCTGAAGCAGTCAAACACGTTAAGACTCATGATGGCAGAGCATAATAAAATAAATCAGTGTTGCTACCTACTAATGTTGTGCTTTAAAAGATTTAGAAAGTTAAATTTACAGTTTAGGAAGAAACACATTCATAAATTAAAATATACCTGCCACCGATATAATATTACTAAATATTAACTCTACAAATCTTCATAATTGTAGTCCTAAATGCAAGACACTTTTCAGTTTGTTTAGGGGGATGTAAAAATGGTGAAATATTATAAGATCCTGGAAAAACGGAGACTTTTAGAATACCAGGTAGGTCAAGAAATACATATCTATGAAATAGGATTTCAACTCTTTTAGAACAGAGAAAGCATTTACAGGTGAGGGTGGGAATGAAAAAAAGTATATAGTCATTTTCTGTGCCTATCTCTCCTGAAACTGGAAATAGAAAAAAATATTTCAGTTTTATACTGATTTTCTTATGGCCTTTAGAAATTATTTATTTACATTAAGCTAAAATAAAAGCCACAATAAAGTTCTTATTTACTGTGATTTAAAGTAAAGTAAATGTTTTATGGCCAGAATTTAAAGTTACATTTGTGACTGTAAATAATTCTTAGAAAGGAATATTTCTCTGTTTTGCTCTTATACTAAACAAATCTGCAGCATGTTACTTTAAAAATGAAATAAAGCTTGTGTTCATAGTGACAGTCAATAACACTACAGCATAATAATCAATTGCTATTTGTAGCAGCAGGACTAGCAGTGGGGGCAGATCAGTGCAAATTACTGTCACTGTGTGCTGCCATGTATGCAGCCAGCCTGTAGAACTCAAGACAAATGATGCCCTATTCAATGGCACGAGACAGTACTCAGTCATACCTGCACAACAGCAGAGGAATGAGGGCTGGCATCCAATGTAACAGGAAAGTGGATATAAATCTAGAACATTGATGGGTAAAAAAAAAATAAATTAATCCAGCTAAGAGTTCTGCTCCCAAGATTCAAAGTTAAATGCTCATACTTTTTTCTATGAGCTGGAAATTGGTGGATTACAGGTGTCTAGGGAACTACAAAAAGGTTAGATGGCTTTTTAGTGAACACCAGAGAAGTCTGTGCTGTACTTTACTACAGCGTTGCAGAAAAATGACTCTAAAAGCAGATATTGAGTGTAAATCACTACTTATGGCCAATTCTAATGACAAATGTAAATGATAAGTTATGTTACATACAAGTAAGAAACAACCAAGATGAGGAACAGCCATGTTTGTCAAAATCATGATCACTGAACTATTTTTTTAAATCTTTTTCTGTTGTTATATTTAATTCAAAGAAAGAAAGTCTCTAGTCTATCTTTGGAAAACACTTAAGTCTTGTAGCAAATCAAGCAGATAATTTTGAAACTGGAACTGCTGACTATCTGCCTTGGTCTGTGTGATAAATCAGGCACTAGCTTTCTATTGGCAGACAGGTAATGCAGACAGTATCCAGAGAGAAAGGAAATGGGTATGTTCAAATCCGCAAAAGAAACCAAGTTGAGCAAATGACAACATTCTGATCCCTCTATTTCTAACATCCCCCAGTAGTTAATTAAGTTGTCAGAGAGGTATATTAACTCATTCAGGAGAAAAACATCTCAAATGTTACCTTGAATGAAATCAGGACCAGCTATGTAAGTTACTGCACCCTAGTTAAATGAATCGCTTGTCCAAAAATAGTTAAGAACCTCAAGATCACAACAGCAGACCATTAAACCAAATGCGGGGCCCTCTAAGTGAGGCCTCTTATGACTATTATGATCTTACAGCCACAAAGTCAGCCCTCAATGAAATAGTTTATCTTCCTATGCTTCAACCTTGCCACAAACACTGGCCTCCTTTGGTTTGTGTTACTTAATCAATCTTTGACAAACTGATCTCTAAAACAAGGGTTGCAGACGGGTATCTGCTGGTTGTAGTTGACCCAGAGACATGTTTTGTTCATCATTGCTTTTACAATGAGCCATTTTCACCCCTTACATTACCTGCCTCACCCTGTTAACATTTGAGTTTGCCACCAATAAAATTGTAATGGAGATCTTTAGCCAGCATTCCCTGCTCTTAATAGCAGTGCAAATAATAATAGTAAAAGCAGCATGCTAATACAGCTATATGGATCTTAAGAAAATATTAGTTCAAGCACAGATACATTAATAGTACTGATGAAATCCACATTCTGTAAACTATGCTTTCTGGAAAAATTTGCATGAACTCAGTACCCCCTTTAATGAAAACCTGTTAGCAAGAAACGCCACTCTCCACTTCACCCTGTTACTTCATTGGAAAAACCTCAGAAATTCACTAAGATGCTGAGCCATTTACATTTCTGAAATCAAATTAAAAGCAACTAACAATCACCAAAGGGGAGGAGGTGGGGGTGGGGAGAAACACAAGTATAATTAAAAGAAATTGAAATGACTCTCAGAAGCAAATGTGATGAATGGAAAATAGTAACTCCCTTCATAAGCAAAATAGCTTTATCAAATATGTATGGGACAATTTACTTGATTGTTAAACATGCTGCTGATAAATTATAGTTTTCCAAAAGGACCAAATGACCTAAAAAATAATGCCCCTAAAATTTAAGAAAACATTTTTGCCAAATGTAACAATGCTTTGAGTTCAATATAGTGATTTCCTTATTGATAATCCATGTTATTTATTAAAATATAACTCTGTCTTATAACTCCATAATGGGCAGAATCAAATTGTAACCCCAATATGCAATTTTATTGGTTTCAATTTGCTAGATTGTTTTCAAGGTAGAAAGACTATGCCAATTTAATAGTAATTAGACTTAACTTCTGGGCTAAACTCACATATAAGAAAATTAACAAATCCTAGGACATTTTTGGTAAGTCATCATATTTGACTTCTTCTTCTACTTCCCAGCTAATTAAATGAAGAACTTTTAATGTTTTGGTTTATGTTGTATTTTACTGATAAAAGCTATTTGCCTTGTTTGTAGCATTTTGAAAAGAGAATGACTTGACAATTTCCTTGAATCAAACTTATACCTTGAGTCAGCCACTCTTTTTGAGATATCAGATCTATATAACTTCATATTATAGTTTTTTTTCTTAGTTCTGCCTCTACACCCAACATTGCCATTTCATTCAAAGAAATCTTTGCTAGCATGGATTAGAACTGTATTTAAGATATTACTTTTAAAATATTATTGGTACTTGTCTTACAGAGAACAGATAAGGCTACTGCAACCATTATAATAATTTTCCTGAAGCCATTGTTATAATCATCCCTTTTGTTGTTGTTAATCCTCACCCGAGGATATTTTTCAATTGATTTTTAGAGAGAGTGGAAGGGAGGGTTAGGGAGGCAGAGAGAGCAACATCAATGTGAGAGAGACACTACGACCCATTGTCTCCCACATGCACCTGATCAGGGCTGGGGATCAAGGCTGCAGCAGAGATATGTGCCCTTGGCCAGAGTTGAACCTGGGACCCTACTTCAGGCCGATGCTCTATCTACTGAACCAAACTGGCTAGGGTTTATAATCATATCATTTTAATGATGAAAAGTGTGTAAGAACTTTCGCTGAAACATTTAACTAGGTGTGTTAGATGCAGGATTTTTTTTTTAACAGAACAAAGTTAAGAAGGCACATGGTATGCCACAGAAAATAGAGAAATCTATATACCCAGAGAGAAATCTATCTCATGAGGATAAAATTCAGTTGGCCCAAGAAGACTGTAAATCTAGCACCATGAGCCCATATTTCTGATTTGTTTTTTCTTCATGAAGGAGTCAATGTATGATCTACTCTCCTTTCTTGATTGCTGTTTTCCTACATTGATCTCCTTTTCCAATCAGTCAATTCCATTTTATAATTTCTGTAATATCCACCTGCCCCATTGAAGAAAAAATATGACTTTGGGCTTAACCAAATGGATTAGCACCAAATAGAAAAATGCTTTGCACACATTCTATCATTAAGTAGAGCTATCAGAACAAAATGGGCCAAGAATGAGGCTGACTTTGCAACCCTGTGTTTGACTCACCTGCACAAAGGCACATGTCTGCTAAGGGTCAGGGCAAAGATTTGCCCCTATGGTCAAAGTCTGCAGTGCTTTCCATTGTGCCACACTGTCTTTCTTCAGGCTGCATGCCTGGTAGGCCTCTGTGCTTTAAAGTTTTATTCATAAACTAGAAGCCTGGTGCATGAAACTTCATGCACTTCAGGGTGGGTGTCTCTCAGCCCGGCCTGCCCTCCATAGTCCAGCAGCCCTCAGAGGTGGGAGGTGACCTGGTGATCAGGGGAAGGTGACATCCCATCACACCTCTGCTACTGCAATTGCCAGTAGTGCAAGCCTTGGCCAGCCCTGGTTCCCTGAGCCTCAGGCAGCTCTGGGTGGCTCGGCAGCCACTATCCAAGGCTTGCCTGTGCCTCGGGCATCAGCTGGGCAGCCATCCAAGGCTTGCCTGTGCCTCGGGACAGCCCTGGGTGGCTGGGGGGCTGAGGGGACTGGGCACCGCCATCATGTGGCTGTGGGCCCACCATCTTTGAGGGCATGGCAGTCAATTAGCATATTCCCTCCTTATTGGCTGTGGGCACCACCATCTTTGAGGGCGTGACAGTCAATTAGCATATTCCCTCCTTATTGGCTGTGGGCACCGCCATCTTTGCGACAGTGTGAGGCTCAATTAGCATATTCCCTCTTTATTAGATAGGATGACCTGGATGTTTTATTTAAGTATATTTTTTTAGCATGTGTTGAAGGCAAAGTTTATAGGACTGGGAATTCAAACTAAAAATGGCCTCCATTTCCCTCATGACTCCAAAACAAAATTAAAACTGAATCATTTTTGAATTTTAAATTCTAAATTTTAAATCAAATACCTTAAAATAAGTTGGTAACAGATTTTTTTCAAGTGTCTTTTCCATAGTATCAAAGAATTTATTCAGGTTGCATGTAATTACATAAATTTGATATTTATTAGAATCTTCTGAACTATAAGATGAATATCAACCTTTATTCTTTATATTTTTAGTGTTCATAGTATGTTTAGTATTAAGTTTAATTCTTTAAAAACAGTTATTTATTCAACAAATGTGTGTGAAGAGACATTATCCACGCAGCAATGAATGACAAATGTCCTCTCCTCAATTTGCTTATAATGATTAATAAAGTGCTTGTGTAATATTTCTTAGATAGCTAAAATACTAATTATATAGTTCTAGTCCTAAAATCTCTGGATACATGGTAGCATAGAGCATTAAATATAACATATGTGGAGAAAAATACTCACGTTTAGATATATTAAATAACAGGTATAAATACCAATCTCATGACTATCTTATATATGTAGTTTCATTTTTGTGAGTGCATTTAAAAAAATAAAATGCAAACTCCGTGTTATAACAACTTTGTCAATTAACTAATTTTACAATCTGTAATTTCATCACAAACTTTCCAAGTACTATAAACACTAGTTATTTTTTATGCCCTTTCTATGTTTTCTGCAGTGTATTCAACTTCATCATTCATTGGTAATTCTGTTTCTTGTAAATAGAGAAAAAGGAAAACCTATCAAAGCCCACTTATTTATGTAGCATGTACATGATAAAGAACATATCGAGATTTATATTAAAATAGAAACTCACATTGAATGTTTGCTTGCAGTGCTGACAGTATGCTCATGACTGTCGGTTTCAAAAACATTGTGAAGAATTTTAATGATCTGAATAGTAAATGCAACTAAAGGTGGTGAAAAAAATCTCTGGTTCTAATTTGTAAACCCCCCCTTTTTTTCCCTTTTAACCTTTTCTTTTTATTCCCTTATATTGGATTTTGTCACATATATAAATACAGTTGTGGGAAAATGTGAGATTGATTGTGTAGAACATAAAGTAAATGGATCTACGAGTCAATATGTAACTAAATAAAATATGCTTGACATATTTTTACTAAGGAAAGGCAAACTAAATAGAAACCATTAATTAATATTATACTCTTTAAATGTCTAAATATTAAGAATTATAAAAAGAAAAAAGGTTTTCAAAAATTGTATTGTGCTCTTCTGTCTTATAAGATAGTGGTAAAAAACTACAAAACAGAAACTAAGGAGAAACCTGAAGCAAAGAAAGGCTGATGCCAATGCCAAGGTTAAGAATTACCTCAAGCCCAAATGCCCAAGAAAGAAAAGCCTACTACAGCTGAAATCTTGTATTAGAGAAATTGGCAGGTATTCCAGATCCATGGAAAGCCATATGCAAGGGGAAATATTCAGCAGTTAAATCCAGGATTGTAAAAGGAGATGGTTTCTTGCTACTGTCACAAGCCAGTTACTGGTGACAAGAATGGTGGTACCCAAGTGTTTCAGTTTGGCAGTATGCCTCGTTATTATCCTACTGAAGAAAAAGCTGTTCACTCACTGCAAAAACCCTTTTGTCAGCATCTGAGAACACTGGTCGTGTCATTTCCGGGACCATTCTGTTCATCCCCACCGGTCACCACAGAGCCAAAACGTAGTTTTCCTGAAGCAGCTGAAGAAGCTTGCTACTTGGGATTGAACATCTGGTCCTCCACTTGGTTTCTTTTTGTTGAACCCAAAAGAAATTTGTCATTGCTACCTCAATCAAAATTGACCCGAAAATCTCCAAACTTCTTATTCATGTTACTTCAAGAAGAAGTCTCATAAGTCCAGCGTCCAAGAAGGTGAAATCTTTGACACAGAGAAAGAGAAATACCAGGTTAGAAAGCAGAGCAATATCCATTAGAAAGCTCTGGACTCTCAACTGATGCCAGAAATGAAAGCTGTTGCTTAGCTGTACGGCGATCTATGTTTCATGTTCTCTCTCACAATGGAGATTGTCTTCACAAATTGATCCTCTTAATTCCAACAAAGAACTCTAATTAAAGTAACTAGGACATTAAAGCATAGTATTGCTTTAAAAGCCATTCATACCATCATGTTTTCAGTTCAATATTTTTATCTCAAGATTTTGATACATGAAGCAAACTTACATTTGTCTAAAAATAATTTGTTTCACGATACCCAAGTTTCAAAAATCTTCTCTGTTCGAATTAGATAACACTTTTGTCATTGACAAGTTAGATTTCATATGCAACATATAACTAACAGAGGATGAGGAATTGTTGCTTGTAAAGTAATTATTCATATAAATAATCGCTTAGTATTATTATTTTCTACAGAAACAAAAGTGAGTTGTTGTTTTTTAAAATACAATACTACCTAGCATCATAATGCTGTTGACATATGGAGTTTTCAGTGAACCTGAATTTTATTTACTTATCGTATACCAGATGATGTGAGTGTAAAACTTAACAATTTTAAGACATTAATGTCATTTACAGAAATAAAAATAGACACTAATAGGGAAGTGTATGCGCTTCATATATAAGAAGACTTATGTTATTTAAAAATAGTAACAAATATTAAATTATTCTTGGTTTGAAGAAAAATCTGGATTCTATAGAACATGGATATCGTGCCTGAAAAACAGAGTAATGTCTGGATAATGGAGGATTCTGAGGGAGAAAGGACTGCCTAATATTTAGGAAATTATTGGAATGGGCACAGGGTTAGTTTAGTAGTGTTTCAGTTTAAAAAACTAACAACCCTGTCTAAAACTTACAGGAAAATTGACAACCAACTATCCTACCACTGGCAAAGTGATTCATTTCTCAAAGATGTCCATTGAGATATTTTGAAGCACTTAGGATTCATCAAAGTGTAGCATTTGTTATATGGGAAAATAGCCTTCAATAATAACCCTTCCCTTAAAATGGTGGCAATTGCCAAGGGCCTAATATAATTTGGCAAAAAGTGCCTTGTGTACTTCAATCAAGAGCTGATTTAATCTCATTACAAAAACTATAATGGTTTTATTGAGCTCCTATCTAGTCTGTATTGGTCTAGTCATGCTGATGGGAAATTGCTTCCTTTTTTTGTTCTTTTAACTTAAGATGTTTTAGAAAAGGAAATTAAACAAAGTTATCAAGATAATGTTGTAGTTGATTCAAACAACAAAGAAACTTTGAAGTTAAAGTGTATTAGTTGGGGAATTTCAATGAGGCTTCCATGGAGTGATTAGATGCTTTGTGCCAGTTATAGGGGGGCACCCTTCTCCCAAAGATAGAAGAACCATATTTGTTTCATATTATTTTTGACATCACCAGCAAGTTATCTTTCTGCACACAATAGCATAATTCATATAGCACAACTGTATTACATAAGGTCATTGTACACCCTTAATTGATAAGTTAACAAGCTAAAAAAAAAAAGTAACTTTGATAAATATTTATACCCTAAAATGAAAAAGTGCATACAGTGAAAAGTGAACTGTGGGAGTCGAATGCCAAGTGAGAGTGGGTTTTGAGATTTCCCTAAGAAGTTATTTCATAGTTATCCATCCGTGCAACAAGAGAAACTTGAAGAATTAGTGATTAACAGAAAAGATCCTTGTAAGTTTAGACGCTTTTGCACACAATTTTCCAGGACCCAGGGTTGGCCCACTAAGCTCCCAACTTCAGTCCCAAAATTGGCCTCGCCTCTGGAACAAATCTGGTTCATAGGTGGAAAAATATGGTTTCTCAGCATGAAATCGATCTTATTTTTGTTTGGAATGTGTAGCTGCCATAGCTAGACTTAAGATATCTTTGAAATTAAGTCTGTGTCTTATATTTCATTTTTTATGAACTCAGCACTTGCCGTACAAGAGTACCCAGTACCATATTTCCTCTGTGAAAGAAATCTTTCTCTTCTTCTTGCAATTCTCTTAGTGTTTAGGGACATATTTCTGAATCTTAGTCTTTGTGACTGGATTTCTCTTACTCATTCTTGGCTCTACTGACCCTGACAAGGACCCTGATTAGAATTATTCCTAGTTCATGAGAATTTCACTGCTTTTATCATTGAGCCACTCAGATGCAATTAACCACCTAAAATTTATTTATTGTATACTCAATAGGTTCCAGGAGTGGGCTAAAAGTAAGGGTAGAGTAATAAAAAAACACACAATGTTTTACCTATACCCTTGGGGAACACCACCTAGTGAGGAAGGCTAGCATTAAACATGTGATCAGAATGGTGATGGATGCTACAAAGAACTATGACAAAGGGCTATGGAAGTGTATGGTCAGATATCTAGCCTAGTCTGGATGATCCAGATATAGCTTCTGGTGAAAGGATGTGTGAGCAGAGACTAGAAATTGGCCAAGTGAACATGGAGAGAAGGACATATAAGCAGAAGGAAACACATCCTATCTAATAAAGAGGGAATATGCTAATTGACCATCACACCCTCACAAAGATGGTGGTGCCCACCGCCAATAAGGAGGGAATATGCTAACTGACTGCCATGCCCTCAAAGATGGCAGCACCCACAGCCACAAGATGGCGGTGCCCAGTCCCCTCAGCCCCCCAGCAGCTCAGGGCCGGTCTGAGGCACAAGCAAGCCTCAGATGGTGGCTGCCCAGCCGCCCAGGACTGGCCCAAGGCACAGGCAAACCTTGGATGTTGGCTGCCCAGCAGCCAAGGGCTGACCCGAGAGACAACCAAACTATTGAACAAGCAGACTGCATGCAGCAACCAGGCCGGCAGGGGGGTTAGTGAGGGACGACCAAACGACTGAACAGCAGGCTGTATGGGGCAACCAGGATGGTGGGGGGCTGTAAGGGGTGATCAGGCTGGCAGGGGGGAAGTTGGGAGATACCAGGCCAGCAGGTGAGGCAGTTGGGGGTGACCAGGCCAGCAGAGGGAGGGCATAAAGAGGTGACCAGGCCAGCAGGGAGGGCAGTTGGGGCAATTAGGCTGGCAGGGGGAGCAGTGAGGGGTAACTAGGCTGGCAGGGGGCGCAGTTTGGGGCAACCAGGCCATCAGAGGGGGGTAGTTGGGGGAGACCAGGCCAGTGGGAGGAGCAGTTAGGGGTGATCAGGCCGGCATAGGGGAGGCAGTTAGGGGTGACCAGGCAGGCAGGCAAGTGAGCGATTAAGAGCCAACAGCCCTCAGCCCCTCACCCAGGCTGGCCATGCCACCATCGGGGTGAGGTTCCCTGCTGTGGGGGGGGCGTGACCAGCCTGAAAACAGCCCTCAGCCCCTTACCCAGGCTGGCCACGCCCCCATGGGGTGAGGGTCCCCACTGGGGGGCTTGGCCAGCCTGCAAACAGCCATCAGACCCTCACCCAGGCTGTCCAGGCACCCCAGCAGAAACCCCATCCTGAAGGGGGTGTGTCCAACCTGAAAACAGCCCTCAGCCTCTTACCCAGGCTGGCCATGCCCCCATGGGGTGAGGGTCCCCGCTAGGAGGTGTGACCAGCCTGAAAACAGCCATCAGCCCCTCACCCAGGCTGGCCAGGCACCCCAGTGGGGACCCCCACCCCAATGGGGGCATGGCCAGCCTTCAAACAACTACAGGCCCCTCACCCAGGCCACCCCGCCCCCCAAGGGAACCCCCACCCTGATCCAGGACACCCTTCAGGGCAAACCAGCCGGCCCCACCCATGCACCAGGCCTCTATCTATACTAATAAAAGGGTAATATGCTAATTAGACTGGGAGACCTTCCAGGAGACCTTCCAAATGTTCTTCTGGACAAAGCCATGGTGGCGGGGCCGAGGTAGAGGCGGTTAGGGGCCAAGAGGGGAGGGCAATAGTGGGTGATTAGGCCGGTGGGGGGGGGGGGGGGGGACGGTGGGGATGATCAGGCCAATAGGAGGGCAGATAGGGGTGAGCAGGTTGGCAGAGGGAGCAGTTGGGGGTGATCAGGCTGGTGTGGAGGCAGTTGGGGGAGAGCAGGCCAGCATGCAGAGTGGTTAGGGGCAATCAGGCAGGCAGGCAGGTGAGCAGTTAGAAGCCAGCAGTCCCAGATTGCGAGAGGGATGTCCAACTGCCCATTTAAGCCAGATCTTATAGGGATCGGGCCTAAACCAGCAGTCAGAGATCCCCTGAGGGGTCCCAGATTGGAGAGGGTGCAGGCCGGGCTGAGGGACACCCCCCTCCCATGCATGAATTTCGTACACCAGTACACTAGTATATATATAACAGTCTAAGCAACCATCCGACTGGTTGACCGTCTGACTGTCCAGTAGCTATGACTTGCACTGACCACTAGGGGGCAGACACTCAAGGCAGGAGCTGCCGAGCTGCCGTGGCTCAGCAGCTGTGGTTCTCAGATGATGCACCCAGAACTAGAGAGGAGGGAGCCTGATTTCAGGGTGCTTCACCTGAGAACTGCCCTCTCACAATCTGGGACCCCTTGGGGGATGTTGAAGAGCCAATTCCGGCTTGATCCCCGCAGGTCTGGCTGAGGGATCTCACTGGTATACGATCTGTGCACCTGGGCTCTAGTACATATATAAAAACCTAGCAATATAAAAGGATGGTGGATTAGAGAAAATAAAAATTATGATAGCGGGACTAAATGGGGACATAACTGTCTGAATTTTCCTTATTGCCTAGGACCTCCCATACTCACCTGTGCTGACTTATTTCCAGGTATGTTCACTCCACTGTTTTCTATTACATTGGTGTCTGATGGCATGATCTGAATATCAGGTTACATTGAGGATAATCAGCAGAGAAACAGGAGTGAAAAGCAGAGAGTGGTGAGTGTCTATATTAGATTTTCAGAGTCAGGATCAGAACAATGGGTTACTTGTGCTCTGGAATATGTTCTGTTGAAGATCTATCATTGCACCTTCACTGTGAGGGATAGAGTGGGGAATAACAAAGGTTTATGAGAACTTACCATTAGTCAGTTTAAACAGCTGAAATAATCAGAGAAATTAATATACACAAGTAACTATTTTCTGTCACATTTTATTTAGAATAGAATATTTATACTTAAGTTTAATATTTATGCTAAATTTTTTAAAATGTTACTTTAAATAAAGTTAAGAATGTCAGTAAGATGTTGGGCTTGATCACATCACATTGTTTGCACATTTTTGATATTTAGAATAATATTTATGTTGTACATATTGCATGTGCCACATTGACTGGATATTCAGTATTCTTCCTTGTTCAGAAACAGGCACAAATAAGTGGGACAGAGGATGCTGCCTGAGGCATATGGGAGCTGCAGAACAATGGTGTAATTTCAATTGTTAACATGGCGAGAAAGTTAATGTAGTCTAGACGATGAATCATCTTGAAAAGGTAGTAAGGAGAGATGTTAGACAACCTCTAAAGTGAGCCCACTGATCCCTACCTTCTGCTCTGTATGCCTTTTGTAATAAACTCCCTTTGAGTATGGGTAGACCTAGTGATTCATTTCTAACAAAAAGGACATTGCAAAAATGTTGGGACTTTTTTTATAACACTAAACATGCAATTAACCAGAAGTTGCCCCACTGAATTTATGATCACACAAAATAACTGTACAAAAATATTCATAGCAACTTTCTTCATAAAAGTAAAAATGTTGATCAGTCCAAATGTCCAAAAGCAGGTGAATGATTAGACAAACAGTGTCACATATCTATCATGGGATACAAGTCAGTTATAAACAGAAAGAAAAACTGATACACAGAACTTGAATGAATCTCCAGAGAATTATGCTGAGTGAAACAAGTCAATCCCAAAAGGCTACAAACAATATAGTTCTATTTATGTAATAATTTTAAAATGAATTACAGAAATAGTGAACAGATTAGTGGGTGTCAAGGGTTAGGGTCAGAGTAGGAGGGGGAAAGAAGATGTAATGATTATAAAAGGAAAACAAGAGAGATAACTGTGTTAATGAAACTGTTTTGTATCTTGACTATGGTTGTAGATACACAAATTTATACATGTGATAAAATTGTAAGGATTTGAATTCACACTGAAATATAAGTGAAACTGGAGAAATCTGAATAAGATTTATGAATTATATCATTGTCAATGTCCTAGATGTTATATTTTAGTATAATTTTTTATGGCATTATGATTGGGGAAAGCTGGACAAAGGGTACACTTTGGGATCACTCTTAATTATTTCTTACAACTGCATGTGACTACAATTATCTCAATAAAAATTTCAATAAAAAATGATGGGATATACTTATGAGATTAGCTTACAAAATGACTTGGTTTTTCTTTCTGTCCTGGCCTCCCGTTGCCTTGCTCCAGGGAACACCAGCCGCTGTGTTATGAGTAGCCCTGTATAAAGGCCCAGACATCAAAGAGGGATATCTCTAGCCAACAGGCAGCAAAAGCCTGAGTCCCATGAACACCTAGGTAAGTTACCTTAGAAATGGATCTCCAAAGCCTGCCAACAGCCATGTGAGTCAGCGTTAGGGTCTTTCCCACCAAAAGACCTTTGTTTCTTTTTAGTTCCTTTCTCCTGGTTTTATCTTGATGCTCTTTCTAATGTTAATCAATTTAACTTCTTCAATTTTCTTTCAGAGCTCAGAACTGGGCACTGCAAAGAATATTACTTAGAAGGCAGAAACTGGCAAGCAGTTGCCAAGATATTATTTTGGTCTCCAGGACCACATTTTAAAGGCATGTGATTTTTGTGGAGCAGAAAATTCTCTTAAGTAGAGGGAGACAATGAGGACTGAAATTCAGACTACACCATGCTCCACCCACCAGGGGGAGAAGCAGGCCAGCCCCTGGGGAGGGGGGCAGTGGGCGGGGTGGAGGTGGAAAAGAGCATAGAGGGGATAAATAGTGATAGAAAAAATAAATTCAAAAATTAATTTATAAAAAGAAAGTGGCACATGTATTTTCTTTTTTTTTGATTTAGTACTTTTTATGTTTTTTAAATGTATTTTTTATTGTTGATAGTATTACAGATATCTCCCATTTCCTCCCCTTTCCTTCTCCTCCCAGCCCCTAATCCCCCTCCCCCACAGGTCTTCACTACCCTATTGTTTGTGACCATGAGCTATGCATAGCCTATCTAATAAAAGAGTAATATGCAAATTAACCACCACTCTGCTATACCCACAGCAATTCCCACCAGCCAATCAGGAGCACGTATGCAAATTAACCCAACCAAGATGGCTACGGCCACGGAGAGAGCAGGAGGCTTGCGTTTCCCTGGAAATGGAGAAAGCCAAGCTTTCCGTACACCCTGGCTGGCCCATGCCTCCACTCAAGGCTACAAAGTTTCATTTATAGAAGATAAATAAATCCCAGATACCAGGGCCTCCACTTGGATCCCTGGGGGGCGTGGCTGGCCTGCAAAGCACCACAGGCCCCTCGCCCAGGCCTCCCCATGCCCCAAGGGAACCCCCACCCTGATCCAGGACACCCTTCAGTGCAAACCTGCTGGCCCCCACCCATGCACCAGGCCTCTATCCTATCTAATAAAAGAGTAATATGCAAATTGAACATCACTCCAACACACAAGATGGCTGCCCCCATGTGGTCAAAGATCCTGCCCCCATGTGGACACAAGATGGCTGTCACAAGATGGCCAGCAGGGGAGGGCAGTTGGGAGGGACTAGGCCTGCAAGGGAGGGCAGTTGGGGGTGACTGGGCCTGCAGGGAAGGGCAGTTGGGGGGACCCAGGCCTGCAGGGGAGAGAAGTTAGGGGCAAACAGGCTGGCAGGGGAGTGGTTAGGGGGTGATCAGGCTGGCAGGCAGAAGTGGTTAGGGGCAATCAGGAAAGCAGGCAGGAGAGCACTTGGGAGCTAGCAGTCCTGGATTGTGAGAGGGATATCTTACTGCCCGTTTAGGCCCTATCCTACTGGGTCCCAGATTGGAGAGGGTGCAGGCTGGGCTGACGGACACCTCCCCCCCATGCATGAATTTCATGCACTGGGCTTCTAGTAAGATTATAATTGTATATGAGTTCATTGGCTTATCTCTTCTCATCCCCCAAACCCCACATTGAGGTATGTCAGTCTGTTCCATGCCTTCCTGCTTTAGGTCTTATTTGTTGATCAATTCATTTTGTTCATTAGATTCCACAAATAAGTGATATGTGATCTTTTTCTGGCTAAGCTGTGCTCCCAGTGGGGTCCCTCTTTCTGCATAGCATCAAGAAAATTCTACAAACTCTGAGGCTCTGCTTTGTCTCTGTCACATTAGGATTATCCTGTATAATAAAAGCCTAATATGCTAAGTGTCCATTCGTCTGGTCATCCGTCCAACCAATCAAAGTGTAATATGCTAATGATATGCTAAGGTCGCTCAACTGCTCACTATGACATGCACTGACCTCCAGGGGACAGACATTCGACAGATCGACCAGTTGCTATGACGTGCACTGACCACCAGGGGGCAGATGCTCCAACTGGTAGGTTAGCTTGCTGTTGAGGTCTGGCCGATAGGGACTGAGCAAGACGGGCGGGACATGCCTGGAGCCCTCCCGCAGTCCCTCCCCAGCTGGCCAACCTCCAGCATCCCTCCCTGGCCCCAATCGTGCACCAGTGGAGTCCCTTGACCTAGCCTGTGCCCTCTCGTAATCTGGGATTCCTCGGGGGATATCAGAGAGCCAGTTCCCAATCCCACAGGCCAGGTCGGGTGACCCCACTAGTGAATGAATTCGTGCATCGGTCCTCTAGTCATTTATAATATTCCTAAAATATGCACAGAGCCCCTTGAAACAAAAGAGAAGAGTTTGGGGAACAAGGTGTGTTATTTTCAGTAATAGGAAGCTAAAGAGAACATGTGTACTCTGCTCAGGTAAAAATACCCATCGTGTTTTTCCTTGGTTGGCAAGTTCTTCTTCATTTGTAATATCCCTACATTCATCATCTACGATTTCAGTAGCCTATTGAATGGCAGCCAACATGATTGGGCTTCAATGAAATTAAGCCATAATGTAAGATATTTTTAAAGCTAATTTGGCACCTCACTTTTACCAAAGCCCTATGAGTTTAGAGTTCCTCTAAGCTGAATAATGCGCTCTCATGATTTTTCTGTTGAGCAAATTTTAAACACAAGTGACAAACACATGCACAGTCAGGATATACATGAAATGTCACCTTTGAAAAGTGGTAAGGAATTTGGGTAAAAGCCGATCTGTGAGTTATACAGAAACTGAACAGCTCTCTTTCACTCATTCATTCATTCATTCACCATCTGACCTTATTTTTATGAAAGATGCTCTGACTGTGGAACCAAACTTTTCCCTCTGTGCTCTCGCCAAAAGATCGTGCAAAGGTTTCTGGGCAATGATTAATTTGATATGACTGTGCAATGATTAAAATGGATTCATATCAGCTTTCTTTGAGTTTAAAATGTGGCATAGTTTTACTTTTACTAAATCGTTACTGTAAGCATTTAATTTCTTCAACTTCTAAATGTTAGGCAACTTAATTATTATATCATCTCTGCTATGTCTTGAAAAATGTGTCATAAAAAATATTGAATTTTGCCCAGCCCGCATGGCTCAGTGGTTGAGTGTCGACCTATGAACCAGGAGGTCATGGTTCAATTCCTGGGTGGGACACATGCCGGGGTTGTGGGTTCGATCCCCAATGTGAAGTGTGCAGGAGGCAGCCGGTCAATGATTCTCTCTCAAAATTGATGTTTCTGGCTCTCTCCCTCTCCCTTCCTTTCTGAAATCAATAAAAATATATGTTTTAAATAGAATTTTGAAAAATATCATTCTAATCTCTGATGTGTATTATTTGAAATATTTGATTTGTGAAACAGATAAGATGTCATTTTATATTTTATTATAATTTAAGTAATTTATTAAAAATAAATAAATATAAATGGGAAATGAGGTAATCATTGAGAGTAAAATGTTTTCCAAACACAGAATATAATATAGTTCCTTCAAAATAGGTGGTTTCATCCTTCTCAATTAAAGAAGCATATTCTTTCTTATAAACATCTAGCTTTTCAAAATAATGTATGTAGCAGACAAAAATGTGTACACATAGAGCTTTCAAAGTTTTTGTGGACTTTTATTTATAAATATATGCAAGCATTTTTTTCTGTATTTTTTTCTTGTTGGCCAATTGTAAACTGATCACTTACAGTTGTACTTGAGTGCTTAGTGACCAGAAAATTTACAAATGCTGCTGCCGCCAGAGAAAATGAAAGTGCACAAGCAGATTGAAGGAAATCCTACAGGCAAAAATTAGCCATCATTAGTTATCCCTGCTAATACTGCAGAAAATTGGAATGCTTGCCTCACTGAGAATTGGAAAACATTTCTGAAGTTTATTTAGAACAACCCAAAAGACATTTATATATACACAGATAAAATCATTTTATGACATTGTGGTGTTATACTTTGCAACTATATTTTAAAATTTATTTATACAAAATAGGTGTAAGATTTTTAAAAATTTTATACTTTTTATTTGCATTTTATGACTATATGCTTAAAATCCTATACAGAGGCAAACATTTTAGGACAAAAATGCTAGAATTAATTACTAGTTCTATTTACAATAGTCCTTCAGTAATACAATTGTCATATTGCTTTTCATATTACTGTCACAAAATTGTTACAATTAAGATCTTTCCTCTGAATATGTTTTTTTCTCTAAATTATCAAAAAACTTCTGCACAATCAGTTTTCTTGGTAGATTGCTTAATTTGGAATTACAATTTAAGACTGAGTTGGAGAATGTATTTATTGAATACATACTATACTCAACAGTATTACTTTAGGTCTTATGAAGAATTTAGAAATAAATTAGAGGAAGTATATTATCTAGTGAGAGAGACATATATATCAATAATCAAAACCCCAAGCAGAATGTTGTAAATGTTTTAATGGAAGTAAATGCATTCTGACAATGTTAAGAAATCAATTACTCTATGTTGGTTCATGCATTTCCTTCATCTTTGTAAGTTCTGCTTTTGTCATGTAATGGCTTCCCTCTGTCTTAGACCTCTCTTTCTCTGTATTTGAGAATAAAAGAGAGAGAGAGAGAGAGAGAGAGAGAGAGAGAGAGAGAGAGAGCGCATTGAGGCAAAATAAATGTCGTGTTTGTGTCTTTTATTGTTTTTGTTTGGGGGGAGACAGTAATTCCTCCTATGTGTTGCTTTTTCTCCTCTCATGCCACTAATGACTATATACTTTTCTTGATATTTTCAGTGTTTACACTTACAGATGACCTTACTGTCAATATCTCTGTCAAGTACATTTCCTCAACACCTGTTATAAAATGCTACAGGCTTCCATGCACATGTAACACCATATTGGAATGATCCAGTTCATTTGACATAATGCAAATAGGTAGAGTACATGTTGCCTAACATATTTAAGCAGCATTATATTTTGATCAAGGGAGACTTTGGGAAGAGTTGGATGGCATCACATATAAAGATTATTTCAGCATGCTTAGTATTGAAACTAATTGACCAAAGAGATGCTATTTTTTTTTAAAAAGCCCTTCTTAGTTAAAGATAATCCTGACACATATGATAAAAGTTGTATAACTAAATTAGAGTTTTCACATAGCCATCACATATATTTCCATAAATATAAGTGGGTAGACATATTATTTTAAAAAGATGGATATTTATTGCACTCTATTTTTTAAAGAGATTTTTATTCATAGGTTTTCTTTAAAAAATTAAAATGGGCAAAAGGAAAACATTTTTCCTTTTGAAATGTTCATCTTTGAAGCATGTCCCATGTACACAGAAACCATGAAGCACTTAGCAGGATAGTATGGAGCTGATTAAAAATTCTTGCAGCCATTGATTTCTCACACTGTTAGTGTGGAACAAAGTCTGCTTCATATAGAGTAGAAAGAAATTTCAGATTAATAAAGAACTTCATTCATTCAATAAAAATATTTTATGTGCCCACTACATGCAATGTCTTTGTGTTTGTCCTTGTTGCTTTATAAACTAAGACCCAATTTCTCTCTTCAAAGAATTTTCATTATACACACAGATATACATACTATCTGGCAAAGATTTTCTCCCAGTTTGTGCAGGCAGTGGTAACCTGAATAAGGGCACAGTGATTTGGGGAGGGAAACTTTAAAAACAAAACAACAACACTGCAAAATATTTTTTTCTTTCTTACCTTTTAGACTGTAATCACAATCCATTTTTCTTAACAACAAGGGGAGCCCAGGAGACAGGTGTGATGCTCAGGTGCATAGAAACAAATGCAGAAGACCAAGAGCCCATCCAGGCAGGCCCTGAGAATCAGAAATGCAGGCATATGAATATCTATATTGTTGCAAGTTGCAAACCACTAACATAAGCACTTATCTCAGTATTACTTTCAGATACACACTGATGCTAATTATCACCATCCTTAATAAAGACCATATGACAAACACATGCTTCCCCATAAATATTATATGTTTTCTGAGAGTAAAGCCATAATTCTTTTACTTCTGTATATAATGGTAATATATGGACCCCATTTTGGTATAGTGTTTGCTTTGTATATAACTAGATTTATTTTATTTTATTTTATTCATCTTCTTCCTGGAATAGCCTTTCACTTGTGTTGCTAAGATGTAAGCCTTCAATTTGTACTATGTTATTTCAATTGTTTATTAAAACATAAAATTTAAAAGTGTGTTGCATATAATTTTATTAAGATTTTCAGCTATAAAATGCATTGCTTAAATTATAGTTTTTTTATGCCAAGAACTTAGTATTTATCTTTTATTTACAGAGGTCTACCCAAGTAGATGGTCAATACATGTCATTTATCTAATTATTTTATAATAAATGTGTCTTGCCATCAAGTACTTATCATAAAAGGAAAACTAGCATCTACTGGAAATACACAGCACCACTGTAATATGATATGCTCCCGTTCATGGTTAGTTTTTTTGTTTTGATTGTTTAGTCTTTGAGACTTAACAAAAATGCAGGCATAACTATAATACACAGCAAATGACAAATTGAGTAGGAAGGAACATAAGTAATATTAGATTCATAAGCTGTGCTGCTATCATTGTTTATACACAGGGCTTAGACTTGATTAGGTGGCAGGGATAATGCAAATGGCATAACAAATCTCTATTAATTGGGAAAGATTTCTCAAAGGATGTAAATTTTAAATCCCCTTCTACAGGAGTGGAGGAAGAATGTTGAAGAAGAGACTCTTCCAGGTATGGTAGCTTGTTTCCATAAAGAAGTAAGAAAAATTAGGTATTTTAACAAGGAAATGCACTTTGGGAATTTAGTGGGAGACCATGAAATGTATAAGCAACACTAGAGGCAGGATGCACAAAATTCGTGCAAGAGTAGGCCTTCCTTCCCCCAGCTGCCGGCACTGGCTTCCCTCTGGCACCTGGGACCCAGGCTTTCCTCCGGCCGCCGGCTTCGTCTGGAAGGTCGTCCTGAAGGATGTCTGGAAGGACATCCGGTCTAATTAGCATTAGCATATTATGCTTTTATTATTATAGATTATTATAGATTACTGTGTATATGCTAGGACCAGAGATGAAATCATCCATTAGGGTTTGGGATGGAAGGTGGGTGGCTGCTTTGATGACAACACTATTTAAGGGAAGTAATTTGAGATGGAAAGTCCAGTAAAATGATGATAAAATGGGCAAGGGCAGGGCTAATGATCATGGTGCAGCTGCTGATAATACATACATACATACATACATACATACATACACACATGATTTATATATATGTGGATCTCAGTCTATACAATTCTTCCACTTTTTTGCTTTTAATTTTCACAAAATCTTACGTTTAAGGAAATTATTAAGACCCTTTGAAAGATAAATAAATAGGAAATTACTTATGTCACAATTCAGAGCTATGTAATGGAGAATGGAACTGAATCCAGATTTTCTGATATTTGATCAAAGGCTCTTTTTGGAGAGAAAATAGCTATGCTTGCTAATGAAGCAGCTGGGTAAGATGATTTTTCTAAGGTTGGCAATTCATTTATTTCTGTATAATGTGATTATCAGCCACAAAATGCCTTGCTGTCTTTTAGGCTTCTTAGAGT
Source organism: Cnephaeus nilssonii (assembly GCF_951640355.1). Taxonomy (NCBI): domain Eukaryota; kingdom Metazoa; phylum Chordata; class Mammalia; order Chiroptera; family Vespertilionidae; genus Cnephaeus; species Cnephaeus nilssonii. The sequence continues at coordinate 67,163,013 of NC_137081.1, read as the reverse complement.
TCTAATTTTTCTGTTGAGAAATCTGACTAGAAGAAAAGCAGGGCTATCTTAATTATCCTCTTGAAGAAAAACTTGGGACATTAATCAAATTTTGTACTTCATGAAGCTGTTTTTGCCTATTGGTATAGGGACTATTGCAAATGTATATGTTGTGCACGTTTTCACCAAGGAAAGCCTCCTCAATAGAATGACAACCTAATTGTGTTAAACGTTGATGTCAGTGGGAAGTTTGCGCAAGTGAAGACTGTGGAATCAGACCAAGCTCTTGAGTACCGATACTATAATTAGGTATTTTAACTCATGAAAGACAGAACAGTACTGATGGTTTCAGAATCTTAAATATATTACCATTTCAAGTAAAATAATGAGGTATGCCTTGAGTTGTAGTTAAATATATTGCCACTTGAGATTGTCTATATGCAACTGCATTGGAGATAAGAGAAGAGGGATTGTCATAGAAAATAGGCTAACCAACAGTTCCTACCCAGAACACTTTTATTTTTGTTCATTTTATCATCAGAATAACTGATAACTATGCTTTTAGACCCCTCCATTCAAGAGGATGATGATGGTCTTACTGATTAGGAGGGTGGCATAGAGGAGATTAGTTGTTGTCTATTCTGAGGGTGAGCTATGCCAGCCTTAAAACATTCTGTGTAGTGAGAACAGTACATGGTTATGGGTATGCAGTTCCATTCCTCATTTTCCACCGATAATTAAACCATTAAAGAAACAGTTCACAAACACCAAATTAAAAGAAGTTGACTTGGATCTTCAATGCATATAAACCATTTTGGTTTCCAACCTCAGTCCATTCAAATGGCTAAGAATCAAGTTTAATTTGATAATTGGTAGAAGAAGTGCATATTTAGGGATATCTCCCATTACTTAGACCTTTAGTTCAGTAAATATCATCTGCACATTCTGGCAGACACTATCAGCAGCGATGCCCAAATGAGAAAAACCCCCCTCGTCAGTCACACATTTACTAAATTATCTCATGAATCCACCTTACGAAGTCTAAAATAAGGCTGACTTTTTGTGCTGAGAAATAGAAAATGAACTAATTATTAAGCATGGAATGACCAAAAGTATTGGAAAAGCATTTCTTGCAAACCCAGAATTTAATAAGGCATATTGTTCATTATAAAAGATCATTGTTCTGACTTTTACAAAGTTGTGTAAGCGTGAGGACACTTGTGTTCACAATTACAGCCCTTCTGTTGTCCACCATGAATTTAATTCTGTGATACTCTTACTGAACTTTGCTTTTTATCATGAAGTAATCCGTTAATAATTTATATTTCAGTTCATTAAATCCTAAGTCTCATGATTTGCTGATTATAGAAGAAACATTTAGTAGAAAGAGAACATTCATAAATGGAATCAAAGCTGAACAAAAGAAAAAATTAAATGATATAAATGATAGGATTTTTAGCAATTCTGAAATAGTTATCTCAATATTGTTTAAAAATTGTTCTGTAATGACTCAGAGATGCTTGTCTCTTCTTATGCACAATCAAAGCTGTTTATTTTATACCAAAGTATGAGCTACAGATGATTTTTCAAGTTTTTTTTTTCTTCTAGACATTTAACAAACCTGGTCAAAAATAAGTTTGGGGAAGAGTATTTTTCTAGTTGTTGATTTAGATTAGATCTAAGGAAGCAAAGAGTAATTTATAACTTTAATTTACTAAAAGCATGTGAATTGAATATGCTGGGGTTCAATACTGATACTGTGATGTTTAATTCCAGCTGTATCTGTTTTTGTGAATGGGGATTTAAAAAGGCAAATTTGCTTACATCTTTTCTTGCTGACACTGAGGTCATTGCTTTATGGGTTTGCTTTCATTTGCTCATCTATAGTAATTTATATTTTTGGCTACTCTTGCAAAAAATCAGATGCCCTTGATCAAAACAAATATAATGCAATTGCAGCACCAGACAAAAGCTATTGTATGTGAAAAGAAGAACAAGAAGAGTAATATGGTCAGTTTCATCATAAAACATAACCAATAACATTATGATATTTAACACGGAGAAGACATTTCACACACTGTGCTTTGTTACCACACAAAAATGCCTCTGCACAAGATCTTTATAAAAGAAACAATATATTGCCTTACCGGTAACATTTCTTGCACTATATCTTTATAAAAGAAACAATATTTTGCCTTACCTGTAACTGTAAAAATGACTAAACCATTAAAAAAAAAAAGTCTAGTAATTCCTTCAAAGTAAATTTTCCACAACTTGCTATAGTGCTAATCGTAAGCATGTTATACAGTAAGTTAGCCCGAAGCGAAGTTAAGCAAGCAGATTAGGACTGTAATGTAGTATCAAGACTCATAAATCAAGCGTGCTTGCAGATTTCCTTTCACTTACTGCTCCTTCTTACAGTTCAGACAAGTCATAATTACACATCAGTAGGCATTGTGAGCAGAGGAATGAGCTACAACATAACGCACAATAAACCCTGTCATATAAAAGCAAACTGGATAAAATAACAGAAGCAATACTCCATTTTACAACATCACACTAAAGAATTACACCGCACCGTTGTGTATTATTCTGATCAATCATGAATCCATCCACAATTGACAGCTCAGTGGGTTAAAATTTGCCATTGAAGAATAGTTTCCAGTTTTTTTTTTTTTATTTTCTTGTTTGATTATACGCATTAAGCCCAAGACTGTGTGATTCTGAAAAGCCACAGGTACATAATATAACACTGCCCTTGCACACATTGCAATTAAATAAATTCTGCTAATGCTCTTTTAAAGCTTTCTTTTATTAGACATGCTTAAAATAATTCATACTGGATAAACTGTAAGTGGTTCTTTATTCATGTTTTATTAGTATTATAATTTTGAGTAATTACTCAGGTACTCTTGTTACCTTAGACCAAAGAGATGTTGACTCTGAAGTCTTTCCTGGTATTTTCAAGCTTAGATGATATTACCACTAAGCTCACAGGACCCTCCTTTGTCACTGAGTTGAGCCGAACATTGAAAATGGGATTTAATGAAACATGAGCAAATATTGGTTGTTTCAACTCTAATAAAACATTTAAAAGAACTAATAAAGGTAAGGTAATTGCTGAATGCTAATCGAAAATTGCTACTACCAGTTATATTTTATAGTTGGAACTCAGCAGGTGGTAGGGGGATATATTTTTCACATTATTCATCAAATATAATTTTGAGAGGCACCAAGGTGTTTTTACCTACTCCACATTCATAAGAATTTAATTATGGTTAATATGTTAATGATATAGGAAATACAGAGGAAATAATTTTAGAGCCAGAGAGTAAATTATCTGCCACACTGGAATTTCCTTCCAGATGTTACTGGGTCTACATTTAACTATTACTTATGTGTACATAGATGAGATCCTATTGAGAAATAAGGAGTTCACACACTACCTTTATTTTAATTACTTATTTTATTTTATTTATCTCCATAGGATATTGTTTTGTGGCTACTGGGATTTAGAGAGGAACAAAGAAATAGATGATTGGAGAGAGATCAGAAGAACTGAAGAGGTAATTTAACCCTTTGCACTCGCTTGCTTTTTTCTCGATTCCTTTATTCTAATGCTAACCGTGTCGAGTCACACTCGACATCAGAGTGCAAAAGGTTAAGCATATTTTATGCAAATGCCACTGACCTTGGAACCAGAAAGCCTGAGTTGAGACTTAAGTAGACCTAGATTCCACTATGTCCTAACAGGTCAGAGCCATGTTTTTTAAATATATTTTATTGATTTGAGAGAGGAAGGGAGAGGGAGAGAGAGAGAGAAACATCAATGATGAGAGAGAATCATTGATTGACTGCCTCCTGCATGCAGGCTTGACCTCGTACTGGGGGTCAAGCCTGCAACCCGGACATGTGCCCTTGACCGGAATCGAACCCGGGACCCCTCAGTGCACAGGCCGACGCTCTATCCACTGATCCAAAGCAGTTAGGGCCAGAGCCATATTATTTATGACTATTCACAAAACCAAACACTGTGTTTCAAGCATAGTTGTTGTTTTTTTAACATATTTTTTATTGATTTCAGAGAGGAAGAGAGAGGGAGAGAGAGATAGAAACATCAATGATGAGAGAGAATCACTGATCAGCTGCCTCCTGCATGCCCCACACTGGGGAATTAAGTCTGCAACCCGGGCATGTGCCCTGACCAGGAATCAAACCCTGACCTCCTGGTTCAAAGATTGACACTCAACCACTGAGCCACACCAGCAGGGCTCAAGCATAGTTTTGATTTTATCCAGAAAAAATTCCCTTATACCCTTCTGCTCCCAGAAGATTCTGTGCTAACCTCTCATATTGCCTGTTTACTTGTCTTTTTCTGAAGTCAAGAACTGAGTTTCAAAGGGGAAAATGGGAGACATCTTTAATACTGTCAACAACAAAATAAAATTTAAAAAATTAAAAATGAATAAATAAAAGAACTGAGTTTCATTTAACATTTTATACCCATGATTGAATGATAGAGTTGATTAGAACAAAGTTAAACCTCAAATTTTTGTTGTCTTGGATCAATAATAATGTTATTCATAGCATTTATTGATGCTGTATCATATGTCAGACAGTATGATATATGCTTTATAGACTAGATCTTATTTAATCTTCAGAAAAAATGTATATATTTTACTGTTACCATTTCAACTTTGCATTTGTGGAAATTGCCCAAGTTAATGAGGATCCGGAATCTTAATCTAGCTAACTCCAGAGGCCCTGCTGGTGACTACGCTCCACTTCCTAACATTTTGAGTCAGCCTCTTAATGAGTTATAATCTTAGCGAATTTAATTTCCCTCTCCATAAAGAGATTCCTATGAAATGGTTGAAGTCAAAGTTCAATTCTCATGCAAGTCCCATACCGGTAAGGGTGAAACCCAACAGAAACCTGTACTGAGAACACCTTAGCAGAGGGACTTGACATAGGCAGATCCACTATAGTCTCTTCTAAGAATCGATTGCATCTTTCCTTTCTGACACTGAGGACATTGTTTTTTGAGTTTACTTTTATTTATTTGTTTGTATCATCTTGATTTTGTTAAAAAGTTCTGAAAATCATACAGAACTGTCCACAGGACAATGAAACTATTTTTTTTTTTTCAGTATAAAAGGACGGGTGTTCTTTGAGTTCCATAGTTGGAGACTATAATGATTTTCATAGGATTAGCCCAGAATAATTTTATACATAATTGGCCTGTTTTACTGAAAACATGAACATTATTATGCTTTTCCAACCCAAGATAATATTTAATTGAATTTAGATAAACTAGTCCATTTAGACTGCATCAGTCAATTATGTGGGAATAAGGGTGAAAAAAATTGATATCTTGGTACTGTGCCCAAATTAAAACATTTGGTTGATCAAGTATTTAACAGCTTATCTCTTGGTTTGTTACTGTTGAAATGTGACCTGAAGGGAATGAGGGAATACACCAGTAGAACATAGAGTAGACCTAGATTTAAGAGAGGCAGAAGCCTCCAGATAATGCTCAATAGGAACTTTTAAGTGTGTATAATTAAAGTGTTTTGTACTCCTAGCATTCCATTTTAGCAAATAATTTTCACCTCTTTTCCATTTTGAAACTTTTATGATAACACTTTCTAAAACAATAAATGCTAGAAAATACTCCCTAGGAAATGGTAACTTTGTTATATACATTTTTCTTTGATTAGTTATGGTAGTGAAATTCACAAAAAGTTAGCCAAAAATTGAAAAATAAAAAGGGAAAGGAAGTCTTTATTAGGACTTACTAGAGGCCCGGTGCACGAAATTCATGCAATAGGGTACCTAGGCCAGGCAGGCGATCAGGGCTGATCTGTGGGGTGACTGGCAGGGCAATCAGGGGTCCCCCACTGGCACCCGCCTTGGCTGGCCTGTGGCCTGTGGGCTGGGGGTAGCTCCTACATTGAGCGTCTGCCCCTTGGTTGTCAGTGTGAGTCATAGCGACCAGTCGTTCCACCGTTTGGTCTATTTGCACATTAGGCTTTTATTATATAGGATTATCTACAAACCAGGAAAACAACACTTAAATAATCAAGAAGCCTACATCTCTCCTCATATGCAGGCCCACAGTTAATGTATTAGAAATTTTACTTAATACCAAGATCACAGTTTAGGTTCTGAGCTGTTTGACTCTTCTTCATTAAAGCATAGATTAAATCAATGATTTATGAATAGGCTACTTAAAAATGACAATGGATCAAGCACTCCCCAGTAAAGAAACAAAGAAGATTGTGAAGATATAAAATGTCAAAAATGCAGAAACTGAGTAAAACAGGATTTGAAACTCTTCAAACTAAGAGATGGCAGAGGGTAATTTTGTGTTTAACTTAAAATGTTGCTAACATCAGGAAGAATTACTATAAAAAGTCTTATATGAGACATCTGTTAACTTGGTCAGCCAAACTGGAAAGAAAGACTCTTTAAAATTTCTAAATAGTCATCACTTTTCAATGGCTATCTATGTGGACAACAAAAATGTATGAAATACAGTTGAAGTTCAACTCTATGAAAAAGACATATTGGCAATAGAAAAAATGACTGTTGGAATATATAGATACTGAAATAATGAGTAATTCATAGTTGATTTGCAGTTTGGAGATTATATAAGTATACACAGCCGTACAGTTAAAAAGGCTTTTTCATTCTCATTTGTTTTCTTATAAAGTGTTATTATCTAGCCTGTTTAAATAGCAACTATGCAAATTTCTCAAGCTTTATAAATGTTTCACTAAAGAATTCTTAAGCAATCAATTAATTCTTTTTTCTTCCTGATTGTCAGCAGATGAGTATCTTGTAAGAATGGTTTCTTTTTTCTTTTTTTAGGTTTGATTTCTGTAGAACTCTAAATGCATTTGCAGTAGAAATATTTTGGACAGAATGGAAATAGTAGATTATATGAAAGGAATTGTTTTGTCCCTGGGGAAGGTTAACTCTTTCTTTTTTCTACCTCCTCTCTTTTTCATAGCTGAAATCCAGTGAAGAGAAAACATAGGATAACAACTGTGGTAGGAAAACTTGGTTTAGTAAGAATTACTTAGTATGTATTGACTATACATAGTAGGCTTTTGACATTCTACTAGTCTCAAACTGCCTCCAACGTCTATTAATATAAATATCTATAGGTGCAGAAGACTGGAATTTAATCTTTAAAATGTAGAATCTAAATTTTAGAAGGAATATTTGATTGTCAAAATTTATAGGTGACATTTACAGCTATGAGCCCGAAACTCTGCTGGCCTCACCTTGATGAATCTCTGAAAAGCTGCCCCACTGTAAACGTGAGAGAGCACTCAGCAAGTGGCAGCTAGACTTGACACACACTGGGACAATTGCTGAGTGGCCTCATATGCAGCACTGGCCTGGCACTGAATTTGAATGTGTATCAATCTGGTGAACACCACTTGCTCATATCTGGTGATGCACTGAGAATCTACTTCATGCAACTTGAGTACTTCCAGAGGCTTTATTATTATTATTATTATCATCTTGTTATTATTTTTTTGTTAATCCTCACCTGAAGATATTTTTCCATTGATTTTTAGAGAAAATGGAAGGGGGAATGAGAGAGAGAGAGAGAGAGAGAGAGAGAGAGAGATTGAGAGAGAGAGAGAGAGAGAGATTGAGAGAGAAAGAGAGACGTCGATTGGTTGCCTCCTGCTCGGGCAACCTAAGTACGTGTCCTTGACCGAAATCTAATTTGGCTGGTCCCAGGGATGATACTCTCTTCACTGAGCCAAACCAGCTAGTGTTTGCCAGAGGCTTTTTAAGTGACTGAGTTTAACATGCAGCTGACAAGCGAAAGCAGGCAGAGGCAAAGCTTGGGGTTCATTGGGGCATTTGAGGACCTACCCTGAGCCCAGTGCTGGGAAAAGTCAGCCTTGGTGCATGACTTGGTCCTTCTTGCACATACCCAAGGCCAGAACTATGGATCATTTTGTGGTTCCAAACAGGTTGCCCAAGGCCAGTCACAGGCAGCATCTGATATTGGCCTGCACCAGCTTCTCTCTCAAGAGGCCCAAGAACAAATACACCCAGCAGTCAGCTTCAGACAACATCAGAGCAGGATTCAATTAGCTTTGCAAGTGCATATCTAAAGGTAGGTCTTGTCAGGCACCAGTCAACAAATTAGGCAATCTGGACAAAATGGATAAATTCATAGAAACATACACTCTTCAAAAACGGAATCAGGAAAAATCAGAAAATCTGAATAGATCAATTACAATTAATGAAATTGAAGTAGTAATTTAAAAAAAAAAACAACTCTCAACAAACAAAAGTCCTAGAGCAATGGTTTCATAGGTGCATTTTACCAAACATTCAAAGAAGAAAAAACACTTATTCTTCTCAAACTATTCCAAAAAATTCAAGAAGATGATAGGCTCAGGCTCATTAAGGCCATCATTATCTTAATTCCAAAACCAGATAAAAACACTACAAATAAAGAAAACCATAGGCCAATGTTGCTGATGAACATAGATTCTAAAATCCTCAACAAAATATTAGCAAATTGGATCCAGCAACACATTTAAAAGATCATAGATCATGATCAAGTGGAATTTATTCCAGTCATGCAAAGATGGTACAATACTTGCAAATAATGATACACCACATTAAAAAAAATGAAAGATAAAATTACATGATCAAATTAACAGATGCAGGGAAAGCATTTAATAAAACTAGCACCTATGTATGATAGAATTTCTCAGCATAATGGGAATAGAGGGAACGTACTTCATCATAATAAAGGCCATATTTACAAACCCACAGCCAACATCGTACTCAATGGAAAAAACTACATATGTTTTATTTAAGATCAGGAATAAGACAAGGACATCCACTTTCACCAGTGTTATTCACCATAGTACTAGAAGTCCTAGCCACTGCAATCAGAAAAGAATAATAAATAAAAGGCATACAAGTTGGAAAGAAAGAAGTAAAACTGTCATTATTTGCAGATGACATGATACTGTATATAAAGAGCTATATGTTTTGGAAATCAACCTCTTATCAGATGTATCATTGGCAAATATGTTCTCCCATGCAGTGGGCTCTCTTGTCACTTTCCTGATTGTTTCTTTTGCTGTGCAGAAGACAATTCACCAAAATGGACATACAAAGGGACAAGGGACATATGAAAAAATGCTCAAAGTCACTAATCATCACAGAAATGCACATCAAACAACAATGAGATATCACCTCACAACTATCATAATGGATACCATCAACAAATGACAAGTGCTGGCGAGGATGTGGAGAAAAGGGAACCCTTGAGCACTGCTGGTGGGAATGCAGACTGTTGCAGCCACTGTGGAAAACAGTATAGAGTTTCCTCAAAAAACTAAACATGGAACTCCCATTTGACCTAGTAATTCCACTTCTAGGAATATATCCTAAGAAACCAGAAACACCAATCAGAAAGAATATATGCACCCCTATGTTCATAGTAGAGAATTTAAAATAGCTAAGATTTAGACAGACCAAGTGCCCATCAGCAGATGAGTGGATTAAAAAGTGGTGGTATATTTACACAATGGAATACTATGCAGCTGTAAAAAAAGAAAGAACTCTTACCATTTGCAACAGCATGGATGGACCTGGAGAATATTATGCTAAGTGAAATAAGCCAGTCAAAGAAAGATAAGTATCATGTGATCTCATTCATATGTGGAATCTAATGAACAAAATAAATTGATGAACAAAATAGATACAGAGACATAGAAGCAGGGAACAGACTATCAAACCTCAGAGGGAAAGCGGGGGAGAGTGGGTGGGTGGGAAGATATCAACCAAAGAACTTGTGTGCATATATGCATAACCCATGGACACAGACAATAAGGTGGTGAAGGACTATAAAATATGTTATGTAAAATAAGCCAGTCAGAGAAAGACAAGTACCATAAGATTTCACTTATTTGTGGATTCTAATGAACAAAAGAGACAAATAAATAGAAACAGACTCATAAATACAGAGCACAGACTGACAGCTGGGTGGAGGGGGAGGCACTGGGTGAAAAAGGTGAAGGGATAAAGCAAAGAAAAATAGTCTCTTAGACACAGGCAACGGTGTGGTGATTACCAGAGGGAAGGAGGAGGTAGAAGAGGGTAATGGGAGGATAAATGGTAATGGAAGGAGACTTGACTTTGGATGGTGAACACAGAATATAATATACAGATAACGTATTATAGAATTGTACACCTGAAACCTATATAATTTTATTAACCAATGGCACACCAGTAAATTCAATAAAATGTTTTGAAAAAAGCTATGAGCCTAAATGAGGCCTTTAAGGGAGGAAGTGAGTAAAGGTCTAAAGAGACTAGTGCTGTGCCATCCAGCAATATGAGCTTGGGAAAGGAAGAGAAAGTACTACGAGAATCTGAAAAGAAGCAAATAGTGAGATGGGGAAAAAATCCACAAAGTGTGGAATCCGGGAAGATGAGTGAGCAAAGTGCTTCTAGCTAAAGCATGATAGACACTGAGAACTAGGAAAAAGCAGTGTGGACATAATAGATGACCTTGACAAAGCAGTGTTTGTGGTGTTTCTAATTAAACACTTTATTCAAATGGGCTTTGGAGAAAATGGGAATGAGAAGTTTAGTGACAGCACAATTGAACAACACTCATGAGACATTTCCTCAAAAAGAGAGCAGAGTGCTAGAGCAGTAACTGAAAAAGTAGAGTTTAGAGAGAGATTAAGATGGAATCCTCTCTAATAAAATGGTAATATGCAAATTAACCATCACTCCGCTACAAAGCCACGCCCACCAGCCAAGCCACGCCCGCCAGCCAATCAGAGCGAGTATGCAAATTAACCCCAATCCAAGATGGCTACAGCCACAGAGAGCAAGGTTTCCCAGGTAACAGAGCAAGCCAAGCTTTCCATAGCCGTTGCAGGCCTAAGCCTCCACTCAAGCTACAAAGTTTCAATTGTAGAAGGTAAACAAATTGAAACAAATGGCGGCAGAATGGAGCTTGAGAGAGCAGGCCAGGGTTGCCGACGGCAACAGGGGAAGCAAAGCTTTCTGCACACCCTGGCCGGGCTCACCCGCTTAAGGCTACAAAGTTTCAATTGTAGAAGGTGAATTAACTGCCACAGAAATGGCTGCCGCCCCAGAAATGGCTGCCGCCTCAGGCTACAAAGTTTCAATTGTAGAAGGAAAATAAATTCCAGATACCAGGGCCTCCCCTTGGGTTGCCAGGAGGCGTGGCCGGCCTGCAAACCACCACAGGCCCCTCGCTCAGGCCGCCCCACACCCCAAGGGAACCCCCACCCTTATCTGTGACACCCTTCAGGGCAAACCAGCTGGCCCCCACCCCTATACCAGGCCTCTATCCTATCTAATAAAAGAGTAATATGCAGATTGATCATCACTGCAACACACAATATAGCTGCCCCCATGTGGTCAAAGATCCTGCCCCCATGTGGACACAAGATGGCCACTACAAGATGGCCAGCAGGAGAGGGCAGTTGGGAGGCACCCGGCCTGCAAGGGAGGGCAGTTGAGAGGGACCAGGCTTGCAAGGGAGGGCAGTTGGAGGTGATCAACCCTGCAGGAGAGGGCAGTTAGGGGTGACCAGGCTGGCAGAGGAGGGAAGTTGGGGGCAAACAGGCTGGCAGGGGAGCAGTTAAGCATCAACCAGGCTGGCAGCAGAGTTGTTAGGGGGTGATCAGGCTGGCAGGCAGAAGCGGTTAGGGGCAATCAGGAAGGCAGGCAGGCAAGCAGTTGGGAGTCAGCAGTCCTGGATTGTGGGAGGGATGTCCGACTGCCCATTTAGGCCTGATCCTGGTGGGATCGGGCCTAAACGGGCAGTCGGACATCCCTCCAGGAGTCCCAGATTGGAGAGGGTACAGGCTGGGCTGAGGGACAACCCCCCGCCGTGCACGAATTTCGTGCACCGGGCTTCTAGTAAATAATAATATTTTATATAGTGATGGGAGTATGTAGAGAGAGAAGAGCTGATGTTTGTAGGAAAGAACTGATGGTATGATACACTGGAGTGAAAGAGGATTGGGCCTAGTATACAAATGGAAATGTTGGCTTTAGATGGGAACACTGGTTACCTATGTATGTGTCTGTGTCTATGTCTGTGTCTGTGTCTGTGTCTATCTATATCTGTATGGCTCTATCCACACATGACCATCTATAACACACATAATATTACTAGCAATGGACTATATGGTTTCAGTTGTAAGCTAGGTAGATGTGGTATTTGAAGTTTGTGAAAATTTCCAAGTTTTCGGTGCAATGAGATGCCTGGTAATCAGTTGAATGTGGGATTGTGGGGAAGGTGTTGGGGTTATGAGTAGCAAGAAGGATGTAGTAATCTAGGAAAGTGAGATGAGAAAAGCAAAGCATATTTGTCTGAAAACATTAAGGCTCTTGTGTATGAATTTAAAGCAAGAACGAGTAGCAGGTTGTATGATTTTATCCAGTGATGGGTAGGCATGGAGCAGGGAGAGAGTTGAATTGACCCACCATTGTGGTTCACCAGTGTACAATAAAGCAGAAAGAGAGTCAAGGATGTAAGCAAGGGAGTGATTACTCTGATTAGCTTTGGGAAATCAAGCTAGTAAGGAGTGGTGTGATCGATTACAACATCTTCCCAAGTCTTCCTAAGTGGTATCCTTGGTTTCTTTCACTCCTTCCTCTTTCTCCTCTATGCTGCCCCAAGTTATCTGTGCTACAACATAGTGTAGATTTGCTCATTCCTCTCTCTCTCTCTCTCTCTCTCTCTCTCTCTCTCTCTCTCTCTCAGGAATCTTCAAAGTCTACCCATTGTACTGAGGAGAAAGTGTAAATGTCTAGCATGACCTTAAACTCCAGCTTCAGCTTGCACATCACTTCCCTTTGCCTGGTTCATTCTCATCCATAACCAATTATGACATGTTTTTTTAAACATGTTCTTTTGATATATTGTTCTCTTTCTTTGAAGGGTCTTTCTCTCATGCTTCCAGCTTCTATTTATAAAAAAAAAAAAAAAAAAAAAACCACAAAAAAAAAAACACAAACAAACAGAAAAAAACAAAGAGAATTCACTACTTTGTAAAACTTTTCTCATATTTTCTCAAGGCTCAGATAATTCTTCTTCCTTTATTTCCATTGCACCTGGTTAACATCTTTTAAGAAACTGATTTTGTATGATAATCAAGTATTATCATGTCTGAATCCCCAGAAATTGAACTTTTAAAACTATGAAATGGATACTATTAAAATTTTCATTCCCGTGACTCAACTATTTTTTGGCTTATAATTCTCAGTAGGAATTTTTATGAGTGGATACATGAACAAACAAACAAACTGAAGAGGCAACATAGGGTGATGGTAAATGTCCTTATCTCTTCAGTAGAAAATGGAGGAGTTTTAATTTAATGTGATAGATTGGGATCTTAATCCAAAGAAAAGAAAATATAAACAAAATATCAAAAGCCTGAAAATTCTATTTGGGTGCCATAATATCTAAGAGGAAAAAGAGGAGTGTCAATTCTAAAGGTAACTAAATCACACCTGGGAAGTTAGTGGAGAATTATATCTCTGGCAGCATCCTCGTAGCTATTACCACTTTAAGTTGCTGTTATACCCTCATGCAATGAGACCTGTCAATTTTCCAAGGTTGTTTTAACATCCGGATACCATGTCCTTGAGGACCTATGTGGCTATCTGTCTGGTCAGCTGGCAACACTCACGTGTTTTTTGTTTATTTGTTTTTATTACAGTGCCTCCCATCCACTGTTCCTCAGTTTCCCTTCAGAAAAATGGTGGTGGTGATTTCTGTTCTACTACAATAGTTGGATAATATTAGTAAGACCATGGATATGAATGTCTTGGGAAAATCCCCAATAAATACAAGACATTATTAATGGTCTGAAATGAGATAGAATATCTAAAATATTAGTTGTTTTGTGAGACATGGAAAGCTAGGCATGCTCTGGCTTTATTTCCTTTATAAGTGATTGAAAATTTAACGGGGAAAGTAAATATTTATGTAAAATCTTTTACTTTAGTCCAAAAATGCACCCAGAGGGGGAAATGAATAATTTCAAGATATTGAATAACTCTGGAAAATCTGGTAACAGCACTAATGATTGGAATGTTCCCACGATGTCAGTCATGGTTTTTATTTTTTTATTTTTTATGGCATAAGAACCAGTGAGCTAACAACAAATTGAAAGCTTTTCTTAAATAAGGGAGAGTTTAAGCTTTGGAAAAAAAAATAGGTTACTACATATAGATGAAATAACCTAAGCAAAACCTAACCAGAAAGCAAGTCAGGGAAGGGAGGTGCAGAGGGGATAGAAAGATGTTTTCAAAAGCTGGGGAATTGAAAGGAACAGAGGTTGAGACAAATGAGCTAAATTACCCAAGCAAAACCATTCAGTTCTCTAGGCCTGCGAAGTCTTGAAGAAAATATAGTCATCTGAAACACACCGCTCTGCCTGTGATTCTGTCTCTAGTCATCATTAGGAAGTTATGTGCGGTAATTGCAGGCTAAACTTTTGTATGCTAGTTGAAAGAGCTCTGACCAACTAGTTTTGAACCTATAATCTAGTTGTTTAAGGACTTCTCACTATGGCTGGCATATATTTGAGTAAAATCCATGATTATGTCCCTGGAATGTAGCATTTTCAATCTATAGTCTTTTAATTAGTCTTTGATATGGCTATATATCTAAAAATGGCAGGAGGCAAAGCAAGGAAAAGGAAATAATGGCATTTTTTTCTGAAAAAAAATAAAACATTTATTATGTATTAGGGAGAGACATAGAGCAAACAAAATATTTAAAGGGATTGGTTCTCATTAGGAAATTATGTTTAGAGGGAGTTATAAAAGAAAATACTTAAGCTCGAAATCACAGGCACACGGTTTTTTAAATACATTTATTTTCCTGCATGAAATCTTAAGAGAATTTGATGTCATTTGATTAAGGGGAGGAGAACCTGTATGCAGAAGGGGTTTTCAATTATAAAACATGCAACTTCTGCTAGACCCTATGCTGTAACTCTGTCTTCTAAATGGGATTGCCTCAAAACAAAATTTATCAAATATGGCCACAGCAAGGGCTCATTTGTTAACCACCGTGTCTCAAAATATATTGAATTAATTACAAACATTTAAAATTGAGAGATTTCACATTTTTAAAATTTTTTTTGAAAATTCCAGAAGAAAAAAAAAAGTAAGAGCTGGCATCAGCAAACACATTGTTTCTCGGCAGCAAGTAAATGAGTTTCATTGCCTTTCAATGAGGTATTCATTCCCCTGATCCCTGGGATCTTCCTCACACTTGGTGTTATAGCAACTTCATTCATCTAAGTTTTCTGAAAAGCACCTGTTGGCCTCCGAGTTTGAAACTGCTCTGAATAGAGTCCTGACCACCTTTGACAAAATTTGACTTTAAATCTCATGTCATAATGTTGAAACTTCTTTCATATAATGAGGACTCAGTGAAGCTACAGAAATAAGAGTAAAATTTTATGTATCAACTAGAGGCCCAGTGCACAACATTTGTGCACTGAGTCCCTCAGCTGGGCCTGCACCCTCTTGCAGTCTGGGACCCCTTTGGGGATGTCCGCCTGCCGGCTTAGGCCCGATCCCTGACATATCCCTCTGGCAATCAGGGGCTCTCATAATCCGGGACCCCTTGCTCCTTACTGCCTGCTTGCAGGAGAGGCGGGAGAGGCTCTCGCCACCACCGCTGCATTCGCCAGCTGTGAGCCTGGCTTCTGGCTGAGTCGCACTCCCCCTGTGGGAGCGCACTAATCACCAGGGGGAGATCCTGCATTGAGCATCTGCCCCCTGGTGGTCAGTGCACATCATAGCAATCGGTCATTCTGCTGTTCGGTTGATTTTCATATTACATTTTTTGTTATATAGGATTATAATTGGAACCACCACTGAAAGAATGACTTAGTATTTTAATCATATCAATAGTTATTTCTTAAGCAGAAATGAGAGGTTAATTCAGGTTACTTAATGTAAGAGTATTTTTATTTACTAAAAGAACAAAAATAAAATCAAAGTCAAAATTAGATTAGCACATGGCAATAAAAAAAAGGATCATTTAGACATAAGAAATAGGAAGCTATTAAAAATGGTGAGAGGAAAACAAAGAAAACATCTTAATAAGATACATTTTTAAAGATACCTGTATCAAAATCTAGACAGAATGTTCTCAAACAAATAGCATAGATTTGAAAATAGCTTCAATACCGTTTCTAAATAAAATAAAGCAGATATTTAGAAATATAAAATGATCACATGTTATTTTTTCCCATTTGAACCAGATTTCTTGGATTAAATTGCTATTTAAGTTGAATTTGATAAAGATAAAATCTATAAATGCATGCAGAATATATTCATAATACTATTGCACCTTGCGGAAAAGTAGATGAAGTAGATAATATGATATTTTTTATTGGACCAATAAATAAAAGGCAATTCTCAAGCCCCAAAGTCTCAAGTACATTTTCACTTAAAATGAACACACTCATGAAGCATTTTATTGCAACATTTCCTTTTGGGATATATAGGTAAATGGCTGCAAGAATGTGAAAGTGAGTTATAAACTGTAAAGCTCCATTTAAAAATTCTTCCTGTTTCTAGCATACAGCTGGACCCATTGTGACTTCTGTGTGTCATGACTAACATCTATCTTACAGAATTAAAATGAGTTACAAGAGAAAGGACCAGTAAATATTCCATCCCATGAGAGAAATGATTGAACATATACTATGACAAAATTGTTGAATTAGCAGTAATATTAATAAATACAATTATATGCTCATAATAGTAATTTGCATAATTATTATACAGTTATACTTTCAGTTACATACTTGTATTTATAATAGCTAACGTTTATTGAGTGTTAACCATATGCCAATAAGTACTTTAAAAGTATGAACTAATCTAATCCTTAAACCCAGTCTAGGAGTTTAAAACTATTATTTGCATTCTAAAGATGAGGAAACTGAGGCAAAGAGAGGTTAAATAACTTCTTTGCTTTCACACAACTAGGAGGTGGCAGAGTTGAGATTTGAACCTAACCAATCTGCCTCCCGATTGATTTGATGGAAACTCTCAAGGCTGGGACAATGCTTTTGATGATGATAAATCCATGTTCTACCTATCTCAATGTGTGTGCCTTTGTCAAACTCCTTAACTTTTCTATATCAGAGTTTCCTCTTACAGGTAATAAAAGCAAGTCCATAGGTTTGCAAAAATTATTAAGTTAACATTTAGAAAGCATGTGGCAGTATATGTGGACGTAGGTGCTCAAGAATAGGGTGTGAGTTATTGTTAATATTATAGTTTATGAACAATGTTCAAATGATCATTTGTAACCATAGTAATTAGTAGGCACCTAGTATAATAATCCTAATATATAAAAAACCAGGGCCATCACAACCAAAACAACCAGACAGATGACCAAACAGCAGGCTGCGTGGGGCAACAAGGCCTGCAGGGAGGTTAGTGAGGGATGACCAAATGACTGAACAGCAGGCTGTGTGGGCGACGAGGCCAGCAGGGGGGCAGTTAGGGGTGACCAGGCCAGCAAGGGGGCAGTTGTGGATGACCAGGGCCAGCAGGGGGCAGTTGGGGATGACCAGGGCCAGCAGGGGGCAGTTGGGGGGGGGGACCAGGACTGCAGGGAAGGGCAGTTGTGGGGGACCAAGCCTGCAGGGAAGGAAAGTTGGGGGGGACCAGGACTGCAGGGAAGGGCAGTTGTGGGGGACCAGGCCTGCAGGGAAGGGCAGTTTGGAGGGACCAGGCCTGCTTGGGAGGGCAGTTGGGGGCGACCAGGCCTGCATGGAGGGCAGTTAGGGGTGACCAGGCCTGCAGGGGAGGGCAGTTGGCGGGGACCAGGACTACAGGGCAGGGCAGTTGTGGGGGACCAGGCCTGCAGGGGAGGGCAGTTGGGGGGGACCAGGACTGCAGGGCAGGCAGTTGTGGGGGACCAGGCCTGCAGGGAAGGGCAGTTTGGAGGGACCAGGCCTGCTTGGGAGGGCAGTTGGGGGCGACCAGGCCTGCAGGGAGGGCACTTGGGGGGAACCAGGCCTGCATGGAGGGCAGTTAGGGGTGACCAGGCCTGCAGGGGAGGGCAGTTGGGGGGGACCAGGACTACAGGGCAGGGCAGTTGTGGGGGACCAGGCCTGCAGGGGAGGGCAGTTGGGGGGGACCAGGACTGCAGGGCAGGCAGTTGTGGGGGACCAGGCCTGCAGGGAAGGGAAGTTGGGGGGGACCATGCCTGCTTGGGAGGGCAGTTGGGAGGGACCAGGCCTGCTTGGGAGGGCAGTTGGGAGCGACCAGGCCTGCAGGGGAGGGCAGTTGGGGGGAACCAGGCCTGCATGGAGGGCAGTTAGGGGTGACCAGGCCTGCCGGGAAGGGCAGTTGGGGGGGGGACCAGGACTGAAGGGGAGGGAAGTTGTGGGGGACCAGGCCTGCAGGGGAGGACAGTTAGGGACGACCAGGCCGGCAGGGGAGGGCAGTTAGGGGCAATCGGGCTGGCAGAGAAGCAGTTAGGCGTCGATCAGGCTGGCAGGGGAGTGGTTAGGGGGTGATCAGGCTGGCAGGCAGAAGCAGTTAGGGGCAATCAGGCAGGCAGGCAGGCGAGTGGTTGGGAGCCAGCAGTCCTGGATTGTGAGAGGGATGTCCGACTGCCCTCGAGGGGTCCCAGATTGGAGAGGGTGCAGGCTGGATTGAGGGACACCGCCCCCCCGTGCATGAATTTCATGCACCAGGCTTCTAGTCTATATAATAAAAGCCTAAGCAGCTGTTAAGATGGAATGACCAGAACAACCAATTGCTATGATGTGCACTGACCACCAAAGGACAAATGCTCAACACAGGGGCTGCTCCCTAGTGGTCAGTGTGCTCCCACAGCGGGAGCACCACTCAGCCAGAAGCCGGGCTCATGGCTGGCGAGCACAGCAGCGGTGGCGGGAGTCCCCCCCCCCCCCCCCCCCCGCCTCTGTGGCAGCACTAAGGAACAGCAAGCCAAGCAGTAAGGAGCAGTGAGCAGGCAGGCAGTAAGGAGCGAGGGGTCCCGGACTGTGAGAGGGTGCAGGCCAAGTTGAGGGACTCCCCCCACCCCCACCCAGTGCATTAATCTCCTGCACTGGGCCTCTAATAATAGAATAATAGGAGAAAGCATATGAAAAAAGTTCAACCTTCTTGTAAGGAATATAGTGGTTTGGGGTTTATTAAATTAACACATTTTTAACAATAACATCTATTTTGATTTAGGTAAGAAGTTTACTCTAATACGTTGCCAGGAACAAGTCAAATGAATACCAACTTTCTGGATGATAATGTAGCTATATATTTCATAAGGCAGAAAAGAACATAGTCACTGACCCAGTAATTCTATTACTTAAGGAAATAATCAAAGAGCTGTAGAAATATTTTTTCATTTCAATGTTGTTTATGATAAAAAAAAACCTCAAGCAGCTTAAATATCTAACTTGGTGAAATACATAATAGCAAAATTCTTACAATGGAATCTCACCGAAAGTGAGATTGACCTTTTGACACAAAAATGTGTGTGTAATATATTACTTCAAAAAACCACTTACAAAAATTATACATATACACAGACACACAGAGAATACATACATACATATATAACATATGCACTTGAATACATAAATACAGATATGCACACATAAGACATGTTTAAATCTCACATAAGTAAATAATATGTGTATGTATACATATGCATATATGTACATTTTTAACTATAACTGTATATAGCCTTTTATTTGGCATATATTTTATGTACTATACATACTATAAATGTATGTAGCCTTTTCTTTGTAATATATATTCTTATTCATACATATTGATTTAGCTATATGTGTGGGTATATGTTGTCAAATGATATAAACCATAGTTAACCATGATTATCTCATTATGGCAGAAAAATGATTATTTTTTATATCTTCTTTATGCTTATCTATATCTTTGAATTTTTTATAATATGTATATTGCTATATAATTAAATAAATAATGCAAATAATTTGCCTATCATGACTAAGTGACTAACACTTTGGTTCTTTGACATATGGGATCAGTGCAATTCTGATTCAGTTTTGTGCTTGGATGTAAATAAAAGTTAATTCTTCATTTTAATGAACTGTTGTGTTAATTTCCAGCAATCATTGGGCATGTTAAACTAGTCTGTCAGGGATGATCCTGTGTAAGGTAACCCTGTCCCTGCAATCGGCATACCCCTGAGAAACACCTGTGAGTACTGAGCTGTGATTCATTAGCATCTTTCCATAAGGTAAGATTTGAGAACCAGGGAAGGAGAGTTTAAGATGGACACAAAGTCCAAGTAATGAAGTACAATAAGATCCCCGCCCCCCAAAAAAATTATAATAAGTGGAGCTCTCTGGATTTATCTTAAATTGTTGCTGACTATTCTCCATTAACAACATATCATCTTTCTTTGCAGCGCATGTCATTCTTGCCTAGTGGGAACCCTAATTTGCTTTAAATCGCCAAAGTGCTCATTATGGGATGCTTAGTAGCTAGAGTTTGTACATAATTTTTGAAAATCAACCATAATTTTTCTGCCAGAGATGAACACTTGGATTCCGCAGTACACATAATCAGAGATTTACAGAAACCTAGTGAACTCTGTTTATTATACTTGCCTGGAATAGCTACAGAAAAGGTCAGAGGTCCAACGTCTTCATGCAGAGACAGATCATGTTCTAGCTGGTTCTGGGGAGTTAAAAAACAGTAGGTGATGCTTTAATGAATGGCTTATCATGTGAAACACACTGTGTGATAATAGCAGTGTTGGTAAAGCAAGAAGGGGGTTGTTTCTTCTTTTTGTGTCAGGGTTTAGTTAGGTTTACATTGCTTTAGTGCTCACTGTTCAATAGGAGCAGACAAAATGGTTCACTGGAAAGCTATTAAATTCTGCAGAGTCCTAAACAACTTTTATTTCATAAACTGGAGTGGAATTTCCATGTTATTTTATTTTGTCAATAAAAATAAATTTAAGTACTTGGGTTGAAACACTTTTGGTTTCTTGAATTATGATTTTTGTTTAGTCTTTTCTGATTGAGTTGGCTACAAGGGAAAAAATAAACACAGAACAGAAGCCTCAGGAGGCAGGAGTTTTATTGTAAAAAGCAATCTTACAGTAACCGAGAAGTTGCTAGAATGACAACAGGGATGTGCAAAGGCATCCCTTTTTTTGTGTGTGAGTGCCTTTTTCAAAACGCAGCGAACCAATGAGAAAATTTAGCTTAGCAGATCCTCCTAACCTCAGCACACTCTTTTCTCATTCAGCCAGCAAAGCAAGAATTGGCTTAAAGGCTAAAGGAACAGTTGTGTACCCGTCCCTCTCAAACTTTAATGTGCATATGAATAACATAGAGATTCTAAGTGGTCTGTGATTCTGCATTTCTAACAAGCTCCCATGATGGTGATGCTGCTGGTCCGTAGATCAATCTTGTGTAGCAAGGTGTGTGCAAGTGAACAAAAAATTAATAATTGAAAAGATAACTTCATAGAACAATAGATCAATAGAACAGAAAGCAATGAGAAGAGGTCTTAATATAATAAGAATTTACTAAATTATAAAAGTAGATGCTTAAATCAATGAGGAAAAAAAAGATCAAGTCTTTCTGTGCTGAAAAAAATTGATTAGGTCTTTGAAGCAAAGAAAATTGCATTACTGTTTCACACCGATTCCAAAGACATGGCCAGGTGTATTGAGATATTTTGTGTCAAATTCAATGCTATAAAATAAATCAAATGCTGAAACTATAAAACAGAGGCAGAACTCTAAATTGGAAAATGTATATATTTGACAATGTACCTGACAAGCTTTTTTGTATTAAAGTAATTAAAAGGTACTAGTAAGCTATGAATGTATTGGCAAGCATAATAACCCTAGTAAGAAAATTATTCTTAAAAGTTTCTATCTTCTGCCGAGACCGGTTTGGCTCAGTGGATAGAGCGTCGGTCTGCGGACTGAAGGGTCCCGGGTTCGATTCCGGTCAAGGGCATGTACATTGGTTGCGGGCACATCCCCGGTGGGGGGTGTGCAGGAGGCGGCTGGTCGATGTTTCTCTCTCATCGATGTTTCTGGCTCTCTGTCCCTCTCCCTTCCTCTCTGTGGAGAATCAATAAAATATATTTAAAAAAAAAAAAAAAAAAAAAAAGTTTCTATCTTCTGATCCAGTAATTGGAGTTATTTTAAGAAATATTGAGATATGCATATAGATTATTTCATATAGATATTAACAACAGCATAAATTATAGTATTAAAAAGTAAGTACGACCCAGATTATATAATCAGGAATAAGCTAAAAAATCTAGACGATGAAATACTATGAAGATATTGAGTGATGGTTTAAAGGAGTATATGCAATTTGCATAATTTATTTTTAAGTGTGAAGTTATCAAATTATGTAGATGTGTATTAATATGATACATGTAATATAATTATGCATAGTGTGGATGGCTGGCTAGATAGATAGTAGATATATAGATAGATACAAGCAGATACATATCCACATGGAGAAAAAAGATATTTTAAAAAATAGATTTTAAAAAATATTTTTCTCTGGTTAGTGGGATTACAGGTGATATTGATTTTTATTCTTTATCCCTTTCTATATATCCAAATTTTCTGCAACAAAAGCATTATTTTTATAGTCATCAAAGTGATCATAGTAATTTACTTTTATAAAGAAGGTTTGTGAGTCCAGAAAGACGTATTTTTCATGCCACAACAGTTTCAGTACTGACAAAACCCAGATCAGAGAAGGCACCGAGCATCCTGTGTCCTCATAGTCTATTCTCTGACCCTAAATAATGCCAAGGAGACTCCAAGGGAAAAGGCAGTGTCCAGATTCTTCTTCAGGTTTCATTCATCAGTCATAACCGTTACTAAGCATTTATGGTATATCTAGCACTTTGTGAATACATCTGTTTGTAAGAATATCCTAATGAGTGAGTGTGATAAACTATACACATTTAGGTAATAAAAGTTTTTTTTCTTTTTTTATGGTTAAAAAGTTTATTTTTTATCTTTTATAGCAATGTTTCCACTTTGAGATTTTTCTACTTTGCCTATCTAAAAACACAGCTCTGTTGAGGAAAATAGGCATCTTTGACTTAAAGAAGATGCAACATGTACATATGCTATGTATAATATTCACATACCTTTTGCAAAAAAAATATATTATTGTCCCCCATTTTACTGATTCAACATTGAGAAGTTCAAAATTATAGAGGGAAAATCTCTGTCTAGGGCTATAACCAGTATTCTTTCCTTTATATGATATACTTAATAACCAAAGAGAAGCAAGAACAAAATGATAAAGCATCCTATACAATTGTGTGTTACGGATTTGCAACCAGGTGTTTGTCTTGTTCAGCTTCTGGAGAGAGTCTGTTCTGATTTCTAAGCCTAAAGGTCCTCCGTCTGGACCATGAGTAGGGAGCAGGCATTAATTGAGTTATTTCAAGTCTGTTTTATGGCTATGGGTGTCCCCTGGGGTAAGTGCCCAATGTGTTTTGAGCACCAGTCATTAATCAAACTTCTTGCACACATTAGAGAACTAGTAAACAAATGGGAGCAAACTGTAAGTGAGGAGACTAATCACTATACAGCACTCTAATTATTTAAAAAGAGGTTAAAGAAGTCATGGAAAATGTTTCTTTAATGGGACAGATTATAAGGAAACAGGTGTGTAGCGGGAGCTCAAATAGCCTGAACATATTCTTCCTTCTGTCTCCACTGCTTTTCACCGAGCAATAGGAAACTGGTTATTTAAAAGCCACTTCGGAAAAGTACCAGCAGTATTATTTATTTTAATGTGATCAAAAAGCCATCCTTGAAAAGTGGTATTGGAAAAGTAAAAACGGCTCCAACACTGGCCTTCCTGAGACCTGAGACCAAGTAGTTTTGATCAGTTCCTTCGTCACAGCCAGAATTCTGGTTGCCTCTTTTCCGCTCTGGAAATGCTGGGCTGGTCTAGACTCTGCCCACCAGCTTCAGCAAGAACATTTTCTATTCATCTAGGGTGCTCTTAGCACTCTTATGTGCTTTATTTCTAGTAGAAAAATCTAAATTCTATCTAAACCTACAAATATTCCTGCTGTTTTCACTGACTTATCACTAAGTTGTCTAAAATATTAAACCCTTCCACTTCAGTCCAACAAACTTAGACCAAGGGGACAGTTGAAACACTGATTTGAGTATATTGCACATTAAAAAGAAAAATTACCTTTCTAAAAATATTTTAGTTTTGCAATTTTCATTTTTTAAATAATATTAAGATGTATAATTTTATTAAATTTGACTTATATTAATAGTAATGTTATATATTTATATACTAGAGGCCTGATGCACGAAATTCTTACACGGGGGGAATCCCCTCAGCCCAGCCTGCACCCTCTCCAATTGGGGACCCCTGGGGGGGATGTTCGATTGCCAGTTTAGGCCCGATTCTGGGGATCGGGCCTAATTTGGCAGTCAGACATCCCTCTCACAATCCTGGATCACTGGCTTCTAATTGCTCACCTGCCTGCCTGCCTGGTCACCCCTAACTGCCCCCCCTCCCCCTCCCTGCTGGCCTGATAGCCCCTCACTGCCTCTGTGTGCTGGCCTGATCGCCCCTAACTGCCCCCCCCCTGCAGGCCTAATCGCCCCCAACTGCCCCCCCGCTGGCCTGGTCACCCCTATTGACCCCCGCTGACCTAGTCACCCCTCACTGCCCCCCCCTGCTAGCCTAATCACCCCCAACTGTACCCCTTACTGGCCTGGTTGCCCCCAGCTGCACCTCCCCTACTGGCCTGGTCACCCCTAACTGCCCCCCCGCTGGCCTGGTCGCTTCTTACTGCCCCCCCGCTGCCAGCCTGGTCACCCCAACTGCCCCCCTCTGTCAGCCTGGTCACCCCTAACTGCCCCCCCCCTGCTGGCCTGGTTGCCCCGAACTGGCCCCCTACTGGCCTGGTCGCCCCCAACTGACTCCCCTGCCAGCCTGGTTGCCCAACACAGCCTGCTTGTTCAGTTGTTTGGTCATCTCTCACTAACCCCCCTGCTGGCCTGGTTGTAGGCAGCCATCTTGTGAAGGCATGAGGGTCAATTTACATATTACCTCTTTATTATGTAGGATAAGGATATTTTCATCAATATATAATATAACATAATGAATACTACAACATATATTAATTTATTAATTTAATAATATTTAATTAATTTTGTTCATAGAAAACTAATTTACATCATGACCAGAGTAGAGCAGCAGCTATAATCCTAGAGGAACTAATATAACGTGATTGGTTATGGAGTTAGAAATATGATTTTTAAATACTGATCTGTTATTTGTTTTAAATGTGATTTAGGAAAGTTATTTAACTTTTCTATTGTTTAACGTATTTATAAGTGTTTCTAATAATAATACCTATATGAAAGCTTTCTTGGAAGAATTAAATAAAAATGATCCCATATAATAAAAGGGTAATATCCAAATTGTCCCCAGTGGCCCACCAACTGCCCATGGCCCCTCCCCCTGGCTGGACCCCACCCATGCACGAATTCATGCACCAGGCCTCTAGTTTATAATAATTGGCATATAATAGCCTCTCAAATTATGCTAGCTACTATTCTTAATATCTTAGATCTCATGCATTATACTAGATTTCTGTGGACACACAAAAAAATAAGATATTCACTTCTACTTAGAGGAAAATAAGTTCTATCAGAGGACACAAAAACATAAACAGAATATGGTAAGTGCTGTGCTAGAGAAGTACTTGGGTCTAGGGGAGCTTAAAGTATTTACAGTGGGCCCTGCCTCAGGTCAGGGCAGTGTCTCTAAAGGAGATAACATCTCATCCTATCTAATAAAAGGGTAATATGCAAATTAACCATCACTCCATCACAAAGATGCCAGCTCCCATAGCCACAAGATGGCAGTGCCCAGTCCCCTCAGCCCCACCGGAGTCCCGCAGTCCTGGGGGGGAAGCCACTGAGAGCGGGCAGCGTGAGCGGCCTGGCAGAATGCTGCAGCGAAGAGGTAAGCATCCCGCCCCAGCCGCGGAGAGCCTCTGGGCTGCAGAGAGCGGGCTTGGAGCGGCCAGGCCGCGCAGAGATCAGAGAACCATGGGGAGTGGGCCTAAGCCGTCACAGCTCCCGGATTGGAGAGGGTGCAGTTCGGGCTGAGGGACCCACCCCCCAAGCACAAATTTTGTGCACCTGGCCTCTAGTCTGAGACTAAAAGAAAAAATAGGTTTTAGTGAGGCAAGTAAGGGATTTTGGAGTGTAAGTGGGCATATGGACTAAATGTCCAAGACTTGGGGATTGGATGTGAGAAGAAAGAGTCTCAGAATTTGGATTGGCCAGTCACATGGTGATGATGATGATATTGCCAGATGTAGGATTACTGGAGGATACTCATTTTATTAAATTTATTGGGGTGACATTGGTTAATAAATTATATAGGTTTCAAATGTACATTTCTATGATACATGGTCTATATATTGATTGGATGGTGTGCCCACCATCCAAGGTCAAATCATCTTCCATCACCATATATTTGACTCCCTCTATCCTTAACTACCGCCCCACCCCTTCCCTTTGGTAAACATACTGCTGTCTGTGTCTATGAGTTTTTATGTTTTTCTTGTTTGTCCATTTGTTGCTTTCA
This sequence comes from Cnephaeus nilssonii, assembly GCF_951640355.1. Taxonomy (NCBI): domain Eukaryota; kingdom Metazoa; phylum Chordata; class Mammalia; order Chiroptera; family Vespertilionidae; genus Cnephaeus; species Cnephaeus nilssonii. Next base: position 67,136,311 of record NC_137081.1, on the reverse strand, counting down.
GTTTTATATCTACAAATGAGTGAAATCGTATGGTTCTTAACATTTTATATCTTATTTCACTTAATTTGATATTCTCAAGGAACATCCATGTTGTCACAAATGGCAGTATTTCATCGTTTTTTATGGCTGAGTAGTATTTCATTTTATACCGTATCTTCTTTATACAATCATCTATTGAAGGACACTTTGGTTGTTTCCATATCTTGGCCACAGTGAATAATGCTGCACTAAACATAGGGGTACATATATCTTGGTGAATAAGTGTTTTCAAATGTTTTGGGTAGATACCTATAAGAGAGGTTGCTGGGTTATATGATAACTCTATTCTTAATTTTTTGAGGAACTGCCAAACTGTTGTTATTACCAGTCCTGTTGATAATAGCCATACTAACAGGTATGAGGTGCTATATCATTGTAGTTTTGATTTGCATTTCCCTGATAGCTAGTAAAGTTGAGCATCTTTTCATATATCTGTTGGCCATTTGTATGACTTTTTGGGAGAAGTGTCTACTCAGCTCCTCTGCACTTTTTAAAATTGGTTTGTTTGTTTGGTATTGAGTTGCATGAGTTCTTTACTAGTATATATTTTAGATATTAACCCCTTGTTGGAACTGTTGCTTTCAAATATCTTCTCCTATTTAGTTGGTTGTATTTGGGTTTTTTGGGTTTTTTTATGTGCAGATGCTTTTTAGATTTCTGATGAGGAAGATAAATCTACCCACAAGTCTGGGCACACTAATTTTGTTCAGCTTATGATACATTCCATTACATGTATCTAATGGCCATTAATATTTAAAATATCAGAAGTCAGTACTGGAACAGTAAATTTGACAATCTTTAAAATATTAGCAGTAGTTAAAACCACAAGAGCAGATGAGATTTTCCAGGTAAAAGTGGATGAGAAATGATATGCTAGGCCAAAACAGTTTTAGAAATCAGATAGAGTAGAGCTTCCGAACCTCAGCACTACTGATGTCTTATGCTGAATAATTTTGTTTTTGATGCAAGAGGTGATCCTGTGCAATGTGTCATGTTTGGCAGTATTCCTGATTTTACCCACTAGACTCCAGTAGCACTTTCTGCCCGCTCTGGTTGTGACCAAAATGTCTCCACACATCGTCAGATGTCTCCATACATTGTAAAATGTCCCCTGGATGAACACATCATTTCCAGTTTAGAACCACTGGAACAGAAGAGAAACTATGAAATAGACTAAGAAAAGACTTTCTGCGTGTTAGGAAGAGAACAGGTATTTACATGTTTCATAAAAATTGAAGGGGTCAATACTTTCAAAATAAAGACTATATTCATTCATTTTATTGTTTTTAAAGGCAGAAAGGTTAAAACCTGGATACTAAAAGTCATTCATTAAATAGGATTATATGAATGTCTGTGATGGAATTTGCCAGAATAAATTCAGATGAAGATGGGAGCTAGTTTATAATTGGTTAATGGAATGCTTGAATTAAAAGAGAGAAATTAGAGCCTTGGCCAGTATGGCTCAGTTGGTGGGAGTATCATTCTGTACACCAGTAATTGTGGGTTTGATTCCTGATCAGGGCACATACCTATGTTGTAGATTCAATCCTCAGTCAGGGCACTTACGGGAGGCAACCAGTGAATGTTTCTCTCTCTCTCTCTCTCTCTCTCTCTCTCTCTCTCTCTCTCTCTCTCAAATAAATGCATGTCCTGAGGTGAGGATTAAAATATGTAAGTAAGTAAGTAAGTAAGTAAGTAAATAAATTAATTAATTAAAGATATCAAAAGTAGAATATTCTTTTATGAAGTTTAAGTGAAGTTTAACTGAGATGGAAGTATAGAGAAGGAAGGTACCTGTTAGTGAGAACACAAGGACATAATGCAGCTCATTTTAATAAGAGTGAATTTGGAAACGTTAAGGATAAAGGACAAAAGGAAAAGTGATACAGCAAAGTCTGGAAGGATGGATGATCTAGAGATTAGGTGGATAGGTTGACCTGGAGCACCGTATACGTTAAGCTAAAAGAAAAAGATGGCTTATGTATTATCTTTTTCTTCATAACAAATTGTCGTAAAACTTCATGGCTTGAAATGACATCAGGTCTCTCTCAGTTTCTGTACATTAGAAACCAGATGCATCTTATCTGGCTCACTTGTTTCACGTTCTCTCACAGGCTACAGTCAAGGTGTGGGCTAGGGCTGTAGCCTTCAAAGATCATTGGGGAAGAGTGTGCTTTCAGGTTCTCTCTTGCAGTCGTTGGCAGGTTATTTCCTTGTGAGCTCTTAGATTGAAGACCTCAATTTCTAACGAGTTGGCCAAAGGTTCTTCTTAGTTCCTTGCCCTGTGGGCCTCTCTATAGGTCAGTTTACAACATGGCTATGTGCTTCATGAAAATGAGCAAAAGATACCTCAATTTTTCTATGACCTAAGAAGTGATATCTCATCTGTTCTGCCATATTCTATTTCTTAGAGGCCAGGCAAGTAATTCAGTTCATCCCACACACTAGGTGAGAAGATTACACAAGGGCCTGAATACCATGAGGCAGTGATCATTAGGAATGATATCAGGAGTGACTTCCCACAGTACAGAAATATGAACATATTTGTAAACGGGGGGAGGGTGCTTAAAGTTGAGATGGTTCATATATGATGGCCTCAAATTTATCAAATGGGTCATTCTGACAGTTACAGAGTAAGTGTTGACTAGAAGGCTAAGGAAATATATGAAAATTTAGAAAATCTGTTCAGAAAATAGAGACAGTTGACCAAGACCAAGAGCAAGTAGTCTTGAGAGTACTGGGAGATCAGCTGAAATCAAGGTCAATGAATTTGTTTGGGACCAATTCATAGAATTTTAAGCTTTTCTGTAGCAGGACTCATCATTGAAATATATGAGAAAAAAATATGCTGATTTTAGAACCAATCCATGTCTGGAACTATTTATACTAATAAAAGGGTAATATGCTAATTAGACCAGGACACCTTCCGGGAGACCTTCAGGACAAAGCCATGTTGTTAGGGCCAAGGCAGAGGTGGTTACAGGCAAGCAGGCCAGCAGGGGGGACAGTTAGGGGTGAGCAGGCTGGCAGGGGGTGCAGTTGGGGGTGAGCAGACTGGCAGGGAGGGCAGTGGGGGCAAGCAGGCTGGCAGAGGGGGCAGTTGGGGGTGAGCAGGCCAGCAGGGGGGCAGTTGGGGGTGAGCATGCCATCAGGCAGAGTGGTTAGGGCTGATCAGGCAGGTAGGCAGGCAGGTGAGCAGTTAGGAGACAGAGGTCCCAGATTGTGAGAGGGATGTCCGACTGTGGTTTAGGCAGACATCCCCTGAGGGGTCCCAGACTGGAGAGGGTGCAGGCCAGGGTGAGGGACACCCGCCCCCCCCCCATGCACAAATTTCATGCACCAGGACACTAGTGGAAGAATAAATAGCCAGGACATTGAGAGCTGGTGAGAGAGTCCTTTTGTTTGGCACCACGAGTCTAAAAAAGAAGTGAGTGGAAAGATCAATCAATGAAATGCCAGAATCAAGAGACTTTTAGGCTCTAATTGGAGAACTGAAAGTGGGAGGGAACATAATATATAGAGTTCATGGTCAAAATGATGAACACAAGAGCTCCAGAAGTTTGATCTGCAGTAAAGTGGTACTGAAAGTCAGTGGTGAGAGGAGGGCCAGGAAATATGAGTGCATTGAATTAATCAGATTGATGGAAACACAAAGTCTTAGAATAGAGAACATCTTAAGGAACTTGTTAATTGTAAATTCTTTTAGTAACTGAGAATCAATAAGATAGACCAGAAAGTATCACACAGACTTACTGATGTGTTCTTAAAAAAATGTTGATGAATAGAATAGGAAAAATTTGATTTTTTAAAATTAACAACAGGTAGTTATTGAGCGTGGAAATCATTTCTGGACTACTATTCTGGTTCCCTATCTTATCAACATGATTTTGGTAAGTCACATAAGCTAGTATTCATTTGACCTCCTTGTATAATGGGAATTATACATACCTTATCATAGAATGATGGTGATTAAGCCTATAAATCACATAGAACATGGTAGACCATTAATTCATTGTGAGATTCTTATTATTATTTATTGAAAAAAAAAGTATCAAGCATGTAGTTGAACAAAGCTATTTGGAAAATCTATTTTAATTTACAATGTTATATTATTAAACATAATATATTTTCCATGACGCTACAAGATTTTTCTATTGGATGTGGAAAGAAAGCTCTTATCACAAGTTTTCTACTGAATGTTTACAGACTGTCAGTTTGCTCATTCAGGTTGAAGTGCCTTTAGACTTTAACCAGCTGGCTGTGGAGACAGTTCTTAAGTTGAGAAAAATGTTCTACTGAAATGGGAGGGAGGGAAAACTCCCAATATTTTATGCTGTCAATCTGACATAGTATACACCTTCAGTATTAAACCCATCTCAAAAAGATAAATTTACTGTCTTAGGCAGCTTTGTTTTTGAAAATAAAACACTCTATTCTGTCCAGGTTTTTTTTTTAAGTTTTTAATATTTTATTCTGCCTTAAGTTATGCAGATCATAAATTTGCATATGGAAGATTAATTATTTTGAATATGAGCTTATTTGAAAAGGAGTGCAATATAATAAAACAAAATTATTAGTTATTATTTTTACCATTCTTTCTTCATTTACACACATCCTATTCAATAAAAATTAATTGAAGCATTAATATCAGTATACATATAGCTAGTTCTTTATGGGTCACAACCTCTTCCCCCAAAAAATAACACAGAATAGTCGTTTTGCACTGATGCATTTTCATCAGTGACACATCAGTTTTGACCAATTTTGTCTCATTTTTTGTCATGTGAAAAAACAATATATACATATATTTCCCAGGCATATTTTTCTCATGATTCTATGGATCAGAAATCCAGGTAGGCACAGAGATAATAGTTTCTGTGTGTTCCACAATTCCTGAGGACTTGAATGATTTGAAGAGTTAAAGGTAGTTCTGGTTCTTTTTTTATTTCTTCATTTGTTCTCTATAAATGAAGAAATGGTGTTGCCTAGGACTGAAATATTCTATAATACTTTTTCACTCACATGTCTTGTGCCTGGGACTGGATGTAAAGAATAGCTCTAGACTGGCTACACATCCCACTTTCCATGTAGTTTTTCCATGTGGCTATATTGGGCTTCCCCACATCATGGTGCCTTCAGGGTATCCAGATATTTTTTATAGAGTAACCTGGCTTCCTCCAGAGTGAATACTCCAAGAGGCCAAGGTACATATTGAAAGCTTAAGATCTAGTTTCAGCAGCCTTGCAGCATCACTACTGCCACAGTCACTGACCCAGGTCTGGTGTAATGTGAGGGAACACCACTTGATAAATGGAGTGATATACACTTATAAGATTCCTGCAATTAAGAGCAACTAAGAAATCCAAATGTAGGGTGTCATGTTTATGGAAGATTATAGCTCTTAGCTACCTTTCCCTACTCAGTCATGATTTCCACAGATGATTTTTTGTTTCAGCAACACACAATGCAAAGACAGTCCTCTCCACGCTATGCCCCTGATTAACCTATGGTCTGAATCCACCGGGGCATTCTTCTTAACCCAAACAGCAAATGACATTTAAAAATCAGAAGATTTCTTATAAAAATACAATTTTCTGTTTATCTTAAAAGACCAGATCAGACAACATTTGATCCACATTCTTATAAGGCAACTGAAGAGCGGTTACCTTCTCACTGGGGTTTTGCACACTCACTCCCTTCAAAGGTTTTTAATACCCAAGTACTTGTGATTGTCACTGAACTGGTTCCAGATATAGAGGGTGGGCCTAGAAAGAATACTGACCTTTCTTTAATGGCAGTGATTCTGTGTAGTCTGGAGAGTCTCAGAGCCCTGAGGACCTCTCAGGGTATCTGTGAAGTCAAAACTATCTATATATATAAAACCCTAATATGCAAATAGAACGAATGGCAGAGCAACAGAATAACTGGTTGCTATGACGTGCACTGACCACCAGGGGACGTACATGGAGCATGGTGGGCATTGGCAACAGGCGGCAGAGTGCATAACATGGCAGGCATCATCCGCGGTGGGATGGTGGAGCAGGAGAGTGGGGGCGTCAGACCAAGGTGGGGCACTGATTGCTGTCATGGGGTGAGCCTCTGGTAGTTACTGAAAATTCTTTGCTCCCATGCACTGCGGTCCCACTAGATGCTCGCATCTGCTGACCTCAGGGCTTTTCCACCTCCCCCTACTCCTGAGGGGCGATTGGGGCAGGCAGCTACCTCTCACACCCACTGCCTGCGTCGGCCCTGCTCACACCTGCTGCCAGTGCTGGAGCTGCCGCTTGCACCCACTGCTGGCACAGGCCCCAATCACTCCATGTCTTCAGTGGGTGCAAGCTGGGCTGGCACTGTCAGCATGTGGAAGAGGCGGTGGCGGGAGCAGGGCTGCTAGTTGACAGGGCACCCGGGGGGGGGGGGCACAGCAGGAGGGGCTGGGAGGGGGCATGGAGGATGGGCCAAGACCAGCACCTGTGCCCACTGCAGCCTCGCAGCCCACAGTTCCTAAGGTGCATGAACTCGTGCACTGGACCCCTAGTTTCTGTAATAATACTGATTGGTGACTTGACTTTTTCATTTTCATTATCTCACAAAAGAACAGTGGAATTTTCTAATGTGCATTAAGGAGATCTACATGACTCAGTGAACAAATATTTTCCAAATGACTGATGCATTATGTTATAAAATCATAATATATTCATTCAAAATGCATGATAGACCAATTTATATTGATGAAAGAGAGTACAATAAGTTCATTAATATTGTTTTAGATTCACATTGCAACTCAATTTTAAAAGTCTGCCACTTATTGAGTTTTATGTCAAAATATACCCAAAATTAGGTTTATAAAGTTTTAAATTACCCCTCTGTTTTCCAACTACCTATCTGTGAGAGGTCAACTTTTCTTCATATACTTCAACTGAAAAAAATATCTTAACAGATTGAATGCAGAAGCAGAGATGAGAATTCATCTGTTTTTGTCAGATGTTATATGTATTTGCAAAATGTAAGGATGCCACTCATATAAGTTTTATTTATTTTAAATAAGTCATTTTTAAATAAAATATGGAATTTATGCTAACACATATTTATTAGAAAATAAAACTTTTAAAACATCATTTTTATAACTAATGTGATAAGTGTTGATAGCTATATTTTACATAGTCAAAAGTTATTGAAGGGGGTTCATTGATAATCTCAAGAGTATAAATAGATCCTGAGTCCACATTTTTAAGAACCACTGATTCTTGGCAATGCTGATTTGGAATTCAGGGTTATCCTATATAATAAAAGGGTGATATGCAAATTGACTCTAATGGCAGAATGACCCAGAAGGACTGGTCATTATGATGCACACTGACCACCAGGGGGCAGACACTCAATACAGGAGCTCCCCCCCTGGTGGCCAGTGCACTCCCACAGGGGGAGTGCCACTCAGCCAGAAGCCAGCTCATGGCTGGCCAGCACAGCAGTGGTGGCGGGAGCCTCTCCTGCCTCCACGACAGCGCTAAGAATGTCTAACTAATGGCTTAGGCCCGCTCCCTCTGCCGTTAGTCAGACATCCCCTGAGGGCTCCTGGGCTGCCAGAGGGATGTCTGACTGCCAGTTTAGGCCCGAGGGGTTCAGACTGCAAGAAGATGCAGGCCGGGCTGAGGGGACCTCCCCGCCGAGTGTACAAATTTTTGTGCACCATGCCTCTAGTTACAAATTATTAGGAGGAAGGAGATGACTCCTTGGAACACTTTCTCCCAGGAGTTCTTCCTTCTATAAAGATGTGGCCACTTTTTAAAAAAATCTTTGTTGTTGAAAGTATTACATATGTCCCTTTTTCCCCCCATTGACCTCTTATCACCCACCCCAACTCCCCCCCACCCCCAGGCTTTCACCACCCTATTGTCAGTGACCATAGGTTATGCATATACGCATACAAGTTATTTTTTAAATCTTTATTGTTTAAAGTATACACAGGTCCTTCTTTTTTTCCCCATTATCCTCTCCCAGCCCACTCCTGTTCTCTGCCTCCCCCCTAGGCCCTCATCACCCCATTATCTGTGTCCATGGGTGATGCATATATGCATACAAGTTTTTTGGTTGATCTCTTCCCCTCCACCTTCCCCTGCCTTCCCTCTGAGAGTCAACAGTCTATTCATGCTTCTATGACTGGGTCTCTTTTTGATCATCAGTTTATTTGGTTCGTTAGAGTCCACATATAAGTGAGATCATGTGATACTTACCTTTCTCTGACTGGCTTATTTCACTCAGTATAATGCTCTCCAGTTCCATCCATGCTGTTGCAAATGGTAAGAGTTCTTTCTTTGTTATTGCCTCGTAGAATTCCATTGTTTAACTGCACCATAGTTTTTTTTTTTTTATCCACTCATCTACTTATGGGCACTTAGGCTGTTCCAACATCTTAGCTATTATAAAATGGGCTACTATGAACATAGGGGTGCAGATATTCTTCTGATTAGTACTTCAGGGTTCTTAGGATATATTCCTAGAAGTGGGATGACTGGGTCAAATGGGAGTTCCATTTTTAATTTTTTGAGCATACAATTCTTGGTGTGGCCACTTTTGAAAGACCAGCTTCATGAGAGGTATTAGAATGAAACTACAAATTCTTTCCTAACATCTTTCCCAGATGGCTGCCTAATGTTGCTTATCCTATCTAATAAAAAGGTAATGTGCAAATTGACCGTCACTCCAACACACAAGATGGCCGCCTCCATGTGGTCAAAGATGGCCACCCCCATGTGGACACAAGATAGCCGCCACAAGATGGCCAGCAAGGGAGAGCAGTTGTAGGCGATCAGGCCAGCAGGGGAGGACAGTTGGGAGGGAACAGGCTTGCAGGGGAGGGCAGTTGGGTGTGACTGGGCTGGCAGAGGAGGGCAGTTGGGGGGGACCAGGCTTACAGGAGAGAGCAGTTGGGTGGGGACCAGGCCAGCAGGGGAGGGCATTTGGGGGGGACCAAGCCTTCAGGGGAGGGCAGTTGGGGGCAACCAGGCCAGCAGAGGAGAGCAATTAAGGGCAACCAGGTCAGCAAGGGAGGACAGTTAGGGTTGACCAGTCCAGCAGGGAGGGCAGGTAGGGGCAACCAAGCCTGCAGGGGAGGGCAGTTGGGATGGACAAGGCCTGCAGGGAAGGGAAGTTGGGAGGGGCCAGGCCTGCATGCGAGGCCAGTTAGGGGGGACCAGGCCTCCAGGGGAGAGCAGTTGGGGGCACCCAGGCCATCAGGGGAGGGCAGTTGGGGGCACCCAGGCCATCAGGGGAGGACAGTTAGGGGTGACCAGGCCAGCAGAGGAGAGCGGTTAGGGGCAATCGGGTCAGCAGGGGAGAAGTTAGGTGTTGATCAGGCTAGCAGGGGAGTGGTTAGGGGGTGATCAGGCTGGCAGGCTGAAGCAGTTAGGGGCAATCAGGCAGGCAGACAGGCAAGTGGTTGGGAGCCAGCAGTCCTGGATTGTGAGAGGGCAGTCCGGCATCCCTTGAAGGGTCCCAGATTGGAGAGGGTGCAGGCTGGACTGTGGGACACCCCTCCCCATGCATGAATTTTGTGCACCAGGCCTCTAGTATGTACATAATAACCAAGATATCACAAGTGATTGACTCTTCAGAAAAAAAAGTACACTGTCATAAATAGACAAAACTTCTAAATAGAACTTCTCCTCACGAAGTTCCACCCAACTGACCTCGTTACTACTTGTGAAACTTATTCATGGCAAGATAAGTTATCAAGATAAAGATAACCAATATCAAAATGACTGACTAGTTCAGCAAAGAAAAATTCTCTATTAATATTGGCAATGATAATGTATAACCATGTATGCCAATAATAATTTCCCAAATACATATTGATTGTTAGCTTTCACTAAATTAAAGCAGATAATTTCCATTTTTGCAAATATATTTTTAATTCAATATATAAGACTATCACTCATAATTTGTAAAACTATTCACATATTAGGAAATTAAAGTGTTTTTTTTTTGTATTTGGTTGTATGTATTTTTATTATTAATTGTGTAAGTATATGTATCTTTTATATATCTTATATCTAATGTTTTACAACAATAACTTTGATTATAACAAACTTTTTTTATTGTTTTGACTTATGGCATGGCATTAAAAACACATGGCAAACAAAAAACTATATATTTTATGGGTAAAGGCCCTGAATAGACACATGAAAAGATTCTCAATCTCACTAATCATCAGAGAAATCCAAATTAAAACCACAATAAGATATTACCTCACACACATCAGAAGGGCTGTCATCAATAAATCAACAAACAATAAGTGTTGGTGAGGATGTGGAGAAAAGGGAACGCTCCTGCACTGCTGGTGGGAATGCAGACTGGTGCAGCCACTGTGGAAAGCAGTATGGAGTCTCCTCAAAAAAAGTAAAAATGGAGCTGCCTTATGATCCAGCGATTCCAGTTTTGGGGATTTATCTGAAGAAGCCAGCAACACTAAACCAAAGGGTATATACACCCCTATGTTCATTGCAGCGGTATTTACAGTGGCCAAGATTTGTAGATGAGTGAATAAAAAGGCCGTGGAACACTTGCACAATGGAATACTACTTGGTTGTAAAAAGGAGGAAATCTTACCCTTTCAACAGCATGGATGGACCTGGAGGGCATTATGAAGTGAAATAAGTCAGTCAGAATGAGATAAGTACCCTACAATTTCACTCACATGTAGAATCTAATAAACAAAATGAACTAACAAGCAAAATAGAGACAGACTCATAGATGGACAGCGGGCTGACAGCTGTTGGGGTCAGGGGAGGAAGGTTGGGGGATGGAGGGTTGATGGATTGAGCAAAAAAGAGAAAGAACTCATGGACAGGGACAACAGTGTGTTGATTGTGGGGGGGCAGGAGGGAAGAGTGGGGGGAGGTGAAGGCGGGTACGGGGGGAGATAAATGATGATGGAAGGAGACTTGACTTGGGGTACTACACACACAACACTGTCTACAGAAATGTGTTGTAGAATTGTGCACCTGAAACCTGTATAATTTTGTTAACCACTGTCACCTCAATAAATTCAATAAAAAGTTAAGAAAAGGAGACACACAAATATACTGTGTATTTTATTGACATATCATAATGATGTAACCAGAGTTCTGTGTGAATGAATTTCTAAAACATGTTTTCACAAAGCAAACTTTAGGTAAAGGAAATAGAAACTGCTGTTCATAGTTATACTTTGCCATAAGAATTATCTAATTTTTGTATCATATGTATGATTCAATGATTACTGGAAGTTTAGGTACTTAAGTTCCCTGTTTAGTACTTATTTCTAGTTAGTTTATTACATTACATATCTGTTCATTTAGGTAATTATCTGACACCTGCTCATGGCAGATTGTTTTGACAGATTATATTGGCTGAGATCACTTTGTTACCTGCCATCTGTCCAATAAAGGTGAGTTCAACAAGCTGGTAATTTTTAGACAATCATAAAAGATTTTTCTTTATGAGTAAATTTTTTTCTTTACCCTTAAAAAGGTTTTGACCAGAGGAAAAAAATGTTACTGATAAATATTAAGAGATACAGTATCTTTAGTCTGTATCAAGTATATTTCTGTATCTGAATTGCTGATTTGAACATTATTTTGATTTAAGCAGGAGGAGCATACTGTAAGAGAATATTTGGTTAGTATGTAGAACAGCTTTGAATAACATGGTTTCCTTTATCTTTACCAGTGGACTTGTGATACTGGAGCAAACCAAATATCTCAATTTATAATGAATTTTTAAAGCATATACCCAATATTGTTTATAACATTATAAAATTAAAACTACTCTATTAATATAGATTTTTTGAATCCACAGAAAGTAAACAGCATTCAATGAGGGGAAGGATAGTCAGTTAGTCAGTGTATGACTATATAATAAATAAAACCATTTCTTGGAAGCAGTAATAATTATTTAAGATTATTTTTTAAATACAATAGAAATTTAAAGAAACATTGAAAGTAAACTGTAAGTAAAAATAATCAATAACTTCTATTTCTTAAAAGTGGGCTGATATTTTTTTAATCAGAGAAGTGATTATAGTGGAAGAAATAATAACACATTTATTTTTTCTTTTACTTTTGTAATCATTTAGCCAATATTATCTGAATACTTACTATAGGTCAGGTATTAGGGTTTTGGTATTCAACAGGACAGATCTGATTCCAGTCCTTCTGCCACGTTAATTACTGTCCTAACGTAGTCAAGCTATGAGCTCCCACCCATGAGTCTATTACTATTTGAATAAGCACATTTTTGTAACTATACAAATTGTCCAATAATAATTGCAAAATTTGTGCTGAAGGCAAGAATCAGATCATTTTGAGATAATTACAAACACATCTAGTAGCTTGTGAAGTGACCTGTACTTTGGATAGATATTTATTGGCAAGAAGAAAACCAGGGATTTTGCTACCCTTGTAAATTCTGTGTAGTTATCTGGCATGATAGGAATTTTCACAGACTGCTCTGAGAAAGTATTCCAGTCCTATTTTAGAGCACTCTATTGGACTGTGGGGAGTTAAAAAGAAAGAAAGGAAGGAAGGAAGAAACAGGGCAAGTCCTTAAAGACCTTCTGATATAATGGGAAGACAGCACCAACATAAATATATGGATATAAACACAAGTGACTCCAAGAAATAAATATACACAATCAACTGCTGGACCCAAGGCTCTCTCCAGGGCCTCTTTGTGCTGTATGATCTCATGATTTGTTGAACCATAGCTTTCTAGAGGAATATACAAAAATCTTAGAGTTCTATGTGGCATGAAGTTTGAATACCTGGGAGTTCTCAGAGCTCCTGTGAAAAAATTTCAACAAAGAATTGAGCCTTAGGTCATACATATAACACACAGCATCACACTCATCAAAAGAATAGCCAAGTTGCTGTCATGTGGACATGCTGCCAAAGTGTTTAGTAGAAGAATGAAAAATACAACCAATTGAGCCATTGTCTACATGGCATGGAAGAATTGTCCAACTAATTTTTTTTTGATTGATGTGACCAGCTGTTTGGGCACCATGTCAATACTGAATCATACACAAGTGCCCTGCATGAGTCATCACAGATTCCAAAGATGCTCAGATTCCAATCTGACTACATTTTGAAATCTAGGATTAGAGACATCTTCCAATAAATCTGTTGACTTATTTATGGTCTAACCCATCACAATAATTTTGCTTTTTTAAAGAAATTCTTTCTCTTAAAACTTAAGCAACAACTTCTGCTTATTTTATGACGTTATGATGCATTCTATTTTATGGGAGGGAAAACGCATAACATTGTGTGCTGTATGCAATACACAAAGTTGTTTTATCATGACAAACTTTTCTTTTTTCTAACAAATAATCCGGCAAAAATAAGTTGGAGGATGACTAATTATCCTGAAATATTGCTCTGGAGATAGTGATATAGATTCAGTGTGGCAATAGCTGTGCCATATTTAATGAGGGGCCATGACAGAGGTGACTTCCATTCATTTTAAATGGCACCTGTTTGAAGTCCACTCAGGAACCAAAGGATTCTAAGTCTTCCTGTCAAAAGGTACAAATAGAAAGAAATAATTAGATTCAAGAATGAACATCATGCTTGTTCCTGAGTCAGGCAAGTTAGAATAAGGTGTTTCAAGAGCAAGAACAGAAGATGATTTGCAGAGGAAAGCAGCATCATTTCGGTATGTCCACCCTGTTTTTGTGTAGGGATAGAACTGTTAATGGCACTGAACAGATAGATTTAGCAAGATAGTATTAGATCTGGTGTGTACTAAACATAGTCTTTACTTGGTAAGGGACACATTTTTCTATCTTTAAATAATTTCATAAAAATTTTATTAAGATATATCAGTGGCCCGGCTGGTGTTGCTCAGTGGTTGAGTATTGACCTATGAACCAGGAGGTCATGGTTTGATTCCCAGTCAGGGCACAGGCCCAGGTTGCAGGCTTGATCCCCAGTGTGGGGCATGCAGAAGGCAGCCAATCAATGATTCTCTCATCATTGATCTTTTTCTTTCTTTCTTTCTTTCTTTCTTTCTTTCTTTCTTTCTTTCTTTCTTTCTTTCTTTCTTTCTTTCTGTCTCTCTCTCTCTCTCTCTCTCTCTTTCTCTCTTCCCCCCATAAAATCAATAAAAATATATTTAAAAAGATATATTAGTGATAAACACACTGATAAACATTACACATAGTGATAAAATTTATAACACAATACACTCTCTATAGAAATGAGATCAGGAAATCTGACTTAATGATCATTGAGGAACCCAAATAGGTGATTCAATGCAACTCTCCTGTTTATTTGGATAGACTGAGATTGAGGGAGACCAAGGAACTCTCCAAATGTACATAATGCTTGGAGAGCAAGAAAAGGCTCTGGAGTCTTGGCCAAGGGCTCTTTCCATTGCCTCCAAACAATCCAACAATTAAAGTTGATGTTTAACTGCTGATCTGGACATACCAGTATCCTATATAATAAAAGGCTAATATGCAAACAGACTGAGTGATGGAACAACTGGTCGCTATGATGCTCACTGACCACCAGGGGGAAGACGCTCAACACAGGAGCTGCCCCCTGGTGGCCAGTGCACTCCCACTGGGGGAGCACCACTCAGCCAGAAGCCAGGCTAATGACTGGCAAGAGCAGCCTTTACAACAGTTGGACATCCCCTGAGGGGTCCTGGACTGAGAGAGGGTACAGGCTGGGCTGAGGGAACCCCCCCTCCAGTGCACGAATGTTGTGCACCAGGCCTCTAGTAAGAGATAATTTTAGCTCTTCCTTATGTGAAACATCACTTCCTTGTGTCAATTTTTGCTATTAATTTTCAAACACTGATGATATTTCTAGGTTTTTTAAACCTGATTAACTTGCAAGTTTATATAGGGCAGGAGTTTAAAATAGGAATAAAAGGGATATCTTTTTAAATAAAGCATAGAGTTTATGTATTTAGACTGTAAGCCAGGTTTGTAGCACTACCTCTGGGTTCTGAGTTTTAAATTACTAGTGCTACTTTATTTTAATTAATTCAGAAAGGCTTTATCTTGTCTACTGTTTTTTCTTACTCGTGTTACTATTTCTCCACTGTTTTTCCCTTATTTGATCATTGAGGAACCCAAGAAGATGATTCAATGCAACTAAGTCCTATATGTTTATAAAGCAGGCTGGATAAATTCTAAAAACAGTGTAGTGACCAATATACAGGGAGAGGATGTATGATCAATAAGGGCTCTTCATTCACTTTTAAAAATGTTGAAGTCATAGTTTATTTCTTCAGTTCCAAAGCAAATAACAGATAAAAATGGTTGAAATGTAATTGTGATTTTAAAATAACATATTGCACATACACTAGAGGCCCAGTGCATGAAATTCGTGCATGGGGGGAGGGGGTCCTCTCAGCCCAGCCTGGACCCTCTCCAACCCAAGGATCGGGCGGAAACCGGCAGTCAGACATCCCTCTCACAATCCAGGACTGCTGGCTCCTAACTGCTCACTTGCCTGCCTGCCTGATCACCCCTAACCGCCTCTGCCTACCAGCCTGATTGTACCTAACAGCCCCCCCCCCCCCGACACTGGCCTGGTCACCCCTAACTGCCCCCCTGCTGGCCTGGTTGCCCCTCACTGCCCCCCTCTGCTGGCCTGGTGGCCCCACACAGCCTGCTGGTCAGTTGTTTGGTCGTCCCTCGCTAACTCCCCTGCTGACCTGGTTGCCCCATGCAGCCTGCTGTTCAGTTGTTACTGTGAGGGTATAGTGACCAATTTGCATATTACCCTTTTATTAGTATAGATTATATAAACCATTTATATGTTATAATTATCACACATTCACGTGTGTTATAAGTAGGTAAATGCTATTTAAGGTTTCATGAATATAAATATTTAGTAGTAAAAAAGGAGCTGAATTTGTTGATGTTTAAAGTTCCCGCAAATCTGATTTTATGGTATTTAATGGTCCTAATACCACCGTTATTTTTTATTTCATTTATTCTTGAAGAAGTCAGGAGATGTATTAGTTTAAAAACATTTAGGATACTTCATGTGCACACGGTTTTGTTTTGACAGCTCTGAGAATATGCAACTAAACACTTTCTCTCTTGACTCATGTCCTCACTCACTCTTCCTGCTAGAGACTGAATGTTAGTATCCTCTCAAAATTCATATGTTGAAACCTAATTTCCAATATGCTGGTATTTGGAGGTGGGGCCCATGGGAGTTGAGTAGATCATGAGGGTGGAGCCCAGGAAAGTGAGATTAGTGTTCTCATAAAGGAGACTCTCTTGCCCCATCTACCATGTGAGGACACAGAGATAGATGGCTATCCATGAATCAGGAAATGGGATTCTCGCAAGACACTGAATCTGCTAACAGCCTGAGCTTCTAGAATTATGGGAAATAAATGTTTGTTGTTTACGCCACCCAGTCTATGGTATTGCCTTATAGCATCCTGAGCAAACTAAGATACCTGCCTACGTGAGGAAGAAAGACGAATTTATCTAAATAGTAAATTGGAAATTGTAAAGAGCTACACACATACCTTGATCAAACTTTCTCTTTATTTTCTTTAGGATTCAGAAATTTCACAGGAAAAAGAACCTATTGTGAGAAGGTGTATGGTGTGGTGTGTGTGTGTGTACATTTACTACAGATAAGAAATAGTAATGTTACCAGGATTCATCTCTAAAATCAGCTTTAATTAGTAATATAGATGACAATTCCATCTCTATTTGACTGAACCTCAAAAATTATAAAAATAATACAAAACAAGAAGAGAAGTTATTAATGTGATTTAAAGAAGCATAAATAAAGGATTATGGTGATAGAAAAAGACAACTTCAAATAAACTTGTTCATAGAACATATGGAGGAAGTAGCATCTGAGCTGAACTTGAAAGGGTAGGTAGAATTTAGACATAATGAAAATTTGTGAATGGTAAGGGTAAAAACACAGAAGTGATAAAATTTAGAAAGTATGTAGGAAATACAAGCAAAACAAGCACATAAAAAATGACAGGTTCACTAGGTTTGTAAAATTCTTCTTAGCAGTGATGTCTCTCAGGAAATGGCAAGTCTTTTCCGCCAGTTGGTCAGGTCAAAAAAAAACAGAGTCATCCTTGACTTTCTTTCTCATATAATCCATGTCCAACCTGTCAGCAAATATGTCCATCCTAACTTGAAAATATACCCAGAACCCAACTTTTTTTTGGTTTCTCCACTGGCTTACAACCCCAAAGACTTCCCTTCTTATTCAAAGAAAAAGCTGAAGACTTTATAATGACCAATAAGGCCCTTCATGGACTAGATTATGTTATTGCTCCAGCTCACCTTTATTGAATCACCACTTCTCTTGAAATTCTAGCCAGGCTGTCCTTTGTCTATGTCAACCAGGCTATGACTTCAGGACCTCTATATTGCAGCCTTTTTGTTTTAGGACACTCTTTCTCCCAGCCCCTCCATTGCTTTCTCTCTTATCTAGTTTAGGACTCTGCCCAAATCTCATTTTAGCAGTGAGGTCACCCTTGACAGCTCTACTTAAATGAGCAGTTCTGGACCCCATCCCACCTCCATACTCCCTTATTCTTCTTCCCCTTTTTACTTTACTTGATAGTACGCATCACTAGCTTTTTCAAACAGGCTAGACTAGGCCGTGCTGTGGCAACTATGGACCCTCAAACTTCAGTCTCTTATAACAACATGCTGCAAGACCATATGAGTCACTTGTGGTTCCACTGTATGCCATCTTCTCCATAATGTCTATATGGAGCATTGCTTATCATTTTGGCAAAGGGTAATGAAAAAATTAACCACGAACTGACTCTTCATGCTTTTTCCTGAAAGTGACACAAATCTCTTCCACATACATTTCAGAATGTTCAGAGCAAGAAATACAGTTGCACCTGATATCAATGAGGTGATGGAACATAATTCACATGCATCACAGAGAGGAGCATGACATTCAAATATTTGAAAACCAGCTTGGCAAGCCCTTCAGGGTTGTCTTAGATTGAAGGTAGGGAACCAGACCTTTGTATTTTGACATCTGATGGCCATTTGCTGGAAGTGTCTTCCTAAAATAGAATGGGACCTTACCCAAGGGGATCTTGTGCAGGAGAGCACAATTGACAGTGATGGCCGTTGACAGGTAGGAACAGTGTGTGTAAGTCAGCGGGGATGAGTGTGTCTGCTCTGACTATTACCAAAGTAAAAGAGTTTGTCCATCTGGCACTGACAAAGCCAAACACTAAACACCAAGAATTGCAGTAAAGAAAGATTGGCTATTTTATTCTGAATGGTGCCACTCAGGAAACCAGAAAGCTAATGTTTAAAAGCCCAAATCCTCAATGGTGTGTATGTTACAGATCTTATAGGGCAAAAGCACAAGACATTGTGGGGATACAGGGTTGAGTTCAGGGTGAGAGCCGATTGCTCAGAGGTGAGGTAAGTGTAAAAAAATATTTTTTTAGGTCTTGAGGACAACTTTGAGGTCTGTTCTGGTGTTCCCCTATCTGGTTTCATGGGAAGTTAGCTATGGGGTCATTCCACCTTAGGGCTCAGGAGAGGAAAAGTAACTTAGGTGAAGATGTTATTTTTAGCCTGCCAGAGGTCCGGACCTTGTGATCATTAGTCAGGTTCAGTCTTCTTCTGCCTCTGGGATTGCCGATTATCTGGAGGGAAAGGTAGGTATCTGAAGGGAATATATGGACAGACGTAATTTCTAGAGCAAGGATTTAAAGCTAAATTTAATTAAAGGCATACAAACCCTCGGTTTCATGACCAGATGTCTTGGCAGAGCATTGTAGTACCAACTATCTTCACCAGAATGAGATACCCATGAAGGTCAGGAGTCTTGCCTGTTGTGTTTAATGCTGTAGTTACCCATGCCTTAAACAGCTCCTGGAATGAGACATGTTCAAGATTTGTTGCATTAATAAATGAATAGTTTGTATGAAATTTAGATTATAAAGGTAGGAAGACATAAAAATAGAGCATCTTCATTGCCAGAATAAGGCTTTTAAGCTTTTAGGGACATTAAGTGCATAGCAGTAGGCTTCAGGAGCACTGATCAAAGAGCAGTGTGCACAGTGGATTGAATGTGGGGGAAGAGATGCTAGGAATGGCTGACAGAGGCCATTGCCATATTTCAGATAAAGTGCAGGCATGGGCTAATATCATGGGATTGGAGGTGGGCAAGGGTGGGATGAGGGCTACAGGATTTTCAACAAAAATAAAATCTTGGCAACATGGCAAGAGCATAAAAGAGGAGGATAAAAAAATGACTTGGAGGGATTCTGGTCTCAAGATTCAAACAAACAAAATAAACAAGCAAATAATGAGAAGTGCTTTGAGAGGGAAGCTGAAGAGCAATAACTCTTGACAAAGTATTTCATGGCTTGGGGACAGAAACCCTCACAAACCCTGGTTCATATTAGATCCAGAAATATGTCCTGTGGCTTATATATCAGATAATTTTATATTTTTCTCATTAAAAGTATAAAGTCTAAGTCATTTTCATCATGTGATTTGTTTGCAGAAAATGAATTATCTTAATTATACCAGTCAATGGTATCAGATGTTGCAGAATTTGACTGTTAGCAACAGATATACATGAAGCATCCCAATTACTTATAAGTTATTGATATTTTAAATAGTAAATCTTAATTGTTATGCATCTATTGAGATAGTTTGTATTGATGGGGTTAGGAGGGGTCTAATCAGAACTTCTATATATATGAACCAATACGTAATATTTAAGAACTCAAAGAAGTGTCACCTGGTAAGTGCAATGTCCAGCTGTGACATTGTGCCATTTCCATAAAATTGGATGACTGTAGAGATGTTTTCTCTGTGGTCAATGAATATTGCATATGCAATTAAACTATAACAAAATTATGAATATTCAGAATAGTAAGCATGATTTTTTTTACTTGCCTGAGATGTTAATGTGAAATGTTTTCCAAAGGTATATGAGATATATATTGTTTGATATTTAGTTAGTATCAACAAATAGTAGAAATTATTATTTAGTCCATTTTAATCCATAATTTGGAAAAGGATGCTCTGACTAAATATTCATGTCATTCTATATAACCTACATAGTTTACCAAATTCCCATGACTAGAATACAATAAAAATGTGTAACATTATAATTAACAGCTTAATTAATTAATTCCACAATTTAAAATAAAAATTACATGTTCATGACTTTGAATTTTAAGTAATATCATATCACCCTCAATCCTCAGGTATTATATCTCATGAGACCTATTGAATCACAAAATACCAAGAATGTTAGTAGTGATCTCATATAAAAAAACATATTTTGAGGAATCTCAGACAGAAGAACATATATGCATATATGCATAACCCATGGACCCAGACAGTAGTGGGGTGAAGGCCTGGGGAGGGGGCAGGAGCAGGATGGAAGGGTCAATGGGGGTAAAAGGAGGACATCTGTAATACTTTCAACAATAAAGATAAATTAAAGAAATAAAAACAAAAAATTATATTTCTGGTACTTAGCATGGGACTTGATGCAATAGACACTAGTACTCAAAAGATGACTGGATAAATAAAAAATAAACAAATGTGTGTAGATAGAGATATTAGCAAATTTGTAGGTGGACAGACAGTATTTCAGTTATTATACCTGTGCTCTGTTTTTTATTTAAAATATTAGTCTTTAAGTGTGTTGCAACATAAAATAGCATTTTTATTGCTCCTACATGAGTGCCATATTTTTTCCTACATTGATTTCTTTGGACTAAACACATGATTTAAAGTTTTTCTAGCCTATGGCTAGACCAGAATAAGATGCATTTCAAAAGCATTCAAGTATCTTTAAAGTGATAGCTGAGGAATCTCTCAAGGCATTAAAAAAAATAAAGCCTTCTTTTAATGATTTTGCTCACGTTTCTTTTAAAAATGGGAGGGGCTAAGAAACTTGGGGTTTATTGAATCAAGCAAAGCCTCAATCCCACAGTAACCTATTCAGGGGTGATGTTGATCAATAAAGTCAAAGACATAAGAATCAAACTAAAACAAACAGTGACTTTCTTAACCTCAATAGGTTCTCCATGAGCTTCCTGTAGGTAAGAACACAAATAGGATTTTTCTTTAGAGATATTTTGTTTATTCCTATTAAACATGCCTCAGGAGTTCTCCAATATGAGAAATGTCCACAGTGCATTCAATTGTGTGGTTGTTTTTCCTGAAAATTGTTGAAGGTTTGGCAGGTTCAGCAACCTATTGGTTAGAAATCTAAATAATTAACTATAATGCTTCCATAGAAAAATATCAGACATAATTTTATGGTGATTTATTTTTACTAAGAATTTAACAGATACTTTTAAAATGTAATCTTTAATAAGTAAAGTTTCAATCATAGGAGTATTCATGATCACATGCCTTTTGTCTGAAGGAGAAATTATTTGGCCTCAGCAATTAAATATAGCTTTTCATGATTATCATTTCATGTAACATTTATAAATCTAATTGTAAGATTCTAGAATCTCTTACTTTCATTTCCTTTTGGAATAATGTACCTATTGATTTCCTTGGACCTTCACACACACACACACACACACACACACACACACACACACACGCACGCGCGCGCGTTGTGTCCCAAAAATATGCATACATATTTTAAATAATTATTGATTCTAAAGGGTTAAATCTGAAAAGAAACCTCAATTGAACTATCAGATGTAAAGTGTGTATACATTTTGGGGGGATACTACTAATATATATATATTTTTTTTTTCTTTCATTCTTCATGTCCTCAATTTCCTTATATTCTATTTTATATATTCAAAAATTTTATTCCTATGTTTCTCTGTGCATGATATGGAATCCTTTGGCAAAAAGGAGACACATGCATCAAAAAAAAAAGAGATATGCTTGGGCATTGTAAGACCCAGGTATAACATAAATCCTGGTCACAGTGTCTATATCTCAGAGTCAACACTCATATGAAAATGAGAAAACACATCACAGTACAGGACAGAACGATTTGGCTTCATATAATTAAAATCAAACAAACAAAAAGAAGCCATACTTTCCAGAGTCCAGAGGTTTGTTATGATTTAGGTGCTGATATTTCTGAGTCTCTTCACCTCTCAACCAGTCTTAATGCTTGATCAAACAAGGGTACCCCAGTTAAATAAGCCCCAAAGTCTTCCTCTGCATTCATGGTTAATGCTTCCTTCTCCCCCTTCAATTATGCCATCCTCATTATGCGTCCTTCCTCAAGATCACAGCTGTTGAAATGAAAAGCCTCTCTCTGAGCGCACAGCTCCATTATGCAGGCCTATACCTGTGCTGGCAGCATGTGCCTCTTCTCACCTCATATTGCCTTTTGCTTGGGGAGGAGATCCCTGCCGTGCATCTCAAGCTGAAAAATGAAAGAAAATTAAGTTGCTGTTTGGAGTTTGAGTGAATTATGGAAAACGGGCCCTTTTTTGTCTACCAGGCATGTTAGTATAAGTTATTACCTACCTTCTACCTCCTTCCCTAGAGTGAAGCTGTGAGTATGGAAATCTTACCTAAACTTTTTATCAGTTTCTACCTAAGGTAAGGATACACATACAAACTTGGCATTTTTTCAGACTGTGGGCAAATATAATGGGCAATATAATGGGCAAAAAAGAAAAAAAATGGTTGATTTAGCTATTTTTGGCCATCTTAATATCTGTCTTGAGGCACTGAACTATAAAGCCTGGTAGCTCAGTAAAAATTAATTTCTAATTCAGATAAACAAAATGCAAAGTCAATTATTTGGTAGTAAAATGTGAGCAAAAACTAAATATGAACTAAACATGTATAAATGACCTTCAACTAATGTTAGTTCATTGTAGAAAAGCACATTATTTGATGGTTTCACACTTTGTTTGAATTTTTATAGCTTCTGATATCCTTACAGTTTTGCATAAAAATATCTAAATGCAAACGTGCAGATTTGGTTGAAGCTTTGGGACTTAAGCATTAAATACCTAAGTCAACTGGGAAGAGGAGATGTCCTTAAGTGAATTGTCAGGAGAGACAGGGTGGGTGATTGAATTGCCGGTCTTCAGAAAGATTTTCTTGATGGTGCCAACTATAAGAGGTACTGAAGAATTTTAGAACAATCTGATGGCTGGTCTTTTGTTTCAAATAATAACTAGGTGGTATTACTTACATTGTGAAGTAAGTAAGAGATTGCTATCTATGTGTTATGGTTTGAAAATCTTTTACCAAGGGAAATCCCTCCTTGGCATTTCCAAAATATTCATGCTTGGGGCCAAGGCAATGAGAGCCTCTGTCAAGATGAAAGTATTATTGGGGAGGGGCATCATGCAAAGCCATTCTTCACCATGAACATCTAATCTGATCTAGTGTCAGGAAGCTCTTTCTTAGAGTTATGACTTCAAGACAATTACATTTCAGTGTCCTTGATGAGAATTTTGAGTCCAAAAGGTAGGCAACTGGTGCTGAGTTTTCTGACTGTACCTTTAGAATATCACAATTATTGTTTAATAATTCCCTTCAAGAAATGGACATGCAAGATTTTGAGAGTGAGCAGAGAAAATTGACAAAATAAAAAAGAAATTAACTCTATCTACTAAACCATAGTTATTCAAATTGTTTAGTCTCATAGCCACATGTATCTAAAGAATTAAGGTATTTTTTATGACATGCTCAATTTAGAATAGGATATAATAACTCATTTTACACTCATATATTTTTATTTTAGAACAACATGGCTTAAGATGTGCTTTAAATATAATTTAAAGATCAATTTTCATTGTATTTATAATATGTAAAAACATTTTAAATCACTCCACAAATATGTGCCATACACAATTAAATTAATTTTGAATTAATCATATGACAAGATGCATGATGCTGAAAACTATATTAAAATGACATATAGTGTTTTATTGGATTTAGGACTGCGTAGCAGAGCAAAATATACATAAAATTTAACTCTGTTGTAGCATTGTTTTTTAAAAAGCTTTCATGGTCTGATATTTAGAATTCTTACATATTTCTTCTTTAAAACTACCTATTCATAAATATTTTAATATATTAATAAAAATAAGAAGAATCTATTTAAGACTGCTTTTAAAAAGCATATTTCAGCAGAGTGGATTTTCAGTCTTTATTTTAATAAATGGAAAGTCAAATTGGATATAATAATTACTTTATTTTCTTTTTAAAAATATTATTAAGTAGAGGTAAAATGTATACTCAAGTAATTGTACAGATCATAAGTATACACTTTAGTGAGTTTGTAATTAGTTAATTAAGTGTACAATTCAATGGTTAAAGATAAATATAAGTATACTCATCTAGCTACCATCCCAAACAAGATAGAGAACAATTTCAGGACCCCAGGGTGTTTCATCATAGCCCCTCTAGTCAATGCTCAATATGCTAAGCAATAGTGATTTTGATTTCTAGTATCATAATTAGCTGTGCTTGTTCTTGAACTTTATATAAATGGAGTCATATAGTATGCAATCTTGTCTGTAGGTCATTTCACTTGGCATATTATCTTTGAACTAGAGGCCCGTTGCACGATATTCATGCAAGAATAGGCCTTTCTTCCCCTGGCTTCGCTCCTGGCCACCGGGGAACCAGCAAGTCCTCGCTCCCGAAGCACTTCTCCTGTAGCTCCCTCCATCCCCACCCCTGCCTCTTAGAGCAGGCATCCCGCCCCGCCTGGCTGCTCAGTGCCTGCATATGCAAATTAACCCACTATCTTCATTGGGTTAATTTGCATACTCATTCCTGATTGGCTGTGGGCATAGCGGAGGTACAGTCAATTTATATGTTTGTCTATTATTAGGTAAGATTCCCACCATTTCATTGTTCATATCAAGCCATCCATTATTTTTGTTGTTGCTGCTGAATAGTGTTCAGTTGCATGAATCCACTCCAATTTATCTATTTTCTTGATGGACATTTTTGTTGTTTCCAATTTGGAGCTATTATGAGTAAAGCAGCTATAAATCATTCTTATACAAATCTGTTTGAGGACCATGATTTCATTTCTCTTAGAAAATTATTAGAAGTGAAAATGCTGGTTCATAGAGCAGATGCACATATAACTAGGAGAACTACATACACTTTTTCTAAATGGTTGTATCATTTCAGTTCCTACCAGTAATATATGAAAGCTTTATTGGTTCTACCTCCTTGCCAACCTTTGGTGTTGTCAATCTTATATTTTAGCCATTCTAGCTAGTGTGAAGTGGTATCTCATTCTAGTTTTATTAACAATGTTTTACTGCAGTGCTAAAGATAACTTTACATGTGATAGAGGAATTTTGATCATAATAATATAAGTAGAAGATATAGACTAGAACATTTTATAGTTTTAGGAAATATCAGGATGTTTATTTTTCTCATTTTAAAATTTCAACTTAATGTTTTCTTTATTTACTAGGAGTCTCATAGTTCAGAATTAAATTATAAATTATAAAGAAAAAAAGCAATGACCACATATTCTGGCAAAATGTAATGTTATTAATGGTACTATAATAAACCATATAAAATCTGATGTATCTTTCAGTCTTCATTCAATAACAAGTTGACACTGATGTTAGGCAAAAGATCCAAAGCAATAAGCATGAAATCGATAATTGTCAATATACCTTCTGGTGTCAAAATTCCATGCTTTTAAGTAATACTCTATTTTAATATTAATGATCACACCTTCTTTAATTCTATAATGAATGAAGAGATATATAAAACAAGAAAAGAAGCCCCAGTAAACAAATAACTGTGATAATTAACTTTGACTTTTGTTGTTGTTGTTAATCCTCACCTGAGGATATTTTTTTTCCATTGTTTTTCAGAGAGAATGGAAGGGAGAGAGGACATGGGAGAGAGAAACATCAGTGTGAGAGAGACAAACCGAATGGTCGCCTCCAACGGGCATCCTGCCCAGGCTGGGGAGCAAACCCACAACCCAGGTATGTGCCCTTGACCGGGAATTGAACCTCAGATACTTGGGTGTGCGAGGGCACTCTAACCACTAAGCACTCAGGTCAGGGCTTAATGTTGATATTTTAAAGTACCATTGACTTCAAGTAGTCATTTTTGTGTGAGACCAGGAATTACGTCCTAGTACTAATCCTTCAATGGACAGTTTTATTATTATTATTACTTTTAATGTTAGGCTTTTTTGTAACTTGGCAAATTCAGGCTAAGACAACTTTATCAAAATTACTTAGAAAGTAAAATATTCAATCAGAAGTTAGTAGAACTGTAGTGTTCCTATAGTAACAAATAACCATTTTAACTTTTTTTTTTTTTCCTGTTGAAATGAACAGTTGGAATAACTGTTCACTTGTTTACTTGGGTATATCACCGCCTCCAGGACTTTACCTATTCAATTATGTCTGAGCTGACATCTGACCCTGGAGATCTAGAAGATTATAAGTTATTTCCCCACTGGTACCAGAGGAATTAAGTCCTATTTAGGAAGACTTTGACTTTGCATGGAGGAGTTAAGAGATTTTAGAGAAAATTATAAAACTATGTAAAAATAATAAAGCAGTAACCACAGGACATAAAATCTATCTGAATTCTTTAAAGGGTTATGAGTAATTTCCCTTGCATAAACAAGGTATCCTGAAAGGGTTCTGAAGTAATTTAGAGGGGAATCCATGAGAGCACATGAAAACCCACTTGGCAAGCAGGATCACTTTTTTAAAAAGTTTGTCAATCTAATAAGCACTTAATTAAAGTCAACAGAGTCTCTAAGTCTCCAAGTAATTTTCCAAAAGAGCTTTTGGGAAAGGGAACATTTTTCTCCATGCTTGTCCATCTTTTCTCTTATTCTCCATTTGTCTGATAACTGTGGGAAGCCTTTATAATATTATCTTTCGTGTTTTATTCTTATTAACTCTTTCTTCTCATAATGTCACCCATGTTATAACTAATCAAATAGAAAACAATTTTCCTATTAAAATACCAATATTGTAGTCATAAAAATAAAGTTTTATCAATTGTTTGTTTAAAAAATGTTTTCATCAAAAATTTAATCAGACTGTAAATTTGCAGCCTTTGGATGGCCTAATCAGATAGATTTTATATACATACATAATTTATCTTATATATAAGCTCTATAATATGCATATTATATACATTTGTTTATTTATTTGGGCATCTCAGATATAGTTTTTAAAAATATATTTTTATTGATTTCAGAGAGGAAGGGAGAGGGAGAGAGAGATAGAAACATCAATGATGAGAGAGAATCATTGATTGGCTGCCTCTAGCATATCACCACTAGGGATCAAGCCTGTAACCTGGGCATGTGTTCTGACTGGGAATCGAACGGTGACCTCCTGGTTCATAGGTTGACGCTCAGCCCCTGAGCCACACCAGTCAGGCCTCTGGTACAGTTTTGATTTGCTCACCTTTTGTTAGCAATGACCAAGAGGAGGAAAAGGGAGAAGAGGCACCCTGGAGGTAACTAGAAGTTAAGAGAATAGAATGGCAATATCAATTATTTATAACTTTGTTAAGAAAAAATAAATGATTAATAAAGTATATGACCATTTCAGAAAGTGTGGGAAATGTAAAAATGCCGAATCTATAATAATCTTATAATATATAGTAGGGTCTTTGTTTTGGAAACTTTGTTCAGTTAGTTTTCTGTATGTAACTCAGGGTTATGGCTGTGAGTCAAGAAACTATTCCTTTTCACTTCCCTACCTTTCATCTCATCCTCTTCTTCAATCTGCTGATGTCAACTGGTTCAAAGGAGGAGTTGAAAAGTCTCCTAGAAAAATAATGAAAACATTTCTAATTTTTAAGTTTCAGTTGTATACCTGTGGTTCTAATGAAATTGTGGAAACCAAGGTAAATGTATGAAAGGATTATGGAGTCCCTAAGAGAAAAATCCATTCTGAAATTGGGGGTGAAAGGCCACAGGTTCTGAGGGATGGAAAAATGTTTTCAGGTAAGAGTGGCTGTTGGGAGGACAGCACAAATCTGCCATGCTAGGGACATCTGTGTGCTCAAAGGAAAGATCATCTCAGTGTAAAGAAAAAAGCAGGCTATTTTGTGGTATATGTCAATATTTTTCTATCTATATTGATACGTATATATTTTTTCATCTGCTAACTGGTAGAATCAGGATTTGCTCCTAGAAGTCTGATTTCCAAAGTCATTGCTTTTAATCATTATCTGATTTTGTCCCTCATAAAAACACTAGGCAAAATATTAAATGTGGGTTGCGAGTGTCCTCTCTCATTAAAATTTCAATTTTATTTTTTATTTAATTAGGAGGTAGTTGTAAAAATTCTTAATTTTATAATATTTTAAAATATTTTATTTGTTCCATTTGCTTTATTTTATTTTTTCTGGAATGAGGGCCACATGGCCACATATGGGACAATTACATTTAGTGCATATGATAGAATCTAAGTGCTAAAAAGAAGTTCTTCAAGATCTGTAAAAAATTTAAAAAAAATAGAAACAAACTGTTTCTTATTACCACTGTATGCACATAAAAAATCCATACTAGAAGATGTTCTTAACAGGGTTCCAATGCAATCTTGTTTACACTGTGTTTGCTCTTAACACAAGGCTCTATAAAGTAAAGCTTCAGTCCAGCACATGTGTGTTTATTAATTTTATTTTAATACACACCCACATTTAGAGGTCTCTTAGTATTTAGAAATTAGTATTTCGAAATTCTTTCTAGATCAGGCGTCCTCAAACTACGGCCCGCGGGCCACATGCGGGTGTTTTTGCCGTTTTGTTTTTTTACTTCAAAATAAGATATGTGCAGTGTGCATAGGAATTTGTTCATAGTTTTTTTAAACTATAGTCCAGCCCTCCAACGGTCTGAGGGACAGTGAACTGGCCCCCTGTTTAAAAAGTTTGAGGACCTCTGTTCTAGATGATCTTGAGAGGAGAACTAGTGTAAATGAGATTTTCCTGTTGATGACAGTTAGTTAACATCTTCTCCCTAAGATTGACTGGATAATACCATAAACTCTGTCACTTGGAGTGCAGAAATATTAGCATATTTGGGGGTCCTTAATTGCCCTCTCTCCCTCAGTACACAGGCATTTAGGGGAGCTAAGAAGGGTCAGACAGAGCCAGCATGAGGTCTGTTGGCCTGAAGGCATTCTCCCTCATAGTCAGTGGAAACAAAAGGAACTGGAGGAGGATACCTTACGCTCCCACACAGAATTTCTTCTCTTGGTTAGAATTGAAAGGCTTAGAATAGGCTCATGCAAAGCAATGCCTTCTGGATACCTCTACACCAAGTAATATTAAAACAAACAAACAAACAAACAAAAGACTATTTTGTGCCTATATGAAACATGATACAGGTATTTAGAGAGAAAACAAATAAGAACCATTGGGATTCTTTCAGGAGCTCATGGCTCAGTGGTCTAAGCCCCAATTTAAAAAAAAAAAAAAGCTATGGCAAATAAAAACTGCTATCTTCCAACTTTTATATTGTGGTAGCTCATAAAATAAAATTGAAATTTATGTGCTCCTCCTTGCATATTCACAAATTGACATATAAATAAATTTTTACTCTAGGTTTAAATAAAATTATTTTTATAATAGAAAGTTAGAATATTACACATTTTGAGGAAATGAAATATGATGAGGTTAACTCAAATTTAAATAAAAATTCTATATATTGATAAAATATGTTTTAATTACCTTATTAAATAAAGTTCACTAAATTTGAAAGAAATCACATAAAACTTTCATATCTTTGGATTTATTCAATGTTAACTGGAAAAAAATTATATTTTGGAAAACATTCCAGTTACATTTAAAATAATTAGTGTCAATTACTTATATTACTTGAACTGTTTGAATTTGGAACATTCCAGAACTGGTCATGCAACCCCTTTTTTAAAGCCACTCTTCATTTTTAATAGAAATAGGCATAACAGAGGGGAAGAAAGGAAACTTTGATTAATCTGAAAAGGAAGCTGCCTTGAACCCAGTGTTTTGATTTTCCCATTACTGAGCTCAAAAAAAAAAAAAATCCCATTTGAGTAGCCACTAGAAGATTTTTATTTGCAAACCAATGCACCATCTTAAGATATAATATAGATGAGAGATGTGTATTTCTTTTGTAAAATGGTTAAAAAGTAGGGCTATTCTCAGGCAAATCAATTTTCTGGAAGAAACTTTATATGGAATTTGACTAGAAATGTGTTCCCTGTAACTATCCACACCTGTGTACCATTCAACAATCTTCTCATAACCTAAAGGGTGCTCTTCCCTCTTCTGGAACTGCTGGAAGAGCTTCCTCCCCAGTGGTTATCAAGCTTCTTATAATGGAGTGACTGCAGGCATCTGTCCGTGGGAGAGAGGAAACAAGGGACAAAGGGAGAGGAGATAAGGGAAATGTGAGCATCTTGTTTGGGATATTTCAGAACCTTGGGAGGACAGGTAACTCACCCAGATTTCTATTGTGAGTGAAACATGGGAGTCTAAAATTCATGAGTTCAGTTTTCAATAAGAGAGAATTCGTGTGCTTTCAAACTGAAATGGATGTAACAATCATGCGGTTTATATCTTTGCTCTTGAAGACTCCATCCCAGTACCACATGTTCTGCAGGTAGCTCTGCCCAGGGCAGCTGTCACGGAAGTGTTCATGATAATGGTGCTCAGCAAGACATGTACTGTGGACGGGGTGTTGCCAATACCTTGGAGAAAAGAAGTCGCCAGCACCCTCTGTGCCTCTCAGCCAACTCCTGTGCAGGAAAGCAAGTGTGTGTGTACAGACATACATACAATATGCTCAAGTGAGCATCATTAAATATCTGCATTGGATGCTAACAGATATTCTCTAGCATTCTAGGCAATTCATCCAGACTCACCTGACCCCTTCTAGGCACAAGTGGACAATGGAAAAATTCAACACCCTCTCCTTCTCTCATATTCATCAGAGGCTTCTTTGGGGGCCACTAGCTGTCAATCTAAACACATTATCCTTCATTCAGCTGTCAATTCATAATCTATTTCACAGCTCTATAATCTCTTGTCACATGATATTACCCTGTTATTCCTCTCAAACCTTTTCTTTATGTTCTCAGATCCCCCCTTTAAGAATCAACAAATGCATATCCACCCTCAGCTTCTCCAAGCTCCTCACTCTCTCCTCTGAAATCTGGTTCTCCCACAGTTCCTGCTTCTATTGAGTGGAGATAATCCCATTCTTCTACATCAGATGCATCGCATGTGGAGTTCTCTCTCCTGATACTACCTTCAGAACATGAATATGGAGCACGGTACACAAAACATGGTAAAAAGGTGTCTAACCAAGGTGGTCTGGACAGAGTACCCATGTGACACGTGACCATTTCCGATCCCTTGGCTCCTTTTTGCCTCCCTCTGGCTGCCTTTCCTTGCGGAGGTGGGGTCAAGATGGTGGCACATTTCTCAGCCACTCTTCCCAGCAGAGGACCCCACAGCCTCTTCAGCTGAATCACATCAGGCTCTGTGACTGCTTGACCAGAAGAATAAGGCAAAAATGATGTGCTTGTTCCTAGGCCCAGGCCTCAAGACAGCATCCACTTTCACTTCTTATCTCTTGAAATAGTTGTTCTTGGAACCCAATGGCGTGGAAGAGGCTAACATGGAGAGAAATGTGGCGATCAGTTATCAGCCCTCCTAGTCCCCAAGCAACAGCCAGCACTGAATTTTCAGAAAAACAAACAAAAAAACCCACACATACTTGTAAGTGAGGCAACTTGCTAGTGGATCCTTTAGTCCCAGGAAAGACCCCCCAGAGAGTGACCTTGAAATAGCGATGAAATCTTCCAAACGGCTTCACGTCACTGGCTTTGTTACACAGCAATCAATAAAACCAGAACACTTGCTGAGGCACCTAGCTTAAAGGGGCATATTTCATTACTTCACTTCTTGCTAATAGTTTCCTCTTCTTTTTCTGACTGCTCCGGACAAAATGTTTACAGTGGATCAACTCATCTGTCTGCCTATACCCCGTCTACTTCATGTTGCTGATCACAACTATAATTTCATGGCTTCTAGTCTCAGTTGGTCTTGCACCCTGTTCAGAAACCCAATATTTGTGTATCTACTCTCTCTTATTTTCCACTAGTGTTTTATTTATGCTTACTCCCTTTTTTCAAACCTTTGACCAAGAAACCTAATTCTTCTCTCAGTGGATGAATTCAACTCACATTTGACAGCAAATATAGAAGTTGCCAGATGAACACTCTAACACCCTGCCAGTTATTCTGTTAATTTCCCTCCCTTACGTCCTTCATCTTCAATTTCTTCTCCATGAATGTGTTCTTCTGAGTAATTGTCAACTACAGTTAAACATTTCCCACTTAAAAAAAATAGAATGTGGCTTGGCTGGTGTTGCTCAGTAGTTGAGCATCAACCTATGAATCAGGAGGTCCATGGTTCAATTCCCGATGGGGGTATATGCCCAGGTTGCAGGCTCAATCCCAGTAGGGGGTGTGCAGGAGGCAGCTCATCAATGATTCTCATTTATGTTTTTATCTCCCTCTCCCTTCCTCTCTGAAATAAATAAAATATTTTTTAAAAAATAAAATGCTTTAATTCTACCTTATTATGCAGCCTTGAGTCTCAGCTCTCATTAATATCCAAGCTTCCTGGGAACATTTTTAGATGCACTGTTGGGATATATTTCTAGAAGTGGGATTACTGGGTCGAATGGGAGCTCCATTTTTAACTTTTTGAGGAAACTCCATATTGTTCTCCACAGTGGCTGCACCAGTTTGCATTCCCATCATCAGTGCACGAGGGTTCCTTTCTCCCCACATCCTCGCCAACACTTGTCCTTTGTTGACTTGTTGATGATAGTCATTCTGACAGGTGTGAGATGGTACCTCATTGTTGTTTTGATTTGCATCTCTCAGATGATTAGTGACTTTGAGTCTGTTTTCATATGTCTCTGTATATCCTCTTTCAAAAAGTGTCTATTTATGTCCTTTGCCCATTTTTTGATTGGATTGTTTATCTTCCTTTTGTTAAGTTGTATGAATTCCCTGTAAATGTTGGAGAATAAACCATTATCGGAGATAACATTGGCAAATGTGTTCTCCCATGCAATGGGCTTTTTTGTTGTTTTGTTGATGGTTTATTTTGCTGTACAGAAGCTTTTTTATTTTTATGTAGTCCCATTTGTGTATTTTCTCTTTAGTTTCCATTGACCTAGGACAGTGGTCGGCAAACTGCGGCTCTGTTGACTAATGAGTTTGCCGACCACTGTGTAAGGCATTACCCTTACCCAGAACTTTTGACTTCAGGTTAAAGACATTAGTATATTATTAAATTGTTTTTTAAGTCTTTTTCCCTAAAGCAGTGGTCGGCAAACTCATTAGTCAACAGAGCAGCAAACCGCGGCTCGCAAGCTGCAGTTTGCCGACCACTGCCCTAGGAGCTGTATCAGTGAAGATATTGCTTCGGCATATGTCTGCTATTTTGCTGCTTGTGGATTCCTCTAATATTTTTAAGGTTTCCCATCTTACGTTTAAGTCCTTTATCCATTTTGAGTTTGTTTTTGTGTATGGTGTAAGTTGGTGGTCTAGTTTCATTTTTTTGCAAGTATCTGAACAATTTTCCCAACACCATTTATTGAAGAGACTGTCTTGGCTCCACTGTATGCTCTTGCCTCCTTTGTCAAATATTAATTGAGCATAATGGCTTGGGTCAAATTCTGGGTTCTCTGTTCTGTTCCATTGGTCTATATGTCTGTTCTTGTGTCAGTAACAGGCAGTTTTGAGAACAGTGGCTTTGTAATAAAGCTTGATATCTGGTATTGTGATCCCTCCAACTTTGTTCTTCTTTCTCAGGATTGCTGTGGCTATTCGGGGTCTTGTTTTATTCTGTGAAATATGCCGTTGGTATTTTAATGAGGATTGCATGGAATCTATAAATTGCTTTGGGTAGTATGGACATTTTAATAACGTTGATTCTACCAATTCATGAACACGGTATGTTCTTCCATTTGTTTATGTCTTTCTCTATCTCTTTAACAATGTCCTGTAGTTTTCTGAGTACAGGTCTTTTACCTCCTTAGGTAAGTTTATTCCTAAGTATCTTAATTTTTTTGGTGCAATGGTAAATGGGATTTATTTATTTTTTAGTTTCTCTTTCTGTGAGTTCATTATCCTATCTAATAAAGGGGGAATATGCTAATTGATCATCACTCCGCTACAAGATGGCTGCGCCCACAACTGAAGCCAAGTTCCCATAAGAAGCCTTAACGAGCAATCAGCAGGGACTTGAGGCTATGCCCTCCCCTGTCCCTGCGGAGCTTGACAGAAGACCTCAGGCCATGTCCCCCACCCTGCAGGGTTTGACAGGGGACTTCAGGCCATGCCCACCACCCGGCGGGGCTTGATGGGGGACCTCAAGGTACGCTTCCTGTCCTGGTGCTGGGCTAGGGGACCTCAGGCTGCTCCCCCCACCCCAGTACAAGGCTGGGGGACCTCATACCGCACCCCCCGCATGGCGGGGCTTGACAGGGGACCTCAGGCCGTGTCCCCCAACCCAACACTGGGCCAGGAGACCTGAGGCTGTGCCTCCTGCCTGGCTGGGCTTGACAAGGGACCTCAGGCCATGCCCCCTACCTAGTGGGGCTTGATGGGGGACCTCAAGGTGCACCCCCAGTGCTGGGTCAGGGGAACTCAGGCCATGCCCCCACCCAGCAGGGCTTGATGGGGGACCTGAGGCCGCGTCCCCCTGCCAGTGGGGCTTGATGGGGGACCTCAGGCCATGCCCGCCGTCCTGGCACTGGGCCAGGGGACCTGAGGCTATGCCTCCTGCCCGGCAGGGCTTGACAAGGGTGGGAATGGCCAGATCTGGATCTAGCCCAATGGGGTGGGGGGCGGCTGGGTCTGGGTCTCATACGATTTTGAGGTGCATGTGAGTGGGTGGGGACTTGACTCTGGGTCCTATGGTGTGCCCCAGACTCTGACAGGAGGAAGGTTTTAATATACATTTTACTAATTTTCTTTCATCTCTGACACTTCTATTATAGAGAAAGGGCAAATGGCAATATTAAATTATTTCCTCTAATTAATCCCATTTTAATGTGCACAAATTTCGTGCACCGGGTCACTAGTTGGTGTATAAAAAAGCCATAGATTTCTGGGTTTTAATTTTGTATCCTGCTACATTGCCAAATTCATTTATTAAGTCTAGTAGGTTTTTTTTTTTGTTTTTTTTTTGTTTTTTTTATGTAGTCTTTAGGGTTTCTATGTACAATATCATGTCATATGTGAATAATGACAGTTTTACTTCTTCTTTTCCAATTTGGATACCTTTTATTTCTTCTTCTTGTCTGATCACTATGGCTAGCACCTCCAGTAGTATGTCAAACAGGAGTGGTGAAAGTGGGCATCCCTGTCTTGTTCCTATTCTTAAGAGAAATGGTTTTAGTTTTTTTCCCATTAAGTATGATGTTTGCTGTAGGTTTGTCATATAAGGCTTTTATTATGTTGTAGTATGATCCCCCTATTCCCACTTTGCTGAGAGTTTTTATCAAGAAAGGGTGTTGGATTTTGTCATATGCTTTTTCTGCATCAATTGCTATGATTATGTGATTTTTGTCTCTCAATTTATGTGATGTATCACGTTTATTGATTTGATGATATTATACCATCCTTACATTCCTGGAATAAGTCCCATTTGGTCACGGTGTATGATCTTTCAAATGTAATGCTGGATCTGATTCGCTAGAATTTTGTTGAGGACTTTAGCATGTATGTTCATCAAGGATATTGGCCTGTAATTCTCTTTCTTTGTAATGTCTTTATCTAGTTTTGGAATTAGGGTGATGCTTGCTTCATAGAATGAGCTTAGAAGTGTGCCTTCCTCTTTAATTTTTTTGGAATAACCTGAAGAGGATAGGTTTCAGTTCTTCTTTGAATATCCATTATTTAACTTGATTTTCTCTGCAACCCTCAGTTTTGTTGACACCTGCACTTTCCTGAAATGTTCTACTCCTTTGACTATTGTTCCTTCTCCAAATTTTCTTCTTGCCTCTCTGACTGCTCCTATCACATCTACTTTGCTCCCTCTTCTTCATCTTCTTGCTCCTGAAACTTCCTGTCAGTCCCAATGACAAGAAGACCTACACCACATTACATATTCTTCGTAGGTGAATATGGAATATGAGCTCATGATTTATCATGTGAGCTCATCATCTCATCTGAATACCTTAGAGTACAGGCATTGCTAAACATTAATGAGAGTATGGGATCAAACCCCCATTCTTTAGTCTGTCTCTCAGATACCTAAAACTTTGAATACAGAGTTCGTTCAAAAGAAAAATAATGTTCTTATTTACTTTTAAAAAATTGTCATTATATATGTTGTTTTCTTTCTTGTTTAAACAATTGCATATACACTTAAATTTTTGTCTTTATGGTGAATACTAGTGGCCTGGTGCACAAAATTCATGCACATTAAAAGGGGATTAATTAGAGGAAATAATTTAATATTCCTAT
Source organism: Cnephaeus nilssonii (assembly GCF_951640355.1). Lineage (NCBI taxonomy): Eukaryota > Metazoa > Chordata > Mammalia > Chiroptera > Vespertilionidae > Cnephaeus > Cnephaeus nilssonii. The sequence goes on along the minus strand of NC_137081.1, from coordinate 67,099,780 downwards.
TTGCCCTTTCTCTATAATAGAAGTGTCAGAGATGAAAGACACTTAGTAAAATGTATATGAAAACCTTCCTCCATGTCAGAGTCTGGGGCACACCATGGGACCCAGAGTCAAGTCCCTGCCCACCCACATGTGCCTCAAAATCGCATGAGACCCGGACCTGGCCGCTCCCCACCCCATTGCGCTAGATCCAGACCCGGCCAGTCCCACCCTTGTCAAGCCCCGCTGGGCAGGGGGCATGCCTTGAGGTCCCCCATCAAGCCTCACCAGGTGGGGGACACAGCCTGAGATCCCCTGTCAGCCCCACGGGGTGGGAGGCACAGCCTCAGGTCCCCCATCAAGCCCCACTGGCAGGGGGCACAACATCAGGTCCCCTGTCAAGCCTCACTTGGCGGGGGGTGCAGCCTGAGTTCCCCTGATCCAGCACTGGGAGTGCACCTTGAGGTCCCCTTTTAAGCCCCGCCAGGCAGGGGGGTGCAGCCTCAGATCTCCTGGCCTGGTGTCAGGGGAGGGGGTGCGGTCTGAGGTCCCTGGCCTGGTGTCGGGGTGGGGGGCATGGCCTGAAGTCCCCTGTCAAGCCCCGCCTGGTGGGGGGTGTGGCCTGAGGTCCCCTGGACTGGCACTGGGGTGGGTGGAACAGCCTGAGGTCCCCTAGCCCAGCACGAGGACAGTAAGCGCACCTTGAGGTCCCCCCATCAAGCCCCGCCAGATGGGGGGCGTGGCCTCAGGTCCCCTGGCCTGGCGCTGGGGCAGGAGACGAGGCATGAAGTCCCCCAGTCCAGACCAGGGTGGGGGGAGTGCCTTGAGGTCCCTGTCAAGCCCCGCTGTGTGGGGGGCACGGCCTGAGGTCCCCCGGCTTGGCGCTGGGGCAGAGGGAGCAGCCTGAGGTCCCCTGTCAAGCCCTGCTGGGTGGGGGATGTGGCCTGAGGTCCCCTGTCAAGCCCCACAGGAGCGGGGGAGGGCATAGTTTCAGGTCCCTGCTGATTGCTCGTTAAGGCTACTTATGAGAACTTGGCCTCAGCTGTGGGTGCAACCATCTTTGTGACGGAGTGATGGTCAATTAGCATATTCCCTCTTTATTATATAGGATTCTGCATCTAAATGGACTGTTCATCCATTCTTTTAAATACATATTTTAGAGGTTATAGTTGCTATAGTAGCTGCTTCTTGGAAAATGAAATAAAAGAAAAATGAAACATTTGTTCAATCCTGTTGATTTTCTCAATCACTGAACCTCAGCACAATTTGTCCATTAGAATTTAAAACTCTGTTGGACTAGGACTCTGTTTTATTTATTTTTCTAGGTCTGGCACTTTTCATAGTATCCAGCAAAAAGAAAGTTGTCAATACATGACAGGTATGTGCAGAGTTTTAAAAATCCTCAATTCATTGTGAATACAGTGAGAGATAAAAATTACTGGTACATCTATCTTTTTTACAATTTGCTTATATAATTCAGATCTACTTTTCTGAATATACAATGTACTTGGAAGCCAATCAACATTCTCTCTTTAAAAATTAAAAGATAACCATTGGAATTTAAAGATAAATATTTTCCTATTTGTAAATATATTCTATATATAATACTTTTTTTTCTATAGAAAAAATATTATCAGAAGCATAAACTCAAAAGTTTCTCAGTCTGCATTTTACTACTGTAGAGAAGTTGTCCATTCATACAACTGCCAATTGCTTTATTTTTAATAAAGCATCTGTAATTACTTTTAATGTGAATATAAATCCCTTTTGTTGAAAGAAAACACTTAACCTTAGTTATGTTAGAAAGGAAAACAACATTATAAAAACTGGCTATATATATTAAAAATCATAAGCATAAAAATACTAATTAAGATAAAACATTATATTATAGTCTCTAACAAACACAAATAATCCAATCAGAAATGTGAACACCTTCATAAAATTATGACATAAATCATATAATCTTACCAAAATTAAGTTAATAAAATGATAATAGCCTAGTTGATTTTTGACATCTTTGAGGATTTTCTTCAAACTATAAAAAACAGTCTTCATCTTTTAATAAGGTAGAATTTTTTTAAAGGAAGTTTTTTACTTTGGAGTTCCTCAATCAATATATGGAAGAATTTATTTAAAAGCTGTCAACCAGCAGAAGAAACTAGAGAATACAAACAAAATTGCACTGACTTTTTTTTAAGTAAAATTCTGAGATAAAGACAGACAAGGCATTTCTGACAGCCTCTTGAAGATTTAAAAATGGAAAATGTAGTTAGTATTTTAGTAACTTCTTTGTAACCGATGCTGTGAGATACTGCCCAGATTCCCCTTCGAGGACTGAGACATTGATTCCTCCAACAGCAAAGTGCTGGTGGCTGATAGCTCTGAGCTGGGTCCCTTTTCTGGAATGGCTTTTGTTGTGACTGCATCAAATTCATCTCTTCCCTATCCCCCCAATCCTATGTCCTTCACCTTCCCTCCGGTAGGGATGATCTTTAGAATATCCCCAATGAGCATCCTGCATACAAATCTTAGACTCAGAATCTGTTTCCTAGAGAGCCCAACCTAATGCAGACATTCAGGCTAAAAAACAAGCAACTTAAGCTGTGTGTTTATAAGGACAATACATTAATTGAAAGTAAGAAATCTTTCTTAACCTTGTTTGTCTAAACACCTTGGAAGATACCCAGCCATCTGGAGATGGATTTGGTTCACTGATTTGACCAGGTGGGTTTTTGTGGATTTTTTTGCTTTTTGTTTTGGGGTGTGTGTGTGTGTGTGTGTGTGTGTGTGTGTGTGTGTGTGTTTATGTAGGTGAAATGTTAAAGACACACTCAAGTACACACACATACAATCTGTCTCGTGTTTCTCATTGTCTATCTTATCAATGTTGCCGTTTCCTTATTTCCATCTATTGCTTTATACTTGGCATTTATTTATTTTGTTACAGCCAAGTATACTCAAATTTTACATAACTTAAAATTTAAAAAGACTAAATTGTGTGTCAATTGAATTTTTTAGACCACAAACATAGAATTAGCCCTTGCATGACTTCCTAAAGCAACAATTTCCCAAACTTACTTGGGTCATCAGAAATTGGGACACTTTAAAAAATGTGGAAATTCTGTCATTCTGGGGTTGGGGTGGTAGAGTTTTAACGCGTTCCTGGATGAATATAAAAATCAGATAAACCTGAGAAAACAGTCTGAAGAGGAACCCATGACTTAAAGCCCTAGGCCAAGTGCATTTGAAACTTTAATGTGTATACAGTACAATACGTATCTTGTTAAAATGCAGATTTTGACTCCTTAGTTCTTGGTTAAGGTCTGTGATTCCTCATTTCAAGCAAGCTCCCAGGTGATACTGATTGTCCATGGGACATTGGTTAGAAGTGGAGCCCATTCAGTGCACTTAGAAGCAGGAGCATTTCACATGTGTATCTGAGGTCTTTGGGGGGGGAAATGGGGCCTTTGAGGATTTAGTGCCTTGCATAAGAGCAAAGGCAATTTCCCCATTTTCTTTTCCTTCTTTTCAATTGATATCTGCAGAGGGGACAGAAAAGTAATCTCTTTTAGTTCACATAAACATTGCACTGTTCTTTGAGTTGATGAACATCACTGTTTCCAGATGTTGGAGATGGCTGTGACTCTCACTCCTTAACCAAAGCTTCCTGACTCTAACACTCAGTGTTGACTTCCAGGATTCTCCAACCAGCCATCTGCTTTTCACATTCTTGGTTAGCTTGATGAAGGAATTTGTAAGGGACTTGGGAAGCAGCCTCTAGGAAAAGGTTTATGTGACATGTTCTTGGGTGATATGTAAAACTAGTCAATAGATGGGTTTAGTGTTTGTTTAAAGAAAATGACTTTTATGACAGGCATGTGAATTGGTAGCTCAATGAGCCTTAAACGAGTGCTTTGAAAATTCATTTATTACACTCATGTTCTCTTTCAGTTCTGCTTTATTGTCTGGTCTTTCTGCACTGGGTGGCCTCAAGGGTACAACAGCTGTGCTTTAGACAGCTATGCCCCTTATGCAGAAAATGAATTTGTATATATCCATATAGATATATTTTTCTTTTTTCTTTTCCTGATTAAAACACTATGCTGTCACTACTTCAATGTCTTTATTCTTGGGTCTATCTGGAGATAAAACTAACCACAATATAATTAAATAACAGCTAAAGTGTCAGATAACTTTAATCAAGGTCTCCCTAGAATAGAGAAGGCTTTGTCAAGGAAACCTAAGTCCTCCTGGAACTTCCTTGTACTTGGTTTTGTTTCTGACTTGAATTGAGTGGTATCATTTTTCAAGCCCTCATGAAGATCACTGATCTTTTCCTCTAATTTCAATCCAGTGATTAATATTCTTGCAAAAATTTCTCCTTATGGTTAATTCTATTTTTATACAGGTTTGGAAAGTGAATTTCCTAAAAAGACATTCCTGTATTATTAAATATTTTATGTCTTATATGACAGTGTTTATTTTTTATTTTTATTACTTTATTAGAAATATAAAATATTTTTAAAGTCCAAATGAGTTGGTTCGTTCATTTTCACAGTTTGGAATGTATCTTTGTGTGTGAGAAATAGACTAGCAAGCACCCTTTACTGGATGCTATTATTAATTACTACCAGTTGCCTACATATCTTGTATGACTGAATTATGGAAGAGTAATTCAGAGTCGAAATCAGAACTGATCACTGACCTACTTGAAGCAAAGTTATGGATTAAAGATGATTTGCAAATGTTATTTCCATGAGCCCTGATTTTCCCTTTTTGAACCTCAGGAGTTTAGGTAAAACAGGAAAGCATTTTGTCTTCCATGACTTCCAAATCCTTTTAAGAACATTTGACTCACTATCTATGCCTTCTCCTACTCATGGCTTCTCAAACTTTAATATGCTTCAGAATCCCCTGGAGGGCTTGTTAAAAAACAGATTGCTGGAACTAATCCTAGAGTTTCTAATTCATTAGGTCTGGGGTGGGCCCAAAGAATGTATATTTTTAACAAATTCCCATTGATGCTGATACTGATACTACCAGCCTGGACAGCGCATTTTGAGAACCACTGTGCCTCATCGTTTGCAAATTTCTCCTACATAGTCTCTGCGTTTTCTCTTCCCACATCAAATGCTGACTATTTAAATTTTAAAAAGAAAAATAAACAATCTACCAGTATATGCAACCATATTAACAAACCTCAAAATGCTATGATGAGCTAAAGAAGATACAAAATGTATGAATAAATTTATAACTATAGTTCAAGAATAGACAAAACTAGCCCAAGACAATTAAACTAGAATAGTTGCCCCTGAAGATGTGGGAAGAGTACTTGGAAAGGAACAGGAGGATTGTCTTGAAGTGATGCAAATGTTCTGTATCTTGCTTTGGGTATTGTAACTTGGGTGTATATTTGTTAAAGCTCATTCAATTATACAACAAAGATCTGTAACACTTGTGCATATAAATTGTACCTCAATGAATAAAGTAAATTACGATTGCCAAATATAAAAATGGTTCTCTGTAGTAATAAAATCTGTTAAGTCAATTTAGACTAAAATTAAGAGGATACACTTAATATGGGTCTCCCCTTAACATCATTTACATTTTATTAAAAATATAAACTATTTTCAAATATTTTATCTTAAGGGTCTTCATCACAGGCCTTCACCACATTACTGTCTGTGTCCATGGGTTATAGTTCTTAATCCAACTGCTTATTCAAGAACACTGAGCTGTGGGTAGCAATAGAGAAATGCAGGTTGGTGGCTGGGCAATGATAACATGGAATGACATTTCTTTTTTGACACTTTCATACACACTAAAAATATTAAATTTAGCACTTATTTTTCAGTTTCTAAATTTATAGAAACTAAATGCCATATCTAAGTTAAAAGAAGTCCTACCTCCCAACCCCCAGGAAATTTCTTGTATATATGTTGTTGAACATAAATGACCCTTAGATTTGGCCCATTGATCACATAAAATGATTGTGTTCAATAATAGATTCAAGATAATTAAAAATCAAAATATATTATTTAAATGTGAGGTATTATTTCTATATTTTATTAACATTTAAAAAGGGTGTTATATGAGTAATGGTGGTTACATAAAATTTATGAAAGGCTTTGAGAATTATCTAATAATTTCTTTATTATAGAGCTAAGAAAAAACAAGCCCAGAAAAATTAAGTGACTTACTCTAGGGATGACAGCTATTTATTTACAAAATTAGACTAGAATCATGAGATTTCTTTATTCCCAATTCAAGGAGTGAAAATGACCCAGATAGTGAAAAAATTTTCTATTTATTTGGCATTCATAGGGATTAGTCTTATAAATAGTAAGTTCCAAGACATGACTACCCCAGTATGATATTATTCTTCTAATACCATGAACCAAGGATTTAAGAAAACCAGTGAAAATGATAAATACCTAGCAGAAAGTAGATTGTGTAGCCATCCTATATAATAAAGAGCTAAAATGCTAATTAGACCCAGATGGCAGAACTACCTTCCCAACGACCAGTGGGCGGGGTTGCGGGGCCAAGAGGCAGCCGGGGCCACGAGGGCCGAGCCCCTTGCACGAATTCATGCATCAGGCCTCTAGTTCTTATAGAAGTGAAGATTATTTGTTTATAGCATAATCCTCGGGTTCTGGGAATTTTTCGTTTTAAAAAGGCAACAAACACTTGTACTATCAATTAAACTTTTAAAAAATGTTGTTTTCAGAAAGAGAAATGTATTTCGAGAATCCGTTTAGTAAAGTTGAGTCTTTTGAAAGATATTGCTGTCATCATTATGGGCCATTTGGTTCACCTGCTAATTCCCAAGAACACGTATGTAGCAATAGGTCTCTGCCCGGGGCAGTCCCTCATAATGTTGGAGCCAGATCAGTACAATGGATTGGAAACATATAAATGTTTTGTCACCTTCCCAGTACTAGAGAGCTCAAATTGCTGAACATTTCATTCCCTCTCATGGCAGAGAAATGTGTGTTCTTTATTATAAAAGGTTTAGGGATGGCATACTGTGTAATAGCTCAGATGAGTAAAAACAAATTTAAATATAAGCCATGCACTGGCTTATACTTTGCATGTTGTAAGTACTCTTGGAGACAGTATGGGGCCTTATTAAGTTTGAACCTCAGGTCTTTCAACTTCCCTGAGAAAAGAGAACAAATGGTAAGTACATGAGAAAATAAGTAACTAACCTCTGTGATTTCCCACTTCAGCTCAAGCCCAGATATTTTTGTCAGTTGTTAATTACAGTCATATTTCTCTAAAGCATTTTCTTTTTTTTTAAGCAGAAAAAAAAATATAAGGGACACATTTCAAGGAAAAAGGCTGAACCATGCAGTATAGGTTCACATTTGTTCTGTGTGGAGAGGAACTATTGGGAGGAAGGCAATTGACAGGGCTGCCTACTAGACAGGAGGGAGCTGGGGGTTTAGCTGAAGTAGGAAATCAGAGTGGGACAAGTTAAAAGGCAGGGGAAAATGGCCAAGAACTCTGGCTTGAAAATGGGGAAGGTCTCAGTGGAAAGGTAAGAAGGAACCCTGATGGGATGTGAATATGTTTATTCAGCCAAGAAAATCGCAGTATTGCTTTCAGTGCTCAGTGCTCTCTTCTGTCTATTTTCATATACATACTTGTGTATGATGGTATATGGATTCCCAATGCCTCTAGCATTGAGGATCATTGTGGCATACCTCACACATCTAGCGGAGTTCTGCTTTAAGGGGAAGAAAAGAGAAAGAAACTTTTTTTTTTTTTTACATGAAAAGGAATTAAGGCATAGGGAAGTGCATGAACTGATTTCAGGTCACATAATTAAATTACTAATAACATTTGAATTAGAGCCAGTGTCCTAACCCCACATCCTGCATCATTTCTAGAATTGTTACATTGGATGTGACCACAGAGGTCATTTAGTCTAGTCTTCCCTCATCTGGCCCACCTTCCCTTGGAGGTTAAAATCCTGAGCTATCACTGCATCTACCCCGCTCAGCTTTATCCTGATAATTCCTTTCATGATGAGTGGTAGTTCCTATCAAGAACACCAAGCACATGGTTTGGTTGAGCATGAAACACCAGGCTTTTCTGAACTATCAGTTACCATTTTGATTGCTCTCTTATTTTTCTATACAGACACTTGTTGACAGGAAACCCTGTGGCCACCATTCACTGCATTTAAGTAATCAAACAACCACAAACTGTCACTGTCACTTTCGTTTCCTGTCATCATTCATTTTCTTTAGCTGCTCCCAGTTTATCATTGAAGCTGGATGTCCCGTGCATTCATGTACCAGGAGGGGAGACTGGGTATCTGCAGGTGCTGGTAAATGATGAGGGAGGGAGGCGGGCAGTACATGCTTGCAGCCAGCTCTCCTGGCTTTCAGTTATGCTATTCACCTGTGGTTTTAGAAACTTTTTTTTTGTCTCTAGGATCAAGCGAAAATCCTAGTCTTATTGCTGCAGGATTTTCTTAATCCCCCCACAGTAGTTAAAGACTATTCCTAGCTTCAGTCTGTTTGTTGTAGCTTGTGCAGGAGTGATGCACGGATAACCTGCTTCCAGCGGCAGCTATAGGAGAAAGCTCTGTGATGGTGGGAACTGGATTGAGTTGTCCTTCACAAGGACCTTTCTCCCAGCTGCTTCTATATAAACGGATGTCTCTATAGCTTGGAAGACGAGCAGGAAACAGGTGTCTTTCTATTAATACCTAGGATGTATCAAAGAAAGAGAAAGTACAGCAGTACCGGAGAATCAGGTGGTCCACAGTTGAATACTTTGTACACAATAACTAATCACTCAAAAGATACTATTTATAATAAAGGCTATAATTATAAGCCAGGTGGCTGTGGTTAGGAGACTGTGGGGCTTATCAACAGGTTACTTGACTTACCATTACAGCTTGAAAAGAGCCATGGCCACCTGGGTGGGCAGTCGATGGTATGGCATGCGCCTGCCTGTCAACAATACACATGTGCTCTGCTCTAGCCTCTTTCTGTGCTGTCTTCTGAATCTGCACACATAAAAGCTGTGATCTAAAAATCTCCCCCTCCATTTGCCGATACAATGACCAGAAAACACGGGATTCTAAGAGCTTTGAGACCAGAAGTTTTATGTTATTTTTCCTGTTAAATTGATATAGATTGGTGTTCACTGATGCAGTATTTTAAAATCCAAGATATAATCCTACCAATGGACGATATAGCTATAGATTCTTTGTTTTTTTTAATTTACCATTTAATTTATAATCCATAAGGAACAGTTTGAGTATGGTATAACGGCAATGGTATATTAAGTGAAGCCATTGGGTATGAGAGATATGAAGAAGTGTGGGAGATGGCCCCCTAGTCTGAGGGAGCTTTCTTCTTAACTGAGGAGATAAGATACGATAAAAATGTTTAGTAGATGTTTATATTACATGCCCTATCCCCGCAAGAGACAATATCTATTAAAACTGGTAAGACAGGGGAGATTACTATGCAAAGAGATTAGTTACATATAAAGCTTCATGAAGAAGGAGGGACTACAAACATGGAGAGAAATTAAATAAGAGAAAAAAAAGAACAGTCAAAGGCATTTGGGTGTAGTGATTGTTTTAGTTTTCTATTACTGCGTGACAAATCACAAACTTAGCCACTTAAAACCTGTTTATTATCTCCCAGTCTGTGGGTCATGTGTCCATCATGGCTTCAGTGAGATCTCTGCTCTAGGTCTCCCAAGGCTGCAAGCAAGGTATTACCCAGGAGGCATTAATAGTTGTAGCTCAGGGTCCTCTTCCAAACTCACTCTGATGGTTGGCAAAATTCAGTTCCTCGCCGCTATTTGATTGGAGTCCCCATACTTTTTTGCCAGCTATTCTCTAGGGGCCACTGTCAGCTCCTAGAGGCCTGTCTTAGGCCCTCGCCCTGTGGCCCTCTCCCTAGGTTCTCTCACAACATAACCGCTTCCTTTTCCAAGGCCAGCCAGAGATGTCTGCTCTCAAATTCCCCTCTTCAGGAGGGGCTTAGGCTGTCTTTTAAAGGCTCACCTACTAAACTAGGCCCATCCAGGTTAATCTCTTTTTTAATTAACTCAAATGCAGCAGATTAGGCAATCTGATTAGTATTGGGAGTGAAATCCAATCATGTTCACAAATCCTATATGCATTCAAGGGGACAGAATTGCACAGGCCATGTATACACATAAGGAGGTGAAAATCTCTTTATCCATTTTAGAGCTCTACCTACCACAATAGTCAAACAATGCGGAAAGAGGTGGTTTTACATGATGTGTTTAAAACCCAGTAGCAGCAAGAATCAGTTGTGAAATAATTTTAGAACTATAAATCTGTTAAAACAACATTGGAGACAGTAAATGCTTCAGGTCCATAAGCCACTTTGGTGGGTTTTACTTAGTGCAGCGTTTTAACTGAGGGAGTGAGAGGACCCACAAGTCAGTGGGCTTAATAAACTTGAGACATGTCCATTCTATCTAAAGTCACTGATCATAGCTGAGAGCAGCTTTGGCAAGTGATTTCCTTTGTTTGGAAGCCTTGCTCATATCAGTTTATAATAATAAAATGTACATTACACAATTGTGATTTTAACAGATCTTTTAATGGAGGAGTAGGACTGGAGCATTTACTGACCTTGGTAAAGGTAAATTTAGTTTTTCTGAAGTTTTTGATTTTTCTCTCAGGTATGTATGAAGAAAAAATGATATCTTTAAACAGTTTACTCTTTGCATTGTAAAGTTTGTTTTTGTGCCTTTTTTGCTCTTAAATCTCTCAAGTTACAGGTCCCTCGTGAGAGCTGACACAACGCGGTAAAAGATCTAGATGGGTCGGTACTAAATTTGTGGTATTTTTCTTTTTAATAAAGTCTTTGTAGGGCTTGTAAATGCCTTAGGCAGCTTTTTCTTCTTCTTCACCCTTGTCATAAGGCCAGGTTGTGAACAAAAAGGAACAAATATTCCTTACAAGATTAGTTCCTGTGTGAATCCAGCAATGTATTTCAAGTAGCCTTTTTGTTGGGGAAAATATAAAAATGCTTTTTTTTTCGTTGTTGTTTTTTTCTAGGTATCTTATTTAAAGAAAAACCAAGGTCCTTAATATACTCTCTTGAGGTTTGTAAACTTCAGAATGTTATGAAACATGGGAAATTTATTCACAGAATCTGGAGCAAAGTTCATTGATGATGCCCTGGGACTTGATCGCTTGGTACTATTTTATGATGGTCTGAGAAGGCAGTGTACCAATTCAAAAATAAAAGTGTGTGCTAATATTGGCATTATGACATCTTTTCCAAAAGCATATCTTTGTTGAGCCAACAATGTCTTAATATTTCCTATCTTTGGAAGAAATTATGTAACTTTTTCCCATAGTCATAGCCACTTTGGTGTATTAGTTTGTCCCCTTGCTTCAAATACTAACCTATAGCAAGGGGTGTATTTCTAGCAAATACAAAGAGACAGATAGCTGTTACATGTTCTTTTGATCACTTTGATGTCTGGAATATATAATTTTAATTTAAGATCACCTAAGAAGCTTCTCTAAGTTCTAACCTAGCACAGTCTAGGATTAGTCATTAACAATATAAGATACATAGGTAAATATTAAAATTATGAATTGTTGTTGGCTTTCTGTATGTTCTGGTTTTACTCATTGTGAATCTATGTTAACACTGATGTTTTACTGAGGAATGAGGAATTAAACAGTGAGGTAGGTAAATGCAAGGACCTAATCATACAAAATGTACTTAACAGCCTTGGTCTCTATACATCCATCTGTGATGGTTGCAAGTCAAGTTTAGTGGTAATTTCCCTGGAGGAACAAGTGACTATTAGGAGAAACCAGGATTTAGAACATTTATTGTTTGCTTAATGTATTATCTCTCACTAAACCAGAGGTAGCAAACTCACATGCTCATAGAGGCCAGGGAAGGCACATAAATGAGTGAGGCTGGCTGAGGGGACTCTGGCTGAAAGCAGGTGCCTGCCCTGTCTTATGCAGCTGTTCTTCATCTCCAACTGACCTACCCATGCTGGGATGTGAATGCAGTTATATCTGAGTCTCCAGCTTTTCAAGGAAAGCTAGAAATATATATATATATATATATATATATATATATATATATATACATATATATATATATATATGTATATATATATATATATATCACCTTATATATAAAAGTAGGAAGATGATTAATAATTATTGATAAAGCTTGTGGTCAGAAAACCCATAACATAAAGGCCAGACTCACTCTCAGCTACCAGCCTATAAGCATCACGCAAGGCAATGAATTCCATGATAGCTGAGAGAGCTGAGCTTTATCTCTGGTTCACTGTGTAACCATGGTGCAAATTGACCGACCCATGGTAGGCCGGCCCTCTATAGTTATGAAATGAATTAACTGTTTTGGTAGCTGATTAAATGCATTCCATTTATCCTAATCTTACCCTTAACAAAAATAAAAAAATTGAAAATGAGACCAATACGATGGTTAAAAATAATAATACACAGGTCAATTCAGTGAAGTCATGGGCTTCATGAGGTTTGTATCGTATTTGCCTACATAATATTTTTTTTAAAAAGTGTCCTGTGGTTTAAAAATCTAGCCTACATGTATTGCATTTGGCTGTCACAATATTCCCAAACATGTAGGCCTATGTATAAATATGTAAACCAGAAAGTTTCATACACATTTCCATATTTCAGGATTTTCTTCACAAATAGACAGATCTGGTATTATTGGGCTCACATTCCCATTTAGCCACATTTGCAGATCTGGACAGTGACTTCTCCCTAGAATGCGTGCTTGACAGTTAGGCATAGTACCTCCAACTGCTCATCACACCAAGGTTGAGTGTCTTTTGCCAATTTTTGTGGAAAATATATAGTTATTTTTCTTATAGTAAGAAACCGTTCTCTGAATCGATGGCTCTGCCTAGATTGAGAAAAAGAGAAATGAGAATTTACGTTCACAGAAAAGCCTGTGGCCAAATGGTCACAGTAGGTCAAATTGTAAAAGCCCAGACTAGAAACCACCGTGTTGTCCTTCAGTGAACGAATGGTTAAACAACCTGCGGCACATTTACAACCTACTCAGCAAAGAAAATAAATGAACTACTGAAACACACAACAACTTGTGTGAACTTCAAAGGAAATATACAAAGTGGAAAAAAAGTCAATGTATATAACCACAAGGTTACATACTGCAAGATTCCATTTGTATAACATTCTTGAAATTACAAAATTATAGAGATAAGAAACAGATTAGTGATTGCGTGCATGAGGGGATAAAAAGGGAAGGTGGGATATAGGACCAAGGTGAGTGTGGCTATAAAAGGGTAACACTGGGGATCCTATGGTGATGGAACAGCTTTGGTTTGTGACTTGACTGTGGTAGTGACACACAAACCTGTACATGTGATACAATTACATAGAACTAAATACACAAACATGCATACCCCTACAGAAGTACATGTAAGCTAGAGAAATGTAAATAAGAATGATAGACTGTTCCAATGTCAATTTTTTGTGATATTATACTATAGTTTTGCAATATGTTACCATTGGGGAAACTGAGTAAAATGTACATGGGATTATTTTATACATCTGTATGTAGATCAACTAATATCTCAAATGAATTATAGTTTTAAAAATTTGAAAAAGAAACAGTCTAGGATTACAAATGGCCTAGAACATGTCGCTTTACCCACCCATGTCACTTGCCTGGTCCTTATAGGACTCTGAGGGTGTAGCTTCCGACTTACACGGCCACTCCTATGCCCAGAATGGTTGCTTTCAAAGGGAGCACTGTGGGTTTGGAGCCGGAAATGGAACAGAATCAAAGGAGGCATAAAACGGTGGCTAAAACTGAACACACAAGGGGACCTTGAAATTTCTCCAGAGAAATGTCTGATGTTTTTAATGCTAAAGAGCAAAGCCAGAGCACACAAGAATATTGCTAACTGCCACTGTCATCTTTGCAAGCGCATTTCTGGACATCCCCTGCTGTTTCTTGTCTCCCCCGTGAGCTGGGAGAATAACTTTCGGAGTGAAATCTGGTTGGCTTCGCAAAATTGCATCATCATACAACATCCTCTTTAGGTATCCTACCAACTACTCAACTGTTACTGCTCTGTCGTAAGGGGGCGGTCCAAACAATGAAGGATGGGTATGGAGGAGCGGTAAATATTGTCAAAGGGTGTGTTTTGATTTGCAGTCTTCATTGGTTATGGCATTATGAACATGCCACATGTAACAATTGATAAAGAAAACCGTATTTAAAATGGAGTCGGGAAGCCATGAAGGGAGAGCTCTCAGGCATGTAGCATCCATTACAGCCTGCATAACCAGCAGGAAAAAGAAAGACACATATTATAAAGGAAGACGTTTTTCACATGAAAATGTTATCTCCTGCTTAAAAAAAAAGAACAAAAAAAAAAGGAAGATTCACCCCACACTCCAGCAACAACGCACACTGCTTGCAGCCAATGAGAAACCACGAACCAACCAACTTGCGACAGTCTGCTTGTCCTGAATTGCAATTCCTCTGCTATTCCCTAATAAACTCATTGTGAGCTTGCCTCAGTTTACCTCTTTGTTTACATTAGCACAAACAAATAAAATGCTAATTAAAAAAACCACAACACTTTGATTATCTTCTAAAACTTGAGAAAATGCCACATGAATGCCTGGGCCCAGCTGCCTGTACCCCCTCTGCTACTGCTTCAGGAGAAGCGCAGGTAGATGGAGAAAGCGGCGTGGTTTGCACGCCTCAGGTCTGCCTCCATGCGACAGCGCGGTGTAGGCTTCCAAAGGCTCAGTGGTTGAAAGGCTTGACTTCAGAGCTCTGGGGGAGGGGACAATCCTCTATTTGTTTATAGTCTTTAACTCTAATTACATAATTACATTGGAAGGGGGACTGACTTCTGAACAAAAGCAACAAAGCAAACAAGGTAAAATTATAACAGGTCAGTCCGGCTATTATCTCTTTAGCCCTCCAGTGTGTGCGGGCGTGTGCGCACTTGCGTGCGCTCACCAGCCAGTGCTTGGTATTAACAGATAAAGGCAGTCAGGGGTGCAGGCAAGGCTATCATTTTACCTTTAGTGCACTGTGGCACCCTGATTATCGCATTGAAATTGTAAGGCAAGCGGATGTTGTAGAAACAGAGGCCCTCCATGGCAGGGAATAGAGCAGACCTAATTAGCCTCAAGTACCTGTAATCCTAGGAGATGTACCTCAAGATAAAAGCTAGGGGAAGTCCCTCAGGTATGACTAATAGGTCCCCAGCCAGGTTGGCTCTGGATCAGGTGTAGTGTGTCAGCTGTGCTGAATGCATCCTATTGATCCAGGACAGCCTGCACTTTCTGCCACAAATTGAATTCAAATTGCTTACAAGGCGTCTGGCTCTACCTGATTCATATTTCAAAATAACTTTCTTCAGTACCAGTTTGGTAGTAGATTGTTTAGTCTTTTTTTAAAAGCCATCTTTTAAAATACATCCTCTTAAATCCTGTATATGATTTTCTTCAAAACCAATTTGTAAATGCTATGGACAAGTGCATTTTAAACGCATCTTATAATTTAGAAAAATGGAGAAGGGCTTATTTAAAGATTATGGTCCCTGCCTGCTAGGAGATATTTTATTTTTTAAATTATTTTTTATTTAAGGGAAATATGTTTTTTTTCTGTTTATTTACTAATTATAAGAACTTAAATAATTATAAATACAGAAATAATACAGGATTTTAAGATGCAGATAATCTAAAATAGTGTTTTCCAAATTATAGTAGAGAAATTTTGTATTCTAATAAAATGTTTTTTGTTATATATTTTTATTGATTTCAAAGATGAAGGAAGAGGGGGAGAGAGAGAGAGAGAGAGATAAAAATATCAACGACGACTGAGAATTATCAATCAGCTGCCTCCTGCATGCCCCTTACTGGGGATCGAGGCCACAACCCAGGCATATGCCCTGACCGGGAGTGGAACCGGTGACCTCTTGGTTCCTGGATCGACACTCAACCGCTGAGCTACACCCGGCTGAGCTATTCTAATAAAGTGTTATGACACAGCCTCCACTTACACCTGCTCAGTTCCCTCCCTGTACACAATCTGAGCTGATGTAGACGGAAGCCTCCACATGAAGCCAGGGTGGGGACATGAGCCCTATCTGTTTGGCCCCTTCTCTTCTTGGGGTCTTTGAGGGGCCTCTAAGGAACCCTAAAAATCACTTGATTGAGCAGTGTTCAGTCTTTAAAGGGGGCCATACCTAAGTGTTTTCAGACGAGTGAGGATCTAGGCTATTTTTGAAAACTATTGCTGAATGAGATCGCATAATCTCATGCTAATTGAGTAAGTAACCAACACTGCCAGAAAATTCTTCCTAAACATTGCTGATTTTTACTTTCATTAGACATTGGGGATCATCTCATTCATTCTACACATACTCATTGAGCATCTACTATATACCAGGCACTCACTGTTCTAGGAACTGGGGAGGCATACGTGAACAACACAGAGGGAACATGCATTACTTACAGAAACATACATTACTTACAGAAGAGAAAAGCACTAAGAAAAGGAAAGAAACAATATAAAAGATATTAAATACCAAAATGGTTAAAGGCAATTTTAAATAAAGTAACTAGGATAAGCCAATTTCAGAAAATGTTATTTGAACTGAGACACCAATGAGAGGAAGGAAATAGCCAAGCATTTTTTTTTTGGGGGGGGGGGGGATACATATATAACAGTATTTCCTTGAAAGAAAGCACTCAACTTGTATAAGTTATGCTTCTTCTTGATTTAGTCAAATACTTCTGGATCATTATTCAGGGAGAAAAGCGAAGGCGACCATTCTCAAATGTCAAGAAGGCATTTACGAGAAGTATAAAAATATTAGAAAGTTTACCGTAAAATAAAAGGTTGCTGCTGGTGTTTAGCTAAGTAGCATGGGTTAAAAGGGAAGGCAAGCTAGCATTTCATAATACTTTTAATTCGTGGCTTCCCACCTATTTCCTAGTGGTGTTTTCCCATTTCTCAGTCAGGAAGCTGGGGTTGAGAAGTTGCCCCGATAACCAGTGGTGTACTGGAGCCAGCAACAAGTACCAGCTCATGAGAGCCACAGGGGAGCGTCTCCTCCCAATTCTCCATCAGGGACATCGCTTTGGCAGATTGAAATCAGGCATGAGTAGATGTGCTCCCACCATAGAAACTGAGAAACACTACAGATCTACCTCCCCCACTCCAAGGGCTGGTTGGGAAACATTTATCAGGACACCACTGAAAATAACCTACTGAAACAATTTTCAACAGGTACAAAAGTGTGCCAGTTTTCTCAGGAATCCTTCATTAATAGTCCCATTGGATCAGTTACCCATACAACATTTTCTCCTCAAACTAAGAATGTTTTTTTTTTCTTATGGCGCTAGCACCCAGGGTCAGGGAGTCAGAGATTTTAAATTATTTTATTACTTATCTGTTTGTTTTTCAACATCTTTTTTTTTTTTTTTTTAATCCTCACCGGAGGGTATTTTTCCATTGATTTTCAGAGAGAGTGGAAGAGAGAGGGAAAGACAGAGAGAAATATCCATGTGAGAGAAACATTGATTGGTTGCCTCCTGCACTCGCCCTCGAGCCTGCAACCGAGGTACATGCCCTTGGCCAGAATCTAACCCGGGACCCATCAGTCCACAGGCCGACGCTCTATCCACCGAGCCAAACTGGCTAGGGCCAAACTAAGAAATCTGGCCTAGTTAGTGGCCTGTTTTATTTCTAGTCATCATGACCAGAAACAGAAACTGCCCCAGATTATCTAAAGTTAAGGCAAAACACTTCTTGGGATATTCATTTTAAATAGAAGCTTGATCTATATAGTTATGAATTCTTCTGTTCTCTCTGAAAAAATAACTGTAATACTAAAGGGAGGTAAAAATGATACATTGAAACAAAAATATTCTTATCAAAAATCACAAAGCAAATGTGGGACAAATCCTAAACTCAGTATCTGTGGACAGGGCTAAACATTTTCCAGATTATATGTGATCTAAAAAATAACCAAAATAATTAAATAAATACTAATTTGAAGGGGCTGCGTTGATTACTTCACCTAAATTTACCTCTGAGTCAGCAACTCAGAGTTAACAACTAATTTACTTGATGATTTTACTGTTGTAAAAAAATGCATCAGTTTTCCAGTTCACTTTCAGGATTTAAAAGACATTTTTGAACTTGGACATGTAGGAAAGATTGATAATAAATTAGAGAATGTCTCTAATACTCAGCATTTTATGTCATGATGGTTTATCTTCCTTAGCAAAGGTTTGCCACTAAATCTACAGTGTTTCTAAGCTGAGAACTTGCAAGACTGTTAGGCTAATTACTGAATGCCCCTATAGGGGTTAAAAATTGGACCAGGTTTGTTTGAAGGGATGTCAGATACAAACTAGACAGCTGCTTCTTTCTCACTCATTTCACTCTATTACTGGTTAACTTAGTGGAAAAATGTAAATTTTCCAGGGATTTTAGGTTGAAGGTATCTCAGCCAACGTAGATGTGTGCTTGACTTGAGGTCTAATTTAACTCCCATGTAGTATTGATCGACGGAGACCACCGGGGACATTTACAACCTTCCTTTGCCAAAGGTAGACGATGGTATAAGAGTAAAGTGTAATAAATGTACCTGTCCGGTCTCATGTCGATATCCAGCTGCCGTGTGTGTGTGTGTGTGTGTGTGTGTGTGTGTGTGTGTGTGTGTTCACTTGTGTGTGTCATTTTGAGTGCATCCGTATTTCACGTTTATTGTAGTGTGATGAAACACCTTTCAAAATGGCCAGAGGGACACTCAGCAGTAAGCGTTTAGGCAGTACAAATTGGAGTGAACAGGAGGACAGTTAGCAGGGAATATTTCTGAGGTCAAAATGGTCTGGGTAGGAGCTGAATCAGCTAAATGCAGAACTAAGAGCTACAGTACCTGCCGCAAAGTAAATATAGATTACCTTCTTGATGACAAATTGATCCACTGGACAAGAATCTTTCAGAAAAAGAGACAAGTGCAAAAAAAATTAAGTAATTCACACTGACCAACTTTTAACCCTTTATTCTATAACTATCCCATCGCCCCAAAACTTTCTTCTTCATATCATTTCAGCCTAACAGAATCTATTAAACAAGTAAATATCTATGCAGAACTCAAAATTCCAACGTTAGCATGAACAATTTTGAGAGACAAAATGATTCCTCCTCATTTCACTTGTGATTGATCCCATCAGACATGAATTCTCATTTCTAGTTCTGTAGCAAGAACTAACAAGTAATTGTGATGGTCCCATCTGCAAAACATATATATGGGTAGAAAATCAGCCTAATGTGCAAGCACCATTTTGAGTTAATTCAGCAAATATTTTTGAGCCTTTACTATGTGTCTGCCTGCTCCAAAAAGTTTATTTTGAAAATTGCTGTCTTCAAAAGATCTCTTTCAATCTTAGTTCACTTTATTGAAATTGACTAGATTTCAGTAAGCAATGAGTAGGGGTAGACAGGCAATGTCTTCATTTATTTAGTTAGCAAACATTTATTGGACAAATACTCCAAGCCAGGCTCATTCATTGGCAGATGATGGTACATCAGCCTCAATCACTTGGTTCCATTTCTCAAGGAACTCACAGTTGGTTTAGGGAAGAGAAGTGATTAAAAAGTACAAATAGATCATAGTAGATGATTAAAAAAAAAAAAAGATCTCAGAAAGGAGATCAGTTGCCAAGTTGCCCAAAATAGTATGTGGAAAGGACACAGAAGGTTTTCTGGAAAGGATTACAAAAGGTAAAAGTAAGATTTGGCAGAGTTAAGAAGGATAAGAAGAGGAATAAAGAGGAAGAGCATTCAGCGTGGCAGGAGCACCTAAAATGGATGGACAGAGCAGATAGAAAAAGTCGGTATGGCTTCATACAACCAAAAACAAATACCAGTTACTGGAGGTGGTTGGCGGGAGCCCAGGAAGGAGTAGTATAACAAACGGACAGCCCTAGTGGATGCTGGCAGGGTAGAAGCTATATAAAGTTAATAACACAGAGATGTAATGATTCTCTGTCCTAAGGAAAATTAAGACCTAGCATCAAATTGTGGTCATTGAGATGACAAAGAAAAAATCAAGTTTAAGCTGACAACTTTCAGGAGGTTCATTTGGAAACTATCCTAATAATAGACAAATATGCAAATTGACCATACCTCCGACACACCCACAAGCCACACCCACCATCCAATCAGAGTGAGTATGCAAATTAACCCAAACCAAGATGCCTACAGCCACAGAGAGCAAGGTTTCCTAGGTAACAGAGGAAGCCAAGCTTTCCGCCAGCTGTTGCAGGCCTAAGCCTCCACTCAAGCTACAAAGTTTCAATTATAGAAGGTAAACAAATTCAAACAAATGGCGGCAGAATGGAGAGAGCAGGCCAGGGTTGCCGCCGGCAGCAGGGGAAGCAAAGCTTTCCGCACACCCTGGCTGGGCCCACCCGCTTAAGGCAACAAAGTTTCAATTATAACCCCAACATAAATGGCTGCCGGCTGTGGAGGGAGCCCCAGGCTTGGCTCTGCTCCAGGCTACAAAGTTTCAATTGTAGAAGGAAAATAAATTCCAGATACCAGGGCCTCCTCTTGGGTTGCCAGGGGGCGTGGCCCGCCTGCAAACCACCACAGGCCCCTCGCTCAGGCCGCCCCACGCCCCAAGGAACCCCACCCTGATCAGGGACACCCTTCAGGGCAAACCAGCTGGCCCCCACCCCTGTACCAGGCCTCTATCCTATCTAATAAAAGAGTACTATGCAGATTGATTATCACTGCAACACACAATATAGCTGCCCCCATGTGGTCAAAGATCCTGCCCCCATGTGGACACAAGATGGCCACCACAAGATGGCCAGCAGGAGAGGGCAGTTGGGAGGCACCCAGCCTGCAAGGGAGGGCAGTTGAGAAGGACCAGGCCTGCAAGGGAGGGCAGTTGGAGGTGATCAACTCTGTAGGAGAGGGCAGTTAGGGGTAACCAGGCCGGCAGAGGAGGGAAGTTGGAGGCAAACAGGCTGGCAGCAGAGTGGTTTAGGGGGTGATCAGGCTGGCAGGCAGAAGCGGTTAGGGGCAATCAGGAAGGCAGGCAGGCAAGCAGTTGGGAGCCAGCAGTCCTGGATTGTGAGAGGGATGTCTGACTGCCCGTTTAGGCCCGATCCCAGGGATCGGGCCTAAACGGGCAGTCAGACATCCCTTGAGGGGTCCCAGATTGGAGAGGGTACAGGCTGGGCTGAGGGACAACCCCCTCCGTGCACGAATTTCATGCACCGGGCCTCTAGTGAGGAATATAAAAGTTTCATTGCATCTCAAGAAAAGAAAAGAAAAAAACAACAACCCACCAAAAAAAAATTTATATTAGTAAAGTTAAAATGTATCTGTTCTGAGAATTATAATTTTTCAGACTATTCTAAAGTATAATTGTGAATTTCACTCATAAAATTGTCTCATTTTAGTCCATTTCATCCTCACATTTTTTATTTCTGGTACCAATTATCATTGGGTATTGAGATATAACCATATCTGGCAAGGGAATCAGAAGGACAGATGAAAAATACTCTTAAGTTTTGCAAAACTAGATTCTGAGGAGATCCAAAGAACATCCAAGAAGATGCCAAATTTCCCGGTAGCTACAACAGATTCTGCTAAAGGTAGGTTATTTGCTGAGTGTGGTGACAAACCTCTAATAGTTACAAGGCTAAACTTAGAAGAGAGTAATCACTTGGTAAAATAGACTAAAATAGCAAGAATCAACTCCCTGGCCTAAAACTGGTATCTCTTCTCAGTTTTAAGCCAATTTCCCTTGTTTTGAGGCCAATAGGGCTAAAGTCTCATTTACCATGCACAGAGTTGAGCTCTCTCCTAAAACTGGCTACCTCCTCCCAATTAAACAAATAAGAAATATAACATGTATTTTTATGGGACTCTGTCCTAGATATTGCTCAGCAATACTCAAACATGAAAAAAAAATGAAGAGAACCATTGAGGTTAGAACAGTCCTGTATTACTTTCCTGACCTGAAAAATAAAGCACGCATTTTGTAATTAACTAAAGCCTAAAGACAATTGGGAATTATTTCCTTGGAGAAAAGGATATGCTTAATATTTTATCCAATCAAAAAAAATTAAGAAAGTAAAAATGTGTTTATTGTAAGTTAATATTTTCAACTGCAAAGAGTGTGTAAATACATGAATAAATAATGTAAATCCATAAATTGATGAAAAGTGTATAGATAGAAGGGGCCTACATATCAACAAATATTATTTTAAATAGGAATCAAATTTAAACTTATAGATATAAATTTAGTATCTGAAATACTATTTCAAATTCCCTATAACATTGCACTGATTTGTGGAGAAATGTGAGAATAATATAATTTGCTTCTATCTTTTAGGAGAGAGAGAGAGAGAGAGAGAGAGAGAGAGAGAGAGAGAGAGAGAGATCATTGGTAATGAAAAAATTACAACTCATTCATTTTATGTCAATTGAAGGTATATCATATAGTAGCTGGCTCTAATTTCCAGTACTAAGCAAAATACTGAAATAGTTTGTGGTATGCTTTGTAAAAAAAAAAAATAGTGTTTTCACGTATGTAATCACATCTGTGAACACATTATGGTGATAGAGTTACTAGTATATGCTTCCAAGAGTGTTCTATTATATTCCAACTGCAATTTTCTGAACATTAATTTACCTCTGTACTTCTAACTTATTCTGGCTACCTTGAAGTAAATACTATATATATTTCAAGAATCCTGTACAAAATTATATATTTGATAACAGAGTGACTGCTGATTCAGTAAACAGTGCATAGCTGCATTGTATTGACCATGGTGCCACACGATTTCTAACAGCAGGCACGTGAAAGAGGGGAATTTGTATACAATAATATTTTAAAGTCAAATCTTTAAATTTCTTATCAATCATTTCACATACTGACTGGAGAAGCTCCAGAATCTCATACCATCTTGTGTAGAAGGAGGAACGTCCATTTTAGAGATGACTTGAAGGAGATAATAATAAATAAAAATCATTTATTCAGGTGACTTCAAATCAAGAGCATGAAGAGAAAGAAAGGGTAGATTATGGCCTATTGATCAAACCAGCTTCCACCCTCACCTCCCAGTAGGTGTCAAAGGTAAAGACTCTCCTAGGGAAAGAGGCTGCTAACTAGAAGGCATTGACTGAGCTTGCATGAGGCAATACAGCCATCTCACCTCTGAACACAACATCCTTCACCTTTGGTGCTAAGGATGCTCATTCTATTTTCTTTGCTTCGGGCAATGACTAAGGAAAGAAGAGCTGATGCAATGCATCTAAGGCATCAGAGTTCACAGGTCTCTAACGTATCTGGGGCATCTGTGTATACAGTGATGGAAAGTATTTTCAGTTCAATCATTTTGAAAGCCTGGATAATAAGAGGAGCAGGAGGACTTGTAGCATGGATAACAAATCTGATGTGTTTGTGGATTTTTTTTTTTTTACTTTTATCAACATGAAGCTCAGTTAGCAATTGCACCAAACATTGATTTTGCTGTCCTGTTTGTAGGCACTACAGGGGTCTTTTTAGCTGTGCAGCACAGACATATGCTGAACAGCCTTTGATTTTTTTTTCCTTACAAGTTTGGTTTGCAGGATAGGCCATTGCCAGCATGTGTTGTTCCAGTCATTATGTAAGATCCATATCATCACTTTGTATTGAAAAATCACCTGTTCCCATCCTTACCTTTCTCATTTTCTGCCAATCCTTGGGCATTCCACAGCTGTTACCCACCCCAGTCTGAGAAGTCCTGGATTTCTTACTTAGAACTTGTATAAAAACATCCCTGCAGTAAATGCTTCTCCTGGGCACTGCCCCTCACTGCTTCTTGGGTATGCTAAGGAACTCGCATTACTGTGATGGGAGTTCCGCACAAGCTTCAAGCAGGAGACAGGGCCCTTCGTGCAAACTTTTCCACAGAAGTCCCTGAAACAACTTCTCAGAACCCGTGCCTCGTTTATTTTCTTTTCCCCCCCTGGTTTGATGTCAGTCATCAATCGAGCAGGAGACAACTCATTTCATTTCTCTGACACACCATGATGGACTTGTGTTGCAACCCTGACTTATTTTGAGAACTTCAATTTCTCAAGCTGAAAGCTTGAATGTCCCATGGTTGGAAGAGCTATTGATCCGATGTAGATGGACGGCTCAGGAGGAACTGATACATTCCTTACAGCACTTTCTTTTTCCTTTGCTTTCCCTGGCCACTGTATAATGTAGTCTTTCTTGGAGTTTGCTGTCATCTACAAACTTTGATTCTGGCCTCTGGAATACATTCTATTTTTACACCATTTTTCCCCTCCAAGCTTTGTCCTCATGTTGTATTGCTCCATTTCATTTCAGATGAATTGTCTATTAACTTAGGACTTAGTCTATTAACTTAGGAGTTATTCTTGGTCCCTTTTACAACTTGCTGGAAAATCTAGGCACTGAGGTTAAGTGGTATGTCCTAGTGATTTTAGAAGAAAGAATGTACATTATTTTCTCAAATACAAGATGCTAATATGGCAGTAAACATTAAGAATATATTTTTATTCTTATTTATTTAAATTATTATTTGAAATAGTAATTTAAAATCTGCAAATAACCCACTATAGGTATTAAATAATGTAATTTTTAAAAACCTGATTTACAAGTTTCTGGTGGAAATAATTAGTTCTGTATGCCCTTCTATGATAAGATGAGGTGACTACATGCTGTCTAGAAGTCTAAGGACTTAAACTACTCTGACCTAACATTTCCTTCTTTGATTAAGAAATAGATTAATTTAGAAGTAAAGAATACTGTGGACCTCTACCCCTTTAAGACATGCAAAAGCGAATGTAAAAACTTTCTTTGTCAGAATTCATGAAAATAAGACCTTTTTTGTTGTTGTTAATTCTCACTGGAGGATATTTTTCCATTGATTTTAGAGAAAGTAGAAGGGAGGAAGGGAGGGAGAGAGGGAGAGAGAGAGAGAGACAGAGACAGAGACAGAGAGAGAGAGATGAGAGAGCCACATCAATTAGTTGCCTCCAGCACTAGCCCCAACTGGGGTGCGGAACCTGCAACCCAGGTATGTGCCCTTGAATGGAATCGAACGTTTGAACCTTCAATCCATCAGTTCACAGTCTAACACTTTAACCACTGGGTAATGCCAGCCAGGGCAAAATATACCTTATTTTTATTTTCTTCTTAGCATTTATTGAAGTGATTAGTAGCTAAGCTCTATGCAAGGCACTTCAGGTACTTTGTCCATTTTGTCTTCATATTGCCTTTATAAAGTACATTTGATTATTATGTGCATTTTATAGGCAAAAGACCCTCAAATTTATAACTCTCTCTAGCTCTACAAGTAATATGATTAAAGCAATCATTGGAAAGAAGTCTGTTTGACTTTGGAACATGCTGGATCCCCTAGTAAAACAGAATTCATATCAGAAAGAGACTTTAATGAAGGAGCAGCCTACATACATGTGGCCAAATTTAAAGAAACTACAAAAATAGGGAGGGACCCGGAGATGAGCAAGAAGGTAAGTCTTTAGCATCCATGGGGCTGGATAGGCGAGGGAGCAGGCTTTCTTTCAAGCTACCCAGTCCTTTTCTCGGACCTTCCCAGGGCTATGCTGTTGCCTCCCCTTATCCAATTCATTTCCTGGATCTTTCGGGGTGTTTTGCTCCTATCCCATCTGAGCTTTTTCCTGGATTTTCCCAAGTTTTGTCTCCTCCCTTTTATGGTCACCATTTTAACTCCTACTGCACATGCCTCATAGTGTTGTCTCCTCATCTGGCTTCTACTGGGCATGTGCTTAGTAGAAGGACCTCTCCCTGTGCCATCTTAGCATCTGCTGCACATGCACCCAGCACAGGAATTCCCCCCCCTCCCCCGCATCTCCCCATCCGCTACTCCCCCCACCTCCCCACCAGGCAATCCAGACAAAAAGACTGGTTGTTCACTGGGGTGACTGGAAAGCCAGACCATCCTCCCTCCTTGGAGGGACCCAGAGACATTCATCCCCTTTGGAGGGCAGTGAGGCTGTCCCCGAGTGTCTGGGGAGCTGTCATTTCCTGACTTAATTAAGCTTCGCCAGCTTTCTCCCTTCTCTTTTGTTAGTAACTAATTAGCCGCCTATGCTAACAAAACTACTCTTCTAAAGTAAGGATACAGACTTTCAAAATACTGGATGGATGAACTCTAAGAGATTGTTTGGGCCAAGCCTGTTCTTTCAAACTGAAGCAATAGATGGCCTGAGTGCTTAAGTAATTTACTCAGTTTTAAATATCTAAGAAATGGGGACCCAGACCAGCCCTTTCTCCCACTCCTCGTGTATGAATGACCATTGCACTTCTGTACTTCTTCCTGATAAGAAAGACAACTGTCTTCTACCTGATTCAGTGGTGACTTTTCAGTAAGGTTAGTAACTTCCCTACACTATGTATTGTGGTAAGCTCTCAGGCATTACTGAACAACAGTAGTTATACTTTATCTGTCATTGTTTACAGGTCAGATAAACACAGGCAAATAAAGGAGAATAAAATAGATGTGTTTTAAGAAGCAACAATTCAATAATTAATTAATGTTGCAGGGTATTTTATTAATTACAAATTAATAATTAGATTGTGATGTTTGCTCAAAGAGGCTTTACAAGTTGCATTTTTAAAGGTATATTATGAGTATAATCTGGCAGTTTATTTCAATCTAAATTGATTTTTTTTCTTCTCTCTTCTTCCTTCTCTTAATCTTCCTTCCATTTAACAGGTCTGAAGTGAGATGTTGAAAGCACAGTGACACATAAAAAAGAAAGGGATGAAAAGATTACATACTTTCTTATATTTGAAGTAACCTAGAAATTAGTTTATTTTGTCTCCATATGTGTGTTTGTAGATATAGAAATACATAAATGTGCATTTCTCAATAGTCTGCCAATGTAATATATATATGTATATATAGTGTCTGTGTGCATAATTTAAATGTATTTAGAATACATTATATATAATTTAGTTGATCAAAAGCAGAGAAAGTGTTATACTTTTCATAATTTTTGTAAAAAACCATGAAAATAAGTAAATATTTCTTCCTGAGACTGGAAGACATTTATTATTTTCATAGGCTACTACAACATTTACAATAATGATTATAAAAATAATAGCTAATATTTATAAAATGTGTATTACAAGTTTGCCATATGTATAATTTTATGAAATTCACACATATGTGTACATATTATTTTATCCTACTTAATATATGAAGTAACTAAGGCTCAGAGAGATCAAATTATATAAGTTACACAATCAGGTAAGAGGTTTAGCATAGACTTGAAAATATATCGCTCTAGTTGCAGAATCTGATACCTCTCCTAGCCATTTTCTCAGCTATTCCTCAAATTCCAACTCCATGATCCCAAACACTTTCCTGTTTGTTAATTACGTCTTATTTTTCATT
The DNA here is from genome assembly GCF_951640355.1 of Cnephaeus nilssonii. NCBI lineage: Eukaryota > Metazoa > Chordata > Mammalia > Chiroptera > Vespertilionidae > Cnephaeus > Cnephaeus nilssonii. Next base: position 67,072,284 of record NC_137081.1, on the reverse strand, counting down.
TGAGGAAATGTAGGGATCAAAAATAATAGTGTAGTAACCTTTTTGGACTTGTAGTGGCCTTTTTTGGCTTGTCTGTCCAGACCTTATTTTCTGTGACTTGCCCTTCAATACCTCTGTGAACATAATCCCATTGCTTCTGCAATCTGTGTTGCTTTTTAGTCTGCTCCAAGACTGATCAATACATTTCTTTCCAAGGTATTTTGGAGACAGAAAGGTTAGTGTCCTCTGATGGTTGAATATATATCATGCAAAATTGGTCCATGTCCGCATGAACTGAAAATGTAGCCAGAAGAGCACAGACTGGGAACGAAGGCTGTATTCCAGGTTTTAGTGAATTAGGGAAGCATTCATGGCTCCTAGTTCATATTAATTTAGAGATACCTTAAGGTCCTTATGATAAATCACCGTTCACTTATGCTATCTGTGACTTTTAACCCAAAGGAAAACTCAGCATAGCCACTGTAGTCCTAATCCAATCTTAAAAGTTTGACTCTTACAATCAATATGAGTAACTAAAGGCTAGCTGAAGAGAAGCCTTATAACCAAGGATATACAGAAGCCACAATGAGACTGGTAGGAAAGACAGAGACAAAAAAAAATAAAGGGCTGGCCCCACTTCTACAGTCAGCAGCTGAGATTCCAGGGAGATATGTCAGCTGCAAAAGGTCCCCCTGAGAAGTGTGGGGTTTCAACCTCGTGCTTGGCTGCCCAGCTCAGAGCACCAGAGCCAATAAGAGGCACCCACATAATATCTGGCTATGAAAATCAGGGGGATTCTGTGTGCTAGGAAGAAACAGGAGTCTGTTCGAGGCACAGGCACCCTCTTAAAGGAGCCCACACAAAAACTCATTTGCTGCAACTCACCCTATCGAGAGAGGGCAGAGTGGACTGGATCCTGTGAGGAAAGACTAGTGTTTGAGGCTCTGGGTGAGAGCTGACGGAATTGCTGCTGGTAACCCTGTGCTGAGTTCTCTCACACCACAGACACCACACTTCTTGGGTGGAGCACTCCCCTGCTTGTGGTATCAGCCTGGGGGGAAACAATAGCCCCACTCTCTGGACACCGTGTTGTCCAACACTGCAGAGTTCATTGCCTGCTGAGGAGTCTACTGCCTGGGCTGGAATGTAGAGGTCTGAGCAGACTCAGGAAGTGTCACTGACTGAGTCATGTGGCTTTGGGGCAGGGGCCCTGACATCTTGATTCCTAGTAGCCCCTGCCAAGATCTGGGCAGAATCTGGGACAGACTGAGTTGTGTAGCTCTGAGTAGGGGGCCACTCCATTCACCTTCATCCAAGCCTGACCAGCACCTCCCCTTTACAGGCGATCAATGAGACACATCCTGCAACTCCCAGCAACCCCACCCAGTTGAGATCAAGCTCCTGGTAGAATTTTTGACAGACCGAGTTGTGTAACTCTAGGAAAGTGCCATTTCCCCCTTACATATCTGGAAGATGCAGAACCCTCCATTTAAGCAGCCAAATCATGGCTTCTTTGGGCCTGATGAACTCTGTTGGCCTCACCCTGACAACTCTCTGAAATTCCACTCCACCACAAAGGTCTGCTGGCACTTGGTGGGTGGCAGGTAGACTTGATAAACCTTGGGGCATTTGCTGAGTGGCCTCAGATCCAGCACTGGCACTAAGTTTGAACCTGTATCAATCTGGTGCACACCACTCGCCCTGACTGGGGACTCACTGAGAACTTATCTCATGAAACGCTCTTTCCGTGACTGAGCCTGCCAGGCAGCTGGTAGGCGAGGCAGACAGAGGTGGATCTCAGGGGGCCTTGGTACTTTTTCTCCATGCCCAATGTTGGTAAATGCTGGTGTGCATCTTTGTCCTTCTTGTGCACACTGAGGCCCAACAGAAACAGCCACAAACTTTGGATCTTTGTAGTTCCAAACAGGTTGCCAAGGGCCAATCACAGACAGAGTCTGACATTGGCCTGAACCAGAGTCCCTCCCAAAAGGCCCCAGAACCAATATACCCAGTGGCCAGCTTCAGAAAACATCAGAACAGGATTCAATTAGATTTACAAGAGGCATATCCAAAAGGAGATCTTGGCATGCATTAGACCCTGCCAAAGTGAATTTTAATTCATTTGGTCAGCACCTGCACAGAAACTCATACATCATAGTTGTGTTGATCCTATCAACCAACCTGAGGATCGACCCCACACACAAACTGGACAATAGTAATCAAAACTCAGTTAAACTGGAAAGCCCACATAACCCACATAAGGGACATTCTTGGAGCACCCAGATCAAGTGGTCAAGGAGATTGTACCACTGGGTCCCACATTCACCTACCATATAAGGCCACCCTACCAAGACTGGGAGTCATAGCAGATCTTCCTAATTCACAGAAATAAACAAAAAGAGGCAGACAAAATGGAGAGACAACGAAACATGACACAAATGAAAGAATAGGAAAAACTCCAGAAAAAGAGCTAAATGAAATGGAGTCAATCAACTTACCAAATATAGAATTCAAAAAATGGTTGTAAGGATGATCAAAGAACTTAATGAGAACTTCAACAAAGAGATAGAAAGTATATTAAAAGACATAGAAACCTTTAAAAAAAGTCAGATATAAAGAATACAGTATCTGAAATGAAGATTACACTAGAATAAATAAAAAGTAGGTTGGATGAAGAAGAGGATTGAATCAGTGATTTGGAAGATAAGTTAACATAAAACACCCATCAGAGCAGCAAAATAAAAATATATAATTTAAAAGATGAGGATAGTTTAAGGCATCCATTGGGCCACATAAAGTGTAACAACGTCCACATCATATGGATACCGGAAGGAGAATAAAGAGACTAATGGATTGAGAACCTATTTGAAGAAATAAGGACTGAAAACTTCCCTAACTTGGTAAAGAAAAAAGACACATAAATTCAGGAAGCTCAGAGAGTTCCAAACAAGATGAACTCAAAAGGTGCATGCCAGGATGCAAAAGAAGTTCCAATGTTATGGAAAATATTCTCTCTCTCTCTCTCTCTCTCTCTCTCTCTCTCTCTCTCTCAATAAGGAAAAAAAATTGTGAAAGTTAATGTTCTATAAAGTTGAAGGATTATTTTATGCCAGTGATTGGGTTGGGGTAAGGGTTAAATTTTCTTCTCTTATTTAGATCAATCTTATTTGGGTTCTGAGGAATCATCATTCTAATTGTTAGCACAGCAGGCTTCCTTTCTTTTGGAAAACATGTTAACAATTAGTAATGGCTTTGAACATATCAATAATACAATTAAAATTTGAGGCTTTTTCAACACCTATTTTACAATTATTTTTTTCTCCTGATCCCAAGCCTGTCATTCCAAAACCCTTCATGGTTTCCTTTGAATTCTAAGGCCTACTCACTTGATATCTCCAGGAGGTCTCAGTGTTTCTAATACATCTGTACTCCTTCCGGTAGCAAAGGATTCCAGGCCTGAATTTCAGTCACTTGTCTTGAACTTTACTTGATAAAACACTAACTAATCTCACATACTTACACATGGAAATGTATCAATAGACAATATTTAAACTCTGTGGTTTTGATATGCTATAAATCAGAACAAAAATATTGTTAAGGATATGGACTCACAGATAGACTAGTTGTTAAGACGTTTTTGAGTTTTTTACAATTCCAATTAAAGATATACATTTGGAGCCTGGCCAGTATGGCTCAGTGGTTGAATGTCAACTTATGAACCAGGTCACAGTTTGACTCCTGGTCATGGCACATGTCCAGAGTGCAGGCTCAATCTCCAGTAGGGGGCATGAAGTGGGTGGCTGATTGATGATTCTCTCTCATTATTGATGTTTCTATCTCTCCCTTCTTCTCTCTGAACTCAATTAAAAAAATTTAAAAATTAAAAGATACACAATTTAGATGTTAAAAATTCTCCCATAGAAACAAATGTTTTAAAAATTATTTTAAAATTTCTCATTCATTCATGAACTATTTCAGGGTTCAGAGTTGCTTAGTGTATAAAACACTGATTAACCCTAATAGCTTCCACATTTCTGCTACTGTCTTTATTTGTTGTTTGTTTACCATGCATCTTCTCTAGACTGATATTGTAAGATTCAAATTTGTTCATTCTCCTTCAATACTATATACAGTAGTTCTTAGTTCACTGTTGGGAACTTCCTAGTTAGATCCTCAAAAATTACAATGGCTAAATAGAAGAATTATTCCAAGACTTAGATTCAGATATATAGAGACATATACATATAGATACATGGTGGACCAAAAACTATAGTTAGATTGTATTTTTATAATTTTATTTTTCTCACCTCTCATTTCCCACCTCTGACAACCAACGATCTGTTTTTTGTATCTATGTTTGTAATTTTTCTTATTGCTGTTATAAATACTATAAGGGAGATCTTATGGTATTTGTCTTTCTCTGACTTATTTTACTTAGTACAATGCCCTTGAGGTACATTCATGTTGTCTCAAATGACAAGATATCATTTCTTTATTGATAACTAAGTATCACAATCATTTAATCCATTATCTGTTGATGTACTTAGTTGTTTCCATGTCTTGGCTATTGTATATAGTACTGTATGTATATATATATCCTATCTAATAAAAGAGTAATATGCAAATTGACCATACCTCTGCTACACCCACAAGCCACGCCCACCATCCAATCAGGAGTGAGTATGCAAATCAACCCAACCAAGATGGCTGCAGCCACAGAGAGCGCAGGAGGCTTGAGTTGCCCCCGGCGATGGAGGAAGCCAAGTTTCCGCAGCCCTGGCCTGCCTTGGCCTCTGCTTAAGGCTACAAAGTTTCAATTGTAGAAGATAAATAAATCTCAACAAAAAAGGCTGTGGCCACGGAGCTGGAGAGAGCAGGAGGCTTGATTCCACTTAAGGCGACAAAGTTTCAATTATAAAAGATAAATAAATCCCAGATAACAGGGCTTCTGCTTGGGTCATCAGGGGGCATGGCCAGCCTGCAAACCACCACATGCCCCTCACCCAGGCTGCCCCACACCCCAAGGGAATGCCCACCCTGATCTGGGACACCCTTCAGTACAAACCAGCCGGCCCCCACCCGTGCACCAGGCCTCTATCCTATCTAATCCTATTTAATAAAAGAATGATATGCAAATTGACTGTCACTCCAACACACAAGATGGCTGCCCCCATGTGGTCAAAGATGACTGCCCCCATGGGTACACAAGATGGCCACCACAAGATGGCCAGCAGGGGAGGGCAGTTGGGAGGGTCCAAGCCGGCAGAGGAGGAAAGTTGGGGGCAATCAAGCCTGCAGGGGAGAGAAGTTGGGGGGAACCCAGGCCTTCAGGGGAGAGCAGTTGGGTGGGACCAGGCCTGTAGGGGAGGGCAGTTAGGGGTGACCAGTCCTGCAGGGGAGGACAGTTAGGGGTGACCAGGCCTTCAGGGGAGGGCAGTTAGGGGCAAACAGGCTGGCAGGGGAGCAATTAGGCATCAATCAGGCTGGCAGGGGAGTGGTTAGAGGGTGATCAGGTTGGCAGGCAGAAGCGGTTAGGGGCAATCAGGAAGGCAGGTAGGCGAGCAGTTGGGAGCCAGCAGTCTTGGATTGTGAGAGGGATGTCTGACTGCCCGTTTAGGCCCGATCCTACCAGGATTGGGCCTAAACGGGCAGTCAGACATCCCTCTAGGAGTCCCAGATTGGAGAGGGTGCAGGCTGGGCTGAGGGACACACATATATGTATGGCTAATATGCAAAGTGTCCCCACAGGAGTTCAACTGGGAGACTGAGAGTTCTATCATTCGCTATGATGTGCGCAGACAACCAGTGAGCAGCATGGAATGAAGGAAGGCCCTGGCAGGCAGCCAGAAGGCCCTGATCAGCCTTGATCAGCCCTGATTGCTGGCCTGGTCACCCCTAACTGTGGGGACCCTACTCATGCACAAATTTCATGCACCAGGCCTCTAGTGCTTCAATAAACATGGGGATGCATATATCTTTTTGAGTTAGTGTTTTTGTTTTTCTTGGATAAACACCTAGACATAGAATTGTTGAATCATATAGTAGTTCTATTTTTAATATTTTGAGAAACCTCCAAACTGTTTTTCATTATGACTGTACCAATTTACATTCCCATCAACAGTGCAAAAACAGTTCTCTTGTATATTCTTACCTCCTTTGTCATAAATTAATGCACCACATAAGCATGGGCTTATTTCTGGGCTTCCTATTCTGTTACATTGATCTATGTGTCTGTGTATATGCCATACTCTTTAGATTACAATAACTTTGTAATTTAGTTTGACATCAGAGAGCATTATACCTCCAGCTTTGTTCTTCTTTCTCAAAATTGCTTTGTCTATTCAAGGTTTTAGTGGTTCTATACAAATTCTAGGATTATTTTCTTTCTTTGAAAAGTATCATTGCAATTTTCACAGGAATTTCATTTAATCTATATATTTTTTGAGGTAGTATGATTGTTTTAACAATATTGATTTTTCCAATCCATGAGCATAAAGTATATTTCCATTTATTTGTGTCTTTTTTAGTTTCTTTTACTAATGCTTAATGGTTTTCACTATACAAGTCTTTTAACTCCTCAATTAAATTTTTTAATAGTAATTTATATTTTCTGTGGATAAGTTTTTGATCATATAAAATCTGTTATCTGTGATGTTAACAATTAAATATCTTTAGAGAGCAGTATTTCTGACTATACCCAGGATTAAACTTCCTTCAAACATGGGCTAACTTGAGGGTTATAAGGTTTGCCCAGCTGGTATGGCTCAGTAGTTGAGTGTCAACCTATAAACCAAGAGATCACCAGATGGATTCCTGGACAGGGCATGTGACCAGTTGTGGGCTCTATCCCCAGTAGGGGCATGCAGTAGGCAGCTGATCGATGTTTCTCTGTTGTCATCATCAGTGTTTTTTCTCTCTATCTTTCTCCCTTCCCCTCTCTCTAAAAATCAATAAAAATATATTGTAAAAAGGTTTGAAAAGAGCTTTTAAAAAATGTAAGATTGGATCTTTAAAATTAAAATGTTTCTCATGTTTTTAACTACAAAATAGATTTAGAACAAAAATAAAATATCACTTCCAAATTTCATTTAATTTAAATTAGAAGACAGATGTTCCAACTGACAGGTGTTTCTTTCCAAAAATATGGTTTAATTAGAAATTTTAAGAAAGTTAAATGTGGTGGAAAAACAACAATATTATATGTGGACATAAAAGAGCAGAGAAAAGTAATTACAGATCTGAAATTACCTCTAGGTCACTTGGTTAAGAGACTTGACAATATAATAATGACTATTATATTCTATATTAAAGTTGTATTCTTTAAAGTTTTATTTGAAGAAACAAAATATTTACACATTTTTAGAGAAACCATACTAAAATTTGTTAAATATCTAGTATTTTTCCTCCTCTGTAGTCCCAAAGTCTAGTTTGATGTATTAACACCAAACTCATCTTCCTAGTAATAGAAAGGATATTGACATTCTTTCTACTCAATGAATACTCCACTTTGACTTCAATTGCATTTTTAGAATTGACTTTTGTAAGGATGACTACTTTAAGTACTGCTTTTTAATTGCCTTATGATACTACTTTTCATTTACTTATGATAATTCATGTATGAAATGACATTTAATTGTTAAATACAATTCTTAGTCAACCATAATTGTTGACTAATTTGCATGTAGCTCACCCAATGTGCGAGATAATGATAGTTGTTATTATGCTGTATTTCTTCTGAGGAACATTTTAAAAAATATGTTACAGTTTTCAACTGAAGAACTCAAGCCCTATCACCTTATTAATTTTAAGACCAAATGAGCCTAAATAAATACCTACTAATATCTTAACTCTCCTTGATAAGCTCATTGTTTTACTTCATTTTTCTTATGGGTAGTATTTTAATTTAAAAATGGGCTTATGTTTGTCATTTTAATTTGTATTTATTTTTTTAAATTGGGAAGCAAATCAACAACTTCAAGTTCTATGGATGTGATTGACAATATAGCAATGTCCTGATTTATTTCTTGCCCATCTGTTTCAGATTATTAAGAGTCAGATTAATTGAATCTTCAAATTAGTCCTTAAATGTACATAAAGGGCAAATTGTCTTTGAGTTTCATTTAGAGAAGTGATTAGCTTTAGTTTCTCTTTCAAGGTGAATGAGAAGAGAAGTACGGCATAAAGGAAGAGAATCAGAGAAAGAACCCAGTGACTCTTGCCATTACAGAATGCTATGGATCAAGTGTAGAACATTTACCCCCTCAGCTATAAAGTCAGAGAGAAAGCACTCAAGAAAAAAATAACATCAAGTAACCACTTTTCATGAAAAATTAAGAGTTGTTAATTCAATTTGAAAAGAGAAATGTGGTAACTATGCATTTTTATTTACTTACTAGCATAATGTCCTACTTTCTGGGTTTCTATAATTGTCTAAAAAGGCCAGTCAAGCACACACACAGCATTTATGATACCCAGATGAATACTCTTACATTCTCTCTGGATCAAAATTGGTTTCATTGATGCTTATAAGACTATCAGTAATAACCACCATCCCCTTTCATCATCTTTAGTTTTGAAACAATTGTCATTTAAAGAAAGATGTATATTAACTATACCAGTGTTATTACCCTGGTTGTGATAGTGTACAGATTTGTAAGATGTTATCTTTAGGGGGAACTTGGTGATGGATACATGGGATCACTTTATATTATTTCTTACAGCATGTGAATCTACAATTATCTCAAAATAAATTATTTAATTTTGTAAAAAAAAATCAATCTATCAACTACAAATATACCACATGACAGGGATACTGATTTTCTTTTTTTATATTTCCCTCTAGTTTATTTATATGCATGTATAGTATATGTTTACATAGTTGCTGTCACTGTGTACAATTTTATCCTGTGTTTACTTTAACATTGATCAATAACCTCTATTCCCTGTTACATAGTTTTCATAATTATTATTATTGATGCTTGCACAGTCAAGTTGGTAGGTTATAATTACTCCTGTTTTTTTGGAAATCAGAATGTTCACCTTTCATGTGCAGTAGAGAAAACATTATATAAGAATGATAGCAGGGGAAATAAATGTAAAGAGAAAAGAATATTAAAGAACTAAATCTCCTCATGACAGGAAGGAGAAAGAGTAGAGGGATTTGATTGTCTAAGAGCTGTAAAATCTTACCATTTTGTTAGCAGCAAAATAGCACCAGAATGTTACCAGTGATTGGACCTTGGTTCAGCAACCTGGGCAACTGAATTCTAACTAAGAAAGAATTCAGAGACAAGACTCAAATATAAGCAAAAGTTTATTTAGAAAGTCACAGAGGTAGAAGAAGTGAGTCATTAGGATTGTGTGGGCTCAGGAAACATGTTATAGAGACAAAAGAGGGGCCCTTGGAACTTAGGAGAAAGAAAGTAATGATATACATGCCTCAGAGAAAGGATCAGGCATGCTTGAGAGAGAGAGAGAGGCAAATATTTCAATTGAATATCTATCAGTTTTTTCAGGGGTGTTCTTTCAGGATCATGGTGCCCACTGATTGGTTGGTATCAGGGCAGGGTGTCATTTAAACTGGTCCTGATGTCAGCCATGGCATTGCCCCCCTGACCTTCCTGACCTTACTACTTTTCTGGGCCCAAGGTGAATCACAACTGAGGTTTAGATGATATCTCAAGTTTGACCAAAACTATGTCTCCTGATCAAGAGACCTGAGGATTTGTTCCTAAGATTATTTGTTGTGGACCAGAACTTCATTTTCTTGAAGACTTAATGCTTAAGGAAGTGGTTGGGCAAGGGCTTGTATGGGTTTCATATGAGGCTATTGTCTGGCTCCCTAGTTCTTCCTCTAAGAGGGTCTACCATATGACCAGTGATATGCTAGGGAGGAAAGGTCACCCTGGGGGCAAGGTCCTTGTTTTCCCAGTTTTGCCCATTGCTAGGTACCTGGAGGCTTTCCGCCCTGGTGACATTCTATTCCTGGCCTATCATTCCTACTCTGCTCCTGTCTGTCTAATTGCTGACTACAATTTGACTTTGTAACAACCCTTCTAACCTAAATGCTAGTGTTTATATATTTATCTTTAAATAGAGAAATAAGATAATTTGTATGTGATGAGTACATGAAAGTTTATTATATTCTTGCCTACTTTTGTATATGTTTAAAATCTCCAATGTCTAAAAGATGTTTTTTTAAAAGAATTTGTTGACAGAAGATTCTCCCAACACCCTTGAAAATAGTTTAAAATACCCCTTGGTCAGCTGACCACCATTTGTGAAATTTTTAAAATACCCCTTGGTCAGCTGACCACCATTTGATGCATTTGTGAAATTTTTAATCTCTTTCTAATTGTCATGGGCAAGGAGAGCGGACAACTTACTGTAATGTATTGTATTGGATGGGATCCTAGAACAGAATGGAGATTATGTAAAAACTAAGGCAAGCTGAATAAACTACGGTCTTTAGTTAATAATAAGGTATCAATTGCTGGTGCATGAGTATAATAAAAAGCAAATCAACTTGTAGTTGGTTATGTTTTTGTTTTTAAATTTCAAGTGTTGTTCTTTGCCTGCCCCCAGGGTATGCTGTTCCTACCACCTCACTGTCAGTATATCCTTGGGTCAGACATAATTTAGATAGTCCAGATAGAGCAGCTTCCTCCCTCATGGTGCTGATAGTGAAGTGGAAGACTCAGATGATAAACAAGTAAATAATCAAATAAAGGAGCTAATTTAAGACCATGATAAATTCAGGGTAGAACATGCTGCCACCAAAACTTCAAAAGGCCTACCAGGCACTGTGCCTCCTTCTTTGTAATCGAGGATGCAAAATGCAGGGATTTTACTTGGACTCTGGAGAGGAAAGGACATCCCAGCACATCTTCCAGCCATCTACCTCTTACAAACTTCACTGCGCTCATAGGGCCCAGAATCTTCCTAAAGCTCATCTGCCACTCTCTGGAGTGAATGTGTCTTACCAAGTTGGCCAGAGTACTAGTCTCCCTTATTTGCTTTGTCCATTCAGCAGAATGCCATTAATATAATGGGTCAGTGTGACAGTTGAAGGGATGACCTTCAGAGAGGTTCAGAGAGGGAAGAGAATTGATGCATCCCTGAGGTCAAATTGTAAATGAATATTTTTGCCATATGAATGTCAATTGATTCTGAACCATGTTTTTCATGGGTATAAAAAAGAATGTGTTTACCAGACAAAAGGCCTCATGCAGAAACTTAAGGCATTTTTAATCTGCTCTAGCAATGATACCGTATCCAGATCAGTGAATATGAGTGGCTTCTAGATAGTTAAGCTTGCGATGGTCTATAGTTATTCTTTAGTTTCTACAGGAGTCAGAATAGAAATTTAAGTGGAACTATAATAGGACTACAACCCCTACATTCTTTTGGTCTTTATTTGGTTCTAATTTCTGGCATCCCCAACTCTACTACCCTGGGGATGCGATATTGGTTTTCAATTACTATCTTGGCTATGAATGGAAGGCAATTTTAGAGGTTTCCACTTAGCCTTCCCCACAGAAAGGATCCAATATGGGATTTTTTCTCATTGCCAAATCTATCTAAAGTGTCTGATTTTACTGGGGAAAAGAACATTGGGACCACTGTAAAGCTGAACTTTAGCTCAGTCTCTATTTATTATCAGGTCCCCATAAGCCTGAACTCTAACAGGGGAACCCATGATCACATTTTTTTTTCTCTCTGGATATCAATATCAACTCAGACTTTGTGTCTAACAAATCTCCTAATGTCTGGTATTCCTTTTCCCTAGTGTACAGTCATCTGATTAAACAGCTTTAGAACCCGTTGGAAAAGAAATGAGGGAATCATCACTGTGTACACATGCTGGTGTATCCTAGGGCTACTACCTCGGTCAGTGGGCTCTGGGTCTGAAAATTGGTTCAGATCTGGAAACTGAATAAGAATTGTGATTTTTTATTGGGGAACTGCCCTCAGGTTCCTATTCTTCTGCTTATTTGGTTACAGATGTTAGGCAGCAAGCATGTTGACTACTCACTTGACAATGTTGACTCTGAGGACACCATCCTCTACTAACCATCTTCACAACTCCCTGCAGCCCTTAGCAGTACCTCCTACCAGTCAACTGGTATGGTTGTTGTGGACCCCTCACTCCTGAAACTCAACCACAGCCACCTGGCCTCTCTCACTGGCACCCATTACATCTTTGTCTTTAATGAGCCCAGGTCTGTGATCGCCTCTCCTATCTTGATCTCTGGATTGTGAAACAGAGCCACCAAATGAAATTCTGATGCATTCCCATCAATCTTTGTTAGTAATCTGCCCTCCTGTGGAGCATAATCTTTTGGATAGTTTTCTAGCCTCATATATCTATTCAAGCAGACCCCCCTTTCTCTAATATCTGTGAGAACAGCTCGGGCATTTTTACTTCACTCGTCATTGGCCATCAGTTTTTTCAGACCTCTAAAAGTCACCCTCACCTATAGCTTACCCCATCTTTAGAGGTCCTTGTCAGGGCATTAGATCTCATATTCTGAGATAAATTGTTCAAGTTATGCTTATTAAGTCTTATATTTTAGCCCCTTTAGTCAAAATCCAATCCCAATTCTACCCCTCTGGCTCCTGCAAAATGTGCTAGATAATTTTGCAGCTCCTTCGATGTATATTTCTCCCCTCCCTGTGAGGCTTGGGGCTTCCCAAGGATGGGATTTAGTCTTAGTTTCTGTATAGTAGCCAGAGCATGAGGTGGAGATAGCTCCCAAGGAGAGCACATTTCTCTAGCAGTGGCGGGGCGTCAGAACTTTTTCCAGCATATGTAAGTGCTAACTCTGACTAGGGAAGGATGGACAATTCCTGCAAATTCTAAGCCTTCTAGGAGGTCTCAAAAGCCAGCATCATCAGGATCTCCATCAGGCTGTACTTACTCCATATTTCTTGTTCCTGGGTTTTCCCAACCATGGACCCTACTGCAGCATAGCAAATCTGCTTTGGCTGAGAATTAAACATCCCTCGGGCTCTACATCTCTAAACACTAGGTCCTCTGTGTCTGCTCTTCTACTTAATCTTTAACTATTAGTTGACAGCCCTCAGTGGTTTGTGTTTTTTTTTAATTTGTTTTGGATTTTTATCTCTCTGCAGGGCATCAATAGGACCCAGAAGAAAGCAGCCATGTATGCTGTCTTTGTAGGTATTGTTTCCTCATAACTTTAAGATACTTGAATCATCACACTTACAAGAACCTTTCCCTCCACAGAGCTGTTTTCCTGGTCACTTCAGGTAAAGTTTTTAGCAATTGGACTATTACCATGTACCACTCAGAACAGCATCCTCTTTGCCAGCCAGGTCATGTGCGAGCCCATCCCAGAGCCCCATCCTAATGGCTTTACTTAGAACACTCTTAACACCACTTGTATTAGTTTGGATTCTCCAAGAAACAGACACTACGGTGGGATTAGAAATTCAGGAGATTTATTGGGAAGGATTTGGAGGAAGCTGTTTCCCTTAGAGGAAAGCCAAACAGAATTCAAAGGGAGATGGTCTAGTATTCAATGGCATGGATGGATACTCAGTAGAAGAAAAGGGTACGAGGAGAAGAGAGGCTGTTCCTGGAAGAGCAACACTATGCCTGCGTGACAAGTGGAAGCAATCATAAGAGAATAAACAGAATTTGAGTGTGGCTATGCTAGGTTGTGAGCAACTATACCAATCAGTAGGGCTTTTGATTGTCAGGACTTTTAAGTGTTGCAAGAGCCCCACATGTATAGGATTTCTTTTTTTAAAATATATTTTTATTAATTTCAGAGAGAAAGGGAGAAGGAGAGAGAGATAGAAACATCAGTGATGAGAGAGAATCATTGATCAGCTGCCTCCTGCACGACCCCTAATGGGGGTCGAACCAACAAGCTGGGCATGTGCCCTTGACGGGAATGGAACCTGGGACCCTTCATTCCACAGGCCGACGCTCTATCCACTGAGCTAAACCAGCTAGGGTTGTATAGGATTTCTTGATATGCTGATTAAATGTGCAACTTGGTTTGTAGAAAAGCAGTTTCTGTGTAAAAATAGGGTATATAAAAAAAGAAACACCTTTGAAACGGATCGTTTAAAAAATTATAGTCATTAAGTGGAAAATAGCAACTCTGACTTCCAGAAGCTTAGTATGTCATTTGATCTATTTGAAATTACTATGGTAAAAAAGGGAGACATAAAGATGGCCATTATAGTCATTGTTTAATAGCATGATTCTGGAATTCTAGTAAAAAATTAAGATAAGACAAAATATAAATATTGATACTGTTTATCATAATTATCCACTAAAACAGCTCTAAATGATCAATGGGAAATCAATCAAAACTGAATTCAATGTAAAAAAGCTTTGAACCTACGTATACATAAAGATTCCTCAACACATTATAAAAAGTCATAAGTTAAAAAATAACATGGATATCTACATGTTCTTAATGAAAAATTTTAGGATCACACCTAAAGGCATTTTCTCAAGATAAGTTGTACATTGTATAATTCAAATTCATATTGATATTTAAAATTTTCAAAATTATTTTGAAATTCATTTGAAAAATAAGTAAACTAAAATAGCCTATTAAAAATAAAAATAATATGAGGAACATTTCTATTTCTACATATTATACCATAAATTCACAGTTATTTAAAAATACTGTCTTATTGATAATATAGACATATAGATTAATGGATAAAATATAGCCATAAAACAGCCTAAAATTTTTGTCATTTTTATTTTGTTAGTAATGAGCATATTCCTAATTTGTGGGAGATATATAGCATCAATAAATTTTACTGTAAAACACAACTTAAGAGTATTGGACTGAAGAGCAATTATTATTCAAAGGCTAGAATGTCTGAAATGACTAACATGGTAAGGGTATAATTAGTACCTTATTCTAGAAACAACATACTTGCCAAGAACTGAGAGTGTTCCTGAAACATGGAACTTTCAGATTTAAAACAGAGAGAGTCCCAGGAAAACTGTAACTTGATCATCTTAGACAATGCCAAAGTAGGGAATTGGAGATCATGTTATAAATAACTAATGGGCTACTTTGTGGGACCATCAAAAGCTATCCCACACCTTCCTGAAAAAGTCCTGGGATCAGAGGGTGAGTAGGCAGTTCAATCATGCAGGGCCTTGTATGATGAGGAAAGAATATTGGAGTTTGCTTCGAGTGTGAATGGCCCACAGCAGGGCTTTTTGAGGGGGCAGTGATTCATGGGCTCCCATACGGTATAAAGAATTTTTCCAGCTGTCACGGTGAGAATAGAGATGCCTCCTTCTTCCTAGACGACAGATTGGGAGGAACTGCACCAACACATTTCTCGGCTATTTTTGAGTGGTGAGAGTTTTGTTTTTCCGTCTTAATATTACTTTTTTGAGTTGAGCTTATGATATTCACTACTATTTTAAACAAAGAAATTATTTGTATCTAAAAATAAGTTTTGTATCTCTTAGACATTTACAAATGCTAAAGCTCTAATTCAGATAAAAGTAAAAATCAAACAAAATCCTTTCCCAGGCACAAGCACAATAGTGTGGTCCTTTTAGTCTATTTATTGTCGGTGTCTTAGGCAAATTCATAAGAACTACAGTAAAAAAAATATTTGGAGGTAATGTTATTAAACATTTAATCAAATGGCATCTTTAATAATTTTAATATGGACACGTTCTAGGGTTTAGCATCATAACATTGATAGCCTTAATTTTACACTCACACAGTTAATTTGTGGAAATTGTTACAACAAAAAGTTTCAGTAAAAATGAATTGTGTTCTCAGTGTTAATGATCAGCAAATCCTTGTCTTATTTTTATTCCTGGATAATGATAGTGTCAGTTGTATCACTTGAAACCATGAAAGACAATGGCTAAGTAATTACTTGTTTTTCTGCACACCCATGTCATTACAAATTAGTGAGGTTCACCTCAAATTATCAACATCTAGAGCCATTTATGTCTTAGTTTCTAAAAGAGGAAGTTTCAGTGATGTGCAGTTAATGCTGCTGACTGCAAACAGGCCGCCTACAGGTCTGTTTTCATAAAGAAATTTTTCAATTAGTGAAAGCCATGGGCATCAGCTTTCAAAAAGAGGAAAAAGAACTTCCCTATAAATCTTTGATCTTTTCTGCTGCATCATGCTTCTATGAAAGAGAGTTACAGCGCTCTGGCTTAAGAAGCTTCTACAAAATAATTTTGTTTTCAAGCCAGCAAGATTAAAAACTTGGAATCTGTATTCAAATCATAGTGTAGAAATAAAATGTTAAATTCAGATTATGTTCATAAGAGATTCACTAGACTTCACAGTAGCTGAGAAGTAATAAAATAAGTGAAATTACTTCCTTCCTTCACTTTTATTTGAATTGATAATATCAGTATTTCATAGATTGGCTTTGCCTGATCATTCCTTCCTGATCTTTTTTCTGTCTTACCATTACTCCGTGAAACGGTGCTTTTAGAAGTTTGCTTGAGTTATTATATCTCCTTTCAAAATGTTGTTTTCAACAATTTGTTCTATTCTTGATGGGGGATAACTTTGTGACAGTAGGGAAAGGAGGTTCTTCATTTCTTCACTGTTTCCATAAGTCATGGATTTCCATGTACTTTATATTTTATTTCTCACAAATCCATTAAATAAAACACATTTGGTTCATGTCATGTATAGGATGTGGACATTTAGAAGATCCAAACATAGACGTAAATGTTAGGGACTGTTGAGAGAAAAGAAACCTGGGGTGAATAATAGCCCCCCTTTCTAATATTAGCTATTTTTCATCTCAAGCATAAAATATACAATCATTATTCTTTTTATTTTAGAATCTAGTCTCTAGACTTTATTTGTCCTCTGTTCATCTTTAAAATATAGTATATATTCACTCCATTCACCTTTACAATCTATGGCTCTAGGGAGAGCTGTGAAAATAATTATGTTGTTGATAAAATATAACAATGTTTCTGTAGCACACTGTACAATTTCTCATGAAGCACTTACATTTGAAAAGCATTTTTGACAGGGTTCCGCCCCAGCAGTAAATGGCAGAATGATAGGTGTGGGCGTCTTGGAGAGTGGAAAACTACCTCTACAAATTAGAGACTGAGAGCAAAGCAAAAGCAAAAGCAGCCCAGAGTCATGGATGACATGACACTGGCAGCAAAGGTGAGTGCAGACTGACAACCAGAAGCAGACATTTAGATCATTTTTAAGTCTAAAATAAAAATAAAAAAAATAGCCTGGCTAGTGTGGCTCAGTGGTTGAGATCAACCTATGAATCAGAGGTCAAAGTTTGATTCCTGGTCAGGGCACATGCCCGGGTTGCAGGCTCAATCCCCAGTGTGGGGTGTGCAGGAGGCAGCAGATCAATGATTCTCATTATTGTTGTTTCTCTCTCTCTCTCTCTCTCTCTCTCTCTCTCTCTCTCTCTCTCACTCTTCCTCTATGATATCAATAAAAAATACATTTTTTTAAAAAAAGAAAAGAGTCAAGGCAGATAAATTAGAATTGTGTCATAATTGCTGTCTGTGGTTATTCCTGTTACCAATCCCTCATTTTCTGGGTGTATTAGTGTCTAACAAAAGAAACTACAAGACAATACTTGGTGAGCTAGGTCTCAAGCCAGTAACAATATTTCTTTTTAAAGAATAAAATGGACTCAACCTTTGTTAATTACCAAGTAAAGAAGAAGAAAGAAGGGAAACTCAAATGCCACAAGGTGACTTCATTTAGAAAGCACAAAGTATTATTCTGTCAAAACCTTTGTTCTGTTGGAGTTGGGCCTTGGTAATTAGGAAGTTCTTAAAGAGCCACTTTGCTTTTTGTACCAATATTAGTTTGTGTGCTTCATGTAAAATCATTTTCCCAGAAATATAGCACAGAGTATGTTTCTTATGAATTCTGATAATGAGGCACAATGGTTTTTCAATACAGGTAAGGCCCATTGTAATTCACTTTTTATACAATCCATGAATGTTAAATTCTGAACTATAGGGAACATAATATGCCTCTATCACTTCTCAAATACAGATTTACCTAATATTCTAAAACACAGTGGACAAGACTGACTGCATTTAGAATATATATATATATATATATATATATATATATATATATATACATATATATATATATATATATATATGAAAATGCATCTGCTTTAAAGCTATTATCCACTCTTTGCTAAATCATCATTATTGTCATTGCTCGGAGTACATATAAAATGTTGGGCAGTTCAGAGAAATGACAAATATACCTGCTTTTAAGTAACTTTAAAAAGCTAGTAAAGATAACCCTGTACAAAATCTTTACTTCATTTATCTCTAGGCCTTCCAAAATGAGTAGGTTTTAGCCAGAAACAATGATTTTAGACTTTAAAAAAGGAAACTAGGTCTAGAAATAGTTTTATTAAAATTGGAAAATACTCCTAAGCCTTAAATTAAAATGTATAGATATATTAGTCATATCTATACCACAAAATTATTTCTCCAAAATTTCAAATACCCAGATAACAAATACAATAAAATCCACTTTAAAGTATATATTTGGTCTATAACTTCAGAAATATTCAAATATGGACTAAATTTGTTGGGATGTGAGGGTCTAATGAATATCCAAGGAGACATTTCCTTTAATCCTAAAATATTTTGGGGAATTTATGTTAACTACACAGTTTTCAGTACTAATTTGATCATAAGTCATGTTCATGTTATCTAATAATTTTCCAAAGGACAATATAATTCTGTTTCTTAGACATATTTTCATTTAGCAGGTACCTGTTATGAACCAATTTGATAGGTGCTTTTATGCTTATCAACTTATTCAAGTCTTGACAATTACATTAGTATATGAGCAGCCTCATCTTATAGAAATGAAGAGTGAAAAAAGTTATGTAATTTAGTTATCTGCTTAATGAAAGTTTAAAACTGGTAATGGCTGATTCAAAAGTTCATATTTTAACTTATTTATTTATTAATAATATGAATAAATTATTAATAAAGAAATGTTTCTCATGGTATCATATCCTCAGAATGGTGGTTAGCTGGATACTAGTAGAACTTTTGACTATATGTTTTGTTGGTTCACTCTCCTCTTTCTTTCCCCTATCCCTCAGTGATCTAGAAAATAGTTTGTATACTTAATACATTAAAGTTGTCTAAGATTTATTATGTTATCAGTGTTGGTTAATTTGGACTTCATACAGCTATGTAGGAATGAATGAAATAACACTATAGAATAACCAACAGTATTGGTTAATTTAGACTTTCTGTGCCTAATTGAGATGAGTGAACTACTTGATATTAACTCTTAATCCTTTTAACCAAGAATATAGCAAAACAAACAAACAACAACAAAAACAAAACCCATCCATTTTCTCTGTTTATACTCAGAATTCTAAATTATGATAAATATTCTGTGCATCTTATACTCTATAGAGACCCTGATCCTATCTATATAGAATATTAATTTTATTAAAGAAGGATAATCAATGTTTATTGAAAAGAATTATAAATTTATTGAATTGTGATTGCCCAGAATTCTTTGTTTTCTTAAGTACTGATATTCTTCCTCCCAATATGAAAAAATATCTATTAATGGTTATTAACTCAATTTGATTTGCTTTTCTGTTTGAGTGACCCTGATGTCCCTTATGTCTCTTTGACCTCTGGCTAATCTTATTGTTTTGCTCTTAGTCAATAATAAAGGAATGATTTCAGGATAACTTCAGATGTTGCTAGGAACAAACAGCTCTTAGTTATAAACTGTGGTCCAAAAAGAGTTTCTATGTTATACAGAATTAGCCCAACAGTCCTTTCTGAAACTTTACTCTTCTGATGGCACTGATATGAACAGTTTTAGTTGCTAAAGTTAATCTTTATTTATTGGCATCTTCTACACTCTAATTGTTTAGATTTTCGTGGCATCCCAGAGAATGTCTGAGGTTCTTTCAGAATGTTTACCAAGGCTCTAACATCAATCCATGAAAGATGCCAGACTGTGTTTAGCCTTAGGTGGTGGATCAGATATAAACCCTCCAGAGCCTCTTTGACAGTTCAATTTATTTCAAAGTGGTCAGGAATCTGGATTCTATACTCATACAAATAATTGTCTTTCTTTTCTGTTTTTGGTGTGTGTTTTTTAAGTTCTCAATATTTTAGTGAAAAATTCTTGATATGGTAGGGCAAATAGGAAAAAATCAAAGAGAAATTGGGGCCATCCCTCCAGTCCCTCTTGTAGAGGTCACAGACTGAAAGGTATCCTGACTCAAGGTTATAAATAAAATGATTTCAAATGGCTTAATTGGCCTTGTTTCTAATTCCTCCTGCAGCCTGCCTGCTTTACCAGTGCATGGTTGATTTAAAGATATGGATAAAAGCAACTGGCCCACAATTAATCTACACACACACACACACACACACACACACACACACACACACACACGTGATATTGCAATTCAAAAGGAGAGGAAGGTGTGATTTAGAAACCCTTGAAGATAATTGTATCCCCTTAAACCACAGAGGTTCTTATTCCCTGAATGTTACTAAATCATTAGTACCTAGAATCAAATTTAAGGAAATTTTAGCTGTGATCTATAGACCAGTATTGGATTAAAGATGGCACCATAAATGTGAACTCTATGAAACCATAATGGCATAGACATTGAGCAAATATTAATCTTTTAGAAAGTGAACATACCCAATAAGAGGAATTTTATTTTTATTTATTTTCTGTTGAGTGATTTAAAAAAATAAATGTATCTTTATTGTTGAAAATATTACAAATGTCCCCTTCCCCCCGCCTTGACCTCCCTCTACTCCTTCCTCCCCACTCCAACCTCCACCCCCCACACAAGCCTTCACTACACTATTTTCTGTGTTCATGAGTTATGCATATTAATTCTTTGGTTAATTTTAATAAAAGCACTTTATAATATATAATTTAAAAGAAACAACTTGAAATAAAGCCTAGGGAAGATTTCCCTTCAATAACAAGCACTTGATATTTATTGGGCATTTCCTAGGAACCGGATTTTAATGTTGAACAAATAGGTATGGACAGAACTCTCACAGAGTTTACGATCTAAACCTCTACAGCCCAGTAGAAATTTTTGCAGTGATGGAAACATGTTTTTGTTTTTGTTTTTAAACTGCACTTTCCAATATAGTAGCAACTAGCCATATGTGACCATTGACAAATATACTCTTCCTGACCAAATTCTACTAGGGCTCCCCTGAACCTTTCTAATGGGCCTCAACTTTTGGACTTCTGTGTTTGTCTCTGCATTGTCCAATTATAGCAAGAATTCTGCTAAGTTTGTTTATCTAGAATCCTCCTGATTCCATATCTGCTCACCTTCATTATCTAATTAGGTTCCTCATTCTCCACCACCCTGCAAGTGTCATTTATCACCCTGACTTGCTTTCAGCAAGAATCCTGCCAGGTCAATTTAGCCACTGACCTCCACCTTGCTCATTGGCTATAAATTCCCATTTGCCCATGGGGTATTCAGAACTGAGCCCTGTTCTATATGGCGATTTATTTTCCCCTATTGTAGTACTTGTGATTAAAATCTTCTTACAACTTAACCACAGTCCAGCTCTGATTTTTCTTTAACATTACTGAACACTTGAGATGTGACTAATGTGACCGAGAAACTATATATATATATATATATATATATATATATATATATATATATAATATTTACATATTATATTTATATAAATTATATATATACGTTTAAGGTGAAATCTTTTTTAAGATATATTTTTATTGGTTTCAGAGTGGAAGGTAGAGGGAGAGGGAGAGAGAGATAGAAACATCAATGATGAGAGAGAATCATCGATTGGCTGCTTTCTGTACATCCCCTACTGGGGATCCAGCCCGCAACCTGGGCATGCTCCCTGACCAGGAATCAAATCATGACCTCCTGGTTATAGGTTGAAGTTCAACCACTGAGTCACCCCAGTGGGGCAAAAAATTATATTTTTAAAATTTTAGTTAAATTAAATTAATTATAATATGCAACTTGTGGCTGCCATATCAGTCAGCATAAATCTAGACATAAATTAACCTACCAATTAAGAAGATACAATAGTAAATTGTGATTATTGTTTTGGGAAAAGTGACATTTGAACAGGAGGACTATTATTTTCTGATGTGATGGTCAGGAAAGGTTTTCTTGAGGAAGTTAACTAAAATATGAAAAATGAGTAGGAATTAACCTAGGGAGGGAGATGGGGGATGGATGGAAGCAAAATGAGCAAGACATTGAGGAAAGGGGTGTACCCATACCTAGAATCAAAGTTACCACTGAGTAAATTGAAGCCTTACTTTACCTAAATCACTTAAACATCTAAATTCAAGGGATGATGAATAGGCTAGAGAAGTAAGTTGGGTTCAGTTCATGCACAGCTTTCCAGACCATAATATACATTTTGTCTTGGTAATAAAAGAAAATTTGAAAAACTATTGAAGGTTTCTAATCAGAAAAAAATGATAATGTTTGTGGTTTTATAAGATTACTCTAAGCTGAAGTGGAGAGGAAAGATTACAGAAATAAGAGTGGATGTAGTGACAACAATTAGAGACCACGGAGGTAACACAGACAAAATATGGTAGGAACTGACCTGGAAAATGGCCATGGACATGGAGAGACTTGAGTGTGTTTCAGAGTTCTAGGACCTAATAAAATATTGGATCTGGGGTGAGGAAAAGCCAAGTATCACAAATAATGCCTAGATATACGACAAACAGGATGGGATGAATGCCATGGGCCTTTACTAATAAAGGAACCTGGGAGATAGTTAAATCTGGATGTGAAGATGATAATTTTAATTAATGATTTGGTGAGTTTGTGATATCTTTGTGACATTTAAAAATGGCATATTCAAATGGATAAAGAAGCACAGAGACCAGAGAGATTTCTGGTTAAGAAATACAAACTTGAGGGTCATGGACATGTCAATTAAAAATATTGTAGGCAAAAAAAAAATGTGGTTTCATGGAGTGAGAGGACATAAAAAGAAGGGAAGAGGGCTTAGAGTTGAGCTATTCATGATTCCAGTATTTCATTTGTTTTCTGTACTGATTTAATATTCTAATTTTTCTTTTTTGTCTCTAGGCCATCTAAATCCATCTTCTATTATACCTTTGATATGCCAAGCTCATGGTGGCAATATGCTCTGATTCATTCACTCCCAAGTTAGAACATATAGGATATTTTTAACCTAGGATAATTCACTATATATCTGTGTGATGTTTCTAGATATTTTCCCCTCCCTCTTTTCCCTAAAGTTCCAGTCCATTCCAATTTCCTCAAATGTAGAAGTTAGATATCTAATAAAAATTACAAAGAAATTTGTAACATAGATAGTTTTTCAAGAAATATGTGTTAACCCAAGTATATCTAAAGTTACTAGAAAATATCAAAATACATTCTTCCCATTAAATTTCTAGAAGGAAAATTAAAACACATCCTGAGCATCTCTAAAGTCCCTCCTTGCACCTCCTGCAATATTTCCCCACACTATGCTGTTTTCTCTCATTTAATTATTTTTCATCACTTGGAGCAATATTGATTTATACCTAAGCACCGCCGTTTAGCAGTCACTCGCCATATACCAATGCATCCAATAGCAGGTCCACACAGGCAAAGTAAGAAACACTTCTTTCACCTATTTATGCTATTTGGGAGATGCAAGTATTTAGTGGATAATCTTACTAGTAAGTTGTAAGAACAAAGACGTTAAACTTTGGCCTGCTTTGTCAGAACCATTTCAGATACTTGGAAAAGGGGTTCATAAGTGCTTGGTAATCATGTGGTCAAATAGCAAATGAATAATTTCTTACATAATTTATAATTACAAAATAATTACAAAAGAATCTTAAAATGTATCATTTTGATCAGTGTAATTTGTGAATAAAGATTTCAATAAGAACACTAAAGTAGTTTGTGTATGTGTGCATGTATATGTTTGTAGACATATATGTCTATATACACATCTATATATATAAAAGCCTAAGCGACCGAACAACTGAATGACTGAATGAACAGTCGCTATGATAAGCACTGACCAGCAGGGGGCAGATGCTCAGCGCCGGAGCTGCCCCCAGGTGGTCAGTGCACTCCCACAGTGGGAGTGCCACTCAGCTGACTGACCCATCCTGGCAGTCCGATCCAGTCCACTAGCCCAGCGGCAGCCACTCACTCCCTCAGTAGTCCTGCAGGTCCAATCTCCGGAGAACGGGACAGGCACCAATGGACCGGCACCACCAGCATGATCCCAACAGTGCCGCTGGCCTCCTGGAAGTTGGCCTTGGGCACCGCAGCTGCCTTCCCTCCATAGACGCTCCACAAGGAAGAAACGATATAAAAGCAGCCGCCAGGTGGCTCCCGACAGCCAGCATGAACATCAGCAGGATGGATCCGGATCCTGGCCTGGCAAGGGCATCCCACAGCCCGCCTGGAGGGCTGAATGCATACTTGGCCCCCCCTTTCCCCCCCCTCAGGATGAGTGCCAGACACAGGGCTCACAGCTGGCGGGCACCGCAATTGCAGCGCAAGACTCTCCCGATCAGGACTGACTAGGCACGAGCCCGCAACAGGCGCAGCAGGACCAGGATGACCGGGGGCGGGGGGGGGGGGGGGGACAGGCAGGAGTGACAGGAAACATTA
Source organism: Cnephaeus nilssonii (assembly GCF_951640355.1). NCBI lineage: Eukaryota > Metazoa > Chordata > Mammalia > Chiroptera > Vespertilionidae > Cnephaeus > Cnephaeus nilssonii. The sequence continues at coordinate 67,047,615 of NC_137081.1, read as the reverse complement.
GACTGCTGGTTTCAGTCCAATCCCCGCAGGCCACGCTGAGGGACCCCACCTGTGCACAAATTCGTGCACCGTGCCTCTAGTGGGTATATAAATACACATAGATATATGTCTATATGCATGCATATATGCAATGCATGTCTATTTAAATGTATATATATAATAAACAAATATATCAAACCTGTATTATACTCACTTGTACATAATTATGTATATCATATCATTTATATGATACATATATGTATATGCATATATTTATACACATGTGTACATACATAGGTGTGTCCATGTGTGTTTATAAAATCATCTAACTTTTGCTGAATGACAAACTGCTCAAAAACTTAGTGATTTAAAACAATAACCCGTTTATTTAATTTTATTGCATTTTAGAAATATATGCTGGTTTCAGCTGGATGTTTTTCTGGTTTCTGCTGGGCTCACTCATGCCTCTGCAGGTGCTGGTCAGCTGGGAGTTAGCTGATTGTTGGCTGGGTCACACAGCTCTTCTCTAAGAGGCCATCCCTGTCTTGTACACTTGGTTGAAATATAAGGGATCCCCAGAGCAAGAGAAAGTATGTAAGGCCTTTTTGAGTCCAAGTTTAAAACTTGAACAACTTTGCTCTTTCCACCTCCTACTTATTATAGGAAGTCATTAGGCCAGTTCAGATTCAAGGAGTTGAGAAATACATTGGGAAGGGAAAAATCTGGATTCATTTTTTGAAATCTATATTATATAACTTTTAGAAAAAATCTGTTTGGCTGGTTATTCCCAAAATTTTCATATGTTCAACAATAGTTTCATTGTTTGTGTTTTCTATCCTCTCCCTCCACCTCTTGTGTAAATTGAATGTTGGTCACCATTTCAATAGGGAAAGACCATGTCTGTGTGGGTCTCCTTTTATACTTCACTGGGCCTCTAGTGCATGCTACACGCTTTCGCTTTTCACGGTGGAGCTGGGTGCCTGTCCGCTGGTGCACCAGGCCTTTCAGAAGCCTCCGGCTCGGCGGAGGCTTCTGAAAGGCCTGGTGCCGGAGCAGACAGGCACCCAGCTCCCCCACTTTTGTTTTTTTGTTTTGTTTTGTTTTTGTTTTTGTTTTTGCTGTGAAAGAGCTCATTTATAGGGGTGGTGGACTCAGTGGATCCAAAGTGGAGAGCTGGTGAAGGGATTGGTGGCTTCCAGTTTCAAGCGCTGGTTCTCAGTCCTGTGGCACCTGTTTATGGATCGCTTCGGCGAGGCTGGGCCAGGTCAGGGCTGCACGCACTTTGGCATCCGGGCCAGGGATGCTCTCCAGGCCCCATAGGGTAAAGCAGCTGAAACTGGCGGAGGCATGAATAAAGCGGTCGAAGTCCCGCTCCAGCGCCTCTGGGGGTTCCACCAGCTCCTGCTCCTCCTTGTCGGATCCCGCTGAAAAGTCCTGCTTCCCCACCGACTTCTCTTCCATCACCATCACATATCCCAGCAGGCCAGGCGGCACCTCCACCTCCTCGCCCTTCAGACTGCAGCCCCGAAACAACACTTCGAGTCCATCGGGACCCTGACGGATGGCCGGGGTGAAAAAGCGCCCCACAGGGGCGGGCCGGTTAACCCGGACTTCACAGGGCAGGAGGTGCAGCGTGTGCGCAGAGTGACGGGGCGTAGGTGGATGCGGTGCTTCTCCATGTCTTCCTCGTCGCTGCTCTCCATCCTCTGCCGTGTTTCCGTGGCTCGCTGACTGAAGCCAGAGCTCGCTCCCCCACTTTTGATGGTCTGCGGCCGCAGAGGGGGGCTACCCTGCTGTTAAGAGGCGCAGGGGCGGGACCCCCTCAGAGGCCCTGGATCTGGCCGTTGAGAGGCACAGGGGGCGGGAGTCCCGCCCCGTGCGCCTCTCAACAGCAGGGTAGCCCCGCTCAGTGGCAGTGGATCCGTGCCTCTCAATGGCCGGATAGGCCACCCCGAGTCCCGCCCCCCAGCCTCCCACCGCCCAATCGTGGGCGTAGCGGAGTGATGGTAATTTACATGTTACTCTATTATTAGATAGGATAGAATGCGAAAGTGTCAGCCAGCCCTTTTTTTCAGAGAATTTCCATAACAGTCTGTGCAAATTTTTAACATCATTGTCATAGACCTGTTATGCTCTTCACTACAGGCTTTCTTGCTCTTATGTGACCTCTTGAGGACAGCCCCTTTATCTTACTTATATTTCTCACCCTTGAACTTGTAACTTTGTCTGGACATAGTAAAGTATTAATAATTCTCAGTCAATAATTTCATGAACGATTGCATAAATGAATGTGCTGGAGCTTAGCATGCTTCTTAATAGGAAATTTATATTTAGAGTAAAGAAATAATTGTAAATAATTTCCAGAAATTATAAAATTGTATTGTTACATTGAGTAAAAAGGTAAAATTTTTAAATAGAAAAGCATAAATTTAATGCCATGTCCTTTTCGCATTTCAGTCCCTCCCCTGGGGCTTAGTGAACTTATGTTGACCCATCTAGATTTCCCCCTGAATTGTGCATTTTATTCTGTAATTAAACCAGCTTTTAGTTCAAATCAGGGAGCTTTCTTTGGTGGTATCATGAGATAATAAGTGACCATATATCCAATTTGCCTGGGACACACCCAGTTTAGTGTCTGTTTTCTTGGTGTATTATCAATGCCCTCCTTTATTCCAAAATTGTTGTGTGTAGTAGACCACAAATTATATGATTTCCCTAAATATAGCTTAAGCTTTCAATGCAATGCCAATAGAAGCCTTACGGTTGAAAAATAATCTCTGTGGCATTGGGATCATAACTGTTTGAACAGGAATAAGGCACCTAACATCACTATATCATTTTCTCACTATTCTTCAGGACTTTTGTATTATAGACCTCAGAAAGGACTAGGCAATGCATGAAGCACCTCAATTAAAGGTCACCAGCACAGAGGTTTGTGTGTAGATGAATTCTTTTGTGTCGTAGATACTATAACCGATAAATAATTTATTAGGTAAATGGGAAACTTCCCCGGAGATCATGGCAAAATCATTGGGTTAAAATGCATGATAAAAATGGCATTAAACCTTTTACCTAGGGAGAGAGACCTCTTTGGCCTTTCTGCACTTGTGCCTTCTTCACTTTCACAGCTGACCTGGAGTGACAAAGATTCTATGTGTTCCTAATGGAGCTGGGCTCTGGGAATATGGTACTTAATCCTGGCATGTGATAGTAATGGTGAGTCCCAGCGGTGCACACTAAAGGCTAAACCATGAGTGCAATCACATAGTGTGTGTTGATTTTACATTTAAATACACATTTCCATAGTTTATGCCCTGAGATCATATTTTAGTTATAGGATAATTAGCAAAAATATCTTTTAAAAAATATGAGACTATACAGCATTTAGCTGATGAACTTGTCAATCTTGTAATGATGTCATAATATTCTCCTTTTATCTAAAATTGCAAATCTGCATATACAGTGTTCTGAAAAATCTACTAGCCAAAGCTTTATAATATGTTCAAAGATGAATGAGTGAATTTAACTATAGAATGAGATTCTCTGGTTAAATATATGGTTTCCCAAAAAAATGTATACATATTTTTGAAATAATTATAAAAAGCAGTGTTTATTGGGGGATAAGGAGACATATGTAATACCTTAATCAATAAAGGGAAAAAAAGTTTAAAACATTTAAAAATAGAAAAAAAGTATATAGAAGCAAGGAAAAAAAGGCAGTGTTTATTAAAATACATTTAATTTTCAAAATTGAGCTATCAGCTGATAAAGTGTCTATACATTTTGTTGGGGACAACTTGTATAGACCAAGCTACTTCTTCAGTAAACTGACTAGCAAGTTTTGTCAAAAAGTGTGTTTGATCTATTTCCCTCATAAACTCATAGTTTTTGTGGTTGCTAACTGTTAAACTTTATTTTCTTTTTCTATTCCCTTTTTTTTCCTTTCTTCCTTCACTCCTTGCTTCTCCCCTCCCTCTCTCCCTCCTTCCTCCCTCCCTCCCTCCCTCCCTCCCTCCTCTCCCTTTCTCCCTCCCTTCCTTTGTTCCTTCTTTCATAATTCAGACTTTAAGGGACAACATTGACAACGCCAGGGTGAGGTATAGTTACAGATTCTGTGTGAAGAATAATATTTTAAAACAGTAAAGAGAGGCATTACAACAAATGCCATGCTTTCTTACAAAACCTTCACAGAATTAAATGTATGGCTTTGGCATTCAGAAATATGTGCATATATTTATAGTTTATAAGTAAGGCAGCTTATACCATCCATAATCAATAGTTTAGTTTCTCTAACCCTTTAAAGTGTAGACTTCTTTGCTGTTTTCTGTCCAAACTTTCTCTCTATTGCTGCTTTTTCCAGAAGAGGCACCATGAAGGGGCCTCATGGCCACATCCATCTGGAGTAGATATCATTTGTGTTGAGAGGGAGGGAGGGAGGGAGGGTGGGAAGAGGGAGGGAGGGAGAGAGAGAGAGAGAGAGAGAGAGAGAGAGAGAGAGAGAGAGAGAGAACCAAAGTACTTTTTATTTTTAGCAATAATAACTATTCTTTCCTCTTTTAGATTAAATAATTTTTCATCATGGCTTGATCAAAGACTTTTTACCACAATGTTTTTTAAAGTAATATTTGTAAATAATACCTGGAAACTTTAAATAAAGGAAACATTTGAGGGCTAAAAAGAATATACTTAGTTCTGTTTCTGCTCTTTAATTTTACATTTCTATCTATGTTTGGCTAGTGAAAACTTCCTTTTCTTACTTAATGTCTGAATCACTGCAAGAAAATCCACTCACACAAGGTAATATAAAAATATGTGTTTTTCTATTCACCAATCTATAAACTTGAACTTTGTCTTCTTTTATTGAGTAACTGTTAAGTTGAAGAAAATTCAAGCCTCTGCCATGTAGGGGGGGAAAGTAGCATAACTTTGGAAATGGTTTGAAAAATGCATCTGAGGGTGATATTCATCAGCTGTCATTTGAAACACCTCCTACACCCCCTGGCTTTGCTGTCTCTGTTTGCCCGTAGCAAAGCAGCAGGTATTTTTCCTTATCAATGAGTGTGAAACTGTAGCACATGGTGTTCATGTATTTCTCTTTCATTTTTTAACATTAGATAATTTACTCTATGGGAATATTTAGTTGGAGGGTGAGGACTGAAGAACATGTCAGTTAGGTAACATAAGACTAAACACTAGGCGAGTTGGTTCATCCAATGTTTAAACCAGTTGTTAGTCACCCTCTGGATTGTAATCAGGCCTAGTGAAGAAGGGAGGAAGAACGGAGACATTGCTCCTCTTTCCCACAGGGAAGCTACTCATCTGTTAACCATCAGAAGAGAAGAAGTTGAATGAGATGTGTTTAATTCTGCCACCTTCATTCACTCGGTTACCTCTTCTCTTAATCACTCATTCATCGATCTATACATTCATGTGACAAATATGTTTCAGCACTACAGGTATAGCAGTGAACAAGATAGGCATGGAACTTACAATTTAGGGGCAGAGGAAACAGAGAGTAAACACTAAATCAAATGTGCCTGTGGTATGTATTATGAAAATAAGGTAAAAAGAGACAGAAGTCTGTGGACCAGGAGGGCAGAGTTGGCATTACTTCAGGTAATGTGACCAGAAAAGGGCACTTTGTGGAGGTGACTCTTAGTGTATGCTTTGTCAAGAGAAGCCAACAGCTGTATAAAGATCTGGGGGGATGCCTCAGGAGCAGCTGGGGATGCTGGGGTGAAGGCTCTCAGACTAGATGAAGCTTGGCTTGTTCACAAAACATTTCGAGGGCTGTGTGACTAGAAATGTGTCACCAAGAGGGCCATGGAGGGAAAGGTGACTGGTGTTGAGCAAGTAGCAGGTTCGTTTAAAGCATTTAGAGGGCTTTAGTCAGAGCGTGAGTTGAACTTCTATATGTTTCTAGAAAAACAACTCCAGCTATTGGTTGGAGAGGGACTATAGAGAGACATAAGCATCTTTAAGGAAGAATCCACTCTCAATGACCTATTTAGTTCACATTACATTTAATATAATCTGACAGGTTTAAAACATACATGTATGATGTATATATCTAAAGAAGTGTAGTGCTGTGAGTTGCAACCATGAGACACTATATCCACATATTCCAACATGCTGCTATTGAAAATGATAAATTTAACAATTCTTTTGGGAGAGATTGAGCCTGTAGTATACCATTTAGTGCCATGTTATTAATGAATTTGATTTTTAATAACAGGATAAAACTACTTGAAGTTTTATCTATCAAAAATATCGGGGAGGAAAGGGGAAGTATGTATTTTGGTTATAACATAACTCACATGATTTTTCTTTTAATATAAAAATCATTTCTAAAATTTGAGTTTCAAAAAGTTTTCAACAATTGTAACATCTTTGAAATAGGTGATCTTTTCTATCCTAGATGGTGATGGTTTCTCCCACCTCTGAACCTACAGTAGACGTTAATCTCTCTCTCCCATAGGCAATGGAATACTTTTGTGTGATTTTAGGTTGTATCCTCATTTTATCTTCCTGATGAGACGTGAAACTGTTGAAAACAGAATCTTGCTTTTTTAACCATTAATGTCACTTGGTTCAGTGCAATCAGTACTTGGATAAATAACTGTAGGTCTTCACCTTCCTAATTCCCATCTCAGTTAATCTTAATAATGGTGTCATTTTCAACCTGAGCCTGGGATCCAGGAAAACCCTATTTAAAAACACTAGAACTCCCTACTTACCAGCTAGTGGGAATTGGAGAAAATATCTATTGGAGTGTTCAAGATGATAAGCTTAGACTAGAAAAAAATAGAAATAATTTGTCTCCTCTTATTCTATTGCTTTCTTTTAGACATGTGTAAGTTATTTATTTTGTTTTCATTATGTTGATTGCTTTATTCTTCAATGTCTGTTACTATATTTTCAGATCTATTCCTCCATGAGCACCTTATAATTTAGTCTTCACTTATGAGATAATTTTATTTTTATTAAAATTTTAAATGATTTTAATCAACTCTAGTTCTATAATCATGTATATTCTAAGTTTTAACCCTCTGATTTGGTGTGTACTACATATCTGCCAAACCATGTTTGTTTAATTTATGTTGGTGTATTGAATTACAGCTTTATTTTGTTTCATAGTTGAGGCTTTCATTATTACTTTGATCAGTCGAATAGATTTGATTATCACTTTTTTCTTGTCTCTTTTATCAATTTACATGAATGTTTCCTGCCATTTTACTGTTGTCCATTTTCAAATCCTATAGAGCTTCCTGGACCAGTAATAACAAGTGAAATATGGAAAAAGGGTAAGGATTTGAATAGTGTATCAGGTCTCTTACTTTAGTTGAACTCTTTTTTTATTGATATAGAAATGTTTAATTTCTTTCATAAACTCCACTTATAGGGAATGGGTTGGTGCAGCTTCTGATTCCATGATCTGTTTTTGTTTCTATTGGACACTCAATGATCACTGATTTCTTTCCTTTCCTCACCAGGTCCCCACTGAGCACCACCACCTTCCAAATTGCTTTCATCTGCTCTAGAAGCTTACTTTCTCAGAATTACTACCTAAGGGCCGCTGCACTTTCAGGCCTCTTCCTTTGGAAGCAGCCAGAGTTCCAGTTCACAAGAATTACTCTGTTCTGCTTTTCCGTGTTTCCCATGAAGGATAGGACCAACTAATTTGGGAGGTGAGGTTATCTATGTTGTGTGACCACTATGAATAGTCATCTCTTTTCTGTGCAACATAAACCCAAACTAACACTGCCTGGGTGTCAGAGATTACTTCTGGTTTCAGGTGTTCATTCTTGTAATCACATATACATAGAAATATCTGAACAATTTTCTCTGCTTATGCTATAGATGTGGGTTATAGGTGGCTTTATTTGCTCTCCTTTTTAAAAGTCCTTTTTTAAATATATGTTTTTATTGAAATTTTTAAAGAGAGAGGAAGGAGAGAGAAAAAGAAGCATTGATGTAAAAGAGAAACATAGCCGAAACCGGTTTGGCTCAGTGGATAGAGCGTCGGCCTGCGGACTCAAGGGTCCCGGGTTCGATTCTGGTCAAGGGCATGTACCTTGGTTGCCGGTACATCCCCAGTAGGGGGTGTGCAAGAGGCAGCTGATCGATGTTTCTCTCTCATTGATGTTTCTAACTCTATATTCCTCTCTCTTCCTCTCTGTAAAAAATCAATAAAATATATTTTAAAAAAATAAAAATAAAAAAGAGAAACATAGATCGGTTCCCTCTGTACCCACCGGGATCAAGGACCGAACCTGTAACATGGCCATGTGCTCTGACCAGGAATCAAACTGGAAACATTTCAATGAATGTATGATGCCCAACCAACTGAGCCACATCAGCCAGGTCTGCTCTTTTTTGTGAACGATATGGTCTGTGAAGATTTGTGGACATATGTTGAGATACTGCATTAAATCCAACATGGTGTCCATGTACAGTGACATTTACAGTCATTAAATAACTAACTGTTCTATCATTTATTATTTCATCTTTATTTTAGAATACCCAACTTGCTTATTTTACATTCTTTGAAATACAAGAGATTTTCTTTTTTGCTCCCAGCACTTGGAAAATACCCAATTCTAAGCTTAGACTTAAGTACTAATTTAACATTCACCTTCAAGAGAGCACTAATTATTTCAACTAATTATTTTATGTCTCTCTCTCTCTCTCTCTCTCTCTCTCTCTATATATATATATATATATATATATATATATATATATATTCATACCTAGCACATAATGTTCTCTGAAAGATTTTGTACTATAAAAATCATGCTCTTGAGACAATTATCTATGTTTGAAAATGGTTCTAAGTGGGTTAAGTCAATGATATCTACCTATAAGTGACTCCATACCTTCAAGTGCCAACACTGTTACTAAGCCACTAAAGAAATCAAAGTCTTTGAAGAAGGCAATTGTGCAGTGTTCAGAACATGAGTTTTTGCATCAACTTGATTTGTTTCAGTTTAATTTTGCTACTTTCCAGACCCTCTCTGAGTTAGTTATACTATAGTAGATTTTATTTTTAATTATAAAGCAGATATAATAATATCTACATCATAAAAAATTTGTCATATTTAAAATGAGATAATATATTAAAAGCACCTGACAGAATATTAGGTAGAAAATATATACACAAAAGAAAAAAAAATGTCTTCCTCTTGCCTTAGGAGGAATTAATATTAAACCACCATTGTTTCTCTAATTCTAGCTACCCTCTAATTTACCCAAACATTAGTTTCTCTCACCCTAGATTTAGTATATTTATTAAAAATTCACAAACATCGATATTGTGGTAATTGACTACTTGATGTTATGAATTGTTATTTCCATCTTCATATTGAGGAAATGTGATAGAAAAGGCTTCCTCCCAATTTCGGTTGCTTGGGGGAACTCCAGTTCCCATGTTCTCTGTGAATTAAGTTTTTAGTCACTGAAAATGTATTTTCTAAAAGCTCATCATTACATGAACAAAGGTATATAATACTTTAAATGCAGTAATTCTGATTTAAACAAATATAATATAACTTCTAGTGGGATTTATAGTACCCAATAGTCATCCTGGAATATACTTGCTTCTTTATATTGTGAAATGAATAGGATTTTATATCTGAAGAAACAAATCTGCACATTAAAAAATCAATGTTTCTCATGATACACACTTGGTACTATTACTGGGAATACTACAGCTGACATAACCTAGTTAAAATAGTATGATTTACTTGCCTATGTGCATAGTGCTTTTGGAGTTGAAACTGCCACTTATAACATGCAGAGGGAAACAATAACCTTCCTGCTTTTGCAACCATCATAGATACTTTTTGCTCTGCTCCCCTTCAAAGGTCTGATGCATGAGCCTTCCTCTGGCTACTTAAACACCTCTTAGATTTGAAAAACAAAATGGTGGGGAGAGAGCGAAGAAAGAGAGGTATAAAGCACATTCTGTCACAGAACCTCTACTGAAAAATCCTCAACAAGCAGAATGAATTGAAAAATTCAAGCATGACTAAAGAGTACATTCCCCACTAGTCAGTAGATTTTGCTTCCTATTTGTCACTGCCACCTTGGAGAGCGGTGAGCATTAATAATGCATGGGTGCTAGGAATGTATTAGCAACTAACCTTGCGAAGAAAATCAGCTGGGGACCCAGAAGAGCTGTAAAATGAAAGAGAGAGAGAGAGAGAGAGAGAGGGGAAGAGAGAGACAGACAAAGAGGCAGAGTGAGTATACACACATGCTCTGAGAATCCTTCTTATTTATTGAAGAGTTGTGGAGAGCAGTGTCAGGTGTGTAGGCAACCATGTATCATTGTAAATGGAAAATAGAAATCCTTAGAATGGGGCCATAATTGAGTTCATTGATCAAACTCACAAATTTCCCCACCTGCATTAGGTTTATTATTCACCTTTATATATCATAAAGAAATACACCTGGGGGAATTAGTGTGTCTATTCACTTATGGAAATAAGGAGTTTTAGTAAATACTATCTTAGACATCTTTGTAAAGAAAATGAGCAAGTGAAGTTTTAAATGTGCTATGTGGTGATTTTAGGTCTACTTTGGTATGTAATATACATTGCAGATAATTTATTCTGATATGTGAATGCCAAGTCCGATTCCAGAATGCCTATACAACAAGCAAGCAAATAAGCAAACAACCAGATACATTATAGCTCAAAACAGTAAGGTTCAGTAAGGTTGCTCAGGTTTCAAAAGAAAACTTTAATTTTATAAAAATTGCATTTAACAATTCTAAATGGAAACCAACTCAGATTTTTGTAAAATTATGACTAGTCTGTGAAGTTGCTACCACATGACTAGTCTGCACTGGTGGTTCAAGGCTTCAGCATTTTATGGGGGAGGGGGACTTCACCCAGAAAGTGCTCCAAGCTCTGTCCTTTCCACTTCCTTTAACCTCACCACCCCACCTAATAAATCTCAATACCATACCCACCCCACAATGATGTGTCAATTTATTGAATTTATTGTGAAACATGTTAGATCATGATTTATAAACATTTATATTCTAAGCCTACACACTTCAAATTATTGAATTAAATTATTTTACTGGGATTTTCATTTTACTATCTAAAATTTTATACCTGAAAATTTGGGAAGATTTTATTAAACATGAAAATATGTGAACATGAAATGTTTTTAATTTGTTTACTAATAAATGTTTAGAACTGTTTTCTTAATTTTATAATAATGTCATCCATACTGAATAGTTGGAACAATTTTCTATATATTTCAATATATCCTATATGTTCAACACATAGATTATACAATTAATACTTAACTGTACTTGATTTATCATATGTCTAATCATTCCCTTCTCAATCATCATAATAAGTTGCAAATATTACTATACTTCCTCCTAGTCTGGCATTCCTATCATTAACTTAATTTAAATATTTATTTATACATTTTTATGTAAAATTTACATACAATGAAAGACTCAAATCATCCCATATAATAAAATCCTAATATGCAAATTGTCCTCAACTGGGAGTTCAACAGGGAGTTCAACCAGGCGGCAGGGCCGGCCAACCTCCCTTGTCCACTCCTTCCAGCTGGCCCGGCCCAGATCAGCCCCAATCGGGGCTGGGCCAGCCAGACCCCACCTGTGCACGAATTTATGCACTGGGCCTCTAGTAGTTACATAAACCATTTGAGTTCTGTCAAATGCATACAATTGTGTAAACCAAATCCTATTGAAGATATTGAATGTTGTTATAGATTTATTTACTATTTTCTTAGTTCTGTGACATTTAATTTTGAAGACAAAAAGTAAATCCAATGACTACGGCTAACAGATTATCCCACAAAAAGTGCTTATTCAAGATTCAAGAAGACTAGACTTTGGCATCCTAAGATGATCATGTGTTTAAGATATGAAGATTCTAAGAGAATTGCTTCACTACCACTTTCTCATATTCATTACAATTGTTCTCTTGAGAAATGAGTAATTTCATCCTATTAGTTTCTTAACTGGTTTTGTTGAACTTAAGTAAATTTTTACACATCCTTCCTTAATTATTATCATTATTATCATTATTATTCTTTCACTTAATTTCTCATTTGGGAAAGCGTCCCAGAATAATTTTAGTTTATTGTGGCAATCTTCCTCTCCAAAGCTATTTTCTTCTCCTTCCCCTCCCCCAATACACTATTATACATTCAAAGGAAACTAATGGGATAGTGACTAAATTCAATTGTATTGCTTAAAGCTCACAATATATACTTGTTAAATGTTTTTACCTCAAAGAATTTCAGAGATAAATGAATGATATGTAAATGACTTGCTTTACACTGACTTACATGTTAGTTGATAAACAGTCCGTGAAGCAAATAAAAGAATATTATATAGAGTCATTTTTTCAAAAATGTATTTAAAGTTTTATTATCAACTCACATGGGTCATAAATAGTAAATATATCCTGAAAATATAAGATTATTCAAACTTAAAATGATATACCTTTAAATTTTAAAATCACTTCATTTATTGAAGGCTTGCCCTGTCCAATCTTTTTTTTTTTTTTTTTTTTTTTTTTTTTTTTTATCATCAGAAGCAAGACCTGCCTTTGAGTTGGAGAAACTTTTCTTTATTGTTTCGCATCTGTGTCCTCATTGCTTAGTTGCTTAGATTTATTGGTTTATTGTGAGTTTCCCACCTTCTCTTCCATTATGAAAAGTGTTTCCCAATTTGGCAAGCACTTTATGTTTGATAACTTGAGGCATCCATCACAGGAGTTTTTTGTAAGCAGGCCTGTTGTAGGTCCTCTCTTCCAGTCCACACCCCATAGGAGAGAGAGCACTAAGGAGCATCAAACTATGCAAGTGGTGGTGGTAGCAGCACACCCATTCCTGTTTCCTGAAAACACAATTCATTCCAGTCACAGACTTCACTCCTACTCCTGCTACTTTGAGCAGATGCAGGAAAGTGGAGGAAGAAAGATGGGGAAAACTGAGTAGTAAAACATGAGAACTTTAACCCTTTCCAGGACTATTTCATTTCTTCATATATTATATTATTAGCAATAAATAAAGGACCTTGTATGCATATATGCATGGCCCATGGACGCAGACAATGGGGTGGTGAGGACCTGGGGCAAGAGGCAGGAGCAGGCTGAAGCGGGTCAATGAAGGAAAAAAGGGGACATATGTAATACTTGCCACAATAAAGAATTATTAAAACAAATTAAAAAAAAAAACATAAAACAAACAAAAAAGCAATAAATAAAGTAAAATAAAATGACAAATAATATAATTAACTAAATTATTTAAATTATTTATTTTACTTTTAAGTCTCTGGAGGACAAAAAGCCTCTAACTTGTTTTAAAATTTCACAAATAGCAAGTGCAATACTCTGCACATATTGGATGTTCGATTATTTCAAATTGGTAAGGAAAGGAGATGATTTGTTGTTCGTTCAGTTTGACAGGAGACTATTATAACTCCTTTTTCTCTTATACTAACACATCTTTTACTTGTTTCTAATGCCAAAAAAAGGAGAGCAACACATTTTTTTTTATATATATTGAGAATTGAAAAGGAAGAGCAATGCAGCATTTGACTGTTTTGGGGTTTTGTTTTTGTTTTTTTGGATAAAATTTGGCTTAACCCAGTAGGAAATGTATGTGGGAGAAGCTATACATTTTCCTAAGTTAAAAAGGCTATTTTTCAGCACACGATATGAAGACATCTTCACAAAACCTGTAAAAGACTTAAATACCACCTAATATGCACCTGTAGAAATAAATTATTCTGATTAAAAATCATAATCATGTACCCATTTGAGCTTAATTCTTCAACTTTACAAAATAGTTAATCTAATTCTCAAAAATAAATGAACCATTGGAAATAGCTGATAGCCTTGTGCACTTTGTTAACATTTTTCAATATTTTAACAGAAATTCAATTTCGAAGTGATGGATTATAATTAATTCATTCTTCCCAAAGGGGCATAGAAACATATAGAATCTGGCCTTCCTTTCCCAGCGAGGTGATTTTAATTTACAGAATAAGATTTCCTTATTGCTGGCTTAAAACTATGAATACTTTGCTGTTGTTGTTGCTGCTGTTGTTTAATACAATCTCATTAGGATATTATCCTATTCTTCTTTATACATTTTTTTAAAACTACTGAACTGACCCAATTCTAATATTTTATTTTAGGATATATTTCAGTAAGTTTTTAAAAAAAACAAGAAATATAGTATACCGAGGAAATATTAACCAGAAAAGTTCAATAAAAAAATCATTATGGTGGTTCTATGAACCTACAGAAAGCCAAGGGATGTGCCATGATTATGAACAAGAGCTGTACAGTAAACCCTCCACTTAACAGACTTCAGATTTTTTTTAATATGTATTTTATTGAATTTTTACAGAGAGGAAGGGAGAGGGATAGAGAGTTAGAAACGTGGATGAGAGAGAAACATTGATCAGCTGCCTCCTGCACACCTCCCACTGGGGATGTGCCCACAACCAAGGTACAGGCCCTTGACTGAAATCGAACCTGGGACCCTTCAGTCTGCAGGCCGACGCTCTATCCATTTGAGCCAAACCAGTTAGGGCCAGACTTCGGATTTAATGGGCAAAATTTCCGGTCCATGTGTCATATGTGAAGATTAACACCTTGTTAATTTTAAAATGCTTTCAACTAAGATTTGCTTATAATTAAATTAACAGGCTTATTTTTTGTTATTAACTTTTATTTTTAACAAATTTTAACAATTAGGCCCTATGTTGGAAAAAACACTGTAGTAATTTTGTCAACATAAATAAAGATTACTTATCTACAACTATAGTCTACATATTTATATCCAAGAGACATGTCTCAGGAACAATGTTTGGGAAATGATTAGCACATGATCACACCTCATCACAGTAATTGGTTCTGCTGTCACGTGGCATGACTTTCTACAACAGTCTTAATGTGTGCCCACCGATGTCCTGAGGTATGCTAAGCCAGGCCCCAGCCATGTGCATTTGTTTACTCATGGTGACTGGTGAATGCACGCATTTATTAGACCTATTCAGTATAAATTTATAGTTACTATAACAAATACAGAAAACGTTTCTGTAAGATTAAACTTTTCATCTATACTTAATTTTAATTACAAAAATGTGTCTACATAAATAAAAACAGATAAGCTAATTTGTCAATTTTTTAACAAATTCATTTGGAAAACCTCCTTTACAATATAATGGACTTTTGGCTTTAACAGACACCCCCTTGCCCAAATTAGTCCTTTATGTTGAGGTTTTACTATACTTCTCTTGGTAGTTAAATTCAAGGTTATCCACTTTCTTTCTAGTTAGAATGTGCAAAATCCTAACATATTTTCTTGTTGCAATAAATTGTTGGTTAATAAACTGATGACTTTCCATTACAATTATTTTAATAGTAAAATTGGTAGCTAAAATTTTTCTTTATCAGCCCATTAAAATATATATTAACTCAAATATGTAAATAGGAGCCCATTAAAAGGGGAAGCATAAAACATAAAAATAAGGAACTTATATAACAAGCTATATAAGTATATACAGTATGTAAAAAAATGTGAAATAGGAAATTGAAAAAAAAAATGAGCAAACCAAGAGGAACCTGGAGTGCTGAGAGGGTATGAGGATTGCAGTTTTAAATGGGTGTTTAAAATAAACTTGATGCAGAAGTTAACATCTGAGCAACAACTTGAAGGAGGTGAAAGATTAAATCATGTCAATATTGGGAAACTAAATAAAGTCTCTGAGAAGCTCTGGCCTTCATGTTAATGGGACTGCCAGGAAGCCAAGTAATAATGCATGGGACTTTATTATACAACTGTGCTTAGAACTATCCCCAAGTCTTCCTTCTCAGTATTGCACATGCACATTCAAGGGTAGGTGATGATAGATAGATGATAGATGATAGATAGATAGATGATAGATAGATAGATAGATAGATAGATAGATAGATAGATAGATAGTAGAGGTAATATCACAGACTATAATATATACCCAGTCAAACAACCAAATATCAATTTTTATATAAATTAGACAATGTCAACATAGACAATATTTCTCTACAGCAATTAGTGCCTTAAGCTCCTTATATTTTAAAATGTATGAATTTTCACCCCTAAAGCCTGCACAAATAAGTACTGTGCAACCTCAAGCAAAGTAGGAAACAATTCATGTTTCTCATACAAACTCTTCACCAACAGAAGAGAGTTAGCAAGTATCTAATGCATTGGCAGGTAATATATTACATACAGGAAACACAAATGTAATATTAGAAAAAAAATGACATCAGATGAAAAAAGAAAGCTCTTGGAGATTTTTTTAAATGGGTTAAAAAGTTCAATAT
The DNA here is from genome assembly GCF_951640355.1 of Cnephaeus nilssonii. NCBI lineage: Eukaryota > Metazoa > Chordata > Mammalia > Chiroptera > Vespertilionidae > Cnephaeus > Cnephaeus nilssonii. The sequence goes on along the minus strand of NC_137081.1, from coordinate 67,031,260 downwards.
GACTAGAAAATAGAAAAAACATCATCATAATTGAAAAGCAAAATAGTTGGAAGATATGAAATACAAATATGCCAAATTAGGTGGTCTAACAGTCAATTTATTTCACAAACAGAAAATAAAAAAAAAGGGATGTGGGAAAACATGTGCATTGACAACATTAAAGATTTCCCTGATTGCTCAATGACAACAAAGTATTCTTGACTACACACATGAGTGTAAAATTTCAGAACTCTAAATATAACCAGAAGAAAATTGTAGAGAAAAAATGTATCTATAAAAAACAAAATCATACTGACATCAGTGTCACTGGATACTAGAAGAAAAAGGTACCAAAAGATTCAAAATTTTATACCCAGACAAATGGTCATTCAAGTGAATGTATAAAGATTTTCAAATACACACGGCCACAGGAAATTTACCTCTAATGCATTTTTAATAGAAATATATGTGCAGATAAATTTTAGCAAAATAAATTGATCCCAAAAGATGGAAGCATGTAATCCAGGAAACAATGACAGCAAATGTGCATATAAGTAAAGGGGAGCAAACTGTGAAAGCTCTATAACAAAATAAAAGGCAAATATTCCAGATGGGAGAAGGAGAAATACAGCCTTTAGGGAAAAGTTTGGTAAGAAACAAAACAAACAGACATTTTAAAAAAGGTCACAAAGAATGAAAAATTCTGATTAAAAGGTTGTAAATAATTGGAGGTCTTAGGAAGTCTGGTGGCAAATAAAAAAGAAAATTATAAATGTTCAGGAAGACAAAAGTGCAAGAAAACTATATAAGAAAATCATGGTCCAAATATAAAATAAATTAAAATAAAGTCTGTATATAATAAATATGAGTCCTAATAAATATTTGAAGAATAAGTAAATGCTTGAATTTTGACATTGGAAAAATATGTGTAACTAAAAGAAGATAAGATGTACCAAAAGGGAAGAAAGGAAGAGGAAAACATAAGTTTGACTAGCCTCAATTTGCAAAATATGAAGTCAGAAGATGCTATTAAAAGAGGAAAGAAATATAAGTGTGAAACAATCACTTAAATTACAACAGCAATCAATTGAAAAACTAAAAATAGTAGAGATTCAAACACTAGAAGGAGAATGGAGAGTTGTGAATATAGGATGAATACTTTTATACATCAAATCATTAGCTATTGTCTGGCCAGAGACATGGAATACTGTCAAAAAATTATAATATTTTCCAGAAGAATTAAAATTATAATAATGACATTATGCTAAATGAAAGAAGCCAAACACAAAACAGTCAAATATTGTATGTTTCCATTTATATGGAATATACAGAATAAGTAAATGTACAGAGGCAGAACACAGGGTCGAAGGGAAGGGCCATTGATGGCAATTGCTTAATGGGTATGAGGTTTCCTTTTAGGGTGATGGAGTGTTTTGGAACTAGATAGAGATGGTGAATGCACAACATTGTGAATGCACTAAACACCCATGAATTGCTTACTTTAGAATGGTTAATTTTATGTTATGTGAATTTCATATCAATATAAACATCATAATTATTTAAAAAATCCAAGTATAGGGTTGGAATGGCAAGAAAAGAGGGCAGAGACTGTTTATTTTCACCATAAACTCATTTGTACTATGAGATGTATTGTGTTATGTATATATTATTTTGACACATATTTTTTAATTATTTTAAAATAAAACAAATTCAGCCAAGATCAGAGGAAGAAAAGTTTTCTCTCTACAGAAAATAGAGGAAATGGACCAGTAAAATGTTGTCCAGTTTATTAGATTGTAAATGGATGCAAATATGCTTGAAACATAATCTTTTTTACTTTCAGATGATAGAAATGGATTTCAGCTATTTATTTCAATTATATGCTTATGGAATTAAATGAATGCATATATATTTCAGATAAGTATGATGAGCAATAAGAAATCTATAAAACGAGCATCAAATGTACTTCTTTAATTCACCATAATCCTACTGTAATCTGCACTCAAAGCTTTGTGTGTTAATTATGAAGGGATATGAATCTCTGCATTTCCTTTATCCCTGCCTTTTAGTAGTGTCTTGGTAATATCTCCTAATGGGCTTTGTTGTCTGATCAACTGAATTACTGTGCTCTCTGCAAAGGACTCTGCTAAATCATCTAAGATAGTTGAGAAATTAACCTTCATTTAAACATTAGAATTGGGGACAAATCATGAAAAGCTTACCTCTGATGGAAAAGAAAAATCATTTTTTGTTTATAGCTTTTCAGAAAGATCAAGGAGCCCTACATTTTCCCTTCATAATTTTATTTGTATTTAAAGCAAAAATAAAAAGCAATTTTCATGATAAAAATATAATACTATTCCCTGCCCCTCGCTCTTTGAATATAGATTTTTCCTCTAAAATAAAATTTTGCCTTCCAAAATGTTATTATTTCAACCTCTGAAAGTTTTAGTTATCTATAGACACACCATGGAATATCACTTTTTTAAAATAAGTAAATTTTGTTCAATTTATAATGGTGAAAACTTCTAACTATGCGTATTTCAAAATTTTCAAGATTTTCAAGTGGAACTTAATGAAATGGAAATCTGGTTGGTAATTATACCCAGCTCAGCCAGAGCGTTCATGGTGCTGTCAGCCTGTCTGGTCATGGGTAGCTAAGCAACACAGTCAACTAGCACCTTGGTGGAGGATATTTTTAATTTCATTGCACATTTTTCATGTATCTATTAGAGACTGATTTATTTTGCAATTTATTTTGAGATTTCACTACCTAGAATGAAAGGTACACCATTAAACCAAAGGAAATGTACAAATGGAAATTTTTTTTAAAAATTAAGAGGGAATAAAGAGGGAATATGCAAATTGACTGTAACACCATAACAAGATGGCTGCACCCACCATAACGAGCCTTAATGAGCAATCAGAAGGGATCTGAGGCTGCTGGGCCAGGGCAGGAGACCTGAGGTTGTGCCCCCCCCCTTGGTGGGGCTTGACAGGGGACTTCAGGCCGTGCCCCCTGCCCTGACGCCAGGCTGGGGGACCTCAGGCCCTGCCCCCCCCCCCCCCGGCAGGGCTTGACAGGGGACCTCAAAGCATGACCCCGCCCTGGCGCTGGTCCAGGGGACCCGAGATCGTGCCCCCCGCCTGGTAGGGCTTAACGGGGAACCTCAGGCCATGTACCCCACCCCAGCACCAGGCCAGTTGACCTGAAGCTGCACCCTCTGCCTGTCGGGGCTTGATGGGAGACCTCAGGCCACACCCCCTGGCCCGGGGCCAGTGGACCTCAAGGCGTGCCCCACAATCCAGGCCGGTGGCCTCAGGCCATGCTCCCGCCCCGGCACTGGGCCAGGTGACCTGAGGTGGCACCCCCACCTGGCAGGGCTTGACAGTGGTGGGGTCAGCTGGGTCTGGATCTAGCCCAATGGGGATGGGGCCAGCCAGGTCTGGGTCTCATGCGATTTCGAGGCGCACGTGGGTGGGCGGGGACTTGACTCTGGTTCCCATGGCACACCCCAGACTCTGACAGGAGGAAGATTTTTACATATAGTTTACTAATTTTCTTTCATCTTTGACACTTCTATAATAGAGAAAGGGCAAATAGCAATATTAAAATATTTTCTCTAATTAATTCCCTTTTAATGTGCACAAATTTCAATGTGCACAAATTTCATGCACTGGGTCACTAGTACTAGTAATTATCTCCATGATTTGATACAGACATGATATAAATGTTATTGGAGAGTTAAACATTATACTTTACATTTTTCAAAAAAATGCAAATACTTTTGAAGCTTTGAAAATAATGTCTCGTCAATAAAGAAAAGAGATGAGTTCATTGTTCATCAGTGAAGACACCGACACATCAAAAGTTAAATAATTTAATTTGTTTCTAAACTCAAATTAATAGTCTAGGGACAAGTTCATGATTGCTTGATAAGTAGAGAATGACTTAGACCCTAGGATTATGTACTTTTGGTAAACAGCATTTCAAGGATTGAGGAGAAATGTAACAAGTTGTCCGAAATCTTAAATGCCAGAGTAGCAATGGGCAAAAACTTTTGGAGTACTTACTTGATTTCCAGATCCCTGTGTCCTGTGCTGCACCTGGAAGAATGCTGATGGCCACAAGGAACATTTACTCCATCAGGTCACACTGGTCCATTTCCACTCACTAAGTTTGATCGAGTTTCTCTCTTAACATAACCTGCTATTCACTATCACAGATGGGAAACTGAATGGCTTAGAGAGAATAAACAAATAAACAAAAGATGTCCAGAAATGACAACTGTGAAGGGTTCAATACCAACTCAACAATTAATATCCATGTTCCTAAATTAGATACTTACTTTTCCTCTCCCTTGTGTCCTCACTTATGCAATGGGATGATATTTTCTATCATTCAGAATGTTATGAAAAGTGAAAGAAATACATAAAATATCTAGCATAAATTAGGTGACTTAAATATGATCCAATTATGTTCCCACCCTTTGTAACCAGACACAATGATCAAGTATGGATAGTGTTCTAGACATTTGTCATAATCGTATATGTTATCATTAATACAATCTAGGAAGCTACCAGCTCCTAAGCATCTTTGCTATTTTCAAAGAGGAATAATCAATCTTTCAGTAGCAGAATAGATATTATTTCTAGAAAAAAGTGGAAATTGACCTGGGGTAACTGAATGTAAAGAAGGATTTTATAAACTTATATCTCTCATGATTAAAAACCTACTGAACATTTTAAATTTTAAAACTCTTCTTAAATATATTCCCTGCTCATTTAAATATGATGATAGCTTGACTAATAGAATAAAATCCACTTTTAAAGGAGACCATTTATAAGGATTTCCTGTGTGATTTATTTAAGAGTCTGGAATCATGGTTCTGTTTCCCAGGTGTATTCTTGGTGATATTCAGTGTATTTCTTAAGTAATATCTTAAAGGCTGAGGGATAGTTGTCTGTATAAACTGAAGGGCTGTGTGTTTCCTTCGTGAATTTATAGTGGAGACAGTGACATGTTTGAGGAAGTTTCCCCTACTATTCCATTGTTCATTTTTAGGTATTAGCTAAGTTGAATTTCAAGCATTAGCATCCATAGTTAGTGAAAGTGATCATGTCAGGATGCTGATATAGCCTCCTAAAGAGATGCTCGGGCCTCAATCCTAGCACAGTAAGGGGTCAACATGGGAGAAGCCTGGTTGGACTCAAAGCAGTGATGTGAGGAGGAGATGACTATTTTTAGCTTGATTTACTCTTGTTTGTGTTCCTTTCCCTGCAGGCTGAATAAGGTAGAACCTGACTCCTGCTATTGGGGACAACAAAGAGAGGAAGTCACATAATACACTCCCTTCAGTTCTGAAGTGGAGATAAGATTAAACAATACTAATGCTTCTCACTACTGACATAAAAATAAATTGAAAACATTATCAGGAATGCCACTAATTCAAAGTTCCCCAATCACACTTCCAATAGAGACACCCATTTCCTGGCACTCTGGAGACTTGCAAATAAAAGGATCAAAATGTAACTACTCCTTAAAATGAGTCACAGGTGGAGTAAAAGCCAACAGAACATCCATGCCTGAAAACTGGTAATGACATTGGGCAATTACAAAATATGAAAAAAATGCTTTTCATTTAATAGTTTTTATTAGTTAATGATAGAAACAGGCTTCTACATGTTGGTATGCATGATATATGTTTGAGTACTATTATATGTGAACTATATTACTGAACACTATAAGAAGAAGGTCATATGCATTTGACGGTTTGCACATTAGTACATATATAAAATATATAAATGTTAGTATCAAATATATGTAGAGGGTGGGAACACCTTGCTATTCTATGCACACTACTTATTTTATGACGAGAGGCCTGATGTATGAAAATTCGTGCAAAAGTAGGCCTTCCTTCTTCCCCCGGGCTGCCGGCACCGGCTTTCCTCCTGCACCTGGGACCTGGGCTTCCCTTCTCCAGCTGCCTGCAGGCACCCGGGACCCAGTCTGGCTTCCCCCCAGCCCTGGCTTCGTCAGGAAGAATGTCAAGAATGATGTCCGGTCTAATTATCATATTACCCGTTTATTATTATAGGTTGAGTTGCTATTACTCTACGATAGTGTCTTTATCTGTGGTTCAGTTTTCAGAGTTTATTCAGTTTGATTTGTATTTGTTATTATTTTCCCATGGCACATTATTGGGCTTAAAGATCATCATATAATTTCAAAACTATTTATTTCATCTTCCGTTAATCTGAGTATTTGTTCTTAAAGCATTCCCTTTTAAAAAAAAAAAATCACCAATTTTTAAAGTTTAAATTTTAACCCAAATAAGAAAGCACAAATAATATTCTAATCATTTTTAACACAGTAAACACAGCTGTTGTTGACCTTGAAATGATATTGATGCTTTTAAAGTTTTAGGTCATTTTCTTTCCCTTCACTTTTGAGTCGTATAAATGTTTAAATAGCTAATCTTACACAAATATGATAAAGAAGTTATCCTGAAAGAAATCTCCTTTATTTCATTTCTCCTTTTTTTTCTTTGTATTTTACTTAGCAGGATATACCTTATTAAAATGATCATGCAGCTTTTCCCTGATATGTCTAGGTTCAGCAAATTGTTTTTTTGGTCCTCCATTTTTGGCAAATATTAATTAATTTAATATTTACAATATTATCTGTCAATAATGCTAAACTAGGACAAATATAATTTCTAAAGAATGTATGCATTTGCCCTAACTGGTTTGGCTCAGTGGATAAGGCGTTGGCCTGCAGACTGAAGAGTCCCAGGTTCGATTCTGGTCAAGGGCATGTACCTTGGTTGTGGGCACATCCCCAGTAGGGGGTGTGCAGGAGGCAGCTGATTGATGTTTCTCTCTCATTGATGTTTCTAACTCTCTATACCTCTTCCTTCCTCTCTGTAAAAAAAAAAAAAAAAAAAATCAATAAAATATGTTAAAAAAAAAGAATATATGCAATTCATTTTAAATATATCCTTAATGTTTTTACTTAAAGTTGACTGTATCAAACTGTTTTTAACTCCTAAATTTTGCTTCACATCCTTAAAAATATATAATTCCATGTTGTAATATAGTGAGGCATTTAATAATAGGTTTTATTATATGATAATACTTTTCCATGTTCTACTTTGTATTGATTAGAAGAAATATAGTGTATGTAGTGAGTGAGATTATGGCATTTTGTGTCAGAATATAAAGTGTGACAAGATATTAAACACTTTTGGACCTAAGTTTTCTCATCTGAAAATGAACATAAGTATATAAACTCTTGATAATAGTAATATATAAGTGAGCTTTTCATATGAAATACCTAAAATTCAGTTTGATATGCCACTGATATTCAGGAAATTGTAGCTATTATCATTAAGTATATGCTAAACTTGACTTTAAAGTTTTAATTAATGGAAATGTCTTCAGGAAATAAAGCAAACATTTAGATTGTGCTACCAACCTACAGCCTGGTCTTTATTTTTTTCTGGGACATTTTATAACTGAATAAAATTGTCAAGCTTAGAGTATAAAATAGATATGGATCTTTTTTCTCAAATGGATTCATTAAATTTTGCTATTTCAAACTTTGTGATTATCTTCACAAAATCTTGATTTTTGAAAAATATGCATGTGGTTTTTAAAAATTTGACTAGTTCCTTCCCTAAATGTGGGTGGCCTCAACTTAAACACTTATACAAGGAAACAGGAGACATGATCTAGAATATATTTCAAAGAATTTAAATAGGTATCCAATTAATTAACATCTGTATTCATTTATGCCTAGCTTTACATTGGATGGATTCTATAGTCTATATTCTGCCATGGTTCAGAGCACAGGACTCTTTCTAACTAGAAAAATGGATGTAAAATAATCAGTGCAAAAAGATTGTTCATTTCACCTCCAAGAAAAACTTTTGGCTTCTTTATTTTAATGTTAAACAAGAAACATTTACTCTATTGGCATTTGTGACAGCTATAAATAACTTGTGGGGCGGAGGAGAAATCCATAAATATTACAAGAAATTCTTGGTTAGGAAAGTACCTTCAATAGTTCAGCATCCTTGTATGATATGAATGATTTTATGAATGCATTCAAGGGAAAACAATTGGAATTAATACCTTTACTATCTATTTTTCCTATTTGAGTGATGCTTCAATGTAGCCATTGAATAAAATCAGTCACATTGAGGGAAATTTGGGCTTGGGGCTATGCTTTTTTAATATATGGAAATGTCATAATTTACTAGTCTTCTAATACTAATTACCTCTTGTAATATTTTTTTCTGAAGTTTCTTTAGACAAACCTAAATTGAGCTAGATTATTTATCCTTCTCTCTTCTTATCTAAGAACCTCATTTAAATCTGAACACCAAGTATAAGGTGAGTGTACCTTGTTTTCACATTGATGCTCTATAATGAATATATTACCCCAGGAAACTTCTTGGCTTACCTTTTGCTGTTGAGTAACACCACATTTTATTAAAGATCTGTGAAGTATTCCCTGAGTTGTTATGTAGCCTATTTTCTTTAGACGGTAAGTTTTGCATAGTCTTGGCTTTGCATAGGTGATAACAGGAAACAAGAATAATGAGATAAAACCTCTTCTTTCAGGTTTTTTAATTGAGGAACAAATTATTTCATAGTTTCTCATTAGTTATTCGCATGGATTCTAATGACAAGGTGCCAACGTTCACACCTTAAACAGGTTAATTAATCAGGTAGTAATGAATTGGGTGATACCTGAGTGTTGGTGTGCCGAATAATCACAGTTCCTAATAATGTGCTTAAATGTCTGTAAACCTGAGAGACCAAGTTGAAATTCAGATTTTCTGAGTTCTGCATAAATAAGCATGTATTAGCTAATGAGAAAACTAATTTTAACTTAGTACTGTAGGTATAATTTTAATTGTGATATATATGTGCATATATAGAAAATACACACATATATGTTTATACCCACAATTTTATGTATTTTTTATATGAGTGTCTGAGCCTGATTACATTTCAGCCTTCACATTTAGACAATTTGTGCTTTCTTTAGCCAATCCATAAGATTTTATATTTTAAATCTCATTGTTCAATTGTGATTTCACATATGAAACTAGGTAAGAGTGATATTTTAGTTGGAACCCCATAATATGATACAGTATGTAAGTGTATCAGTAAGTATAGGTGAGTATAAGTAAGTATGTCAAATGAGATATCATTATCAGGAAGACATTACCGAGTTGCAAATAATCTCAAGGACCCTGAGTGCCCCCTGATTACAAGGATACCTTGGAGAGGTTTCAGGTTCTTGTCACCTGGATTTCCTTCTTTAACCACCTCAGGAAACATCAGCATACAAACAAATATACATCTGCTATGCTGAATATCACCTTGGTATAATCATAGATTTTAATAAGTATTTTAAGAATAGACAAGTTATTCCTATTTTCCATAATGATTTTATAGACAAGTCTATCTCTAAGGAAACAGAAGGCTCAGGATACAAGGTGGTGTGTGTTTTCTCTCCCACAGTTTCATCCTTGTGAATCAATAAAGAATCAAAAATCTGTTTCCTAAGTGCAATATATGGGGCATTTACATTGCACTGGTGACAAAATATCCTATATAATAAAAGCCTAATATGCAAATCAACCAAACGGTGGACCGACCGGTGGAATGACTGGTCACTATGATGCGCACTGACCACCAGGGAGCAGACACTCAATGCAGGAGCTGCCCCTAGCCTGTAGGCCCCAGGCCAGCAAAAGCAGTTGCCAGTGGGGCCCCCTAATCGCCCCACCAGTCACCCCACAGAGGGAGGTGACCAGAGGTGGCGGTGGGGGGCAGGGCCAGCAAGGGGATGGCACCAAGTTGGCCAAGGCAGGTGCCAGAGGGGGGCCCCCCCATCACCCTGCTGGTCACCCCACAGATTGGCCCTGATAGCCAGCCAGGCCTAGGGACCCTACCCGTGCCTGAATTTCATGCACTGGGCCTCTAGTTGTAGGATAATAACCTAGATCACTAACACTCAATAATTAGGATTACTGAGTAGAGGGTGGGTGTGGAAAGGAAGGGAATATTCAAATTCCAATAATTCTATAAACTTTTTTATTGTCAAAGTGAGTTAATGTGGTTAGCAGCAAGGATCTTGAAATACCTGGCACTTCTAGGGTGATGCTGCCCAACAGGCATTTAATAATAATCAGATCTTGATTTTAGCTACTACAGAATGGGAGCTACACAGCCAAGCCATGAACCTGGGTCACTAAGGACAGAAAGGAGCATGGAAGGTTGGGGTACAAGGGTCCCATTCGCATTTCCACCATATCCTTAGGAGGCTTGAGACCTGGGATCACAACTCTACCCCATGGGGACCTGTCCATCAAAACTCAATAGGCACCTCTCTTAAACTTACTGCCTTTGAGAGGGGGGCACTTGGCTTACTCCTGCTGCAACTTAAATTCAATAAGCCAGTAAGCTCCCTGCCTTTGAGTAACTTAAAATTCTCTCATTCTGCTTACTAAACTATCTACACATATTTGTGCATGTGTAATATTTATTTTTGCATGGATCAGTTGACATACAGGCTGAAAGATGTGTATACTACATGAGCATGCATGTCTGCATATTTACATATACTTAGCTAGCTATCCTGATGTATTTTATTTTTTCTTTATTCTCATTTTTGTTTGTGGATTTGTTTTGTAGAGGAAGTTGTTTCTATTTGTTCTATTTTGACTTGAGTTAAATAGGACTCAATGCCCCAACTTTCTGAATGGCAGCATCATTCAACCATTCACAGTCTCATTAGCAGTACAATCTAGGGGTCAGACTCTAGTTACCCACCTGCCTAGAGTATGACATATACTGATGAATTAACTTTTAATTTAAATAATGCATCAGGTGAAATTCAGCAAATGGGAACAATGAATGGATTTTATTAATGAAGATCAATATTAAATAATACATAATCATGGAGTCATGGATTTCAAAACACTCATTTTAGACAGGAGAGAGAATGATAGATTTTCTTATTTTGCTTGAGTCTAAACTAAAGTTTTCTAGACCCTATGTGGTCTAACAATTAAATATTACTCTGCTGGAATATAATGAATGGTGCTCTAGCTATTGAAATACCTAGATATTTTTATTCTTATTTTCACATTACAGTGTGTAAGAATAAAGCCATGATCTTTATTGACATTCTATTATGAGTAACTGTCAATAATACTCATTAATGGAAGGATAAAATGAAGGAACCAAAATAAACTATTTTATGATATTCCAAAGGCACTTAATATTATGCAGTTCACCTTTTTCTCCTAAAAACAGGGTATGAACAATCCAAAACCCCAAAATGCCCCTACAGCTTTTGTTTAAAAATGACATGGTTTTGCTAAGTTGTTGTCAAAAAGGAAAAAAAATACAGAAACGTGTATATCATTAGCACAATGGCATTCCACTATTTTCTTTTGCAAAACAAATTACATAAATGGGGTTTGCATTGTTTGCTATACTTTACCCAGAGATTGGGATAATTAAGTTTCAAGAACTGAGATGCTTTAAAACACATTTAATTTAGTAAAATTGGTAAGGAAGCTACTGCAATTTTAAAATAAATAAATAAATAAGGACAAAAGTTTCCTATGTCTTACTGGGTAATTTGGAGTGAATTTAGACTATGGCATTAGAAGTACAAAAGGTAACTAAAAATGCCATTAAATGAAATGTTCCAAGTCCAAGCAATTTCCTTTTTAACAGAAAGCAAAATGCAAACAGATTACTAAAGCCCTGCTGTGTTTAATTTAAGTGTACGTAAGCCTTTTACTCACAGTCATTTTGGCTGGAGATAATCACGGCCATCCACCGTGTTCAGGGCTGTGAAGCATGGGTTGTCCAAAGTTGCTCACTCTTTGATTCCACCTTGCTTGTGTCGGCCAGGGTTCACATCACACAAGTTCAGCTCATTCATCTTCCGACAGTGTGGGATTCTCCTGTTCCTGTCTCCATCAATTTGCTTTGGTTACCTCCGGACTGCTTGCGGCAACATGAAATCCCGTGTATGACTGCATGTCCACCATTGCAAGATGACACAACTGGCCACAAAAAGGCACACAGACCTCAGCTGTATAAATGTAAATTACTTCCAAACATCTTCTAGGTGGGTTGCTTGTGTACATATGCATGGTTTATTCAGCATAAAATGTCAAATGATAAACCTCGCAAATATGAAGTCATCATTTTTATACTATTCAAACTGCTAGAAGCATGTGTTACACACAGGACCCATTTTGAAAAGGAAGCAAAATCTTGGTAGTGTTTCTCAAAGGTAAAGAAGACAAGTGACTAAGCCCATCTTTTAAATAAATAGAGAATTAAAGAGGTTAGGAAAGACATAGGTGCCAGCTAATGAGACTGTTTTTTATTGGAATGATTATTTTTCTAATATTTTTAAACATATTTTACAATTTGAGATAAGATTATTTGGAAGATAGAGGTTGACATTTATGGGAGAGATGCCCAATTTTATATTTAAACTTCTGTTAGCAAGGAGAAAATTTACCAGGTATGATGATTGGGTCATTATTTTAATTTTCAAATGAATACATTGTGTTTTTATTAAGCATCTCAGTGTTCATGACTCCCTGATGGTAGGTTATATACACAAATAAAATGTCAGTGAATAAAATAACTGTTTTTGGCTTCAAGTTAGAACATGAAGAATTGTAAAAATTCCAGAAGGTGTGTCTGTGACACAGATACACTGAGTGGCCAGATGATTATGATCTCTGATTATGGCATAATCATCTGGCCACTCAGTATATATATATATATGTGTGTGTATGTGTATGTGTGTGTGTGTGTGTGTGTGTGTGTGTGTGTGTGTGTATATATATATATATATTAGAGGCCCGGTGCATGAATTCATGCATGGGTGGGGTCCGGCCAGCTTGGCCAGGGGGAGGGGACATGGGCGGCTGGCTGGCCTGCCTGCTGGTCGAACTCCTGGTGGAGAGGACAATTTGCATATTAGCCTTTTATTATATAGGATATACACTGAGTGGCCAGATTATTATGTGTTCAGAGATCATAATAATCTGGCCACTCAGTGTATATAAATATATTCTGCCACTTTTCAATAAACAAAGAAAAGATTCTTGGAGATCAGAACAAGCTCTTTCTTAAGCACTTGTGAAATGTTACAATGAGACTATTTTTTAGTTTGTTTGTTTTTGGTATGATATAACTAAATAAAGTTCCCTGAACGTATTTAATATGATCCAGAGTAGCATAAAGGAATTTCAGAAATGTTATTAAATGGTGTGATCCAACAGGCATTAAAAAATAGTGGGGTATCTGAACATTTGATGCAAAATGATCAGAGTGGCCTCTGCCATGAAACAGACAACCACAGTACCAACGGGAGTGCTGCTTAGTCTTTGAGCTCACAGGAGCCCTGGATGTCATCAACAAGCTGGCGTTACAGCCAATAATGAGTATTTCAATGTGCTCTGTTGTGCTGTGTCTAGCTCAGGAAAAATTATTACTTAAAATGTGCAGTTTTACCTCATTTACTTTAGGTAGCTCTTTTAAGGAAGCTATTAGAATACAAGTGATGGCAGTCATGTATTTGAATTATCATTAGAATAATTAGAGTGGTTCCTCCTACATTTCAAATACCCCCCTGACCCCATACATACTTAGTACAATATCATTGACTATATTCCGTATTCTGTGATTTATATCTCTGTGACTATTCTGTAACCACCAGTTTGTACTTATTTATCATTTCAACTTTTTCGAACAGCATCCCCCCAACCTCCATGCCCTCTGATAACTGTCAGTCTGTTTTATATATCTATTAGTCTGTTTCTTTCCTGTTTATTGGTTTATTTTGTTCTTTAGATTCCACATATAAGTGTAATATATGATATTTTATTTCCTTGTCTGACTAATTTCACTTAACATAGTACCCTCTAAGTCTATCCATGTTGTCTCAAAATGTAAGATAGCATTCTTTTTTAGGGCCCGTAGTATTCTATTGTGTAAATATGCCACCACATTTTTATCCACTCTTCTAAAAACGGGCACTTTATCTTTCTTCCATATTTTGGCTATCTATATATATAAAAAGCTAATATGCAAAGTGTCCCCTTGGGAGTTTGACTGGGAGACCAGGAGTTTGATCACTCACTATGACAGGCACTGACCACCAGGGGGCAGCGCAGAACAAAGGAAGGCCCCTGCCAGAAGCGGACAGCCTAGAAAGGGAGGCCCAAGCTGGCAGCCAGAAGGCCCTGATCAGCCCTGATTGCTGTCCTGGCCTGGGGACCCTACCCGTGTACAAATTTTGTGCACCAGGTCTCTAGTCTATATTAATAAAAAGGTAATATGCAAATTGGTCATGACACCCTCACAGTAACAACCGAATAGCAGCTGCATGGGGTGACCAGGCCAGCAGGGGGGTTAGTGAGGGACAACCAAACGACTGACCAGCAGGGGGTAGTGAGGGGCAACCAGGACAGCAGGGGGGCACTAAGGGGCAACCAGGCTGGCAGTCGGGGGGGCAGTCGGGGGCGAACAGGCTGGTGGCGTGGCAGTTAGGAGTGATCAGGCTGGCAGGCAGAAGTGGTTAGGGATGATCAGGCTGGCAGACAAGTGAGCAGTTAGGAGCCAGTGGTCCCGGATTGTGAGGGGGATGTCCGACTGCCAGTTTCGGCCCGATCCCTGGGATCCGGCCGAAACCGGCAGTCGGACATCCCCCAAGGGGTCCTGGATTGGAGAGGGTGCAGACCGGGCTGAGGGGACCCCCTCCCCCCATGCACAAATTTCATGCACCAGGCCTCTCGTTGTTAATGATGCTGCAAATAATGTGGAGGTGCATATATTTTTTTCAAATTAGTGTTTTGGGTTTATTTGGATATACACAGAGCCCCCAAAAATGTGTGCACGCTTTAACAGTTGATAGCTCAATTTTGAAAATGAAATGTATTTTAATGAACACTTCTTTATAATTATTCAAAGTGTGTGTGTAATTTTTTGGGGACATCCTATTATCCCAGCAGTGAAATCCCTGGGTAATAAGGCAATTTCATTTTTAATTTTTTGAGGAAACTTTACACTGTTTTCCATAGTGGTTACTATACAACTGTAACAAACATAGAATAATATTAAATGTAAACTATAATTGAAACATAATTTTAAAATAATTAATTAAGAATAAAACATTGGGAAAAAACAGTGAATGCTAATGTCTAATCAAAGCTGGATCTGGAATAATTTTTCAGGAAGGTCCTAATAGAAAATATTCAATTTAATTGTTATGATTTACAGCATCTACCTTCACAACTACTCACCCAAGTGAAAAATATCTGAATTTATTTATTCAATAAAAATTTATTAGTGTAAAAATACATGGTGATGAGGTGTGTCTATATGGAACTGTCCTCCAACAAGTTTGTCACTATGAACATCATTAAAAGAACTTGATATAAACAAGAGTTGCTATATATATATATATATATATATATATATATATATATATATATATATATATAATAAAACCCTAATATGCAAATCTACCGAATGGTGGAATGACCAGTCGCTATGATGCACACTGACCACCAGGGGGCAGATGCTCAATGCAGGAGCTGCTCCCTGGTGGTCAGTGCACTCCCACAGGGGGAGGGCTGCTCAGTCAGAAGCTGGGCTCATGGCTGGCGAGCACAGAGCCTCTCCCGCCTCCATGGCAGTGCTAAGGACCCCTCTGGGGATGTCAGACTGCCAACAGGAGGATATACCCTGAAGAGTCTCGAACTGTGAGAGGATGCAGGCTGGGCTGAGGGACTCCCCCAGTGCACGAATGTATGTATGTATAGCAGTTCTGATGAATATATATATATATATATATATGTATATATTTATATGTATGTGTAAGTAGTTGGTAGTGTCAAGGTATGTGGTGATGTGGATTGAATATTTAATGCTCCTAACGTTACCTAAATAAAAGGATATTCAAACTCATGGAAGGGGAAAATAGAATGGTGATTGCCAGGGGCTGGTGTGGGAGGTAAATAGGAAGTTGTTGTTCAATGGGTATAAAGTTTCCTTTCAGTAAAATAAATAAATTTTACTCATCTGCTGTGAGTGTATCCCCACGTCCTGTGTGGTTCAGGGTTCAGGTTCAGGGTTTGGGTTCTGGAGGAGGCTGCACACAAATGAAAGAGACAAGACAAGAAAATAATTTGGAAATTGGGGGCCAGGCGGAAGCCCAAGAGAGGACTCCGCTTTGCTCTGGCCTTGCCATCCTTTTTATTCAGGTCTGGGGTACACCCATAGCCCTCAGGCAGGCAATTCCAGTAATAGCTCCATGATAGCCCATCAGCAAGGCTTTATATAAGACTAAAAGGTGGAAGTTGCTTCAGCTACCTTTGTCTCAACTAGACAGTGGGTATATGGCTCTGACCCTTGCCAGAGCCTCTAGGTTGACCAGCCTTCCAGGTTCCTTGTCCACACCTCTCTGCTGGTGAAGGCAATGTGCAGCTTCCAACAATCTGCCTTATAACATAGTCAAGAACAAGCAGTACTATATTGTGTACTTTACAAATGTAAGGAGGTAGGTCTTTCATTAAGTGTTCTTACCACAAGCAAAAAAAAAAAAATAACAAAAACAAAGGAGTATGAGGACATTTTTTGATTTTGGTGATGGATTCATGAGTATATGTATGTGTCCAAACTTACCAAATTGTGCATATTAAATATTTAATAATGTATATGTATACATCCACTTTCTTTTGATATATGAGAAATTTTTTTAGTGGTGCTCAGAGTTGGCTGGTACTTGTTCAAGGACTGATTTTTATATTTTCAGGAATTTTGCAATCCATCTGTTAAACCATTGGTAGTTTAAACTTAGCAATAATGGGAATATTTACACTATGAAAATTCACAAATGCTACACACGAAGGTTCTTCCTTTCCCTCCAAAACTGGTTGCTAAATATTTATTAACATAACACAGATATTAATTTTCACAATCAAGAGTAAAGAAGCAATATTTAATATATATATATATATATATATATATATATATATATATATATATATGTTGTAAAACTGGTTAACAAAGTAACAATTTATTGGCCAATGATTAGGTTAAGAATGATGATAAGATTGATACCAAAGGACTGTAATTTATTAAGAGACCTTTAAAAACATTTTTTATCCCTGGGGTATTTTAATTCTATATACAAGATGTTAATATTATACATATTTGTTAAAAGAACAACAGGGATAAAGCAGAAAATTAATTTTATCTTATATGTTATTTACAACTTCCTTTTTATTCCTCATTCCCATCACTAGAAAAGTAGTAATATGCAAATTTCAATGTTATTCATGTTATGCTATTGTTACTTGACTTGATATGCAGAATAAGTTATTCACTTTGTTTCTCCTGACACCTGACTATTTAAATCTTGACTGCAGTCCTGCTAGCAATCATCTCACTAGCTGGTGCAGAATGTTCCAGTCCTTTTCTAACTCAGAATGAAACGACACCAGAGTTATCACAGCAATCTTATCCATCCATTGATTTCTCGTCAGCTGAAGGATCGACTTCAAGGCATCTTTGAGTTCTTCGGGGTTTTATTTGGATTATGAGATTGAAGGCTTTGTTTCTTTGTATTTGATGAAAGTAATTACCACCAATTCTTCATTCTAGGGATAGAGCATTACTAGAATTGTCAAAGTTCACCTGGTGATCATGTGGAATGGAAGTGCTTTTTCGTTATGGCTCCAACTTAGAAATCCATTGATCAACCTGTTTTTATTTTGCATGTTACATTAAAAATTTCTTTTAAAATCATTTTCATCTTCTTTATAGTTTATTAATTATTTAGGTGCTTAGTATATTTCACTTTCCAAAATCAAAATGACTGCCTAGTATATTTGAAAATTTCTACATAAAAGTGCTCTATAAAACAAATGCTTTTGTTGCATGATCGCAATTTCCAGCCACCAATCAGGAACATGATTTTACAAGATTATTTCAGCTTCTATGGTAGGGGGAAAAATATATTTTGTTTTTAATGCAGTTCAAGGAGTGAAAACTTGAAAATATTTTATGTTTTCTAAAATATAAAGATAACAGAGTAGCTGTTTTAATCTTATATACCAGAATCATTGCAAATCTATTAAAATCAACTTTTTTATTACCACATTTAAAATGCAGTTGGAAGAGAGTTCTTGTGACATTATCAATCGCCACATTTTTTCACATGCTGTTGTTTTTCTGGTTTGCTGAGGTTTTCTTATTTGTTTTACTGGAAGAGAAATATTTGAGTAACAGAGAATAAAATATACTCATCCTTTGGAATTGTGTTCTGATACATGATCATATCCTCTCTAATAAAATGGTAATATGCAAATTAACCACCACTCCGCTACATAAGCCACGCCCACCAGTCAAGCCACGCCCACCAGCCAATCAGGGCGAGTATGCAAATTAACCCCAATCCAAGATGGCTACAGCCACAGAGAGCAAGGTTTCCCAGGTAACAGAGGAAGCCAAGCTTTCCATAGCCGTTGCAGGCCTAAGCCTCCACTCAAGCTACAAAGTTTCAATTATAGAAGGTAAACAAATTCAAACAAATGGCGGCAGAATGGAGCTTGAGAGAGCAGGCCAGGGTTGCCGGCGGCAACAGGGGAAGTAAAGCTTTCCACACACCCTGGCCGGGCTCGCCCGCTTAAGGCTACAAAGTTTCAATTGTAGAAGGTGAATTAACTGCCACAGAAATGGCTGCTGCCCCAGAAATGGCTGCTGCCCCAGGCTACAAAGTTTCAATTGTAGAAGGAAAATAAATTCCAGATACCAGGGCCTCCCCTTGGGTTGCCAGGGGGCGTGGCCAGCCTGCAAACCACCACAGGCCCCTCGCTCAGGCTGCCCCACACCCCAAGGGAACCCCACCCTGATCCGGGACACCCTTCAGGGCAAACCAGCTGGCCCCCACCCGTGCACCAGGCCTCTATCCTATCTAATAAAAGAGTAATATACAGATTGATCATCACTGCAACACACAATATAGCTGCCCCCATGTGGTCAAAGATCCTGCCCCCATGTGGACACAAGATGGCCACTACAAGATGGCCAGCAGGAGAGGACAGTTGGGAGGCACCCGGCCTGCAAGGGAGGGCAGTTGTGAGGGACCAGGCCTGCAAGGGAGGGCAGTTGAGAGGGACCAGGCTTGCAAGGGAGGGCAGTTGGAGGTGATCAACCCTGCAGGAGAGGGCAGTTAGGGGTGACCAGGCTGGCAGAGGAGGGAAGTTGGGGGCAAACAGGCTGGCAGGGGAGCAGTTAAGCATCAACCAGGCTGGCAGTGGAGTGGTTAGGGGGTGATCAGGCTGGCAGGCAGAATCGGTTAGGGGCAATCAGGAAGGCAGGCAGGCAAGCAGTTGGGAGCCAGCAGTCCTGGATTGTGAGAGGGATGTCCGACTGCCTGTTTAGGCCCGATCCCACCAGGATCGGGCCTAAACGGGCAGTTGAACATCCCTCCAGGAGTCCCAGATTGGAGAGGGTACAGGCTGGGCTGAGGGACAACCCCCAGCCGTGCACGAATTTCGTGCACCGGGCTTCTAGTATATATATATATATATATATATATATATATACACACACACATATATATGTATATATAACAACATGATTGGATGAACTTGATCAGCAATGATACTTAGGTATGTTGTGCTATTCAGACATTGTTCCACATGAATTAAAGGGTCCAAATCATGCCAGGAAAACAAGCCCAAAACCATAACACTGTCCCCACCAGCTTGAAGGGTTGTACTCATGCATGTGGGGTGCATGCTTTCATGCTATTTCCACAAAATTCTCACTCTGCCATCTGCATGATGCAACTGGAAACATGATTCATTGGACCACATGACTTTTTTCCAGTGCTCAACTGTCCAATCCTTGTGTTCCTGTGCGAATTGGAGACGTTTTATCTTGGTAACTGCAGACAGCAAAGGTGTTTGAACAGGCCTTCGTCTTCCATATCCCATACGATGCAGTGTACGGCTAATTTGCCTACAAACGTCAGGTGGTCATAATAACCTGGCCACTCAGTGTATATATGACCTATATATTCATGTAGGAGATTCTAAAACTGCCTAGATTTCTTCTGAACTTAATGTGATTTTATTCATGGAGACACTTGTTGCTGTGATACCTTGAATCCTGGAGGAAATAAAAAAACTGAAAGTGATAAAATAATGACCAATTTTAAATGTGGGATCCCTTATTCAAAACACTAGCAAAGCCATCTGAGCAACACTAATATACAAATGGATGAAATTCCCTCTCAAAGCTGGTGACCAATGATTGGTATCAGTTTCACAGAGAAGAAACCTTTCTCAGGGCTAAGAGACAGCAGGAATAGTAGTAATATCAGTTGGAACCTTGATACACATCAAAGGAAATGAAGCCCTATGGCTGAAGAAATTACATGGATACCATAGACCAGTAATTTTAAGTATTAAAAGGCTTTTCTCAAGCTAAGGACAATTTGTAGTTATAAGCAGACAGCCCAAGGTTAGCAAGTACTGAGAAAAATCAGTCCCTTGAACTCAATATATTATTTTTACCTTCAAGCTTCCTAAGGATTAAGCAACTCATCTAATTCTCTCTGATTATTGTGATTTCCCCCCATCATTGTTGTGTGTGTGCGTGCATGCTTTCTTATCAACTTATGTACATATTTTAAAAATACACTTTCTTTAATCCATTTTCTATATCTTATATTGAAGAACCATACCAATTTTTAAATTTAAATAGAATTGTATTGTCATTTGCGGTGTCTCTGGCCTATTTTAAACTTTGTATTTAAGTTGAAATTCAAATTTGAAGTCTCATTTTCTTTCTTTTATTTTTTATTTTGAGAGTGTGTTTATTAAAGCTGGGGACAGTGAAACAAGGAAGGGCTTACGTTAGAAGAAGCAACAAAGGGGGCCTTGGAGACAGGTTCAGGGGATTAACCCTGGGACGAGCTGCCTCTGCCACTGCTCCCCTGGTTGCAAGTCTCATGGGGTCCCTTAGAGTTTAGGACAGTGATGGCGAACCTATTCAGCACTGACACGCGTAGCCATTTCTGATGACACGCAGCCGCTGAGGCGGCCGCATGCCGAGGATGAAACATTTGCTGCTCCTGAGGATGAAACATTTGCGAAATAATGTTTTTTCCTCAAAGTGACACACTACCCGAGTTATGCTCAGTTTTTTGGCGAAGTTTGACACACCAAGCTCAAAAGGTTGCCCATCACTGGTTTAGGAGATGCATGCCTAGAGGGGAAAGGGGGGGTGGGAGGCACACAGGCATGCTCCCAGAAGGGGGAGAGAGTCTCATTTTCTTTCTTAATAAAAGCCATCTCATTTAGCTACCATTCTATGCTGTTGTTGTGTCAACCTGATAATATAAGCAGAAAGATCAGAGGTTCTGATTTATGATGATTCCTTTAAAATATAACCTGCATATTACCCTTCGGTCTAGAGTATTTGCTTGCTTGGTATCAACAAAGGCTCATTAAAATGAGTGAAACTAATACAAAACTTACCTTGAAACAGTTCCTCTGCTAAAATCTATTCTGAAAGGATTTTCTAATTTGCAATTTATATTTTAGATTCTGACAAAGATATTAGAAAGAAATTACATGTATTACTGTCTGAAAATACAAAATAACTATTTCAAAGTGGAAAAGAGTAAAAATACTTGGATTATGAAGACATTTGTGTTCATATCATTTATTTTTAAAAGAAGAGAATTCAACATGATTTGTCACTAATTAAATAGTATTTTGAAAGTTGTGATTCGGTAAATGTTTGCCATTTCCAAATACCAGAGCAATCTTTGTATAAAAATTTGTATAAGGAGATTTAGATTTTCAAACGAGGTGATGTTTGGACATATGTATAAAACTTAAGCTTTTCTTCTAATATGATCATATTGATGTGAACAAAATAAGCTTTTTGACTATATGTTTGACTTCCATTTTCTCTCATGTTTTATTTAGAGAAATAATTTTATTTAAACATGTATTTGTGGTCTTCAGTCTGAGGTTTAATACACAAGGTAAAATCTCAATAAACAGAATTCTTAGCTTCTGGGTTGTATTCTGGTTAACAAAATTCTGATAGAATTATGATGAAACTAAGATTAACTCTTAATTGTAAATTGTAAAATATATTGTCTATTTTTCTACAATACTATATTGAGCTCAATCCAATCTTTTTTTCTGAATTCAATGTTTGTTTTTTTATTGTACCTTAGAGTCATCTTCTTGAGCATGAATTATAATTTTCCAAAGATTAGGTTAAAAAGATTAGGTTATAAAAGGAGTGACAGGAGGACACTGAGAAGCTACCATATTCAACGACAAACAAACAAAGTAATTTCTGAATTAGGTTGTTTTCCCTGATTATTGCCTTCCTCCTATAAAAATTATAGAAAAGTTTTTCTTAGATATTGCTTATTATCTGAGGATTCTGATTGGTTGGTATTCATTTAATCAAAATTTAATTAAGAAAAATAACGAAAATGACCCAAAACAGATATATTATGTTAACAAGAGCAATAATCTAAATCCCCAACTTAATTTGTTAAAAGTCAAGAGATATTATTGAATTCACTGTTACTTTGGACAAGAGAAAGTTTGGGGATTAGAATTTTCCAATAACTTTTTATTGGGGGACTTTACCTGGTTATGTATCTGTAAATAATTTCATGCTTGAAGGAAGCCATCCAAATCTTATCTCAGTAGTAAGCCTGTATACAATAAATTGTCTCCCACTTTTACTGTTTTCTCTGGTTGATTTGGGAATACGGTGAAAACCAAATATTTAAATGTCCTTGTACAGTTGCCTGCTTCCCATATACCTAATGCTTGGAGCTGTCCTGAGTACAGTTCACTAAGGCTTTGAATACAAAGAGTCCTATGACCAGCCCATCACGGCCCTAATAGAAGTTTTTGTCCCATGGGTAGCTCAGACCACACATGTAGTATAGCAAAAGTACCATCTGGAAGTGATTCACTGTTATTGCTTCTTATCAGGACTGCTGAGGATTTTTTTTTTATCAAGCAGTAATGAATCATAGAACAGACTGATGTATGTTCATTAAACTATAAAATTGTATTAGGCTATCATCTTAACATGCAAAATGGAAGTCTAATAGAGGTAAGCTAGATCACGTGAGCCCATGGTATGAATGTGACATGTGATGGAAAAAATAGACTGAATTCTGTACGTGTTATACCAGGAAATTACATATTCTTCTTAAAGTAAAATAAACACTTGACAAAGCTGTTAATCATCCCTAGTGAAAGGATTTACAGATTCAATATTAAGATGATGAGCTTCCTACTGGTCTTAGAAGCACTGTAGTCAAATGAATCCATTTTCCTCTGAAATCATTTAGATAAAAATTATATTCACATTGAGGAATATGAATGGCTTGAATGCTAAAATGTCACTTTAAAAATGTATTGTCCCTTCCGTAGGCTCCTAATAATTTCCAGTTAATATTTAGTTAGAAAAGAAAGACATTCAGATTCAAACCACTTTCTTGAATGGAGAAATAACTAACCTATATTTTCTGTGAAAAAGAAGATGAGACTGGGGATGACAATCGAAGCAAGTACATACATCTCTCAAATTCACTTCACATTCATGCATGTAACTCAGCCATAAAAGAATATGCATTTTCATCCGAATACCCCTCACATACATTTTAGAGTAAATTGAAATAATCTTTCATTGATAACATATTTGGAAATTTACCTGCAGTGATATTGTAGCTGGTAACTCCTATAAAAACAAACAAATTTTAGAAGTTATCTATTCACAATGAGATTATGGATTTTAGTGATTAAGGATGGGTGCTGTGCTATCTAAATGCATTTGTTTCCTAGGAAACAAACCAGTACTGTGCACTGAAGAAATTTGTAAGCGTTAAAATATTCTGTAATCAGGCCTCTGGAGAACATATAAAAATTTTAAAAAGGAATACATATTTGACATCCTAGCCATTTTCTAAATATACTTGTAGATGAGTTCTACTTCAAAGGACTGCTTCACAAGTGATATCATACATGAGCCAAGAACATACTTTAACATGGTTAATACAAGTGGCAGGATTAAAGCAGCCTGAACAATTGCAGTTATTCAAAACTATAAAGTTAAAATGACAACTATCATAAGACAAAGGAAAACTAATTTTAGAATGAAGATTCAGAGGCAGGAATGAAAGGACATAGATTCAAAACACAGCCCTCTTTAAACCAAAAGGATGTAATTAAAGAAAAAGTTAACCTTTTCTCAGGAGGCATCATTACAGGTGGCCAAACTAGGAAAGCGGTCATCTAAATAATGCAATTTGCTGAACAATTAAAGGTACTCCAGTCTAAAAATATGTTCTCTGTGTTTTTTATTTTTTTAATCTTTATTGTTAAAAGTGTTACATATGTCCCCATTTTCCCCTCATTGACCCCTTCTAACCTGCCCCCACCCCCACCCAAGGCCTTACTACCCTATTGACTGTGTCCGTGAGTTATGTATATATGCATGCAAGTTCTTTGGTTGATCTCTTCCCACCCACTTACCCTCCCCCAACTTTCCTCTGAGGTTCCACAGTCTATTCCATAGTTCCATGTCTCTGGATCCACCCTGTTCATCAGTTTATTTTGTTCATTAGTTTCCAAATATCAGTGAAATCATGTGACTTATCTTTCTCTGACTGGCTTATTTTGCTTAGCATAATACTGTTTTTATTATAGTGTCTAAAATATCCACTACTCAATAGCTACATTTCTGAGAGACCTTCAGTATCTTTGTGACTATGAGTGAAGAGATAAGATGTTTATGGAGCTTTTTTTAATGCTGAAATAGAGAATATAGAATGTTCAAATCTGGCCTCAATATCCTCACCTATGAAATAGAAATTATATTATATCTGCTTATCGGGTTATCAAAGGGATACATTTTATGAAAATTCTAATATGTGAAATAAAGTGTCTATTCAAGTAAGCATTCAATATATGGTAGTAGTTTATCTTCATTATTGAAAGTAAGAGTCATACATTACTAGGAATCATGTATATTCAAGCACCTACTATGCACATTGCCTTCATCCCAGTGAGTTTTTGCTTCCTATAAATGGTAAAACATAAACAGATGTTTGTATGGTATATAATACATCTGATTCCGATTTTTGTTCTGAAGGAAAAACAGGAGTGGTGCGGGAGTCGAAGATCCCATTTTAGCTGTGGCAAACAGAGAAGACCTTTCTGGGCAGAAGACATTGGAGCGGAGAGCTAAAAAAAGTGATGGTGAATAACCTAAAGGCTGGTGGAAGGGAAAACGAAAAAGTTGTTGTGGACAGAGTATACTTGTTTAACCAAGAAGCAAGGCCTATGTGGCGAAAAATAAGAATGGAGATTAAAAAAAAAATGGAAAGAAATAAAATTAGGATGTAGTTAGAAGCCAGGAAATACTTTGGTCAGAGTCCCTGGTCAGAACTTTGGATGTTATTTTATGTGTAATGGCAAATTATTGGAAGTTTGTTCAGTGACATGAGTTGATTTGTCTTTGACTGATGGGATTAAATTCAATATTTAATGGGCGGATAGGGTTGTGAACTCAAGGAAAGGGTTTTAGTACTGTATAGATACATATTGGGCAGAGATGGAATAAGTAGGTGGCTGGTGTGGTAAGCTATGTGTCTGTTGGCTGCTTGAGGATCCTAGGGACCTCTGAGTAGCAGGTATTACAGGGAGTAAAAGAGTTAAAGTGTTGACTCTTACTTTCGTGGACAATATCTATATGCTCAGGATACAGTATCCAGAGATGGCCATTCCACTTTGCACAAGAGTGGATTTATGGATCTATTTCAGGTAGAATCAGCATCACTGCTAGAAATGCCATTTGCCTTTTTCTCCACTAATCATGTGTGGCCACAAACACAGGAATCACACATGCTCCTCATTAAAGAAGAAATATTCAGAGGTCAACTTTTGTCATTATTGTCTCTGCAATGTACAGATGGAGAACAGCATGGAGTATGTGGGGAAACAAAATATTTAAAATCTGAAGTTAGTGGTGGAATTGGGGTTTATTTTCATTTGGGAAATTGTGAGATATCTGTTTTACAGTATTGTGCTGTGCAGAGGTTCTCTCAACCATGAGGGAACTTTATTGAAATTGATCTAAGCAAAAACTTTCTATTGGCGAAGCTCTAAGAATATGAAGATATAAGCACTTGCTTATCTAATAAGCAAGATATAAAAATATATGATCACGACTAGTCAGGAGAATCTGCATATATAAAAGGCTAAGTGACCATCGCATCCAAAACCACTGAATGGACTACCTAACAGGCTGTGTGGGGTGACCAGGCCAGCAGGGGGGTTAGTGAGGGGCGACCAAATGACCAAGCAGCAGGCTGCGTGGCACTACCAGGCCTGCAGGGGGGCAGTTGGGGGTGACCAGACCGACAGGGGGGGGGCAGTGAGGGGCGACCAGGTTGGCGGGGGGGGGGGGGCAGTGAGGGGCGACCATGCCGGCAGGGGTGCAGTAAGGGGCGACCAGGCCAGCAGGGAGGGCAGTTAGGTGCGATCAGGCAGGAAAGCAGGTGAGCAGTTAGGAGCCAGTGGTCCCGGATTGTGAGAGGGATGTCCGACTGTTGGTTTAGGCCCGATCACCGGATCTGGCCTAAACCAGCAGTTGGACATCCCCCAAGGGGTCCCGGATTGGAGAGGGTGCCGGCTGGGCTGAGGGGACCCCCCCCCCCCCGTGCACGAATTTCATGCACTGGGCCTCTAGTATATACATATGGAAGCAAGTTGAGTAGGAAAGTCTAAGAAAGGTTTTTAAATAGATTGTAGATATAAAATACATACACGTTCATGAAAAATTGCAGAGAAGTAAACTTGGCCATTACTCCATTGAATGAGGTATAAATACCTATCTTAGGCAAATTAGAACTATAAATAACATGGAGAGACATTTCGAATAACTTTTGAAAACTCCAATTTAAACTCTGGCCATTATCTCACCTACCATAGAATATCTCCTGTTCATTTCCAAAGCATCTTTATTGAACCTTTGGTTATCAGATTTGGCATCGTATCTTGCTGTTGGCAGCATGCTTGGGAAAGAATGAGGAATGGGATTAAGGCTGGTGGCATGTTAAGCTCTAGCTCCTTTGGCAGAACTGCATGGCAAAGCTGGCATAGCACCTACCTACATTGATCCTCTGGCCCCTGGCCAGTGAGCTTTATCAAATATACACGTGAAGCCTGAAGCCCTACTGAGTAATGAAAAGAAAAAGCATGGTTTTAAATTGAAAGCAAACACTCCCGCATGCACTGAAACTGAATTGTCCAAAGCAGTAGGCACTAGTCACAGGTTTATTTATTTTAGCTATAACTATTGCAACACTTGAAATGTGGCTAGTATGAATGAAGATGCTCTGTGAGTATAAAATATAGATGTGGTTTAGAAGAGTACACACATAAAAATAATGTAAGATATCTCATTAATAATTTTATGTTGATTACATGTGAAATAATATTATTGTGGATACTTTTATATAAATAAAATATAATTTTGAAATTACATTCAACTGTTTTTGTTTACTATTTAAATACAATTATGAGAAAATAAGAGATTACCTATTGGTTAATATTTATGGCTTTCATCAGATTTCTATTGGGCAATGTTGTATTAGAAGATTATTGGGTAGGACTTCAGTTTGGCCAATGTACTGTGCATTGGAGCAAAAAAAAAAAAAAAAAAGAAAAAGAAAAGTATTGTGTCTTGGATGAGAAGATTATATTGTGGTGTCCAATCTGAGTCTGAATCCAAGTTACTTAATAACTTAATAACTATGTGACCACAGGTCTTTTATTTAAATTTCTGAGCTTCAGAGATATTTTATGGTTAAATAAATAATAATGATAATAATATTAGAGACTTAAGGTTATGAAAAGTATACTTAGCATAGGTCCTAGTTCATAGAAAGTTCTAGGTAAATTTATTTACTTTACTTTTAGCATGAGAAAAGAGAAAACTGAACTCTGCCCACCCTTCTCTAATAACAAACTTTATGTTGGCAGACGTGTCTGTTCATTTCTTTCAGCTTCAGTTAATTCAGATGTAAAACTAGTGTAAAAATGCAATTGTTTTGAATATAAGTACCTGTGCAAATTGATTTTCTGAATTATTTTCACTCCAAATATGCAAATATTAATTGTATTTCTAATGACTCAAAACATTAAAAACAGAAAAAAAAATTAACATTAGAAATCCTGGGTTCTCTTCAGGATTTAGAATAAAATAAACTGAAGTTAACTAACAAAAATGATCTCCATAGGATTAATGTATTTGATATCTTTAAAATAGTGAACAATATATTTTATCTTCAATTACTTTTTATTAAAATTAAATACCTATTCTTTAATTTTAAAAGATTTTGCGAAGTGACAAGTTTTCTCCACATGTTTGAAAGATATTTTCTCCCTTAAAGCCATAGATGCACTTCTTTTGTCCTTCATAAAAGTAAAGCTATTTTCCTCACTGAATATATTTCTTGCTTTCATAGCAGCACTCTG
This sequence comes from Cnephaeus nilssonii, assembly GCF_951640355.1. Taxonomy (NCBI): domain Eukaryota; kingdom Metazoa; phylum Chordata; class Mammalia; order Chiroptera; family Vespertilionidae; genus Cnephaeus; species Cnephaeus nilssonii. Next base: position 67,002,617 of record NC_137081.1, on the reverse strand, counting down.
TCTACTAGGAAGGCAAAAACTTGCCTGATTTCAAGGAAACTTGCTTGGTCAGCAGTCAGCTTGTGTTAACAATCAATCTGTGCTAACTTTGTCATTTATTTATTTATTTATTTATTTATCATTTATCTTTATTGTTGAAAGTATTACAGATATTCCTTTTTTTCCCCATTGACCCCCTGGAACCTGCTTCTGGTCCTCCTCTCCACCCCCATCCCCAGGCCTTCACCACCCTATTGTCTGTGTTCATGGGTTATGCATATATGCATATAAGTTCTTTGGTTAATCTCTTTCCACCTACCCACTTCCCTCTGAGATTCTTCAGAATGTTCCATGCTTCCATGTCTCTGCATTTATTTTGCTCATTAGATTCCATATATGAATGAGATCATGTGATACTCATCTTTCTCTGACTGGCTTATTTTGTTTAGCATAATACTCTTCAGGTCTCTTCATGCTGTCTTAAAGGATAAGAGATCCTTCTTTTTTTACAGCTGTATACAGCATTCCATTGTGTAAATGTACCAAGGCTTTTTTATCTACTCGTCTACTAATAGGCATTTGGGCTGTTTCCAGATCTTAGCTATGGTAAATTGTGCTGCTAAGAACATAGGGGCACATATATTGTTTCTGATTGGTGTTTCAGGCTTCTTAGGATATATTCCTAGAAGTGAGATCACTGGGTCAAATGGCAGCTCCATTTTTAATTTTTTGAGGAAACACCACACTGTTTTCCATAGTGGCTACACCAGCGCCCTTTATTTTTTTAATAGGACTATAAATATTTAGGACTGGTTGACATCTAGCCTCTTTCCTAGAATGCTGTTATACTACTTATTATAGCTCCTTTAATTGAGGTTAATTAACAGTTGGTATTCCATTGAAAGTTAGATTCCTTATAGATAGGAAATACCTTTGTTTTCTTCAACTCTCTAACCCTTTGAATTTCCCAAATATGACTACTGACTTAAGATCTAACAAGGGAACAGTGCTCTTGTTTTATACAGTCAGTGTCTTGCCCTGGGAAAATCATTATCTCTACCAACAGGTTGTCTTTGAGTAGTTAACCTCACTAAGAAGGCTTGTATACATTTGACATTTAAAAAGATGGTGTTGTAGTAAATGAATCAGGAACTTTATTTTTATTTTTTAAATTTATCTCTATTGTTACAAGTTATACAGATGTACTCTTTTTCCCACCCCCATTGATCTCTTCAAAACTTCCCCCTGCCTTCTCCTGCCCAGGCCTTTACCACACTATTGTTTGTGTCCATGGGTTATGCATATATGCATATAAGTTCTTTGGTTAAATTGTTTCTTTGAGATTGGGTAGAGTCATATATAAATATTAAACTCCCATCCCCAGAAAAGACATCTGGACACAAAAACACATGCTTGCAAGGAGGTAGTAAAGAGAGTCCTATATTCCAAAGGAATTTTGTAGTAGTTTATCTCAATTCCATTTTAACAGAAAACTCTCTGGAGAAATGATTTATGGTAAGTTTAAGGATAGAAAGGGGCTACCTTGTCTCAGGGGGTGTGGAATAAGAACAGCATAGGGACATACTTAAATTCAAAATGGAGAGAACTGAGCACTATAGAAAAGAGAGCATTATTTTGAGCCAAATAAATCAGAAGAAAATGGGGAAAGAGAGAAGAAAGAAAATCGTGAGAATGAACTGTTGGTTGTTTTCCAAATTTATGTAACACAAAGAAGGAGGAATTCTGGTGAGAGTGCAGCTCACATGTGTACACTTTAGTCCTTTTCTTGCTGTTCAATTTGCTTTCTTTCTGCTAAATAAGATTAATTCTCTAAATCTATAAAGTACTTTCTTGTGCCTTTGGCTATTTTCCTAATTCAGAGTTATTTTAAGTAAGAGTACTGAGTTTTGAGAACAGTTATTTAAGGTAAAAGTTCAACCCAACCATCTCTAGGGAAAATTTTTAGATAGATCACTTGGTAATTCGGAGGAAAAGAGCTCTTTCCATTCTATTTTTTAGATTTTAATCCTTCTTCAGGTTTAACAATTTATTAGGATAAACAAATGCAATTCAACATTTCTCTCAAACAACAACAATAATAACAACAAGCAACTGTTAACATGCCAAAGAATCAAGATAATAAAATACAAAAAGGCTTTTCAAATGGTAAAAGAGTTCATAAAAAATGTATTTTTCTATAAACTTTTTAAAATACTGTGTTGTTTCTGATTTGCATACTTTTTTAAAAGTAGAAGGAAAATGTGTCAAATTCTATTTTTTTCTTCAAAATAAAAAATGAATGTATCACCTACTTGGATGCCCAATGTATGGCTGGGAATCAAATAATTGTCTTCCTGAGGATTAAAAAATAACCTCTCAGCCATGCGTTTAATTTCTAAATCTTTGATTTAGGACACTGACTTGTGTTTTTCAATACCCTTCATAACACATCATTTAACTTTTTAGAGATAGATTAATCTATTTGTAAAGATGAAAATAACAAAGATCTAAGAAAGTCATCAGTGTTCAAATTCAAGAATGTAGTGTATCTGTCCCAAAGTATGATTATTTCACCAGGGGATTTAAGCTAGCAATCAAGGTTGTATTATATGTAGAGAAGAAATAGCAATGTAACTATTGGGGGAAAAGTAGAAGTTGAGAAATTGCCTTCTGGGTAAAATGTAAGTGGGGAAATGGCATGATTTATTGCCATGTATGTGGTATTAGCATGCATGTCGGTAAAACAAATTAAACTTACGTTTCTGCTAATAAGTAAACCAGCAAATGACAGTATCCAGAGAACAAATCTCTAAGAAAATCTACCTGATAGTTTTGTGGTTTCTAAATTAGCCTTTTAAATTTTAATGACGGTGTCATAGAAGGAACATCATATTTCATAGCTTTGGAAATACAAGGCAACTTTAGAAATACCACAAGCTTTCTAAGAAATCCTTTGCTTTCTGTAAATAAGTATTTCAAAAGTTCTGTTAGGAAAGCATTTTTGAGATTTCTACTTGTTGGCAGAGTATATATTGTCCTTTTTCCCCAAAGGACACATCAATTTCAAAAGACACTTAATAAAAATTATTGGATTCAAATTAAAATTTGTTTCATGTTTTTGTTGTTAAATATTCCCAACCTACTTCAAATTTAATTATCTTTTCAGTTTAACATGCCACGTCTTTGGGGAAAAAAAAATGTTTTCTACCTTTTAAATCAAAACCTTGGATTGCATTACAGAAAAAACAATTCTTGTAACGGAGGAAAAGTAAGGTTGAATAGCAAATAAATTAGATTCAGGCTTGAGATAACAGAAATAGCTGTAATCAGAAGATATGTTTTATTATTACAGATGGAGATAATGGTGAGAAAAGTGTGGGAGAATGCCTAAGGCTTATTTTAAGACAAATGTAACAATATATTACCTTTGTGGCTTATTTTCACATATGTATTTTTTAAAAATGCCTTTTTCTGGAATTTATTTTTTAATAATGAAAAACAAATTCCATCACACAGAACTAAGTTTAAAACTATGGTCAGTGCCGCGTATCCTAGGTATACAATATCTACAAGGCTATCTGCTGCATATTGAAGGTTAGCCAAACCAAATGGTTTCATTCCTGTCTTCAAGGAGTTTATCATCTCTTTTGAAAATATTATGCACTCCAGAAAAAAGTTGAGATATATTTAGTATCAAATGATTCAGTAAATACATATTTTTAAATTTTATCTGTTTATTTATTTGTTCCACAGAATGGCAGTTTCGTACCTTATTTTATACATTACAATAAAGGGAGGAGGTTTAAAGGGGTTACTTGAAATCCATCAGTAATGTATTAAGGAGGCGAAGTGAAGGCTAGGGGAGGGGGGATCTCTGGGATTGGGTAAAAAGTAAAAGGAATAGACACATACTTCTTTTATATAGGTGGGTATGGGATAGTTAACAGTTAACAATTAACAAGATAACAATAACAATGAGGGATTTTTTGGTCTCTGGTCTGGTGAGAGATTGTGCCCCGAGAGGTTTGGAAAAAAAGAAATTACCCTAAAATTCCAAAGGTATGTTATCATAGATGCAAAAGATTTTTAAATTCAAGAAAGACAAATATCAAACAAATAATAAACATATGTGTTCATTGGACTCTGAGGAATCAGGTATGTGAAATATTTCAGAAAGAAAGAATACTGATTTTTAGTAGGAAAAAAAGCTTGGGATAAGTTATAAAATAGATGAAAGAAGGAAAAAAAGGCCACATGAATTTGTTTTGTTCTGGGTTAGGGTATTTAAATTTGAAAAAAAAGAAAAAATCTGAATTAATGACCTAATTTGGAAAAAAAAAAATTTTTTACACACTCTTTTCCTCATATTTCCAGTATTATTGAAAAACTAGAGGCCTGGGACATGGACACATGCACTAGTGGGGTCCCTCAGCCTGGCCTGAAGGGATCAGGCCGAAACCAGATCTCTGACATCCCCCAAGGGGTCCCAGATTGTGCGAGGGTGGTTCTCAGGTGACACACCCCAGAACTGCAGCTGCCAAGTCACCATAGCTCAGCAGCTCCTGCATTGAGCATCTTCCCCCTGGTGGTCATTGTGCATCATAGCTACCAGTCAGATGGTCAAACAGTCAGACGGTCGCTTAGGCTTTTATATATAGACTAGTAGCCCATCATGCAGTATCCATGGGAGCTGTGCTGCTTCTGTGGGAGGCGGAAGCGAGCATGGGTGCCGGGAGGGAGCCACACTACTTCTGTGGGAGGCAAACCCGCCATCGCCTCTCCGGGCTTGTGCTCAGCTGCGGAGGCTGCAGGCTGGCCCCCCTGTCCTCCAGAGGCCCTCCACGGCCGGGGCGTCATTGCAGCAATGAAGCAAGCATCCTGCCCCGGCTATTCCACGCCCGCTGCCCAGAGGCCCTTCATCGCCGCAGCGACGAAGCAAGCATTCCACCAGGCCGCTCACGCTGCCTGCTCTCAGCAGCAGCCTCCCTAGGGGTCTCGGGCGAGGTTGAGGGGACTGGGTGCCGCCATCTTGTGGCTATGGGCGCTGCCATCTTTGTGATGGAGTGACAGTTAATTTACATATTACCCTTTTATTCGCTAGGATAATTGATATATCACTGTATAATTTTAATGTGCAGTGGTTTGACTTACATGTATTATGAAATGATTACCACAACAGATTCAGCAAACTTCTATCTTCTCATATAGGTACAACAAAAAGAAATGAAAGAAGAAAAAAAAGAGGAAAAATGTTTCTCTTTGTAATGAGAACTCTAACAATTTGCTCTCTTAACAACTTCCCTATATATCAAACAGCAGTTTTAGCTATAGTCATCATACTGTACATTACATCCCTAGTAATCCTTTCTGTTATAACTGGAAGATTATACTTTTTTTACCATCTTCCTCCAATTCTATTTCATCACACCACCCACCTCTGGTGTGATCACAAGTCTGATATCTTTTTATATTTTACTAGAAGCCCGGTGCATGAAATTTGTGCATGGGAGCGGGGATGTCCCTCAGCCCGGCCTGCACCCTCTTGCAATCCAGGACCCCTCAGGGGATGTCAGACTGTCTATTTAGGCCTAATCCCTGAACAATCCAGTACTGCTGGCTCCTTAACTCTCGCCTGCCTGCCTGCCTACCCGATTGCCCGTAAGCACTCTGCCTGCCTGCCTGATTGCCCCTAACTGCCTCTGCAAGCCTGCCTGATCACCCCTAACTGTTCACCTGCCTGTCTGATCGCCCCTAACCACCTCTGCCTACCTGCCTGATCACCCCTAACCACTCGCCTGCCTGCCTCATTGTCCCTAACCCCTCTACCTGCCTGCCTGATCACCCCTAACTGCTTGCCTGCCTGCCTGATCACCCCTAACCATTCTGCATGCCTGCCTGATCGCCCCTAACCACTCGCCTGCCTGTCTGGTTGCCCCTAACTGCTTGCCTGCCTGCCTGATCACCCTATCCGCCTCTGTCTCTGACCCTCCCCACTGCTGCTGTAGCACTGTGGCTTCATCTGGAAGGTCATCTGGAAGGACATCCAGAAGGTTGTTTGGCTGTCCGGTCTAATCAGCATATTACCCTTTTATTATTATAGATTTTGTGTTGGGCGCAGCTACAGTGTTTGGACAGGTTCAAGCCTTGGACTGATGAGAGGGTACAGTCCTCTCGTGGCCACATCCAAGTCCCAGTCTGGAGGGCAGAGCCCTCCCAGCACAATTATAGCCAACAGCTATAGTTGCAAGCTTGAACCTATGGTCCAAACACGTGGCCCCACATTCCTATGTGATATAGGCTGCAAGTAAACAAAGCTTGATCAGGTGTATGTAATTGAGTAAGATCGAAATGCATGAGAAAGTTGTAAACATCTTGATCATGCCCTTACTTTGCCTCGTGGCATCTGGCTATAAAATAAAGACATGCCTTGTAGTCCGTGGCGCTGTCTCCCCATCAGGAAAGCACGTCCCACCAAGACCCAGCTTTCATTCTCTTATCTATCTTTTCTCAATCCTTCATCGCCCCCACTCGGGTTCACCGTTGGTCGTGCTGGAGCTGCACAATTTTGTTTGTGTGTTTCTTTTTTGTTTTAGATTCTATGTACTAGTATATGTGAGATCATGCATCATTTATCTTTATTTGATTTATTTTATTAGCATTTGTCTACCAATGAACACTTAGGTAAGTCCCATGTCTTGACTATTATAAATGATGCTATGAACATGGGATGCAGATATCTTCTTGAGTTAGTGTTTTTGTTCCCTTTTGATATATTCCCAAAAGTGGAACTGTTGGATGACATGGTAGTTCTATTTTTAATGTTTTGAAAATCCTCCATACTGGTTTTTTTTTTAATATATATATAATGGCTATACCAAGTCTCCTCATATATTAAATGTAACAGTGGATTAGACAATTTTAATATATTCTTCAGTATTGGAATTTCAATAGCTCAAAGTGACAAAGATTAGCTGTTGTAAGTAATTAAATAAATGCTAGTATAAGAATTTATATTATTGATAACCAAATGCAATTGTTATTATATTCCTTAGGTGTAGGCCATTTTAAAGAAGCCTATAACAAATTAATTAATTTGTCAAAAATGATATTATATGTAATTACAAGGTTCATATTGGAATAAAGGTAAGATATATATATATATATATATATATATATATATATATATATATATGTATATATATATATATATCCAGTAAATAGTATATATACTAGTGGTCCACTGCACAAAATTCGTGCATGGGTAAGGTCCCTAGTAGCTGCCAGCTGCCTGCTGCCAGCCAGAGCCTCCCTTCCCCCAGAGGCTGCTTGCTGCCGTCCAGGGCCTCCCTTCCCGCAGTTGGCCAGCCTGTCCCCTGATTGAACTCCTGGTTGAGGGGACAATTTGCATATTAGGCTTTATTATATAGGACTTGAGATCCGGTGCATCAAATTCATGTACGGCGGGAGGGGTCCCCTCAGCCCAGCCTGCACCCTCTCCAATCTGGGACCCCTCAGAGGATGTCCAACTGCCAGTTTAGGCCCGATCTCGGGGACATCCCTCTCACAATCCGGAACCGCTGGCTTCTAACTGCTCACCTGCCTGCCTGCCTGATCACCCCTAACTGCCCCCCCTTCCAGCCTGATCACCCTTAACCATCTCTGCCTGCCGGCCTGATCACCCCTAACTGCCCCCCCTGCCAGCCTGGTTGCCCCCAACTGCCCCCCCCCCTGCTTGCCTGGTTGCCCCCAAATGCCCCCAGCTGGCCTGGTTGCTCCCAACTTCCCCCCTCTGCCAGCCTGGATACCCCAAACTGCCCTCCACACACACAGCCTGCCGTTCAGTCTTTTGGTCATCCCTCACTAACCCCCTGCCGGCCTGGTTGCCCCACACAGCCTGTGTTCAGTCGTCCATCCGGTTGTTTTGGTGGTGACGGTCCATGGCTTTTTATATTTTTTATAATAATAATAATTATTATTATTATTAGTGTTCTCCAGAGAAACAGTAGAAATAGATAGTGTATACATGTGGATATTTATTATGAGGAATTGATTCATAATTAAGGAGGCTGAAAAATAACATGATCCATCATTTGCAAGGTGGAGATTCAGGAAAGCTGGTGATATAATCTACCTCGATGTCTAAAGGCTTGAGAACCAAGGGAACAGATTGTGTAAATACCAGACCATGGGTTAGAGAAGATGAAATGTTCCAGCTCAATGAATGAGGCAGGAAGAAAAGGGATGAATTTCTCCTAAATCTCTCCCACCCTGTATTCTATTCAGGCCCACAACAGTTTAAATCAACCATATTGGGGAGGATAATATACTTTAATGAGTCCACCACTTCAAATAATAATCGTATCTAGAAACATCCTCACGGACACACTCAGAAACAATGCTAATCTGGGCGCCCATAACCCACTCAAATTGACACATAAAATTTGCCACTGGATTTTGGAGTCTCAGATAAAAGAGGAGTTTTGTTTGTTTATCTGGCAATCCTAACTTGACATAATTTTTTTCATGACTCCACTGGAGTACATGAAAGAACAATGCTTGAAACCTTACCAATCGCTTTAAAATTGTGTTCACAACTCATAATTTTACTTAAAAAAAAAGTTTTTAAAGTGAAATATGTTATATTCTCCCACCAAATGATTTGAATGAGTTATTGACAGCAGGAGCAGAGTGAAGGAATTCAGTTGAAAGGTATGTAGAACAGATGGTAAGGTTTATGCATCTCTAATCAAATGATATTAGTTTTATGGCTCTTTCAATTAGTGCAGATGAGAACGTCAACATTCAGAATCATAGAATTTTATGATTGACCATGCATGCTTAAGTATATGTGTGGATCTCTACATAATGGTGGAGTTCTCAATGTTATTACTATAGAATATGTTTGTGACTTAATAGCTGTTTAATCACATAGAGCTAAAACTCATGGTGTAATATGCAAGGAACACGTTTATTTTGCTTTTTAAATAGTGTCTCATTTTGGTACTAGAATTTTTCCTTTGAGAATTGATCATAGCCTCTTCAATTATGTACTATATCTTTTATTAATATACATAAAATTGATGTTTTATTAGTATATAGTTTTATAAATTTTAATGAGTGTATAAATTTATATAACCATCAACATAATCAGGAGACAGCAGTTCTATCAATCTTCCAAATTCCCTCATTCTTTATTTAATAGTCAAACTTTCCCTCCACCCCCACCCTGGTAACCACTGATCTGTCCTCTGTATCATTATAGTTTGGTCTTTTCATAAATGGAGTCATACATTGATTTTTTTTTTAACAGCAATTTTTTATTAATTGGGGGATACCTAAGGTTGACTCAAAAGAAAGTGGTCAAGTTTGCCAGCTGTGGTCCCAGGACTAAAAAAAAAAAAAAAAAGAAAGAAAGTGGTGAGAATTGGCCTGGCTGGTGTTGCTCAGTGGTCAGCATTTACCTATGAACCAGAAGGTCATGGTTGTATTACTGGTCAGGGCACATGCCCAGTTGTGGGCTCTGACCCCAGTGGGGGCATGCAGGAGGCAACTGATCAATGATTCTCTCTCATCATTGATGTTTCTATCTCTTTCTCCCTCTCCCTTCCTCTATGAAATCAATAAAAATACTTTAAAGAAAAAAAGAAAGTGGTGACAATTGGCAAGCACTCCTCCTCCACAGAGAAGAAGAGGCATTCTTGGTTGAGGGGAGTGGTACTTATGTCTAATGGTCAGGGTCTCCTGCTCAACTTGGACCCCTCAGGAAGCTCTTCCCATTGGCATTCAGTATCAGTGCTGGCATGGAAGAGCCTGCAATGAGTTAGTTCAAATAATTACTTACCAGTTTTCCCAGTTCTGGCCAAGCTTTGAACTTCCCCTTGAACTCTTCTTCAGTGTGCTCCTTCACTAACAATTTGATTCCTTCAGGAAGATTGCTTGGCATTATCTTACCTTATAATAGAGAAACATGCAAATTGACCGCACCTCCGCTATGCCCATGATTGGGCCAGCGGAGGCTGAGGGCGGGACTCCGGGTGGCCTGTCGACCGTTGATAAAATCAAGATGGCGGTGCCCAGTGGCCACGCCCGAGCCGCTGCTCCCCTGGGGTGCCTGGGGTGATCGGCACCCCGGGGGGCGTGGCCGCACCCGTGACCGCTCCCTGGGGGTGCCTGGGGTGATAGGCACCCCTGGGGGGCGTGACCACGCCCGTGCAGCTGCTCCCCGGGGGTGCCTAGGGTGATCGGCACCCAGGGGGGGCGTGGCAGCGCCCGTGCCTGCTCCCCGGGGGTGCCTGGGGTGATCGGCACCCCGGGGGAGCGTGGCCGCGCCCCTGCTGCCGCTCCCCGGGGGTGCCTGGGGCGATCGGCACCCCGGGGGGGCGTGGCCGCGCCCGTGCTGCCGCTCCCTGGGGGTGCCTGGGGTGATAGGCACCCGGGGGGGCGTGGCCACGCCCGTGCAGCTGCTCCCCGGGGGTGCCTGGGGTGATCGGCACCCCGGGGGGCGTGACCACGCCCGTGCAGCTGCTCCCCGGGGGTGCCTAGGGTGATCGGCACCCCGGGGGGGCGTGGCCGCGCCCGTGCCCGCTCCCCGGGGGTGCCTGGGGTGATCGGCACCCCCGGGGGGCGTGGCCACGCCCCTGCTGCCGTTCCCCGGGGGTGCCTGGGGCGATGGGCACCCCGGGGGGGCGTGGCATGGGGGCGTGGCCGCTCCCCGGGGGTGCCTGGGGCGATCGGCACCCCGGGGGTCGTGGCCACGCCCCTGCCATTGCTCCCCGGGGTTGCCTGGGGAGATCGGCACCCCGGGGGGGCGTGGCCGCGCCCGTGCCGCCGCTCCCCGGGGGTGCCTTGGGCGATCGGCACCCCAGGGGGCGTGACATGGGGGCGTGGCCGCTCCCTGGGGTGCCTGGGGCGATCCGTGTGAGAGGGATGTCCAACTGCAGGTTTAGGCCCGATTCCACAGGGATCGGGCCTAAACCTGCAGTTGGACATCCCCCGAGGGGTCCCATATTAGAGAGGGTGCAAGCTGGGCTGAGGGACACCCTCCCCAGTGCACGAATTTCGTGCACCGGGCCTCTAGTCCTATATAATAAAAGGGCAATATGCAAGTTGAACCTAACGGTGGAACGACCAGAATGACAGCTTGACCTCTTACTATGAGGCACACTGACCACCTCTTGGTCCCTTTCCCCGGCGGGCAGGCTCCCATCACTTGATGGTGAATGGGGAACTGGGGGTGGGTGGCAGTGGGGGGGGGGCGGGGCCAGCTGTGGGCAGCTGGGGAAGATGGCCCTGATCACAGGCCATGCCAAGGGACCGTACTCGCATACGAATTTCGTAAGCCGGGCCTCTAGTTTTCAATAAAATCTCTTCTAATGTAACAGTTAAACCGCTGATCTGAACCACTGGCTCCTAGGGGGTAAAAACTGAGTCCAAGAACATTTTGCTGCCTTGGTCCTGCAGCCGCAACACCTCCGTGGTTTTGTTGGGCATCGTATAACTTTCCTCCACCTTAATGGAGAGGTGGTTTCAGAGGTTGTGAACATATTGTTCATAACTCTCTGCTGGGGCCATGTCGTATGCAATTTGGTGAATGTTTAAAACCCCATATTCACAATCTGTTCCCAGATTAATGGGTCTTGTTTTCATTTTTCTAGGGCTCCTGTGCTTTAATTAGATGCTTGTAACTTCCAATGCCCTGGGCTTAATCTTGTATTGCCTTCTGGTCCTCAGCAGTCCCGGGAAGGCTAAACCCTGGATTGCTAAAAACACTGCATTTGACTTTTTTTCTTTTAAAGTACAACTAATTTTATAAATAGTGTACACAGAAAAAGTGGACACGTTCAATGCTAATCATAATTACTTCTGAGAGGTCAGATTGTGGGAGATTTTATTTCTTTCTGTGTAACTTTCTGTATTCTTTATTATTTTAAAAAATCTTTATTGTTGAAAGTATTACCTATGTCCCCTTTTTCCCCCCATTGACCTTTTCTAGCCAGCCTTCAACCCCTGCCTCCTCCTGCCCCAGGCCTTCACCACCACCCCCCTCATTGTCTGTGTAAATGGGTTATGTATATATGCATACAAGTTCTTTGGTTGATCTCTTCCTACCCACCCACCCTCCCCCTCCTTCCCTCTGATATTCTGCAGGCTGTTCCATGCTTCTATGTCTCTGCAGTTGACTCTTGAGCAACACTGGGGTGAGAGGCACAAATCCCCATGCAGTAGAAGATCCACGTATGACTTTTGACTTCATAGTCCGCCCTTTGCATCCCTGGATTCAACTAAACTGCAAGTTGAAATGAGTATTTTCCATCTGCAGTTGGGAATCCATGGTTGGGAATGTGAAAATACAGTTTTTGATCAGTGGTTGGTTGAATCTATGGTTATGAAACTGAAAATAGGAAGGGGCAACTGTGTTTATTGAATAAAAAATCCCCATATAAGTGGGCCAATGCAGTTCAAACCTGTTTTGTTCAAGGGGCAACTGTATGATTCTAAAAAGGTATGTGACTTTTTAAGATTGGCTTCCTTGTGAAACAGAATTTTTGGAGTGGAACATGTGGTGTTCCCCTGGGAAGACTGGTTCCCAAGTTCTTTGTCCATGGGAATAAAAAAACGAATCTGTTATATTGTAAATCAGAAGACACCTTAATCAATAAGCCAGATTTATTTGGAGTCCTGTTCATTTCACTAGCGCTAGCGGGCCCAGATGAAATCTTGCTTCTCAAATTCTGGGGCCCAATATGGTGGAAGTCTCCCTTATTTATATATTTTTCAGCTCTTTGTTTTCCAAATTTGGAATGAGACTTCCGGGCCTTCTGAGAAAAAGTCCTGTGTGCTGGGACAGGCTGTGAGACCATATCTTAAGGCCTGGCCTGGCGCCAGCACTGACAACTCTGTCTGGGGCATAGTTTATGGCCTCTCTGGAATGGGGAGTAGTCTTATATTTTTCCCTATTATTTAAGCAAGCAAACGTTTACAGAAGCCAGAAGAGCAGGGTTAAATTTTAAACAGCAGTTTTTACCCAAGATGGAGGTTACTATGCTTCAAATCCATGGATGGAAGGTGTTATAGCAAAGGTGGAAATTTTTTGAAGAACAAGTACAAACTCCCACATGGGGAGGGGGAAGAGTCCCACTGAGTTCCTTTCCCTATGGCTTATAAAGGCTGTTGATCTTTGCGCCTTGATATCCCCTCTGATTGGTCACTATTTCCTTGGACTGGTTACCATAGTAACTCCTGAGCTCAAAGGTTGAACCTCACATGGGTCAAGTGAGGTTCTCCCCCACTCCTTCCTTATTGTTTTCCTATTCCCTTTGGGCTTTCTTCTTCTCCTTCTGGAAGAAGGGCTTCCTTCCCTTTATTTTGTAAATATAGACCTTTTGCTGTTCCCAGCTCCCCCATTCTATGGAAATATACCTTCTGCTGCTCTGCAGCCCTGTGCTTCCTCCATGGTCCTCTTAATTTCTAAAATTTCCTAAACCTGTCTTTTTCACCCCTAAAAATTCCTGTTTCACTTGGTTCAGACTTCTGCCGTTTAGAGTCATCCCAGTTATGGTATTGTATGTTCCTTTTTATTGCTTGTGCTTGTGTCATAGTTTATTAATTCACCTATTGAAAGACATTTGTGTTATTTCAGTGAATATGAATAGAGTCACTAGCCATACTGTGCACGGTTTTTGTGGGTGCATACATTTTTATTTCTTCAGGAGGGAGATTGGCAGGTCAGGTCATCTGGAGCATGTCTGGGAGGGCATTTTGCTTTCCAACTAGCAATGTATAAGTTCCAGTTGCTCTACATCCTTATAAGTACTTTGTGTATTTTTTAAAAAATATATTTTTTATTGATTTCAGAGAGAAAGGGAGAGGAAGAGAGAGACAGAAACATCAATGATGAGAGGGAATCATTGATTGGCTGCCTCCTGCATGCCCCGCACTGGGGACCGATCTGGCATCCCTGGAATGTGCCTTCACTAGAATCAAACCTGGGACCCTGAGTCTGCAGACTGATGCTCCATCCACTGAGCCAAACCGGCTAGGGTGCACTTTGTGTATTTTTAAATTTAGCCATTTTAATAGGTGTGGAGCTGTATCTCACTGTGGTCTTACTTTATAATTTCCTAATAACTAATAATATTGCACATCGTTATATGCATTTATTGGTTATTTGCATGTCTCTGTGCTAAAGTGCCTCTTCAATATCTTGTCCAGTTTTTAATTGGGTTGTTCATTTTTCCTCTGTTAAGTTTTACTCTTAAGGATAATAGTCTGGTAGATATGTGATTTATAAATATTTTCCCAAGTCTGTTATTTATCTTATCATTCAATTAGCAATGTCTTTCATAGGGAAAACATTTTTTTTAAAATTTTGATAGAGACATTTATCAAGACAGTGCTTTTGGAGTTAACACCGGAAAATGGAGATTTCTCTTTTTTTTTCCTAAAAACCATACTATTTGTTGAAAATACATTCCTAGCTTCATTGCATTGCTTTTGCACTTTTGACAGTTACCCATATTGGTATAGGTCTGTTTCTGGACTAAATACAATTTAATTGATAGTTATGGAAATATTGTATCCTATTTTATATTGTGGGAGTTTTTGGTAAATTGAGTTTCTTAAGGAATACATCTCATCTAAGTTGAGGAATTTATATTTTTAGAGTTGTTCATAGTAGTTACTTTCTTTTTATGTCTGTGGAAACGGCAATAATACTGTATCTTTCATTTCTGTCCCAGTCAGTGTAGGCTATGCTGACTCATTCACGGTAACTAAATCATCAGGATAAATGTTATTATTAACGTGTACACGAGTGAGTCCATTGTGGGACTTCAAGTAGTCTTGCACCGTCGAGGCTACTCCAGGGTGCACTAAGGCTCGAGGGTTTATTAATTAGTTTCCACTTAACATTACAAGAACCACCGGAGGAAATATACTACAGAGACATCAATGCAGTTGCGAATCACACGGTTTATTATACTTACACAGGGAACTTACAAATCTCCTGGTGCCCTGGGCGCTGGCTTAGAGGAACCGGATGCTGATGCTGTGGGGCGGGCATCTCTGGACGTGGCTGGAACAGCTCCGGTTCTGGAACAGGCTGTGACCGGAGCTCAGCGATGCCTCCCCGAGTCCTCGGCTTGCAGCGGCTCAACCAGCAGCAACAGGCCTCTGACTCCAGAGACCTCCGCGAGGAGAGAACTCCATCCAGTGTTCTTGTAGGCGTCTCAGGTCCGCCTTTTATAGCCAGTTTGTTTACACTGCCCGGGGCAACCCAGGCCTTACCTGGGGGTGGGGGTGGGGGTGGGGAACAGACTGTGAGTGGCTTCCAGGGGCTACCCCCTGTGAAGTGTGTGGCCAGCATGCTAATTGAGTCACATCAATCTTAAAGCGCTTCTCAATTTTCAGGTTTACATTCTATTACAATTCACACTTTGAATTCATACAATATATCACTCTATAATCAGATAAATTATCACTGTCACAATTTCTGTTATAGGTAATTGTATTTTCTTTCTTTTTTATGGTCAGTTTTGCTAGATACTTATTTATTTTTATTTAAAGAGCCAGATTTTATCTTAATTATTATTTTTCCTCTGCTTGATATAGGTTTGTTTTGCTTCTATTTTTTTTGTGTTTTTTTTTTTAACATGGAAGCTTAGATTATTGACACGAGATCAGTGCTCTTTTTATTTATTTATTTTAAATATATTTTTATTTATTTCAGAGAGGAAGGGAGAGGGGGAGAGAGAGAGAAACATCAATGATGAGAGAGAATCATTGATTGGCTGCCTCCTGCACGCCCCCTACTGGGGACCTAGCCCACAGCTGGGGCATGTGCCCTTGACTGGGATTGAACCTGGGACCCTTTAGTCTGCAAGCCAATGCTCTATCCACTGAGCCAAACCAGTTAGGCCAATGCTCTTTTTAAAGAAAAATATTCACTACTATAAATTTTCCTCTAAACACTGTTTTATCAGCATCATGATTTTTTTCTCTGTTGTATTTTCAAGCCTTTCTGTTAGAAAATAGTTTTAATTTTCCGTGGGTTTTCTCTTTAATCCATGGATTATTTAAAAGTTTTTTTCTAATGATCCAAGATAAAGTCTATCTTTGTTAATTCTCCATATATATTTTTTTGTTGTTGGAAAGACTAATCTATGAATATTAATTAGGTCAAGTTGGTGGATGTTTAATTCAATTTTTATATATTCTTTGCTGAGTTTTTATTTATTATTTCTATTTATTACTGAGAGAGAAATTGTTATGGGTTTGATTGTGTCCCACCAAAATGATAAATGGAAATCTTAACCCCAGTGCCACAGAATGTGATGTTATTCAGAGATAGGGCCATTACAGATGTACTTAGTTAGACTGAGGTTATTGAATAGTGTGGACTCCTAATCCAATGTGACAAGTATCTTATAAAAAAGGAACATTTGGACAGAGACACACACAGGGAGAATCTCATATAAAGAGACTGAAAGCCAAGGAATGACAAAGACTGCCAGCAAACCCCCAGGAATTAGGAGTAAAGCTTGAAACAGGTTTCCTTTTAAAGCCAACGGGAGGAACCAACCCTGCCAATACCTTAATTTCAGACTTCTAGGCTCCATAACTGTGAGATGATAAATTTCTATTGTTTCAGTCACCCATTTTGTGTTATTTTGTTGTGGTAGTCCTAGGAAAACATTACAGAAATGTTGATATCTGTAACTATAATTAGAGATATTTATATATCTTCTTTCAGTTATATAAGCCATTGTTTTATGTGTCTTGAAGGTCTGTTATTACACACTAGTGTCCCGGTGCATGAATTCATGCACATTGAAAGGAAATTAATTAGAAGAAACATTTTAATATCACTATTCATCCTTTCTCTATAATAGAAGTGTCAGAGATGAAAGAAAATTAGTAAAATGTACATGAAAATAATATATAAATTGGTTAATAAATAAACAATAACAACATGATATAACAATGAATATTTTCCATGAAAATTTTACTGTCAGAGTCTTCGTTTATCATTAATTTTAAAAAATATGTTGGGTATTCTGGAAAATTTATATCATTTGGACAAACTTTGCCTTTGCTACAACATCGAGTAAATTTTCCATCAGATGATTTTTCATCAGAGAAATTTAGGGATAGTCAAAATTGACATGTAACAGTCATTCCACCACAACTGTGTTAGATAATTGCATCCTGATTTACCTCATTTTTGCTATGAAGGCATTTCCTACCAGTGTTGGTAGTACTTGTTGATGACTGTTCTTCAGACATATTCTGTTGACAATTTTGGCTTCAGAATGTCAACAAGAACGTGACGTCATTACCCGGCGCCAACAACTGCCTTTTCTGGGCTAGGCTGGGCTGTGGCCGCTTTTTGCGCCATGGCAGCATAGGCTGTGATTTGGTGGGCTCTTGCTCCAGGTGGTAGCAGGGCCTGTGTCCCACTTGGGGGAAGCTGAGTGTTACTTTGTCGGCGCCAGGTCTGCGCTGCCATTTCTCTGTGCATGTCACGGCAGCTCCTGTGTTGAGCATCTGCCCCCTGATGATCAGTGCATGTCATAGCGACCAGTTGGACAGTGGGAAGGACACTTAGCATATTAGCTTTTTATATATGTAGATAAGCACATTTAGAATTGTTATATCTTCTTACTGAATTAACCCTGGTTGCATGTAAGTGTTGAACTGCTTCTCTCACTCATTGGCCAGTCTGGGGCCTGGGCTATGATGTAACTGGTACTTGACTGCTCACATATTTTGTTATGCTGACTAGGATCAGATCCATTTGTTCCTACTGTGGAGGTGAGCTCAGGAGTTTCTAAAATAAACTTTATAGGATTTCTTTTCTGATCTTCTCCCAATGATCTCCAGAGTACTCTCTGGGTCTCTGGGATTCCCTCTTTGATCCTCTGACAAATAATCTGGGGATTTGATTTCCCTGCTCTGCTGTGCCCACCTCTAGGCCCAGAGAGACAATGGAAGACATTGATAAACATCAGAGGTTTGCTACTTCCTGGGGATCACAGCTCCCTTAATCGCAGAGGAAGATTCCTCTCCTTAGCCATGGTCCCCCTGGGCCTCCATTGCTGCTGCAGTTACTGCCATCACAAGATTGCTCAGAGGCCATTGCACAATAGATTGATGACTTTCCTTTTAAATGGAAGAAAGAAAAGACACAACAAAACAAAAATAAGGGATATCTACATGAGTCTAGGCATTTCCTTCCCTACTCTTTAAACCAGAACTAGGAGCCTTCTCCTGGAGTCCCCTCTGTCTAGAGTCTAGTACCCAATCTGGCCTTGGGTTAAATTAAGATTGAAGATAACAATTTTTTCCCAGTGGTTAGAGTGTCATATTTGATACAGATCAAGGGCATGTACCTCAGTTGCAGGCTCCATCTGTGATCCATGTGGGAGGCAACCAATCAATGAGTCTCTCTCACATTGATGTTTCTGTCTCTCTCTTTCTCCCTCTCCCTTCCACTCTTTCTAAAAATCAATGGAGAAAATATTTTTTTTAAATGATTGGGTTGGAAAATACCAGAGGAAACTAAAATGGTAAACTCACTGTCAGATCATTAATAACTTTTTAGAGTTATCAAATAGCAGCTCTATACATGTATGCAGGTTTTATAGTTGTAAGTCATGGGCATATGCTTACACCACATTACCTGGAAAAAGAACCCCAGTAGACTCTTCTTTAATCCAATTGTGTCACTGTATATTCTTTAATATTTCCTGAGAGGTAGTAGAGTTATTTTTATTTACATTAGTTTCTAAGCCAGACTGACTCAGCTCAAATGTTAACTCTACTACTTACTACCTATAGACCATGTACAGATGATTTGAACTCTTTCTGATTGTCTCATCATCTTTTTAAAAGTTACAATGATAATAATAGTATCTTCCTTTCAGTAAGTTACTTATAGTTTATACATGAAAGTGCTTAGAATAGTTCTTGGCACATAGGGAGCATCAGATAAGCTCTATATAAATGTAGTCTGAATAAAAATGTAGTTTCTAACTCACTGTCTTTATTGTATAACCTGAAGAATACCTACTAAGCTATAGTAGAAATATTAGGACATATATGAAATCACTGTGTTCATTTCAGACTTTGTAAAAATGCAGATTATCTCTCTATCCTGAATGACCAGTTTTCTCTGTCCTTCAGTGCATGGTATCAGATTGTCCTGTGAAGATGCGGTACCCATGACCTGGTCTGACCACTGTAGCAATTAAATCCCATAATCAGAAAGCTAATTCCATAGCACTTTGAGAAGGTTATTATTTGTTGATGTATATATTTCTGAGAAAGTCAAATATTGGGCAAAGGGCATAGGCTGATAGTCGTTCATCAGCCAGGATTCAAAGGGAAACTTAAAACCAAGCTTCCTCAGGATGAAGATAACAATCAGAAGACTGATGTTATGATGTGGGGGTTGGGGAAGAACAGACCATCTCTCACTTTTCCTCCTTTACTCAGGATAGGTCATTAAGAGGTTGCAGAGAATTATTACATATTTTCCCCCAATAATATCCACAAAATTTAAACCAACAATAAAAATGGAACATACTTTTATACCTGATGCCCAGACAGAACAAGAACATAACATTATTCTTTTTGGAAGATACTGTTAATGGTGTCTAGCCTAGAGGAAAGATGATAGTGGTTTTAGAAAAGTTTATGGAGTCTGATCAAAAGTCAGAACCATGTATTGTGTGTGTGTGTGTGTGTGTGTGTGTGTGTGTGTGTGACATTATTAGTTCAATGTGTGAGATCTTATTTGTTTCAGAGCAATTTGTTGTTCAATGAGATAAGTGGGTAAAGTAACTAGTTATTTACTTACTTTTTTGAAGACTAAAGGAACCTTGATATGTAAAAACCATGTTTCAGGTAATAGCTGAGTAAGACATTTCTATGGAAAGGCATCACTGTGTGTTCTATACCTGGAATACCAGTTTTTCAGTAACTGCTATATGTAAACACTCTAAAATGATGCGATAAGAATTTAGCAATCATTAAAATGTATAGTATATTAATAAACTTAATACCTGAAAATTTTTATTTAAAATAGAAAACAAAAGAAACTTTGGCTTCAGGTGTTTAAAAACAAAACCCCAACTAGCTTAAACAGAAAATAAATTAAATTTTGGTTCTCAGGCAACAGAACATCCAGAGGCAAGGGTAGTTTTTGGCATGACCAGACTCAGAGCTCTGTGATATCATCATGAACAGGATTCATTTACTCTCTGAAAGTCTCAGGCTCTGTGTGGCAGTGGGTACGAAGAATGTGTGTGTGTTGGGGGTGGGAGGGCAAGTGGAGCAGTCTACCCTCAAAGGGAGACTCTTCTATAATTAACATTGTTTAGAATTGTCAGTGAATTGTGATTATAAAAGTCACTTTTAAAGTAAGTTTTAGTATTATTTTAAGTCTCTGCATACAATGCCTGAACCCAGGGTGACAACCCCTGGCTCTCACAATTTCCACATTATATGGAAGAAAGATAGTGGCAGCAATTCCATCTCTTGTATTCTTTTTTATTTTTTAAGTGAAAATTAAACATAATGTAATCTTTTAATTAGAAAGCACACTTTACACTGAGCAGATTATGGCTGGTTATCACGCAGTGGAGAGGAAGAACCTGCTACAGGGGAACTAGTGGAGGAGATGGGGGGGCGGGACAGCAGTGTCCAATGTCTTTAGGACGCTGCCTTAGAGGGCTTGGGTGCTCTGCTACTCCAGTGGTGGATGGTCCAGGCAAATGGAAGGTGAGAGAAGTCTGCCCTAGTGATGGTGCTGGGGTGACTTGAGGACATCTAAGGCTGTATTTGTTCTGTGAAGTTCAGGTTTTATAGTCATATGCTTAGAGCTGATATAAAGCTGTTAAATAGATGGTAGCTGTTGTTTGTCGGTGTTGCTTCCTCCCAGAAGTCCTGAGAAAAAGCAGAAATAGTCCTGGGGTTAGTTTACAGAAGAGGAAACTGAGGCACAGGGAGCCTAAGTGGCAAGCTCTGGATCACACAGGCCCTATAGACCCAATGAGCTCCTTTCTGCTTCGGCATCCAGTGCGCCCCTCTGTACAGTTCCCTGAGGGGAGGGTAAGCAGCTTTTGTGACCACCAAGGGTTTGCATAAGCCAGCTAAGTCTACACACTGACACCCTACCCATTGCTTCAATTTCTCTCAAAAACATAAGTGAGCCATCACTTCTATAATTATTGTCTTCAGTTCTTTCTTCACTAAGGGACTTGAAGAAGTGAGGTGAAGGCAGGTCAGGGTGTGGGTACAATGACATCCAGTGACACTTAAATTCACCGTGGTTTCTAATAGTGCCCCCTGACCCATCAGAATAAACAGCTCCTATATTCTTAAGGAAGAATGACACCTGCTTCCCTCCTAGGCATCTCAGGGAACTTTCCACTGTGTCCTGATCTCTCTGACTGGAACCTACACATAGTTGAAACAATGCCAGTGGTTAGAGAAATGCTCCTAAGCGATTGGCTTAAGCCAGTGGTCGGCAAACTGCGGCTCGCGAGCCACATGCGGTTCGCGAGCCGCGGTTTGCTGCTCTGTTGACTAATGAGTTTGCCGACCACTGACCTAGACTCTCGATTCCAATAATTACAGGCTGTTGCTGTTCCTTGTGATGAAGCCCCTATCCCAGTGGTCGGCAAACTCATTAGTCAACAGAGCGGCAAACTGCGGCTCGCGAGCCGCATGTGGCTCGTGAGCCGCAGTTTGCCGACCACTGGATCGGGGTTCATGCTAACTTCATCAGTTCCTTAGGAGTAAGAGTGGCCAAGGGGCAGCTTCCCAAAGGAAGATTCGTGAGGCCTTCTTCCAAAAGAAGGATGGAACACTGCTGGCCAGTTCAGTGATTTCCTTGGAATTCTTTATGGATTTCATCTCAGTGCTTTGGTATAAAGAAGGAAGAGCTGATTATTACATGTGGCTTCCAGTTGCAAGGTGGAATTTTTGACCCTCTTTCCTTTTATTCCTCTTCCATACCATTATATACACAGAGAAACAGAGACAAAACAAGTCAGTCCTGAGAACATGCTTCAGTTATTACATCTCATCTATCTATGTTGACTCTGTGACCAACAACTTGCATGGGATTTTAAGTGAGTTATATGTTTGCATCTGTATTTGGTTAAATATATGAACTGTTCATTATTGATTTGTCTTTCCAGGTTGAATCAGCAACCATAAAACACACTTAAATGCATCCTTGAGGAGTAATAATATAAATAACTTTAGACCTTTTATATTTATCCTGTCAAGGCATCCATCTTTTTCCATGTGGACTCTTGCAGGAAAAAAAAAAGAAAAGAAAAGAAAGAAACAAGAAAGAAAAAAAAAAAAAACACCAAGAAACGGAATTCTACAGTACTTACCATTTTATTGCTTGGTTAATTCTTGCATGCCTGATTTGACAGGTATGGACTGTATTAGAAATTGATCAACTATGGTTCATGGGTGAAATCTGTTTATTTTATAAATATGGTCTTATTGGAACATAGCTCATTTACACATTTTCTATGACTGCTTTCATCCTGCAATGGCTCAAAAGGTCTAAAATATTTACAATCTTGCCTTTTACAGAAGAAGTTTTCTAACACCTGAGCTATACTAATGGCTTACATTTATTGAGCACCTGTTTTTGCCAGGCACTAAGTTAAATTATCTAAATGCCTGATATGGTTAGATTCTTCTAACGAACTTATGAAGGCTAATTATAAACATTCTAGAGATGAACAAAACAGAAATAGAGACATAAATAAGTAGCCCAATGTTACCTAATCAGCACACACAGAGAGCCCGACTGGAAATTAGATTAAAAAAATATTAAAGCCAATTCATTTGTCCACTGCTTCCTCACATCCCTAATGTTTCTAATTCATACTAGGTGCAAAAATAAGATACTTAAATCAGGAAGTGTGGAGTAATGTAAAGAATTTTGAATTGGGAAGCAGAAACCAAGGCTCTAGGTATGTCTTGTCATTAATTAGCTGTAAGGATAAAAAAAATCATTTCAGCCCTGGCTGGTTGCTCAGTGGTTAGAGTGTTGGCCCATGCACTGAAAGGTCTTGGGTTAATTCCTGGTCCAAGGCATGAACCTGGGTTGCAGGTTTCATCCCCGGGCCTGGTCTGGGCTGGTGTGGGAATATCTAGTCTCTCTCACATTGATGTTTCTCTCGCTCTCTCTCTCTCTCTCTCTCTCTCTCTCTCTCTCTCTCTCTCTCCTCCCTCCTTCCCTTCCACTCTCTCTAAAATGGAAAAAATATCCTCAGGTGAGGATTAACAAACAAACAAAAAAGGAAATCACTTCAAATTTTCTAGCATCAGCTTTTCCATGGATGAAAGAAAGCAATCCTATGAGGTGACCACTGAAGCTTCTTTCAGTTTTAAATACCTACTAGTAAGATGCTGAACTATCTAAAAAATAAAAACCTCCTATTTATGAAGAATAAAATAGACTTGATATAATATTAACAAAATTTGTTCAAGTAAATTTATATAAAGTATGTAATTATATAACAAGGAAAAATATTGACTATAAGTGAACTGGTTATGGATGGTGGTTATTTGGTACATTGACAGGTCTAAACAATTGACTTTGGGGCAAATCTAGAGTCAATGTCAAAATATATTGGAAATATATAATAAGAATCATGTGCTATTTCTTCTTGTACTCCTCTACCTTCACTGTATTCTATATATAATCATAGATATTTGGTTAAAATTTAAAATTATATAACATGAAAAAATCCAGTTAATTACCCAAAGGATTAAATTACAGAATGATGTTCCTTCTTAAAACATGCTGTGCAATTCCTGCAGATGTCATTCAAAATGCAAAATTCTCTTATTTAGGTCCCTAAATATCCCTAAATTTCAGGGAATTCTTTGCAACTACAGAGGAGCATGTTCTTCATATTTCTTAGCTGGTCTTTCCGTTTGAAGAGCATGAAGGTGTTTGTCCTCAAGACATTTCCTCTCAATCGTATCAAACTGTACAGTTAATTTCAATGAATTTTAACTAGAATTCTCATCTTCAAGAGCAACTAACAAATGCTGAGGCCACAGACAAACGGGAGCAATTTGACATATGTATCTGTCAAAGGCAATGCATTCATATGAGAGAAACCATAGAGATATATAGAAACATGAGTCTCTTTGAGATATAAGGCAATCTATCAGCTAATCAGACCGGATGAAACATCCCTGTGCCATGTTCATTAATGCAGGGGTATCCAATGACAACTTTAAACACAGTAACAGGATTAGGGAACCAGCCGTCCCGCTGCTTCCACATCAAATTAGCACTGTGAGATTGACAGAGCTCCTTCAGGGGTGTTTTGGTGGAGGTTCATATGGGCAGGAAGGTGGCACAGCTGGTTTCTAAGACATGGACCCTTGTGTATGGGTGTATGTCTATGTATAGCGGAATGGGCCATCCCTTCTTGTAACATATAAGATTGGAGAGACACATGTTTTAGAAATCTAGAAAAACAAAGTTGAAAAATATCTGCATAAGTTAGCCATTCTCCTGAATCCTGCTTAATTTCATCACACAGAAAGCATCATAGAAACTCCTAGTGAGAAAAGATCCTCAGGCCGTAGTCTTGGGCAAAAGCTGGCTCCTAGTCTCTAATCAGCCTTACAAAAACAGATATTTGATTTATTCAAATGCTAGACTTGTGTTCATTATGGTGGTGGTTCTATGTATTTGTGTGGTCTGGGTGTGTGAGTGGAAGTGTGTGTGTTTCTGTGTATATTTCCAAGGGACACGTGGAACCATGGTGCAATGGATGAGTTCAGATGAACCTGTTCAGTACTGAATGAATGACATGACAGGAAATAAGTAAAAATATCTGAAATAATTAATGTGCTATTCTCTGATCCAATACGTATGTATAAGTGTGTGTATCAATATTTTATATTATATTATTTTATCAATCTACCATTAATTCTCTATTAATAATACTGTCTCATGAGTACTAATCTTCAAAAGAAGTAGTATTTTCTAAGACTTCTAATGAACAGTATTTTTAGAAAGGACTTTATGTCAAATTTATGAAACATTTATATAAGAAATCATCAAAAGATGTAAAATTACATCATGCAGTTATATTTATGTTCATGAATATAATAATGTGACTTTTTTCACTTCACATAGGTCTTTATGACTGTCAACCTCAACCTTTCCAAGCGACATTTTCATTTAGAGTCTTATCATTTTGTAATTATTACTTTTCAGAACTCCCTGGGAGCTAACAAAAGCTTCATCTTTGTATTTCCATTGTTATGTTTCTTTGAAGAACAAATTAAATTTCAACCCTAGCCAAAATAAACCTTTAAATGGCAAAATAAATCTAGAATTATATGAAAAAAAGGCATCTAGGGAAAGCTTGACTCTGGATATCATAAGTTCAGGTGTATTTAAGATAATTTACTGCCATGTTTTCTTTTCTTTGTGCAAGGCTGTGGCGCCATATGCTCCCTTTGTAGTAGAAAAGGGAGGAAAGAGCTAAGGTCTGAAAAACATTACTACAGAATGAGCTGAGGAAACTAGTTAGTATATCATTCTATCCTGTCCTGAGAACAAAGACACAAAGCTGAATTTTCCTTCCCAGCTTAACTCCCATCTATCTCTTTTACGTACCCTTTTCCTATTAATGTCAATGATATGAGGGTATATAGGAGGAGTCGATAGTCTGAATCTACATAGTTAAATGCAGTGGCTCAGTGTACCAATAAAAGAAAATTAACAACCCCTTCGGTCTATGAGGCCATTTACCTAAGCTTCTCCCAAGTATTTTGACCCTATGGAAACAAAATAGACAATTTTATTTACCACACAGAGCTGATATGTCAAGTGGACTTAAGTACTTTAAATTTATTAAAGTTATGGTTTAACTTTCACATAAAATGACTCAGTAAACTCACTTGGATCGGTCTCTGTAAGTTGCTGTATTAGAGAGCCCACAGTTCACCGTATTGCTAAATAAACTGACCTCCCTCTTCCTTTGTTTTGGCTTCCCCTGTGTTTTCCTTTTATTTTTCTGTTTATTTCTCTTATCCTCCTTCTTGGTTCTGGATTCTTACCTTTTCTCCTGCGGAGTGTAAACACACCTTAAGGCTGTATTGCTGCTCAATTTAAAAAGAAGTAAAAGCAGGACTACTTGGTAAGAACATTATTGAACTTTTATTATAAAAATAATGGAAATGCAGTATCATGACTATATACTTTTACATGTGCTTAAAAATATCAGAACCAATTAGTAAATTCACTGTAAAATATTTTTTGAAAAGATCACTTGGCAAATTTTCTCTTAGAGGAACCTGTTTATTTTCTATTTTGGTATAATTTCTGAATTCTACCACTGTGTTGACATAGTACTGTTTTTGTCATTCTTTTCTCATTGGCTCTTTGTTTTACTAAACACTA
Source organism: Cnephaeus nilssonii (assembly GCF_951640355.1). NCBI lineage: Eukaryota > Metazoa > Chordata > Mammalia > Chiroptera > Vespertilionidae > Cnephaeus > Cnephaeus nilssonii. Next base: position 66,976,171 of record NC_137081.1, on the reverse strand, counting down.
ACATTTTTATCAGTTTTATAAAATGTATTGCTTTTTCAAGGTGTGGTGTGTGTTGTTTTTTTTTGCGTTTTAATTGCTTTGCCCATTTCCATTTACCCTATTTTTCCTTTCCTTATTTTCCTTTCATAACTTTTCTGATCTTTAGTTTTAACATATTAAATAGATATGCACATACACACATATATATAAGCTAATCTAATGAGTTTTAAAAAAAGTGTGGTGTTATTCCAAAGCAGCTATTCTGGTAACATGTTCTGGGGTCTTTGTGTTACTATCTGTAAATGAAAACGGATTGTGCTGGGATTGGTTGCTGTATCTGAGGTCTCCTGATACAAGAGTTATTTTAATTTCACTATTCCAGGACATTTTGTGGTCGGTGGAAGAAAAAGCCCAGGATATGAATTCTCATCTGGAAAATAACAAAATAAAAATGATGCTTTAATTTTTTGCTCTTAAGGCATTCAACGATTAAATAACCCCCCCCACACACACACACATTATGAAGAATAATCTTATTTATTTAAAGCCAAGTGATTATAAATATTAATCACATCTACAAAATACCATGCAACGTGTTAGAGTAGTGATTAAACCAACGTGTTAGAATAGTGATTAAACGTGTTAGAGTAGTGATTAAACCAACAACTGTGTACCGAACTGTGGCCAACTTGACACAAAAAACTAACCATGAAATGTTTTGGTGTAGACCACTAGTTAATGTGTATGGAAACTGAAGCACTTTGCAGGGGTAGAAACTATGAATAATCCTCTCTAGGTAAGTCCAGGGGGTCTTGATCAGTTGTCCTTAGACTCTTACGTAGATTGTCATAGCGATCAAGGCCTCTGCTTTTCAACTGCTCTGCTCTGCCACTTATATCCTGTGAGCTTTGTAATTTGCTAATTCCTATGTGGCTCATGCTCCTTACCAAAGAGGGTGTTAATGATACTTTCCTCATGGTGGGAGGGGGTTGGCTAGGAGAAAATAAAGTAATACATTAAATCCCAAGGCCAATGTCCTGTATATTCTACTAGTCCTTACACATTCGTTATTTTATTATTTCATCTGATCTTCAATATCCATGTGATTGGCTTATTACTAGGATAATAAGAGAATTCTGTCAAAACAGGGTTGTATTTGAGAATGAAAAAGGTTTTATGGAAGTTTATTCTTATAAAATGAGCATGGACCAGTGACCAGGGGAAACAAGACCATATGATTAATCTGGCTGTACTGAAATTTGCTGTGGATTTCCTTTCAGAGTTGAAAATGCTTAGTACATTAAGTTTCTTAATTCTTTGATTTTTTTTTTCTTCACAACTAGTTAGTCATCACATGCAGTTTGATTCTGGCAGCTAAAATGGACATAACTGCCTGAGGCAGACTCTATTCATTTCTTGTGGGTAGGTGGTGTTAGAGAAAATTTAATTTTTCCTGAGGGTCCCTGCAGATGGAATTTAGCTGGTTTTATGACATCAAATTTAATTTCTTGCTGCTATTATTCAATATGTAGGTATACCCACATGGAGGCTGGGTCTGCAGCCAGATTCAAATCACTAAATAAATGACATTTATAGTTATCTCTATTTTTTTATATGCAAGAAAATTTCAGCCTTAGGAATTCCATAGTCTTGCCATGAAAAAACTATGGCATTCTTAAATCTTATGACATGTTCAATAGAGATAGCCTGGGAGAAGTAAAGCCCACTTGATAAACGCCATATATTGTATTTAATTGTTCATATATTTCATGCCTTTTGTTACAATAAAATATTTTTATTTTTCTTACTCCAATTTTATGGAAATGCTAAATTTCTCTTACTTTTACCTTTTCTGTCAGGACAGGGATATCATTGATGACATCTGTAGCGCTAAATTCCAAATTTGCTAAGGGCAGTCCAGAAGGAATGAATGGCATACTGGCCAGGTTTCAATCAGAGGAGCAGATCCACTAGGATTGATATAGAATACAGTATTTAGTAAAGTGATTGAACTTGACATAATTTGGGTAAGCAGTCTATATAAGCCTGCCACACCTGCATCTGGTGATGAGCCTAATGTAGTCAGCAAAGACATCAGCTGGGGAGAGCAGACACACGTAAAGTCAGGGGACCAACAAATAACAGGAACCTTTGAGGGCCAATTGGAACCCCACCTGTCTTTCACTGACTCCAGTATCAATGACGCAACTAATCCTCAGGGTAAGCTTATACCCCTTCTGCACACATGTGACTAGCCAGGCTTCTGGGGAGTTAAAGGAAGAGATCCCATAAGCCTGCTTGCTATCTACATGACAAGATGAGAAAGAAAATCAGCAACCACATAAGTGAGTGTTAACAACTCTTTCCCTAAAAAGAGACCCTAAAAAATGCCTGATCCTTCACTTCTGCCTTGCAAATCTCATATAAATTTCTCTTGTGGCCAACTCTGATCCAGGCACCTGTAGGAAAAGGAATTCTGGGAAATGAAGTTGTAGCTAAGCTAAGTAGTTACTGGATAAAGACACTAGAAATGGTTTCAATAAGTTTCTTATGGCTAAGGTAAACTGGGAAGTGCTTAGTCAGGTATGCATTTCAGAACTGTTCTTATTCCCCTGACTTTGGAGGCTCTGCTGTGATGGAGTCTTTTGTGGCTAATCTTGGTGTCCCATTCACAGTTTAAAACCAGCTGCCAGAATGTAGTAGTGTCAGGACAAGATCACCATCTGATTTCAAGATCTAATTTCATCCAATTTTAATACCCCATCCTCCCCTACATAAGTAGTAACATATAAACCAAAATCATGAAGAAATTATTAAGATCACTATAATATATGTTCAAAAAGCAGAATGGTTTAGTGGTTAAGAATAATGCTCTGAGATTACCCTAGGTTTAAACTAAGGCCCTTCTTCTTACCAGTTATACTCTGTGGGAGAAGTTAAACAGCCTCTCTGTTTCAGCTTTCTCATCTGTGAAATGGGGATAATAATAAACACTGCCTCATTAAGCTGTGGACATTAAGTATTTCAGACATATAAAGTGTTTAGGTCAAAGTCATGCTTAATAATTCTTGATTAATTATACCACAAAATTGATATAATTTTGGTATAATTACTTGAATAATAATTAGTTGTATAATATTTCATAAAAGTCCTCATGATTAGGAAAATTAAACTGTGTTACCTTTTTAAAGATAGTCTGATCTTCAAAAGAAAAATGCTATGTTGGATATGAATATCTATTTTGATACCACACCTTATCATTTCTTTTCATAGGAGAATTTTTACGTGAACCAGTTTTATTAAAGAACCTGGTCTTGCCCAGCTGCTTTAACCTACATGCCCATCACCAAAGTTAAAGGTGTTCATAATCCTCTTCTCTTTCTTTATCTAGTGAATTTGGACAAGTGAATTTGGCCCTGAGAATTATGAGAGGAGTCGATGCATATATAACCAGTTGCTTAAAGCTTTTAAAGACTATATTTTCTTTTCTTTTTTTTTTCAGTGATGTTAAATTCAAGCATATTCACATATAAAATATTTCCATTGAATCTGGGAACCACCAATGGCCTCTAAGTGTTGATTTCTGGACGTGTGAGTAAATCCTGCTTGTCCCAGAAAATCCCATTCTGGGGAGTAGTGCTCTAGCCCACACTTTATTGATACGTGTTAACCTGAGGTGGCTAGAATACTAGGCAGCTGTCTTTCTGAGCTTTCAAAGGAGCGGATTGAAACTTGGAGCCAAGTTTGTTCATATTTGACCATTTTCACCTTGTGAAGTTGTGATGGAATTTACCACTATGTGTTAGGTGGAAAATGTGAGTAATTGCATTCACTTCAGTGAGTAAAATATATATTTTATTATCATTCTTAAAGTCGAGGAAATTATGTTTTCTAGCTTTGTTGTACATAGATCAAAGAAGAGACTCTCATTTATGCCAGATTTCACTGTATATTAAACGAGCTATTTTTGGTGACATTATGAGGTAACAAAAAACTCTTTTTAGTTTAATTTTACCTTTAACTGAATTCAGATTGCTTTAACTGAAGAGTCAAAGGGCCTGACCCCTAATTCATTAACATAATCAGAAGCACATGTAAGCTACTGGCTGCCAATCTGTTTGCTAGTCAGTGACTATAGGATACACACGACAGCCTTAGAGGTTTTACTCAGTGGTACTCTGGGGGTATTCTTAGGTACATGGCAGAAAAGAAAAAAAAAATACAGAGAAAGAAACAAAGAGAGAAAGAAATTCCATATAGTTTGCATACAAATTGGAGCCCAACTTTTCATACAATTTAGTCAATTTCATAAAGGAAGTCAATTTTTAGGTGGATAAATCATGGAAATAAATCTTCCTTGCTTTTACAAATATCCACCCCTAGGTTTTATTTATTCTGTAACTCTTGAAAATTCCAGTGGCAGGTGATTGTAATAGCTCCCCATGAGATAAGCTCTCATGTGGAGTATTAGTTCTCCAAGCAAATTAACTTTTGGTAAGAATTTCAATAGGAGAGGAGGGGAATATAGGGATACAAATTTGCCTCCCGACTCACATATAGAGGGTAGGAGAGCAGAAGGAAAATCCTTTGATGAACTAAAACAAGAGCACATAAAAGTGGGTGACGGCTGAGCGCTGTCTATTCCTTAGGGACTCTACCCTAGGAAGGTTTTGCAAATGCCTCCTTTTCCAGCTTACATTTTTACTCTGTAAAACAAGCCTCATTCTTGTAAAAGAAAACTTTAAAGAAATAAATTAGATAGAGTATGATTCAGGATTTTATTTTATTTTTCTGTCATCTGGCAAAAGGAACCAAAATATATGGGATATCGTGACTGTGGCAAACACAGAAATGCAGAGACTAGCTCAGGAAGTAGACACCACTGACCTCACGAGGTGGTGGCTGCAAGCAGTACCTGCGGTAACAGTCCTTACTCAGCAATGTTATTCCACCCTTACCGAAATGCCATAATGAGGAGTAGTTTGTCTGCCTGATTGTTTGGTTTTGGTGTCATGCCCTTCCCCCACCTTTATACAGTGAAATCATCATAGCTGATTAACTCTGATTACTTAGCAACTTATTGCCTTATTCATGTTTGTAACTAGGCAGAAAGGGATTTGTCCCTGGAGACAAATTTCATGTAGGATATCTTTGGTCACTCTCAAATTTACATTGTTTTTTTTTTCTGCAGTTTAATTCTCTGAATCATATTTCTGCATTGTACATAAAATTTATGCCTGTGTCTCACAAGTCAGGGCAAGAAAAATATTGATATGTTTGTGATCCAGAACCACTCTTCATGCGTAAACTGATCTGAAAGAATGATTCAATTACTTTATCTTTAAAGCCTTCTTGGTGAAGCCATTTAAATAACACCATGAATTTCTTTGCCAACCTTTTTTTTTTTTCGTACAAATGTATTTTGATGAACCATATAAAGTTTCATTAACTCAGTCCCTGATATAGTAACTGGAAGATAGTAATTACTCAACAATTTGGAAGGACTGATCTGATATTTTATATAATGCAGCTGAGATTAAATGGGAACACACCTAATGGTCCAGATCTGAAAAGCCAGTGCTAAACCTTGTATCATTAATTCTCAGTAGCCAGGCCCTGGCTGCCAGGGTATGCTATCCGTTTTTGCAGAGCACTTTCCATTCTTCTCTCCCCATCTCCCACTACTCGTCACTTATTCCATGTTTACCTTCATTTCCTACTGTACTTCTGAAGTGGGCTTTTTGTAACATTTCTCAAAACTCTTCCATTTCTTGATTTCTCAGTGGTTTTTTTTTTTAGAGCACTATTTCTGTCAGCTGCTTCTTTAACTCCTACATTCTTGTCCTTTTGTCATTCCTATTTTGAGAGTCAGAACTGTGCTAGACACAGAGGCAGGTTTTAAAGTCAGAACTGGATTCAAATCTCTGCCAACTATTACCTGCATTTAAGTAAACAAGCTGATGAGTCCTATGGGGACTGACTGATTCATCGGTAAAATGGAGGCCATGGCTGCCTCATAGAATTTTTATTTGTAGAATAGTAGATTTTCAATAAATATTCCTTCTTTATACTTGCCTTAATTTCTTTGGCCTCCCTCTTTCCTGATTTAATTTGTTTGCTTGAGTCCTTTATTTATTTGCTAATGAAAACTATGCTTCCTTCTGTTTAACGTCATTGTTTTTGTCCAGATGTGGAAAGCATTCCTCTCCCAGGGGTGTTTCCCCCCCCATAGAGCCTCACCTAGCATTATCTCGTGGACTAGAATTTGGAAAGATAAAAAGTAATTTTTCACATTTGGGTCCTATTTGGATTAATGTTTCTGACTATTTCAGATGAGTTGGCACTGAATGTACCAAAATATAGATCTTTAATCTTTAGTTTTCTACTTTAAATAGAACAAACTGATTCTATAATATTGTTTTATTTTATTTTATATACTAGAGGCCCAGTGCACAAATTTGTGAATGGGTGGGTACCTAGGCCTGGCCGGCGATCAGGGCCGATCGGGTCCATCTCACCCAGTCCTGATTGGGGCCGGGCTGATTGGGGCCAGGCCAATGGGGGCCTGCTGGCCAGGGGCAGGAGTGGGGGGAAGGACTGTGGGAGGTTGGCTGGCTGTGAGGAGGGACCAGGGTAGGTTGGCCGGCCATGGGAGGTTGGCTGTGGGAGCGCACTGAACACCAGGGGGCAGCTTCTGCATTGAGCGTCTGCCCCCTGGTGGTCAGTGTGCATCATAGCAAATGGTCGACCAGTTGTTCCAGTTGCTTGGTTGTAATGGTTGCTTAGGCTTTTATATATATATATATATATATATATATATATATATACACACACACACACCATATTTTTCAGCATATAAGATGACTTTTTAACCCAAGAAAATCATCTCAAAAGTCGGGGGTCTTATACGCCAGAAAATACAGTAATCCACCCATCATTTGGCAATAACTCACTTTAATTCTAAATTGTAAATACCGTATTTTCCGGCGTATAAGACCCCTGACTTTGGAGAAGATTTTCCTGGGTTAAAAAGTCTTCTTATACGCCAGAAAATACGGTATATATATATATATATATATATATATATATATATATATATATATATATATATATATAAACATACACACTAGAGGCCTGGTGCATGAAGATTCATGCACTGGAGGGGGAGTGCCTCAGCCAGGCCTGCCCCCTATCACAGTCTGGGAGCCCTCAGGGTAGGAGGTGACACAGTGATCAGGGGAAGGTGATGCCCCCATCACACCTCTGCTGCTGTCACTGCTGGCAGCGCAAGCCTTGTCCAGCCCTGGTTACCTGAGCCTCAGGTGGCTCTGGGCGGCTGGGAAACTGACTTCTGAGGCTTGCCTGCACCTTGGGCCGGCCCTAGACAGTTGGGCAGCCACCATCCGAGGCTTGCCTGTGCCTTGGGACAGCCCTGGGCGACTGGGGGTTGAGGGGACTGGGGGACTCCAGAGGCAGGCGCGAAGCGGCCGGACCTGCCTGGGGTTGGGCCCAGCCATGCCACGTGCCTACTGCCCTAGCAGGGCTGAGGGCACTGGGCGCTGCCATCTTGTGGCTGTGGGCCCCGCCATATTTGAGGGTGTGGCAGTCAATTAGCATATTCCCTCCTTATTGGCTGTGGGCGCCATCATCTTTGCGAGGGTGTGATGGTCAATTAGCATATTCCCTCTTTATTAGATAGGACTAATGACCCATTGCACGAAATGGTGCGAGACCCCTCTCCCCCCGCAATTCCATGAGACTGCCCCGAGTCCCGGAGTCCTGCCCTGCATGGCCAGTGCACCATGGGACGGCCCCGAGTCCTGGAGTGCTGCCCCGATGTCCCGCCTCTGGACTGTGCGCAGCAGCCGCTGGGCCCCACCCCCGCGGGGCACACGTGGGGCCGCAGAAACCCTGGCAAAAGTCACGCAAAGCGGCCACCAGGACCCCCGCGCTCCCACGGGGTCGCAGGAACCCTGGCAAAAGCCACACAGAGTGGCCACTGGCCCTGCCCCTGCTGCCCCGCCCACACTGTGTGTGCTGCCATCTTGTGACAGTGTTACGGCCCGAGGGTCAATTTGCATATTACCTCTTTATTATATAGGATTTTTTATTGTTGATAGTATTACAGATATCTCCCATCCCCCCCCTTTACCCTCCCTTTTCCCAGCCCTCCCCCCCAAGGTCTTCACTACCCTTTGGCCCATGTCCATGGGCTATGCACATAAGTAAATAGGTTTTTTGGTTTATTTCTTCTCGTCTCCCTACCCCCACATTGAGATATGTCAGTCTGTTCCATGCCTCCATACTTTTGATCTTATTTTCTTTGTCAATTCATTTTGTTTATTAGATTCCACAAGTAAGTGAGATCATGTGATATTTGTCTTTCTCAGATTGGCTTATTTCACTTAGCATAATAGTCTCAAGGTCCATCATTAGTCTGTCTAATGACTGGGCAACAAATGTGTGTCTCTATTCTCATATAGTGGGGAAAAAAACAATTACCCTGTAAAGAAAAATAAAACTTTCCCCCCTTTCAAGACTGGTATTCTTTAGTGCCCTTCTGTCTAAGCTGTGGTCCTTGGATTGCTATCATGAGGATTCACAAGGGAGCTTGTTAGAAATGCAGATGCTCAGGCGCTGTCTAGACCCGGTGAATCTGCATTTCCACAAGATCCCCAGGTCACTTCTGTGCACAGGAGACCTTGGGAAGTGATTTAAAGAATATTAATTGAAAGGCATTTTTAAGCTGGAGAAAAGAACAGAAAATTGAAGCAATCTTTAAACATCATTTATACACTTATAAATGGGGGGCTCAGAAGAGGTCTTACTTTTGAAACATGCCATAATATAGTTAATAAACTAATGCTAATAGAAGTAACAATCTACAACGTCTGCCATGACACAGCAGAGGGTAGGGTAGATTTTTCTGCTTCATCCTGAATGAAGCCATGGAAAATATAGTTCGTAACCACCCTGATGTTATAAAGAAAAAATTACCAAGTGACATATTTCTAGATTAAAAGGAAATATTAAAACTGGCTTTCAATATTTAAAGCTTATTTCACTAGTAACACTTTGCCTGACACTGACTCATGTCATTTTACTTCACTCTTCTTTTGATCCATGCAAATAGTTACATGGCTTAAAATATATTATCATATCACCTTTTTGAACAGATTAGATGAAAGAATTTTTTAATACTGGGTGATGAACCCTATGGCCAAGCCTTGATGAGACAATGTTTGCAATAAAGCAGTGAATCTAGGCAAGAAGAAAGCCATATTTTCCTTTTTAAAAGTAATGAAAATGCATTATTTATACCTGCTCTTTCAATATTGTGCACACTGGTAATTAATGAGAAGTTTTGTGACCATTTATTTGAGGTGTTTCCATGCGTGTAGGAATTGTCAATCGCATTTTTACTCCTGGGATCAAAAAAGTAGGAAGCCATTGGGATTGTTTCACCTCGGATTTGTAAAGATGCAAAGGGTATCATAAGAAGTATTAACATAAAATAAAATTAGCTCTGCTCTGCTATATTTTAAATCTACTCAGGTTATTTATTTATTTTTTTTCTTTGCTGCACATTTGAAGAACTAGGTTCCTTTCCCATACTTGGTATGTAGTACATCTTTTTTCTCTGAGTTAATTCTCCAAGTCTGGTCTGTCAGCCAGTATAAACAACACTTGATGAATGAGACTCAAGGTGTTTAGTCACCTGAAGCAGCTGTTTGAAGTAACTCTACACACAGCCTGAGGCCGGTGTTTTCACAGCTGTGAGAACTCTTCAAAAGCTTTCCCTCTTGGCCTAGCTCTTTGCTGTGGCTTTAAACTCTTAGCGCAAAATCTGGACTATTTCAAAAGAGCAGAATGAAACTAGAGACAGTAATTTTGCATGATTTTGAGCCAAAAATGGCCTAAAATAAATAAATGAAGTACATTTGAAAGTGCTTTACCTAGGTGGGCTATATATCTGAGAATTGTTCTCCCTCTCTGTGTCCCCATATACTCTCTTAAAAGGGAGATGTGTGGCTGAAACACTACGCTTTGTTTATATGGCAGTATTTTCATTTTCTGTTCTGATTCTATGACACCAAGACTAAAATCTTATGAACTTGGAACTATTTGTACCTGAAATAGGCTCAGGGAATTGCTAGATGTTTGAGAGAGTTCCAGGCTCATAAATCGACCTAAGGTGATTAAAAATGGCATTCTTTGCCAGCCTGATTAGGTGATTCAGGCTTTTGAAGTTCCTCTGATGTCTTCTATTGACCTGGCACACTAAACTAACGGAGCGCACTTAAATGTGACCACTACATTTGTTGCAATGCTTAAGACTTCCTTGAACCTATTTCAACAACAGCTGTTTCTCTTCCTCTTGTATATAACAAAAAGGACATAGTTGCTTCTCACAAATAATATTATTTCTTCTCTACCAGAAAGGTGTAAGGATCATTTGTTCTGAATATATATATATATATATATATATATATATATATATATATATACATATATATATATATATATATATATATATATATATATATATATATAATAACAAGGGATTTATCTCTGAATTTAGAAAACAGCTATTTTTTTCTTTCTTGGAGTTACTTGGCTTCATGCCAAGTAAAGTACACTTGACTTGTATAAAATTTTCATGTGTTTCCTAATTTATATTTTTCCAACTATTCTTCTTTAATTAATTAAATTAAAGAGAATAATACATATGGTTCATCCATTTATTTCAAAATATGTATTTAGTCTCTAAAAGTGCCAAGAACTAGATTAATTGCTGAGAATATAGAAGTAGAATAGAGACAGTCCTGCCACCACATGGCTTAAAATCTAATTGGGAAAGCATGCATTAAATAAGTAACAAATAATTAGTGTTTTACAATTGACTTAAGTGCTAGAAAGGAAGGTCCAGGATTGCATGAGAGCAAGTAATACTTAACTGTATCTCTTACTTTCTCTAAAGCCTTTGATTTTAAGATGTGAAAATCAACACTGATAATGAATTTTTATGATAGTAGTATCTTAGTGCATTAGTTATTAAAAGAAAGCCTAATTTTTATCAGTATGGTTTTTATACTTTTGCCCTTAACATTACTGAATCTGTTTTTTTATAAATGTGTTGAAATTTAAATACATTTTTATTATCCTCAAATATTTATGTAAAATATTCAGAGTACTCCTTGATACAGCATTGATAAACTATGGAACATGTGCCATTTTGTTTAATTTTCTTTATTATTATTATTATTTTTTAGAGAGAGAGGTAAGGAGAAGGAGAGAGAGAAACATCAATGTAAGAGTGAAACATTGATTGGCTGCCTCCTGCATGCCCCCCACTGGGGATCGAGCCCACAGCCCGGGCCTGTGCCCTGATTGGGAATCAAAGAAGGAACCTTTGGTGCACAGGACAGAGCCCAACCAACTGAGCCACACTGGTCAGGGTTTAGCCATGTCTTCTGCTTTTTAAAAAATATTTATTCTTGAAAGTATTGCATATGCCCCCTTTTTCCCTCATTGATTCTCTCCAGCTCTTCTGCTTTGAATGATTTCCTAAGACAAAGGTAGAGTTGGGTTAATTTTATCCATTTATTTATTTTATTTTTTAATTTTTTTGTTAAATCTTTATTGTTGAGAGTATTACAGATCCTTCTCTTTTCTCCCTCATTGTCCCCTTCCACCCAGTTCCCACATTTATTTATTCACTAGAGGCCCGATGCATGAAATTCGTGCAAGAGTTGGCCTTGGCAGCTGCCTCCATCCTCCCTCGCAGTAGCCGGGGATGGCTGCCTGGATCCCACCCTCGCAGCCCCGGTGACTGCCTCCATCCGCGGCTGTAGCCCTGGCTTCTTCCTGGAAGGACATCCAGTCTAATTAGCATATTACACTTTTATTATTATAGATTCATTGCACAACTTATTGACTGTTTATGATGTGCCATATTTGTCCCTGGGAATACAAAAATGAGGATGTGAGGGCGATCTGGCTGCGACATCTGTCACCCCATTGATCGCCAGGGTTGATTCGGCTGATCTGGCTGGCTAGGCGGGTGTCCCCCTCCTCCCTCACCAATCCATGTGCGTCCCTCCCGTAGCTGTGCGCTCGGTCGAAGAGGACGACCTTCCCCCCAGAGGAGAGGACCGGTCTTCGGTCAAGGGTATACGAGTAGCTGCGCTCCCCTGCTAGAACCTCCAAACGAGCTCTCAAAAATGAATAAATTACAGCTCTTATATTTTAAGTGAATACTTATTTCTCTAACTAATAAACTTTGAAATTTCAATGACCTAACAAGAGTGAGCACATAGTAGCCCTACCTATATTTTATACTTCTTGATCTAAACTGGTTGTTTCCTTTTAAATGTGTGTGTGTGTTTTTTAATTTAAAACAAGAGTTGCATGAAATTAAATGTGTGTTTTTTTAAATTTAAAACAAGTTATTTCATGCTATGTGAAAATTACATGAAATCTAACTTTTAGTGCCATACATGAAGTTTTCATGAAATATAGCCACATCCACTCATATATGTATTGTCTTGTTGTTTTTGCTCTGCAATCAAAGTTGAATAGTTGCAATGAAGAGTACAGGGTCCACTAAGCTGAAAACATTTACTATCTGGCCTTTACAGAAAAAAAATTTTGCTAATCTCTGGCCTAATGTAATATGAGTTTATTTTTAATATTTATAAAATAGTTGCCCTTGATCCATTATTGTCCCTCCTCAAAGTAGTGATTCAGTAACCCAGAATCCCTCCATTTCCTATCTCAGAAGTCATCTTTAATATGGTGTATAGACCATCTTTTGACCCAGGCCTAGGTATATGATACACAATGATTCAGTTCACAATTAGCAGGAATGTAATCCTTTAGCCATACTTAACTGTAGATGATGCTGGGAAATACAGTCTAACTTTATGACAAGGAATACAAGGAAAGGGCTTAGCCATCAGTCACCAGCCTCTGCTATAACCCCCCACCCCAAATTTCTTAACAATTTGGGGCAAACAGGTAAAAAATAATTTTAGTATCCTATAATTATTTAATTAATAATTATATAAAACATACACTGAAAGCGGAAAGAAATTGCTTCAAGTTTTCTAAAAATGGTAAACCCAAGAAACTTGCTACAAAGGAAAGATAGAATGGCATGCAAAATTTATAATGTTATAAGTTTCATGATAGAAATTATATAGAGTGTTGCCAAAGCCGGTTTGGCTCAGTGGATAGAGCATCGGCCTTCGGACTCAAGGGTCCCAGGTTCGATTCCGGTCAAGGGCATGTACCTTGGTTGCGGGCACATCCCCAGTGGGGGGTGTGCAGGAGGCAGCTGATCGATGTTTCTCTCTCATTGATGTTTCTAACTCTCTATCCCTCTCTCTTCCTCTCTGTAAAAAAATCAATAAAATATATTTAAAAAAAAAAGAAAGAAATTATATAGAGTGTTAATGAAACTCCCAGAGGCTAATGGGAGTGTGGATAAATCAGAGAAGTATTTACAAAGAGGCTATCATTTTTATGATTAAAATAAAAAGAGCTACTGTTTATTGGGCTTATATTATGCTTAAAATACAATAGGAAATCTTCATGTATTAAATACTTTATCAGTTACCACAAACCAATTAGGTAGTTTTTAATCACCATTTTATAAATGAAAATACTAAGATTAAGATCAATTTTTTTTCAAGGTCACATTTTTGCACATTGAGATTTTTAGCCACATCTTTAATCCAAGCTTGTTTCTTTGACTCTTGGACACATTGTGCAAACAGGATACCAGATGGACAACAGGAGAGCATCACTCCTTGTAGAGAATAAAATATATAGCAAAAATGAGTCGGGATAAAAAGAACACCTAAAGAACAATAAATAATTCTTTGTGACTAAAATAGTGGGAAACATGGAGGAGAAGTCAATGATGAGGATAAAAATGCAGGTTGGACTTCAGCGTAGAGTTGTAGGAATCAGGAAATATTTTTAGTATGTGAGAGAGCACCATACTGAAAATATGATTTTCAGAGAAATAATTTGGATGTCTGGTGAAGGCCATATCTGAATGGAGAGATGACAAATGTTTTGAAGGGAAAGATAAACAAATTTCTAGGGGGAAAGTTTTCTTAGAATGTACCATTCATGAAACAGAAATTCGGTTGCAATTTCCCAAATCAACTAAATTTTTAAGGTAGTTTATTTCAGTGAATAAATAATAAGATAGTATGAGTTTTGGGAAGTAACTTCATGGGTTTTTTTTTAGTATGTGATGGACTTATATTTCCAAAGTGTGATGGACAAACTTGTGAAGTAGCCTTGACTCACAAAACATTTAAGGAAGACTAGGATCAATTATTTTCTTAGGTGGAACTTTTATAGAGTTGAAAACAGCAAAACCGAAACCCCTCATGGACACTAATGTAAACATTACCTGGCATTTGTACAAAAATTTTATGAGTTCTTTCTCACCATAAAGGGCAGTGCTTTTTTATTACTCAATTTAATTAAAACTTGTTGTAGAGACCACCTATGCAACACAACCAATCTCACTTTCAGAATTCCAGCAGAGGACTTATCAGCTATTTATCTGGGGGCTCTTCAGCCTTTTCCTTCATTCACTCCCCTTTCTAGGCTTACAGAACGTATTATTGGTCTTCTTGAGAATATGTAAGTTTACATCAAAACATTTTACCTAATCAATGAATATTTTGGCTTTACACTTCATGTTTCTAAGTCTTGATATGTCTTTGTGCAATTGATTAGCTTACAACTAATTTTTGTATATAGTGCTTGAATTTTGTATTTGCTATATTTTTCAAGAATAAACATATTTTTGATACTAAATCAATAATATCAAATTTGAATTTTTTACTCTACAGCTATTCTATTGCAATAGGACCCCAGGGTATGTGTATATTTTTCTGAGTTACACACAGCTATATATTTTTTAAAATATATTTTTTATTGATTTTAGAGAGGAAGGGAGAGGGAAAGAGAGATAGAAACATCAATGATAAGAGAGAATCATTGATTGGCTGCCTCCTGCACACCCTCTACTGGGGATCGAGCCCACAACCCAGGCATGTGCCCTTGGCTGGAATTGAACCTGGGACCCTTCAGTCTGCAGGCCGATGCTCTATCTGCTGAGCCAAACCAGCTAGGGCAACATACAGCTATATTTTGCAATGTCAGAACCATGTTTTCTTTAAAAATGGTCTCTTTTAAGCAGGGATTTGCCTAAATTCCATCCCTTTTTACTGCCATTGTCACTGATCAATAGACTCCTGGGTGTATAATAATCAAATGGTAAATGTTAGCTAATATTATGCAAAGTAATGATCATGCCATACTTTTTGAAATAAGAATCATTCTGACTATAACAGGAGGATTTGGATGGGAATGATTTTTGGTAAAGATGACCATCAGTTCTTTTCAAGTATTACTGTAAAAATCAGTGCTAATATTGGCAAGTTTATGTCCAAAGTTTATATACATATACTAGAGGCCCGATGCACGAAATTTGTGTAAGGGGCTCAGCCCTCACAGCCTTGGCGACTTGCCTCAACCCTGACTTCATCCCAAAGGTCATCAGGAAGGACATCCAGAAGGTCCTCCAGCTGTCTGGTCTAATTAGCATATTATACTTTTATTATTATAGACTAGAGGCCCTGTGCATGAAATTTGTGCAACGGGTGTGGGGTGTGGGGGGTGGAGGTGTGTCCTTCAGCCCAGCCTGCACCCTCTCCAATCTGGGACCCCTCGAGGGATGTCCGACTGCCCTCTCACAATCCAGGACGGCTAGCTCCCAACTGCTCACCTGCCTACCTGCCTGATTTCCCCTAACTGTTTCTGCCTGCCAGCCTGATCACCCCCTAACCACTACCCTGCCAGCCTGATCGATGCCCAACTGCTCCCCTGCTGGCCCGATTGCCCCTAACTGCCCTTCCCTGCTGGCCTGGTCACCCCTAACTGCCCTTCCTTGCCACCCTGGTTGCCCCTAACTGCTCTCCCCTGCCAGCCTGGTTACCCCCAACTTCCCTCCCCTTCTGGCCTGATCACCCACAACTGCCCTCCCCTGCTGGCCATCTTGTGGCAGCTATCTTGTGTCCACATGGGGGCGGCCATCTTTGACCACATGGGGGCGGCCATCTTCTGTGTTGGAGTGATGGTCAATTTGCATATTACCTCTTTATTATATAGGATAGGTATATGTGTATGAATATATAAATGCACATATAAGTACATTAGGATACATATAGTAAAATTTTCTAGTAAGCATTAATATTAGTATCTACAACAAGAATTGATACCCACTTGCCACCATCTTTGCTAGGTCAGGTTCTCAAGGAAACAGACTTTGAGGCAGAAATTGCCTTACAGGAAGATGCTGTAGATAAGCACTTGTAAGGAAATGAAGAAAGCAGGAGATGCTGAATTATGATGTTGTCACAACAGAGGCCTCAGCCTATCCCATTGGGATCTCAGAGTCTTAATGGCCTTGGCAAGTTATCCCAAGTTGAGACAAAGGGACTTGATTTTTATACCCTACTAGAGGGCCAGTGCACAAAAATTCATGCCCTCGGGGCGGGGGTCCCTCAGCCTGGCCTGCACCCTCTCATAGTCTGGGAGCCCTCAGGGGATATCCAACTGACGACTTAGGCTCACTCCCTGGGAGGCGACCCTGGTGGGCTGATCTGGGGATGGCGAGCGGCTGGCTCCACCCCGAATCGCCTAACCGCTGCCACCACCCATGGCCTCCCTCTGCAGGAGATGACCAGGCAGGTGATCAGGGAATGGCACCGGCCCTGCCACTGGTCGCCGCCACCTCCCCCCATCCCATTGCCGTCCCCTCCCAATGCCCGCTGGCATGCACTTTAGCAGGCCTGGCACCACCTGCTCTCTGGCCCTGCCCCCTGCCAACTGGCCGTTCCTTCATTCGGTCGGTTTGCATATTACACTTTTATTATATAGGATAAGATTATTCCTCAGTCATTAAATGTGCCCTATTTCCAAGGAGGGGCATTGGCCTTGGGTGGGGCAGTTCTCATCAACCTGGGGTAATCCTCAGAAAGGGACCCTGCTTTGGGCCACCACATCCTTTTAGATTATTATCTTAAACATCTTCAGCTGTACCTTCTGAAGGGTTTTTCACAGACAGCTTCTGGGTTGTACAGTAGATGACTGGATTAGGAAATCCCATGATCATGAGCTAACTGTTGTACCTTTTTTGAAGTAAAGTGGTTTCCTTGGTCTGATGTAATGTGGTGCCTGGTCCTTTGTATGTAAATCTCCCAGCCTGAAAGCCCTCAGTAGTGGTGCTGGCCAAGGCTCTGCAGATAGGAAGGGAAAACTATACCCAGAATAGGAATTGATTCTAATCTGTATGGATTACTGTCCCACTAAGGAAACAATGGGAGGGTTCTGTCAACTACAATTATGTCCATTTCAATTATTCTCAGAGTCTGAATCTATGATGACTAGGTATATGTATTCACTCAAAGAAGTTACTCTCACTTCTATGGCAGTGTAGCACCATCTCCAGGGAAACTACTCAAAGGATCCACAGGGAGCTGGATGTAGACAAGGACTCCATTTATTATCTGCCTTATATATGTCTTCACTTAAACAGGCCTCTGGGTTCCATAGCAACTCAGATCCTTTGTCAAGCAATCTTGGAAAGTTTGGGTGGTCTCCTTTTACCAGTATACAGCTTTTAAAAGAAATAATCAAGTTTTTTTAACAAAATATTGGAGGAATAACTGTCATATATAATTGCGCTATTGTAGGGTTCTTTCTGGAAACCCATCTTTGGGGTGGTTGAAGGTTTCCATGTCTGTAAACTGGCTCAAGTTTGGAATCCAGGTACAAAATTATAACATTTTATTGGGATGGTTATCTTGCATCTCCTCATCTTCCATCTTTGATGACAGTTGACAGTTAATTGAATAAAATAAGCAAAAACCATGTTGACTGCCCATCTATCTTTTGTCTCGGGGTACCGTGTACTATTAAACATGTCCATAGCTCCTTTTATGTGGGAACCTCTAATTATTATTCTGACATTATTTATTGCTCATTATGAAAATTGCACACACTTTGATTTTGACAATTATTACCCCATTGCCTTTATTATTTCAGACCACTATCATCCCAATTGCTATAAGGAAGCATAGTACTATAAATGCATCTTCTATTACTATCCCTGGTTTAGAGAAGACATCCACCACTGAGCTCCTTAGACATTCAGTTACCTCTTTTAACAGTGCATTCTGTTTGCTTTTGAAAATGGAGCATCCCCAGTATCTTCCATGCAACATAGTTCAATGGTATGTTTTTCCAGCCTGACACAGTATATCCACTCAATTGTGCTTACTTCTCTGAGCTTTTTAATTCTTTCTTGAACTATGTTCTGCAGCTGTTCTGACATATTTTACTATACTTACGGTGGGCTCTCACTTCTCCAAGTTACTAAGGTTCACTATGGCAGTGTAGCACCCTCTCCAGGGAAACTAGTCAAAGTATAGACTCTGTATTATGATCACAGAAGTGCTACTTTACTGACCAACTCTTCCTGATCCAACTATGTTCTATTCTCCTTGACTCAGTGTCCTCAGGATCCACTCTCATGCATACTCTCCTGGCTCTTGCTTGCTTGTGTTGAATATGTCCTGCAACTCCTTCGGAGTTTCATTCAATCTTAACAACCTAGCATATCCATGTTAACCCTAGCCATCAGTCTTATTATCAGGTATATGGAGATATATCCTAAGTGGTCATATATTGCCTTGCAAGACAGAAACATCTATATCATCTTCAAGTAAAGGCTTTAGCACTAACGTTTAGCAGGGATGAGTTATCTACTTGTGCTCATCCAAAGGGAATCTAAGGATTCAAGATTATTGAGTGTTTCCATCCAGATGTCCCAATATCAAGTCTCAGGGTCCCCCTCTTACCCAATCAGAGCTCTGACTTTGATGTGTCAAACTTGTCAAGTTTGATACATCTGCTGTTCTGATAATCAAGTCCTACATGTGATCTTCAGCTTTATCTTTGTCCTGACTTCAGGAGATCAGAATCTTTTTATACTCAAGTAAAGGCCTTCTGATTTTCATAATTACTTTTAAATTTGTGATAAGTAAACTCACTCCTTTATTTTTTTCTCTCCAATGCATTGATATTCCCCAGCAATAATTTTATTATTCTACAGTTTTTATAATTACTACATCCTTTGAACTTTACAATTACCTAAAACATTGAACCCACCAAAACATTTTTTGCACTGATATTCCATAACAGTATAGCCCTAGTGAAAGTTAACATTTCACCATACCCAAGCTAAGGACTCTCGTTATTATATCTACTATCATACATACCAGTTTGATACCAGTCTCTATGGCGGACTGGCAGCTGGAATTCCAGATCCAAATCCCTCTTTAGATTCTGGATTCTTGGTCTACTTCTGCCACCAACTGTCTTAGGTGAGGTTCCCAGGAAACAGACTGAATAGGAGATTTGTGTGCAGGAAGTTTATTGACAAGTGTCTTCAGAATCAATACAACATGGGGATATAGAAAAGAGAATTGAACAGAGAGAAAAGTTGAACTGTGGTCCACTTGCAGTAAAAGCCTCAGTCTTTCTCAGGAGAAGTCCTGGAGCTAGGATATTGCTTCAGATTTGTCCCAAATAGAGGGGAAAGTTGTGAACCTTTGTAGCTTCCCCATTGCTCAGTCATTGAATGTAACCTGCTCTTGGGATGAGACATGAATGTGGTTAGGCAGCCTTCTTATCTAAGGGAAATTCCCAGGAAGGGACTCAATTTTGAGCCATTATCAGCCAACATTCCTGGCAGCTCAGGAAATGAATGCTCAGTCTTGAAGTGAGGAGAGAGATATTGGCAGTGAACCTCAAAATTCACTAGCCTATCCCTGACTGGTTTGGCTTGGTGGATAGAGCATCGGCCTGTGAACTGAAGAGTCCCGGGTTTGATTCTGGTCAAGGGCATGTACCTTGGTTGCAGGCACATCCCAATGGGGGGTGTGCAGGAGGCAGCTGATTGATGTTTCTCTCTCATCGATGTTTCTAGCTCTCTATCCCTCTCCCTTCCTCTCTGTAAAAAATCAATAAAATTAAAAAAATTCACTAACCTAAGACATTGATTGTATCTACTCAAAATAGCCCACACAAATTAATTTTTTTTAAATATATTTTATTGATTTTTTACAGAGAGGAAGAGAGAGGGATAGAGAGTTAGAAACATTGATGAGAGAGAAACATCAATCAGCTGCCTCCTGCACACTCCCCACTGGGGATGTGCCCGCAACCGAGGTACATGCCCTTGACCGGAATCGAACCTGGGACCTTTCAGTCCGCAGGCCGACGCTCTATCCACTGAGCCAAACCGGTTTCGGCCACACAAATTAATTTTTGAATTGCATTAAACCATTATAAAATAGTTTGGATAATTTTTCTTACCTTAAGAAATGTTGGCTATGAGATGGATGAAGATTTATGGTAATAATCAACATGCTTAATCCAACAAAAGAAATAATCAAGAAAGCATATACACATAGATAGAATGAAATAAACATGAGCTAGAAAAAAGGATTTACCCTCATCCATCTTCATCAAATTCCTAGGAGACTACATATAGATGCAAGGTTACATGTTGCATGTACTTGAGGACCTAGTGGTCCTCCTTTCTCTTATTCATTTTATTAAATAGTGCTTGTAAATCTCAAAGGAATAGTGTTTACTGTTTTAACTATGGAAAATCACATGATAACATACCTTGAATCTTTTCTAACCAAATTCTGTAGGTCTTTGTTAACCATGTAGCATAAGTTATAGCCAAATAAAGAGAAACAGAGTGAATAAAATAAATGAATATAAAACATGATTGCATTGTGACTGCATAGTGATGATGATGAGTTCTACAATAAGAAAACTGAATAGAGAAAAAACATAGGGATTGCTAGCATGGTGGAATTTTAGACAGTGAGAATGGTTACCCAAAGAATGCACTACGTTGATACATACATAAAGAAAGAGTAGTCTTTGCAGATATCAAGAGGAAGAATTCCTCAGGAAGAGAGAATAACAAGTGAAAAACACCTTTGTTAGGGGTGCATGCCTGTGTGTTCAAGAAATAGTAAAGAGTGGAGGGAGGAGAGATGGTGTGAGTATGGCAAATTGTTTTGTCATTGTAAGAATTTTGGTTTTTTCTCTTAGTGAAATGAGTAACAAGATCTGGTTTTGTTTTAAAAAGATCACATTTATTGCTCTGCTAAGAACAGATTTGGGAAGGCAAGGACAGAAGTGGGAAATCAGTTTGCAGGCTAGTGAAATAATTCAGACAAGAGACTATGGGGAGGAGATGATAGTACCTATGGGATTTCTGAAAAGTAGTCAGACTGGATACATTCTGAACGTAGAGCTGCCCGAATATAGTGTGAGTGAAAAAGAGTTAGGGATGACTTCCTTTTTTTTTTCCATTGAGTAATTAGAAGGGTGCTGATGTCATTTCTGGCAATGGGAAGACCATCAAAGGGGAAAGTATAGTGTTGAGAAAAGGCAAGGCATTCAGTTTGGGCAGGTTAAACTTGAGATTGCTCTTAGAAGGTGAAGGTGACACATCAGCAGCTGAATACAGAAACCTGGAGTTCAGGGGACAGCTCCAAACTGAACATATGCATTGGGGGCATCACTACATTAAAGAGCTCTAGGGGGGCAGGTGAACAAGAAACAACTAAAATAGACAGCTAAGAGGTAGAAGAAATCTCAGGAAAAGGTTATGTCTTAGGAGAAAGAAATGTTTGGAAGAGAAGAAAAAAATGTTTACACTGTAACACAGAATATTCTTTAAACTATAAATATAGGCAACCAATTTTCAAGAGGTATTTGGCTATAAAGCAGTAATTCAATAAGCCAATAAATAGTTTCTTAGTATACTAGGATTAAGTACAGATAATTCAATGCTTCCCACTTGTTAGCTGCCAAATTTGAGACTGTCCTATGTATTCAGGCTTATTGAAATTTCAGTTTTCTGAAAGAGTGTGACTATATAATTTTATCAATAATATTCATTTGGAAGACAATCTGTGTGTTCACTTTTTTTTTCAATTTCTGTAGACAGTGTTCATGTTGATAATGCTCTTAATACTGAAGCAATAATGCATGAAAGTAGAAAAATCACATGTCGGGTCATCATTGTACAAAAGTTTAGAAATACTCAAATTTTTAATATCTAGAATACAGACTAGATTATATAAGCACATATAGTACCTCATTTAGTATTAAACAAGTTAGTGTCTCCTTAGCCCCTTGATTAATTTGGGCACCATCTTACAGATCTCATTCCTCTCATTTTTGGCTTTCATGTTCTTAAACTATAATGCCGTTAACATCTATTTCAAGTAATCTCCCCTCCCTGGTGATTGATGTTAGATACAACAATTACGGTGCCAATGCTGGGGATAATTCTTCACAGATGTTGTCAAATTACAGGTTAAATGGGGAAAGAGTTGCTTTCTTCCGGCCACCCACTCTTCATTCCCTTGAAATAGGTGCGTAGCGCTGTGTATCCTGTGCTGTAGGTATGCCAGTTCCCCAGACTGTCGCTCATCTGGTTTAAATGACTTCCATTTGCGTTGGTGGTATAGTGGTGAGCATAGCTGCCTTCCATTTGCTTTTTCAAAGGATGACAGAATGTTATGTTCAGAGTGTTTTGCAGATACCAAAAATACAGTAATTCATCCTTGAATTTTAACTGGCAAAGGGAAGTCCATTGGGTCTGGCACACTAATGCTGATTTTCTCCTTATTATAAATAACATTTGCCAATACTAATAAAAAAAATAAAATGATATGATGACTGTGTTTTGCTTCAAACTGTTACGGGGGGAAAAAATAGTCTTGAGTTGATAATTGTTAAGGCTGGGTGATAGATACGTTGTGACTACTATGTCTGCTTAACTTTACATTTAAAAAGCATTAAAAATAAAAGCAGAGTTTATGTTATTTTAACCCTTCATAAACCTTTATGTTCTCATAGGGAGGAAATACAAAAATTCCACAGGTAATTCTCCTCTCGGTTAACATCTATTTAAAATAATGAAGTCATGTTTTCTTGGTCATTCGGTTTGGGCCAGTGGATTATGGTATGGAATTCCTTTAGTTTTGCATTTATTTTTGTAACAGAGTTCATTACAATTCTCAGCAGAGAAGAGAGAAGGGTATGAGATGAGGGACAGAGCAAAGAAAAGGAAATTTGGGTTGCCAAGTAAACGAGTAAGGTTAGAAAAAAGGTTTGGGGATTTAAGTTTTAGCCTCACCTAAGAGCTGACATATTGTAAGCCAAGAAAGTTTGATCCACTTTTAGCTAAAATTCCTCCACCTGGATAAACTGGGGTGAATATTTTGAGAAAATTTCATAGAGGTGTCAAGAGGCTCTATGAATAAATGTCAATCCAGAATAGTTATTATATAAGATTTGAATCTACCACATAAACTCCCTGAAGACAAACTCACTGAAGGTAGGATTCCAAAAGATAACTCTCTAAAACACCCATTTTTAATTTCTCATTTCATAACAGCAGGTAAAAATCTGACTTACGAGCAGTGGAAGCAATTAGATGAATTGACTAGAAAAACAACAACAATAAAAAAAAAGAAATGATTGACATATTGCCAAGATATATTGGGCTATATCAGGTGAACATTTGATTACCTGTAAGTGTAAAAAAAATGCCACTTACAGTATTTCCACCTTGAGAAGGAAAACTGTATTTAAAATAAACTATTCCATAAAACAAAAAATACCTGTCATTATTCCAGATCCAACGAGAGATATGAAGTGTCATTAAGTTTAGACAATTGAATAATACAAGTTAAAGAAGGAAAAAAGGTTCAAATACAAATACAAGTGTAACACAATGAAGTTTGGACACTTTCAGATAAGATTTTTAGGAAAGATCTCTCTGAGGTTAATATTTGAGCAAGAATTTCAATTATGTAAAGAGACTAGCAGTGGGGAAAGGTAAATTAGGCATAGAAAATCTGTGTAAGGTTATCAGCTTAATGCTGAGTACTCTAAGTATTCCAGCAATGTCTCAACCTATTCATTGTGTTTTCGAATTGCCATGTCAAAAATAGTTACCACCTGTGCTTAAAATCAAAATTAATATATACTTAAACACCTACTATCATGCTATACATCTTCAAAAATATCACATTTTCAAACATATTAATTAAACATGATTAAATAGATTTTATCATTCATTGATAAAACAGATTCAGATCTATCCTTAAGTTATCTCAGGTTAGGAAGCCTGTTTAGCTGTTAGTGTATAAATTCAACCAAATAAAATTTAGGATGATAAAGATAAGTTCACAAGAACCAAATTCAAAATTTGGCTGGAGTTGGAGAAAGACACAAGAAAATAAAAAAATAGAGTATATATGAGTGGTCTCTTAAGAGGGATTCATGGTTCCCTTGGAACCAAGAAGGACATTGCAAACAAAATTAAGGTCAGTAATGACTTCCTGTCCAATGTGAAGGCTGAGCTGACAAGATGAAATCTTTGTTTTCTAATAAAAGTGAAATTCATGTAACATTAACTATTTAAAGTGTACAATTTGGTGGCATTTAGTACATTCACAATGTAGTGCAACAGTCTCAGATACCTAGTTTCTAAATAATTTCACCATCCCAAAAGAAACCTGGTATCCATTAAGTAGATTCTCCCTACCCCTTCTACATCCCTAGCTCCTGGTAACCACTAATCTGCTGTCCATCTTTATGGAATTACATATTCTGGATATTTTATATAAATTGAGTAATATAATATGTTACCTTTTATGTCAGGTTATATTTACTTATTTTTGAGATTCATCCATGTGGTAGGAAGCATGAGCATTTTTTTTTTAATAGCTGAGTAATGTTCCATTGTATAGATATACTGCAGTTTGTTTACCCCTTCAGCCATTGATGGACATTTGGTTTATTTCTGTTTTGGCTCTTGTGAATAGCACTGCTCTGAATTTCCACATACCAGTATTTGTTTGAATACCTGGTTTTCAATTCTTTGGAGGATATACTTAAGAGTAGGATTGTTGGGTCATATGGTAATTCCACATTTTAGATGAATTCTTGCTGTAGGTATTCATAAGATACAGAAAAGGCATAAATGAATATGAGACAGCATTACAAAATGCCACTCTTGGGGATATGCATTATCTCTTACAGTAGCATCAAAGGTTAAGTATATGGGAGAGGTGGGGGAGAATACTAGAGAATTATACCAAACTTGATTATGAAGGACCCTATGGACTAAAGAGCTTGGACTTTATCCTATGGCAACCTTTCATGATAAAATTCCAACTTTAAGTCTCAGACCCACCTATGAGTGGATAAAGCAGGCAGCATGTATCAACACATGGTGTCTAGGTTTATTGAGGTATCTAAACCTGTCAAAAACAGTCAATGATAACCCGTGGTGGTGATCAAATGACAACCGGTGCAGTGAAAGATATATGATGAGTTTTGTAGATTAACAAAGTCACTATGGAAACAATATAGGTGATGGGCTATAAAACAGCAATGGGCACAAGGTAGGTTGCATCTGAAGGAAACAAGAGGGTAAGCTGGTCAAAATATTACAAATTAATAGCTTTCCCCCCATAACCCTCCTCCTAGTTGATAACTTGGAATACTCCTTTCCAAATTGCTTGAGATGCTTTGGAAAATGCCTACATTATTTCCACTTGAAATGCTACAAGTGAGTTGTTACCAATGTGAACATGTAAGTGTGATGCTAAATGTCATAATTATGATTCTTTGGTGTCATTCTGTGATATCAAAAAACTTAATGTTGCCGAAACCGGTTTGGCTCAGTGGATAGAGCGTCAGCCTGCGGACTGAAGGGTCCCGGGTTCGATTCCGGTCAAGGGCATGTACCTTGGTTGCGGGCACATCCCCAGTGGGGGGTGTGCAGGAGGCAGCTGATCGATGTTTCTCTCTCATCGATGTTTCTAATTCTCTATCTCTCTCCCTTCTTCTCTGTAAAAACTCAATAAAATATATTTTTAAAAAAACTTAATGTTTTAAGTTTATTGCTTACATAAATAAAAGAAGGTAAGGCAAACATTAGGGCCGAGAGAAATAATGAAGAGATTAAAAAGGAACTTTAAAATTAAGTTTGAGTCCATGGTTTAATGAGGGTTTCTCAACTTTGACACTCAATTTTGTAACAGATAATTATTTATTGTGAGGGACTTACCTGATGTGCATTATAGGATGTTTAGAAGTATCCCTGCCCTCTTCCCACTAAAAGCCTCTGCAAGCTGTGATATTGAAAAATGTCATTCATATTTTTCAAATGATATTGTCATTTGTCCCATGGGGTGTAAAGTCATCTTTGGTTGAGAATCTCTAATCAATATGAATTGTTAAAATATAAGGTATTTAAGCAAAATTTTCTCTTTTTGATATACAATATTAATCCATTAATGTGTAAGATTTGTCCTGCTAATTTTTTCCCTGATTGAATGCATCAAATTCATGAGCTAATCTTATAACAATAGTCCGAATAAATTGTGACAATGTCTAGAATCAAGATACATGATATAGTCATTCAAAACAATCATTCACAAGTTACTATTACTGATTGCTCACTACTTACATTGCATTGCATTAAGTTCTTTGGAGGAGACAAAATAAATTCCATTCTTTCAAATAGCTAATAATGTCTTTGAGATGGGCAGTAATGGCTTCAAAATGTCTATATAGGAATTACTCAGATTGTGATTTGCTGGTAGGTGGGAGTTAGAGTTATGATAAAGTTACTGACATAGCAAGTAAAAGATGTTTTGTTTTTCTCTTAATTAAGTCTAATTAACTCATCTTTATTTGTACAGACTTTTGTGGTAAAGATGATGGTATCCATTGGGGAGAGGGTTGAAGTCCTCCCTCATTCATGCCACTTCTCTGTGACTTTGAGTGGGGATACTATAGGTTAAACACTAAAGCATAATTTTAATTAATATAAAAATAAGAACAAAAAGCAAGGACAGATTTAATTAGAAAATATCCCTTAGAAATGTTAAATCTATAAAAATATCATGGCTATTAATTGGAGAAAAAGTTTATGGCAGGAAGTCCTGGTGATGGTATATGATTGAAATTAATAGGGAATATCTGTAAAATAACTCGAGATTAGCTTGAGTAGGCTTGTAGAACTTTATTGGCATGGTACCATTTAACCAAACAGCTTAAATTCTAAACTATGCAGTTTATATTTAAATTTCCACATGAAATATGTTTAAATTTACATGAAAGCCTACCTCCTTGTACTTTTTAAAACTACCATTCATTCATCTAATAATTCAAAGTAATTTAGCCATTTTAAGTTAAAGATTGGATTCTATTCATCTTTTAGCTGACAGTATTTCTGATAACATGCTAGATACTTCAGATCAAAGAAAAACATCACATAATTCATAAGATGGAGAATTCTGGAGAAAAGATAGAAGAATAAACTAATAGTCACAGGTATGTGTAAGTGTATTTTCCTCCCTTTCTGGGCATAAAACTAAAGTAAATTTTGCATCTTCCCTTCCAGTTTGTGGTGGCCATGTGACTGTGTTCTAGCCAATGGGATGTGAGGAACAGTGATGCAAGTCACTTTCTGACCAGATTCACATGATCTCCATGTTGTTTTCCTCCACAGAGCAGACAGAGGCTATCATGGTAACAGTGGAAGCCACCTATTTTGGGTTTTGTTTTTTAAAGTATTTGTGACTTAGTGATATATTTTTTATTTTTGTTTTATATGTTTTTATTGTTTTTAGATAGGGAGGAAAGGAGAGGGAGAGAGATAGTAACATCAATGAGAGAGACACATCGATTGGCTGCCTCCTGCTTGCCCCCTACTGGGGATCGAGCTAACAACCCGGGCATGTGCCCTGACCAGGAATGGAACCCAGGACCTGTTGGTCCATGGGACTACACTCAATCCACTGAGCCACATCAGCCGGGCAAAACTACCTATTAAAGTTGAACAAGAATATGAGATGGATGGTGACTATGTCTCTCAAGTACTATGTGGAAAAGAACTGCCCCAAATCAGGTACATTTAATACTTGCTTTACATCAGCAAAACATAAATTTTGGGTTTGTTTGTTTGGGCAGCTAATAATACCTTAACTAATATAAGGCTTTATCTGAAGAAAGTTCACCATGACCTTAGAGTTTTTTTGTTTTGTTTTAATCCTCACTTGAGGATATTTTTCCCCCCATTTATTTTGAAAGAGGGTGGGAGGGAGGGAGGGAGGGAAGAGAGAGAGAGAAACATAGATGTGAAGGAGACACATGGATTGGTTGCCACCCCTGGGGAACCTGCAACCCAGGTACATGCCCTTGACCAGGAATTGAACCCATGGCCCTTTGGTCTGCAGGCCTATGCTCTAACCACTGAGTCAAAATGTCCAGGGCAACCTTAGAGGTTTGTGTGTGTGTGTGTGTGTGTGTGTGTGTTTTCCCCTTTCATACTTATAGTATTTCTATAGTTATAGGCACCTGTACCTACATTATATAAATATATTGTATAGCACATACATTTATATTATAGTTAACCCATTTTTGTTAAAGAGCATCCAATATTGAATTTTTGCATGGCCATCCCTTAGAAGCCATGACAAAAACAATGTCAAGCTCACTGGTGTATAATATAATAAGGACACTAGGCCTCCGTAACAGTAGAGTGATGTTCCAAATCTTTGTTTAGATAAAGTTATTTACTTATTTGAATTTATGGCAGGTTTTATATTGCTATCTACAAATAGATATCAATGGTTAAAGAGATTTTATAGCTTTTTGACACTCAATATATTATGCAGGTTTAAAAGGCTCTGGAAAATGGATGAACTATCTAAGCTGAATAACTTTCCACTTGTAAAAACGTTTCGTAAAGTACAGAGCCCTCAGATTTAATACTTAGTCTTGCTTGTTTAAGCACATGGTAAAATGTAGACAGGTTTTTCATTTGACAGAACAATCCTGACAGAACAATGCAGCCTCCGCAGGGCTAAAGCCAAAGTGAAATATGACAGACACATCTTATTAGAGGAGATAATTTAAGGAATGCTTAATTTTAGTGCTTCTCTTAAGCAATACCATTTTCTTTTTCTTTAGACATGAAGCTCTCTTTTTTACCCATGGTGAGTTTAATTTTTACATCATCTGGGTATATTTTTATCCCTGAAATTAAGATCCTTTTCAGCCAGTCCAAGCACCTGAGATATTGCAGGAGCTCTCTTGTATTACTTTGCATATACAATAGCTTCTTTTATTCTGCAACAGGGTCTTACAAGAGTAATTTCAGTTTACCAGTTAATGGTTTAGAAGAAAGGCTAAAATCCTGTGTCCAATCAGGCCTTCAAAGCAGGTATTAGGCAATTGATAAAGCCATTGAAAACAGAGGATGTACATCTTTGATTAATACAAATAATAGAAAATTTCCTAAATAACATTTGGTCCTGGGCTGTTTCCAAAGTAGTAATTCACAAAATATGACTTTTTTCATTGGAAAAGTTATAAAAATTTGTTTGTTGGAGGTAGGAAAGGAAATGTAATTAAAGGCTAAATTCAGACTCACATTTCATTTTAACCAAAAGAATATGTGTGATTTGGACACCAGTCACCTAGGCACTTCCTATTTTAAGGCAGTGCACATTGTCAGCAAATCAAATTATCCAATAGTAAAACTACATCTGGCAGAGCTAACTATGCCAGGTAACCTTAAATAGAAGCTGGGGGGTAGTTAACTGTGTTGCAACATTGGGCTTTGCTGGTAAGAGTTATCTAAAGTTCCCCTTTGTAGCATTGCTATTAAAAGAATAAAACAGGAAGAGGTGAAATGAAAACATTAAACTTGTGAGTACATGTGTGTTTTAATGTCCCCTTTGCATTTGAAAGTGCTAACAACAGCACATTTAAAATAAAGCAACTCTGGGGTTTCATATATACATATATTTGCTTTTGCATATGGTCCTTATAAAATGAAGTTTTAGATCATAGATGCTTTGAGGAAGTACTGTTACACATCATTTACATTTGGAAAATCAAGGAACTTTGAATATCAGTTGACTCAGGTATCAACTTAATCTAAAAATGCCCAATGACATTACTTCTATTGTTTTTAACAATCTGTAGGAAAGCTTTAATGTATAATCTTGTCAGAGTAGTGTGTAGAGGACTGGTTATAATAAAATAAAAAATGTGTTACACTTTTGGAAGGCTGTTTCAAACTCACATGTAGAGTAAACAACACACACACACACACACTCCTAAGTCTGTTCATTTCAGATCTAATAAAGTTGTTTATTTTTCTCTTATGGGCAGTGATATCACTTGTAAATGAGATTCAAAGTGGATCCACACTAAGGGTGTATATCTACTGGTTGTCTCTGAGGTTTGTTACTACAGATATTAAATGAAAAACATACTCTTTCCTATGTTCAATGATCGGGGCAAATTTGTTTGCATGTATGGCAGCCAAATCACTACATGAGCTCTGTAATAGTCATGATAGTTCAAGAGGAGGCATGATGTATATTTTGAAAAGAAAAGGAACAAAAACCCTCTAGGTAAAGCTTTGGAGAAATAATGGTTCAGAATTTTAAAATATCCTGGGATGTTCAATGTCAGCAAGAAGAAACCAAGCCTTCCTTCTAATAAGTCAGCTTGGTGTTGTCCCAGAAAAGAGTTGACATAGGGTATTTGAGATCTTTAACTCTTATATGAAACATTCTAAGATCAGGTTTAATTTATTCAAATTTATTTATTCCCTGAAACACAATAATTATTTTCAATTTTAGCCTAAAAGTGGGAATATGGTTAGAAAGAGAGAAATGCAGAGCACGGGATTAAGAATTTCATGAAGTTGTGCTTCAACTTCTAAATAGCCTGTGTGTGATATTCAAACATATTAGTTTATTCACTTTAGGAGTGTCCATCCTGTAATTCAAAACCTTTTGTCAGGTCAGAGAAATGGTTTATTTTCTTAACCTGATGTTGTTTTAAAGGGCAATACCCAGATGTTCTGAGTTTGTGATAAAGAGAGAATTAATGAGTCTGTCTGTCTGACCAAAGCCTATGTAGGCATCTGTGCAGATGCCAGTTGCAGGGTAAAGTGTGATGTTCCTGACGCACAGTGGATTAGCAAACATTTCAAGAAAACAACATGTTTTAATTAATGTTTCCTTTACATGCTTTTATTTTCTATAGTCTCCCAACAGATAGATTCAGGCTGCTCTGGGATCACTTTAAATGTAGATCTGTTATTTCTTCTTCTTCATTTATAAAACTTTAAAGCAGTTGCCTCTGTTGATGCAAGTTGGGTTTTGCTATATTTTGTTGCTTTAACCTTAAGTTTCACTGTAAGCTGTGTAAACTAAAATTATAGATTTCTCTTCATTTTCCAAGTTGTTTCCCTCTAAGAAGTCTCTTCTGTCTTTTTCCTAAGTATAAAGACTAAAAATGTGTTTGAATAGAAACTGTAACAATAATGACCTTGGCTGAAGTTTTAGCTGAGCATGTCCCACATGAACTGAGAGGAAAACTCTACCTGAGGTAAGTGGAAGGTCACCAGAGCCTTCTGGAAGTATTTCCAGTAAAGCTACTTCATTTCATCTTTTAAAGCAAGCATTGAGCATAAAAAGTCATGATACAAACATGTTCTATATCAACCTTCTCTAGACAAGTGAAATATTGATGTTCTTGAGCTCAGGGTAATCTGATCCCTGATTTCTGTCTAACAGCTTGAAATAACCTTGTTGAGTTAGGTTCTTCTTTAGCTACTACAGGAAGTTTGTATGTAAATCCCACTTATAATAACAGAGTTATATGTGTAAACTAGTGTACAATGGAGGTGAGACTGTGCCCCACGGAAATGATGTACTGGCTTAGAAATTACAATATGTAACATTGCTTATCTTGTAGATCACAATAATTTTATAGTGTGATTAGCTAATCCCAATTTAAGGATTATATTCAGACAATAGTGCTATCTTTTATTCATATCCAACCATCTAGTTTAAGTTTATGAATTTCTGTATATTTAACTATTTGAAGGCCGGTCTTGTTTAGGCCTATCACTTTTCCTAAAATACTTATAAATGTGTTCAGCACAGATTATTATAGAAATGCTAGATAGTTGACATAGAATATTTTAAAATGAGGCTTGAAGCTATCCTTGGCCAAAGAGAGGGAAATTAAAGAGTTTCAGTTTTTTTTTTCCTGATTTTTTAAGGATTCATTTAAAATAATTTTCTTTTTTGAAATAGAGCAGAATTTCATTATTTGTCAATAAGCACTTTTATTGTAATTGTTTTGTAATTTCTATCACCTATTCTATTTTATTTAGTTTTATTTCATGGGACCTGATGGTGCTAATAAACTACATTAAAAGAGTAGGAAGGTTGCAGGAGGGCGTTCAATATTCAATTTCATAGGAATATTTTTCTCTCAGGTTTAACTTTATACTGTGCAAGCATAACAGTTTGAGTATACTATTGTGGAAATAAATGTTCAGAAAAATATAACATTTTTTGTTTTCTATTATTAGTTTAAATTTAATTAAAAATTGCACACGTTTTTTACTGTGTATCATAATAAGGTATAACTCTAATATCATCTAAGTGTGTTTGGAAATAATGTTTGACATTCCAATTTAAATGAAACAAGTAAACCAGATCATAACTTTTAAGCTAAACCTGTAGAGAAATGAGATCTGACATCCTGTTTAGGATGATATAACTAATCTAATTTGGAGCTTTAATTCATACAGTTTAATTTTTCAAAAATTTATATCCCTACTTACTTTCAAAAAGAATTTGAGACATATTACATTAATTGACAATTGCTTCATCATGACTATCCTTCTTTCATATTTTTTATCCATATTTTAAAAATTTTCCTTCAAACGACAAAGAAAGGGTATTGTAAAAGTTTATGCTGCTGTGATTTCTAATACAATTCCGCTGTCCTGAAGCTTGAGACATCTAAAGGGGTATCTAAAAATGTAAGATCAAAGCCAAAATTCTAATCATCTTTATAAAAAGAGACAAAATGTAGAGAACCTATATATATAAAAGGCTAATATGCTAAGTGTCCCACCATTCAACCTTTCAACGGGTCGCTATGACATGCACTGACCACCAGGGGGTAGACACTTAATGCACAGGCCTGGAAAACTGGAACAGACTGATGAATCTTAGAGGGAAGAGGGGAGGGGAGAGGACAGAAAGAGATTAACCAAAGATCTTATATGCATACTAGAGGCCGGGTGCACGGATTCGTGTACTGGTGGGGTCCCTTGGCCTGGCCTGCGGAGATCGCCAAATGGGCCTCTGACATCCCCTGAGGGTTCCTGGATTGTGAGAGGGTACAGGCCAGGCTGAGGGACCCCACCGTTGCACGAATCCATGCATCAGGCCTCTGGTATAAAATAAAAAAGAAAAATAATGATACCATTCACAGGATTTACTGCCAAGGAGTTCAGTGAGCTGCTCATCTCTCACCATCCGTCCTGTTCTAGACAGCACTTCAGTAACAGTGGCCTTTGCTTTATTTCCTCAAGCTTGTTAAGCTCGTTTCCACCTCCAGACCTTTGCCCAAGACATTTCCTCTGCCTGGAAAGCTCATCCTTCCTCTGGCTAGCTCCTTTTATCTTTGTCAAAGTTAAATGCCACTTCCTCTGAGACTTTTTCTAACAACCCCGTGTAAAATTGTTACTATCTCTGACACCATCCTGTTCTACTGTCTTCGGGGCACTGATCACAGTGTATAACTGATCTTTATTTGTTTACCTACTGGTTTAGTGATACTTTTTTTCACTAGCCTGTAAGCTCTATGAGGATGCAGTCTATTTTATCAGCTACTCTGCACCTGGAGGCTAGCACAGTCTCTCTAGTACATAAATACATTTTAATTAAAGATATTTGAGTGCTGTCTCATAACCAAAAAAGTAAAATCTTATATAAAGAATCCCAAATCTGAGTGAGACAAAACATAGACATGTGAAAAAATTTTAAACAACATTATATAATATAAGATAGTGTATCACTGGCAGCCACAGTAAACTTTTGACAGAAAGAGAAGTCATAGAAGTCTGGAATGGTGAGGAAAGTCTTAATGGAGTTGACAAGACTTGAGCTTTGATAAAAATAAATATTGAATTGACAGATGAATCAATAAAGACCAAGCTGATCTCATGATGGGGAAGGGTACATCATTTATGGAGTCATTCAACAATATTTTTTAATATATACAATGTTTTAGAAGCTGGAGTTAGAGCAGCAAACCAAACAGAGGAGACCATGCCCTTGGGGAGAAACAACACTTAATGTCTAACCTTTAAATAATTATTTGCTTTTTCTAAGTTTCAGTTACCTCAGTTGTAATACTGGGGGTTGATAGTCTTTTGTAGTAAACACTATGTGTCCTACCCAGATCTTGATTTTCTTTTACCAACTCTATGAGCTCTGCCCCTCATGTTCTGTATACTTCACTGCTAAGGGATCTTACTTTTTCAAGTTTCATTGATCACTGTATATATCTGGTTGCCTAATTGGAATACTATATTTTAAAAATATATATTTTCAGTTGATCTCTGTATCTATGACAATCATGACTGATGAGGAAAGTCATGATTAATTTGTGATGTCATACTTGGGTACAAGAGAGAGAGAAGTTCCAATGTGAAGTTACATATCTCCACATATGCCAACTGGAAGCAAGGAGCTTACTATGAGGATATTCTAATGATGTAAATTCAAGTGTGAGATCTAGACATGATTGAGAACAGTTTACATGGAGAGTGAAGAATGGATGCTAGTAATGTTAATAAAGAAGAATCAACATGCTTGCTAACTATCTGAATTAGGTCATTGATAGATATAGGGGAGCCAAGTTAATATGGAGATAAAAGGCCTGGGGTGGAGACAGAACCTGGTGGAGAAGAACAATGGGAAGAAAAAAGAGGGGACATCTGTAATACTCTCAACAATAAAGATTAAATACATACATACATACATACGTACATACATGGAGCTCTTTGACCAGGAAAAATACTATTACTGACAGAAATAGGTAGGTAAACATATTAAGTATGAAAGCCAATTTGAGGGAAAATATTGTATTTTTAGTGTAAGGGAGTCTGATTAAATGAACATGAGGAGTCTACTGACATTTGAAAATGGTGTTCAGAATAAAAAAGAGAATATAAATATCAGATATGATGGTGAGAATATGGTGCTAATAGGATTGAGCTAGGGACTCATTAACATGCATGCCTTAGTGTAGTTCACTTCTTTTTCCTGTAAGGTCTCCAAGGTATATATGGGGATAACTACTAAAGAGATTTTCTTAATAATAGAAACTTTCAACCTACCCTAATGCAGAAGATAAACTGGAATCCATAATAGACACCTTTACTTAAGCTAACCATTACCTAACCTTTACCTTAGCTAACACTTGTTGAGCCTTTTTTTTCTTTTTTTTTTCTAGCTCTGCTACACTCACCAAATGAATACATTTATTAGCTAACAGAAGTAATTAGACCCAGAGAGTCTAATTAGTCCATTTCTTAGACTTCAAAATTGGAACTTTTAATTTTATTGTAATGCCAAGGAAAACTGTCTTAGTACTACAGGAAAAGGAGGCAGAGATAAAAATTATGAGAGTATTTAGCCACAACCCCAAATGCAGAGCTGATCTGAGCATCCGAGATAAGAATGGGATAAAGGGAGCTATCAAGGTTAGTCCTATGGTCTTACCATTTAAATGCATTAAAGAGAAAAGTGATTATATGCTCTTACCATTCTGACCTTTTGAAAATTCCACCCCTTGAAAAGGTAGACTAATTCTTGTCTGGACTTTAGCCTCAGCCCTCTTCTTTGGGAAATAGAAAGAGAAAGGAGGGACATTGATTTCCCCTAAAGAAATTCATACAGAGAAGAAAATAAGACAATGTAGAGAGCTTAGTCTTCATTAGTTCTTCAAACTGGGGAGTGTGAATAAGAGAGATGTCAACAAAGGAACCAATGATTGGGCAAAAACATAGTGTGCCTAACAGGAGTCAGGGATGGAAGAATTTTTAAATTGAATTTATTGGGGTGACATTAATTAATAAAATGGTGGACATTGCAAGAGACTTATGCCAGTAGCATCAGATGATGAAAAAATGAAGGAGAAAATGGTCTAAGAAATGACCTTTGGATTTGACAGTTCAGAGGTGATAGTAACTCGCAGTTTTCCTGGAGTAGCATTTTCTAAAAAGTATTAACTACAAGTGTAGCTGGATGATAAACATTGTGAAATTATTTAATATTTATATTAAATATAACTGTATAATTTATGTTACTTAAAATGTATAAAGAAAAGTTGAGTCTCCTGACCAAGTATTTTTGAGAAACTGATCAAGAGTTACCTCCCTAAATTCCTTCCCTGAATCCTGTATAGATTCTGGAGCTCAGGATAGAGTGACTATAGAATTCTGTCTTTCCCTAACTGCTTTGCCACTCAACTCTTTACACTTAGTATCCTGTAGGCCAGAAGGTTAAGGAACACACTTTGGGAAATGTTTAATTAGGATGTTTATTGCAGAAACAAGCTTATGGGAAGTTAAAAGAGGAGAGGTAAAGAAGTAGAGGTCATTGTGTAAACTATTTATTTGTGAGAGATTGAATATACAAAAGAGACAATACTCAACCTGCCTAGGAAACTAACCCCTTTATCTATAATAAACAACCTTGGGAGCCGGAGTGATATGTCAAGCCTGTAGTAAGCCTGATTGTTCTCTCTATTGACAATCCAGAAAACGAAACCATAAGTTCAATAGCAATAGGCCCCAAGTGGCCAGGACTTGATTCATAATTGATAGCCTCCCTATTTTTTGTCCCCACTTCCAACTTATAGCTGTTGTAGAAGGCATGAGGTGTCAGACCTGTGGGGTGAGACAAAACTTGGATTCAGCACCCTCAGTACTTGGGTTCTGGCTAGGAAAGAATGCAGAGCTGTAAGAGAGCATTTATTTGGTAAATCACAGAGGTAGAAAAAGTAATTCCTAGGGGGGGAAAATGGGTTTAAGAAGAAAAGTTATAGAGGAAAAGGAAGAGAGAGCCCCTGGAGCTTGGGAGTGAGGAAGCTAATAGTAATGTGCCTGAGGCAGGGAGGGGGAAGGGAAAGGTATGGGCGTGCTTCCAGAAAGCACACTGGGTCCTCTGTCCTAAGGAGTTTAAGGGTGGACATTTTAGGGGAGGTCCCTGAGGAAGTTCTTAATAGAATATGCAGCAGTTTTCCAGGTGTGTCCTTTCAGGGTTGTGGTCTGCACTGATTAATTGGCCTGCACCAGGGCAGGGGGTCATTATTCAATGCAGCTGGTCCTGAAGTCAGCCTTGGCTGATTTTGTTGCTTATCTGGGCCTGTAGCTGAAATACAACTGAGGCATAGATGTTATCTCTAGGGAGGAAAGGTCAGGGGGTCCAAACTGCATGACCAGCAATATGCTAGGGGAGGAAAAGTCTGCCTGGGGTGAGGTCCCCCTATACAATTGCTTTTCTGTTGCTAGGCACCTGGGGCTTTTCCACCCTAGCGACCTTGGCCCATCGTCGTTGCTCTGCTCATGACTGTCTTAACTACCTACAACAGAACCAATAAAAAAAAAGGTAAAATAATTTACCCCTAATCAATCACATAGGATGTCCCAATTAAGTTAGCCTACTTACAGCTTCCTCATGCCAACAGGCTCCATCAAAGCATACATACCTGAAGTATTCCCTTTTTTCTACTAAAAAGGTTTCCCACTCCTCTGCCTGCCTTTGAGCCTCGGTCAAAAAGCAAATGATAGTGGCTGACTCCCTTGCTCAGAATAAATATCCTTTGCTTATCTCATTTGAGGGCCATTAATTTCTTTCCATATTTGTAAATGCTGCCTTTTAATGGAAGAGATAGATTAGTTGGCATTGTAAACCCAGAGAAATAACGTTTGGGTAAAGGGTTCAATTTCAGGACTGTGTGTTTGAAAGAAAAAATGCAAAAGTCTGTGGAAAGAAAAGGTTTGAGCTACTGTAGACAGGAAGAGAAGGAGAAAGAGAGAAAGATTGGAAGAGACAGACTGAGAAGACTTGACAGGGCTGGGTCCCAAGGAAGTAGAAGTGATAAATGGAGAAATAACCCAGAAATACAAAGGTGTTGATGTAAGAAACATCCAGACCTGTAGAGAATGTTTATAAGAGTTTATCTGAGCCAACTGATGGCATATGCTGGGGAGAATGATCTCAAGTGCTCAAGAAAGTAAGTTTTGCAGCTTCTTTTATGCATTTGAGCTTCAGGAGATTACTTGAAGGTGGGAGGAAGCAAGGCTGGATTGGATTACAGGAATAGTTCACAAGATTAGGTGTTCCCTTGAGGGTATTTATTTCAAAGGTGTATGTGTTAACCTAGAAGCAAAAGAACAATAGACAGGGCTGGTTTAAAATCTTGCACTGAAGAGGCCTGGGGCCTGGCTATTCTTGGTAACCTGCCCAGTTAGGAATTTATGACCAGATCACCCTGTGAGGTTCCTCTCCATAGAACTCCTTGTTTCCTCTACAAAGGAGATGAAGAGATATCTTTTTACTTCCTCACCCTCATTCCTTGACCTCTGGACACAGACTGAAGCCCCCTTGAAGCAAAGCTCTTCGTAGTCCAACCAGCACACTGAAGCAAATAAATAAAAAACAAGAGCCTGGCCTTTTAAGTTTTTGTAGTTGCTTTGGATTGTCAACCAGTGACTTGACCACAAAATACTTCTTGTTTCCTCAATAATAAAAATAACAATAATGGCTTGGAATTCAGAAAAAATGATTCACATGGAGCAGTTTCAGCCTCTCGATTAGATTACTTTAAGGTCAGCATGAGTCAGCTGAACCTGTTCTTAATGTAACGCTAACTAGGAGTCTCCACCCTGTTTCTCTGTAATTTTCCTCTTTTCCCAGATTTCTTTTGCCAAGAAATCTTCCCCATATCCACCTCTGCTGTTGATAAGTCTAAATTAGCTTCTCAACAACTTCAGAGCAAAAATGTTCTCTTAAAACATTATTTGATTTGAGTTATCCTTGTTCTTTCCAAATATGAGACTCAATTTTAAAAATGAAATGCTCTTCGTAGCGGTAAAATAAGGTGAATGTTTGGAACTACCATCTTAGCCCAGCACTTGGGATGAACGGAACCCATCTAGGAGCTTTTTAGAGATGAAAATCATTAAGCCCTGCTCCAGACCCCCAGATTCAGAAATCCTTGAGGGAGGGAGTGCACTAATCTGTGTTTAACTACACCTTCCAGGTGATTTTGGATATTGAGAACTATTTTAGGGCAGGAATTGGCAAACTGCAGTCCTTGGGCTAAATTGTGCTCTGTTTATTTTGGTACAGCCCAGGGAATTAAGAATGGATTTTACATTTTTAAAGAATCAAAAGATTTCATTACACATAAAAGTATATGAAATTCATAGTCTAGTGTCAATAAATACAGTTTTATTAGAGCCATACTACACCTATATATTCACATATGCTCATTGGTGCTGTCGTAGAACTGAATAATTGTGGCCATGACTGGCCCACAAAACCTATATAAAATATATACTATCTGGCCCTTTACAAAAGAGTTGGTTCCCTAATTCTAGGGTA
The DNA here is from genome assembly GCF_951640355.1 of Cnephaeus nilssonii. NCBI lineage: Eukaryota > Metazoa > Chordata > Mammalia > Chiroptera > Vespertilionidae > Cnephaeus > Cnephaeus nilssonii. Next base: position 66,936,470 of record NC_137081.1, on the reverse strand, counting down.
TAAGCTCCCTACGATCAACTATCCGTGTTAGTGATAAGTACTAAAAATTTGCTTTTTCTTGTGGCCTCTTCTCCTTCAGATGGTTTATTCCAGGGGTCTGAAAATCCAGTGGCATTTCCTCTATCAGTCTCCTTTTACTCCCCAAAGGCAGGCTCATCAGGGTTGCTTTTCAAAAAGGAAATTGTCCTAACAACGGGATTTCTCTACCTTAAATTTAATTATTATAGTTACTTAGCTAAGAAGCTAAGTGCAGTTAAGACATCCCCTGGAAGTATCTTGTTGCTGGCTTTAGTGGAGGTTCCCAAACTTCGCTGTGCATAAAATTGCCTTATGGAGCTTGATAAAATTGTAGATTCTTTTTCTTTAAATATTTTTTTAATTGATTTCAGAGAGGAAGAGAGACAGAGAAACATCAATGATGAGAGAGAATCATTGATTGGCTGCCTCTTTCATGCCCCACACTGGGGATCGAGCCCATAACCTGGGCATGTGCCCTGACCTGGACCGGGAATCTAACTGTGACCTCCTGGTTCATAGGTCCACTCTCAACCACTGAGCCATGCCAGCCGGGCTAAAATTGTAGATTCTTGAGGCAAATCCCAGAAGGTCGGGTTCAAGGACTCAGGGTTGAACACTCAGAATTTACAAGCAATGCATGTGCTTCTGATTCTCATTGTCTGAAGAGCAGACTTTTGAGGAACACTGAAAATATTTGAATTTTGTATGAATTTTCCGTTGCCATTGAATAGAGATAAATCAGCTTTTAGGCTAAGGCATGAGATTTGGGGTTAGAAAATAAAAGGGATAAAACTTTTCTAAAATTGTGAATATGTGAAAACATAATTGAATTATGACATGATCCAAAGCAAGCTAAATTTTCAGAAATCCGAAGCTACTCTAACTAGAAGTGTCTCCCTAAAGTCAGAGACATGCCCAGTATATCTTGTTATTCTGTTTAGTTATCTACGATTTCTTTGTGATGTAGCCATTTTCAACACTTCACTTCTTAATGCATTTAAGCTTTTCCTATACGAGAAAAAAAGAAACAAAAAATAAACACCTTATTTGTAGCAATACCCACAATTTGGCCCAAGTCTGTTCAGTGGACCATAGGTTGCTCTCTTCTCTATTAACATTATCAACTCCCTTTTTAAAATTTTGCATCTCGTTTTTCTAAATTTGTTAGAACAGGGACTTTTTGTGTACTTTCTGCCTGAGACCTTCCACAGGAAGAATGAAAATTGCAAATTAAAGAAAATAAGGACCTAAAAAAAATAAGAATAGCCCTTCAAATACTTATCTTTTCTCACTTCTCTATATTTCTAACTATACTTACCTTTCTATAAATATTAGTAATATGACTCAAACTTTTTAAGATATCTTTTAGTAGAAAGCATGTTCTTACATATGTCTGCATATATCATATAGTATATCCGCTTGTACAACATTTAATTATAGTACAGATATGTCATTCTTAAAAGTTTTTCCTTCTTACTGATGATGGTTTGATAATTTCAGGTGGCATTCTGCCTTTTTTACTTTTATCAGTGAGTCAACTTTTTAATAACTTTCCCAGTAAAAACACACAGTACTTCATTTTCTTTTTACGCAAATCACGTAAGCAATTGTTCAGGACAACTGAGTAAACATTTTCAGGTGTATTTAAGAATCTCCAGCCAGGCTCACAAGGTCATTTGGCTCAGCAAAATCCTAAGTAAATAAAAGGGCGACCCCAAACTGTCCAACCTTAGGGGTCTGTGAGCCTGATGTGAAGTGAAGACGGATCACCTTGTCCCTCTTCTGCTAGAAGAGCTTTCAACTTCACACAAGTCCTACCAGGAAGAGTGAAATGTTCTTCTACCGCCTTTCCTCACACCCTCTCCCACATGCCCCTTTGCCAGGACCTCTGAGGGAGATGATGCATCGGGCCAGGAAGGTGGGGCATATCCGCTGTCTCATTGCACAAGCCTGTCTCACACTGACTCATCTCTGAGGAAGCAGCACACTTCTGTGGCAGAGGCAGCTATTTATTTATTTGTTTCATGCATGTGCTTTTCCAGACTTATAACATGCACCATCAGCCTCCTGAGTGGGTTCCAGAAGTAAAAAAATAAAAAAAAAAACACCATAAATTGAATGCACATGGAGAAACCAAGCCTTCATCCAAGACCTCACAAGCTCCCCACCCCAGCGCTCCAAGTCCACACCACACCCTCATTGTTCACACAGCACCTTTCTTCCAAGGATCCCAGAGAACTGCTCCAGCACAAAGGAATTAGACCAAGGGAAGGATATGTTTGAGTTTCCTTCTAGACTAGTAAAAAGAACTACTAGGCCCTCTAGAGTTTTAAGGCCACACAGGCAGGCTACGTGTATAGCAAAGTCAAATTAAATCTGAAGTTCCTAGGTGTTCATTTTTCCATTTTAGAAAGTCCAGATCACTCCTGATTATTTTTATGATTGGTAGAAAAGGTATGAAGTGAGAAGAGTTTTGCCTTTAGAAATATATTCCCTGGCACCCCATTTTTGCTACATTTCTTTCCATTTATTATACTTTCCCAAATATCAAGTGCTCTCATGCTATCTTTCTCCCAGGAGACCAATCTAATCAAATCACATATACTAAGGTGATCATGATGTGTGTTGCTCATCCCATGTATATTCACATTTCTTAAAAAGGCTATACCCTAAAGAATGCTTTCATCGCTGAAATAAATTATTGCAAATAAAGGATTTTGATGCATGTATTTTTAGGATAAAATTCTTGGTGCAGGTGTATGTGTGTACCTTACCACCTTCTCTGCCTAACTTTAACACCCTCTTCTCTTTAAACAAGGCTGAGGCCATCTAGTAAAACTGCTTCTCCCTACACACACTGTCTTTGACCTCAAATACTTAAATAACTGGCATAAAACTTGAGCATAGAGTTCAAACCTTAAATGTTAATAGGAAAAATATAAAAATCTAAGATCTAAGGCAAGTTCAACTTAGTATCTAATTGAGGCTTAGTTACTAGTGGTCCATCAGTTCTCTCAGTATTTTCATTGTGACTTGAGGCAACTGCTGGGCTCTTTCTGCTTTGCTTCAGTACCTGGACTTAATCCCCTGAGCTCCAACCACCATGACTGTTTTCTGCCCCCATTCTGATGCCTGATTTTATTGCTTTGGGTCTTATCACTATAAGAACTATAAGGCATGGTCTCTGCTTTCCCCATCTAATTCTTTACTTTTTGTTCAGTTTTCTTCTTCTCATCTTCAACAATGACTCAACACCATATGTAGAGCATCCAATGTGAGTCCACATTAACCCCCCAATCCCTGGAAATCACTGTGTCAGAACCCTTAATCAGTACCCGACTGCAACCTGCTCGGTAGAAGGAGGCAGTTGCCAAAGGACAAGCTATTAGTGTTAGGGATTTATAATGACCATTTGATGAATGAACCCTAGATATGTAGAAATATTAACTATTAGATAGGATCTTAGATATTACAAATTCTTCTTTCTAGTCAATGATACTGAAACTCAAAAAGGTGAAATTAAATTTCTCAAGACCATAAAGCAACTTCCAAACTGAACCAGAATTCGACTGTGAACTCTTGAGTCTTAAGACAGTGCTCTTCCTATTATCCTATGTACCATGGTCATTTCCTAAAATATGAATAAAAACAACAACAACACAATCTTTGTACAGCATGGAAGCTGTTTTGATGTGAGCTCTGGCATCAAAGGCCTGGTAAGAATGGCTTCTTGCCACCATTCTTAGGAGGCCTTCCTGATGCCTGGTTTAACAACTGTAAATGGGCCACTGGATACTTGAGTTTTTACTGATATTAGATAAACAGAGCTAAGTTTACCAAAATTAACATTTTCCCAAGCCCTCCCACTTGTGCTCTGTAGTGGTCATACTTGAAATCTTTACTTTATATTGTAAAAACATTTGTCATGCCATACTTTCATTTTTCTCAAATTCTGGTTGGTGTTCCCACACCTTATATTAGTTCTGCTTTGGATAATTGTGTTTCTAACACCAAAGTGTCCACTTTTTTACTGTGGATGTGTCCCTATTTGAAAAAGCACAGGGTCCATACATATTCCTTTTCATTTCTCCTATACTCGCTGCATCACAGTGGCACCACCAGGAAGCTGATGTTCACGGTGATGGAACATCAATAGTCACGGTGCAGATTTGCCAGAGAAAGGTTCTATTTTCTTCTGAAGGAATTACACCCGTGATTGTTCTGAAAGTTGACTAAAATATTAAAACTCAAGTGATCACTGTCATTCATTTTATAGAAAAAGCAATCTCAGTAGATTCATGTTACTATGTTGGCTAGAAATAGGCACAAACTAGAACAAAATCCCCTACCGAACTGGGAAGTGAAAGATGCACGGGAGAATTTTAAAGAATTGAAAGAAAAGGGTTTGAAGAGTAACATCAGTAAGTCAAATAATTTAAACTCCCTTGATTCCCTGAGCATTTCAATGACTTATTATTTTAGAATCAAGCACACTTGGGCGCGGCAAACTTTTAGATAAAAATAGCAAAGCACACCTGAATAGTAGGCTCAAGAACAGTAGGGTCCTTTGCCATGGCAGAGCATGTGAGCAGGAACAAGATTTACAGACTAGGATGAATAAATATATTATTGTTGTTCAGGTATCCACTATAGGAAGTACAATATGGTTTATTTGGAGCATAATATTAAAATGTTTATGATATTAAACATTGTTGCTTTCCTTCTGAGGGAACTTAATTACTTCTTGGAGAACTTTTACAAATGACATATATTATCTTGTCTTGTCTTGGTAAAAAATCAGTAGTGCTTCTGTCCCTTTCTTAGATGCCTCCTTAAATCTGCATGCTAGCCATTTTCTTCCGTCTGCTGCTAATACCACAGATTTACTGTTCACCACCCACTCGCATGCTGGTATGCAGGCCACATGTGCATACACACTTTTTTTTTTTTTTCTAATGTTTTAGGACTGAATAAGGAATAAGGTTTTGGCCATGCAATGAAAACAAGGGTATCTACTTTCATATAAATATCATTTGTCTCCTTCTACCTGTGAATAAAAGAATAAATGACACATTCCTTTTCTCTTCCTCCATGCAGACACTGCTTTTTCCTACTGTATAAAGTACAGGGTAAGCATATGTTGACATTGCATTCCTTCGCAACGCTGGTGCTGTCTATCAAATGCTTTATGTGGGAGCCATTCCTCACACCGAACAAGCAGAGATGCGTTTCTGTTTCCTCTTGGAAGAGCACTCTAGAAGGAGAAAATTTGCCACAGTAAAAAACAAAGATAATGAAAAAAAGAGAATTTAAAGTCTTTTAAAAATGCATTTTAGGTTATGAAATTAAAAAATAGCTATTGGATGTTATTCTATCTCTCAAGAAAATTCATATTCTAAAAGGTCTTTCCCTTTACAGAAAGAGTTGATCTATTCATGCTAGTCTTAGAAATAAAACAAAAATAACAATAACAACAAAAAGAAAATACTCCGAGCCACGAACATTCCTGTTCTTTTAGGTAATAAAGGCTTTTTACTTAGAATGGATTATGTATTAAACTTTTACCGTGCCTTTGCGAGCTTAGTAAACCTTTGTTCTGAATACTTTGTGACCATTAGTGCCTTTGATTATAGATTACACCACCATTTGATTTATTTTTCTCTCATGGGCAACATATTTCTTTCATTGAGCAACATTCTGAAACTTGGAAATATAGCCTGGTTTAGTCTTAGGAAAGTAACATTCATACGGTAAATCCTCCCCAGTTGGACTTGGTAGTCATTCAACTCTTATGTGGTTGATTTCAGGCCAAGTTTAATTATGTAATCACCCTCCCCTCAAAGAGGATAGGAGAATACAAAAGCACTTGTATTTAATACAGTGCCAGCTTTCTGAAAGAAGAAAAAAAAACAACAACACACCAGTAACTGGGGAATGTTTATATTTAACATGAAGTAATAATCTCTAAATGCAAGTCCAAAGGACAATGATATAAATTTATTGTGTAAATTAGAGATCACTTAGGCCTGAATCTAGACACACTTCATTCTGTATCTCTGCTAATAGATAAAATAAAATATTTTTATAGTTTTTATTTTTATCAAGAAGAAGAAGGAAATTGGGCACCTGATCTGAATGTTTTATGGTTAGAAATGCTCAAACATGCCAATATTACGTCTGAATTCAGTTTTTCTTCCAGGAGATTGTGGTTGCTTTAAACACAGTTTCCAGGGAAGTATTTTTTTGCACATTCTGAACTGCTTGTCCAGTCATTTTCTTATATTACATTACTCACATCCCCTTGCTGGAGGAAATTCCCTCTTACAAATGCTGTATCACTGGGATGTATGTATATTTATGTAACCCTAGTGGTTCTGTTCCTTCTTAGACAAACTCAATGGCACTGTTTCCTTAACTAAACTCCGTTGTCTTCATTAATATTAAATTCACACACACAAAAGGCAAAATGCACTCAAATCTCCCGGGCGTTTTCTTCAGGCTCTTTATAGCTAACAGGCTCTGCTCTCATTTAGGGGTTTACTAGAGAGTCCTCAGACTTCCTGGAAAATACCATTGCAATGCGTTGGTTGGATGCTTACAATTCAACTGTTTCCTTCCATAAGCATGCATTTTCTCTCTATTAATAATCCAGAACAGGGTAAACCAGAGATCCTTAGCCCTAGCTAAAAGAAGCACATTCTCCAAATAAACAAGCAGGAGATCCAGCCCTTCAGAGAGCTGAGGCCCCCATGCATGTGAATGACCTGGAAAGGTTATGCAGACTTCTTGTCTTACATGAGCTTAGGAGGCCCCCTGGGAACAGCTACAGGCTCGCTTGCCATAACAGAGCAATGCAGCCAGAGTTCTGCCCTCTAGGTGATCATACATTGGGACCTCACATGCTATAGGGCCTGGAACCAGGAGCCCACCCGGAAACCTAGATTACAATATGTGGATCTCACGATGACATGAGCCCTGTCTCTGTTTCTTAATATTGAGGGAAGGTGAAGGGTTAACTGTGAACTAGCAGTAGGTCCACTTTCTCTATGTCCTTAGACGCTTAGATGAAAAATGAGTGTATGTTTATATATGTACCTAACTTTGTTTTCATTTTGGCCTTTAAATAAGTTGGAAGGTATTGCACCCGTAAATAATGCCAGCAATCCTTTTTTAAAACTCTGAGGCCCCCAGCCAGGTTAAGTAATGTGAATGCTGAGTTTTCTTTCCTTTTGCTGTTACTTTGTATATAGGTTCTTGCTTTAACCATGAATTTTGAGATTTTTTTTTGAATGGTTCATTTAATTCATATCTGAGCTAAACTGGACATTTGCTAGGAAAAGAAAAAAGTTGCAAGGATCCCTGCCCTACTTACTGTCTAAATATTGCACTGCTCATGCTTTTACATAAGTTTCTGTGCTCATAAAAGTATATTTCCCTAAATATTTAAGTGCAGAGTATTCATGCTGTTATTCTTCACCAATTTTCTTAGAAATGTTTTCTTTTTAAGGGATCAGACTTATTTCTTAGTTTTCTTTAAATTTGTGATCTCAATACTGAAAGAATCCTCCTGAATCCCTTTTCATTACTCACATGCAGTTGATCACGTTAAGAGGCTTAGAACTACTTGGCAAACGTTCCGTGTCTCATGATTTCATGCAAGGCAGCAGAAAAGCAATTATTATGGTATTTCTTTTTTTTTAAAAAATAGAAAGTCCTCATCTGATTTAAGGGTTGGGTGGGGCTCAGGGTGTGTCTCTTCTTGTTTTTGGTGGAGTCAGTTTTTTTCAGAGGAAGTCCCTGTATGAGATGTAGACAAGGAAAAAAGTATGCAGAAGGTTATTTGTGTATTGTGATCTTTTCTCCGGGCAATCAAAAATTCATTTTTAACCTATTTAGAGTCAGAGTCAGGAAACAAACTGGATTTTGAGGACCTTTTACAAAATTGACAGTGAAGATGTAAAGATGATAAGGTTTGGAGGAAGGTGGTGAGTTGGGAGGAGTCTGGCTGCTTGTGCATAAACACCTGTAGCTGCCCTTAGAACTATGACACCCCACTTCCCCCATTGGAGTCCATTAATCTTTCAGCCCAATTCTTGCAGAGACTACCTGGGTGGCCAAAATAAGCAAGAGCCAAGATAACTGGGGCTTGAAAAACAAATCAGCCTGGCCGGCATGGCTCAGTAGTTGAATGTCGACCAACCCATGGACCAGGAGATCATGGTTTGATTCTGGGTCAGGGCACATGCCCAGGTTATGGGATCGATCCCCACTAGGGGGCGTGCAGCAGGCAGTGATCTATGATTTTCTCTCATTGATGTTTATCTCTCTCTCTCCCTTCCTCTCTCTAAAATCAATATATATATATGAAAAAAACAAATCAATGTGAAAGTGCTGGTGTTGGAGTCAAGATTTTAGTTAGTCATTGACAGAAATGTGATTTGAAAATCAGGACATAAGCCAGTACCTTATGCTTTTTATCTCTCTTAATCAGCATATACCTTATAGAAATGATGAATCATTTCTCATTTCTCATATTTCTATAATTTATTATTATAAGGAAATATATTTAGAGCTACTTAGAGCCATTCATATGTATGCAACACTATCAAAAATTGTGAAATGGAAAACCTCTATGCCAGGGATCAAAACATCATTTGACAGTCATATCTTTACCAATCCAAAAGGAGATACTGGCTTTATTTAATTATTGCCATTATAGTCTTTCTCTCTCTCTCTCTCTTTTTTCTTTTTCTCTTTTTCTTTTCTCCTTAGAGGTAGCACAATTTTAATCCATCCCATTGCAAGGTCTGGCCTTAAACAGACTTTTGTGATGGCCCCTTAACCTGAATCTACTTCCTTTTAAGTGCATCCTCGTAAGTGAAACTGGACCATTGACCTTTCCAAGTGAAAGCTGGTCATTCCAGAGGAGTGGGCTCTGCTTGTCCCTCACTCTCCTCACTGCAGCTCCCCCCTTTCTCTGGGGCCATCCCTTAGGCCTGGCCCCAAATCTTCCTGTTCCACGGGCAAGTCCAAGGGTCATCCTGTGTGGTTTCTCTATCTGTATTACTTATAATTCAAGAATCTGAAAGCCCAGATCATTAAGCACTTAGATCATTCAGACTCTTTGTTCTGGGCATAATATTCAATCTCCACCAATTTTGTAAGTGCTGCAAACAGATAATATCATTTGAAGGATATAAAATTCATGTTTTTCTGTTATCTTCATTGTACCATAGTGTACACACTAGGAATAGAAGAAAAAAAAAGCCCAGAATCCCAGATAATCTTCCAATGGAGTACCTGATTGTAAATGCTTACAAAAATATCACATATTTATAACCCTGTTTGTGAGGAGAGGTTTTTCTGTATTTTGACTACTTTTTTATGCACTTAACATCAATCATCTCATTTAGTTAAAAATAATGACATTCCAAACACAAAGAAATCTCTCCCAAACACATACAAATATAAACAAACAGACACACACACACACACACACACACACACACACACACACACACTCATACACATGCTTCTCCAGTACTTTTTATGCATAACATCGGTTAGCACAGTTCCACATTTACAGCCATCACTATATCTGACCCCTCATTCATGAAAACTCCTGCTGCTTAGCCTTAAGCTATTGGACTCCTGTCATTTCCCACTGAGCACACTGGGGTGGATTTGGGTGTCTTGCCCTCATTTACAATCTGAACAAAAGAAACCCAAGCCAAGAAAGCAGCTGGCACCATAAAAACAGTAAAAACTCTAGCTGGCATCCCTGGTTGCCATTGACTAGCCAAATATCCACAGGGAATGGTGCCAATCTAGATTTCAGGGACAGAACAACAAAATAGATTTTTGTCAATAAACATTGATTTGACAAGAAGTCACACAAATCCATCCATACCAAAGGATATGGACGTTCAGAGTTCCAAACCAATGAGCACATTATGGATAAATTGAAAACCTGCCTAAGCTGGATTCATACATGGCACATGCTCTCCAAGGTCTTCATCTGCCAAATATGGTTATATGTTAAGTGTCAATGTTGCTCTCTGATTCTGCTACCAGCTGACAACATAAACCATGAACACTGACAAAGCAAACACATACCATCACTCTGGGGCAATGTTTTTCAAACTTTTTTGAAATGAAATAAAAGAAATACGTTTTCAGTAAAGCCTAATACAAACACAGACATACAAATGACAACTTAAATAAATCTAATGCAACAATAGTTATTACTACTATGGATGATACGGTCAGTTTAATTCTTGCCTTCTAGTTTATTGTTATATTCTATTGCATATTTTTAATATTTTAAGTGATTGCTTTGATCACTGAAATCTATATATATAAAAGGCTAATATGCAAAGTGTCCCCATGGGAGTTTGACCAGGAGACCAGGAGTTCTATCGCTCGCTATGATGTGCGCTGGCCACCAGGGGGATGGCACAGAATGAAGGAAGGCCCCAGCCAGCAGCCAGAAGGAAGGCCCCAGCTGGCAGCTGGAAAGCCCCAATCAGCCCTGATCGCCGACCAGGCCTAGGGACCTTACCCATGCATGAATTTCATGCACTGGGCCTCTAGCTAATTATAACTTATCAATGAGTCATGGCAATGATTTTAAATATCCTACTCAGGGTGATATAAATTTTCCCTTTAGAACTTGCTTTTATTTCTTAATATCTTTTGAGAAAAATAGTTTTCTTTTTCCCCCCTTTCTTTTCTTGTTATATAAAGACATATAGCTATTTATCTAATAAATCCCAACAGACATATGGTTCAGAAAAACGACTCCATCAAATTTATATACATTATGTACTATGTGTATGACCCTGGAATACATGTTCTAAAGTTTGCTAAAGACCATCTCAAAAATTACAGCTACCAACATTGGTTACATCTACCTTTTCAAACTTATATTTCAAGAATTACAATTAATTATGCAGCTTTTTAAGGGTTAATTATTCATCTACAGTTGACCTCCTTAAGAAATATAAAATATATTTTTTGAGCAAGTTAGAAATCCACTAATATCTAGTCAAATATTATTTTTCTCTCTTTAGAATGAAAACCACATAAATAGGTCCTGAACTTGGGGATGCTGGTGGTGGTTGGGGCTAGAGAGTCATCAGTTTGCAATTAACCAGGGACAAACAGATCACTAGCAATATCAGTCTTCCTTTCTTAGCTTACGTATTTGTCGTGGGATATCCTCATTGCCTGGCTCCTAAAATAGGCATTTGAATCTGGGTCAGCCAAGCAGGGCATGCCAATGACCTGGCCATCATAATTAGCTCAAGATTGGGCACATAACCCAAACCAGCTAGTAAGAGTCAGTATATAAAACACACCTTTTTAAACATTGGTAAGCTAGTTACCTATAATACAACCAAAGTGACTTAGGTAAAGCCTATCTAAGAATGAATCCAGTCCTGGCTGGATCAGTTGATAGAGCGTCAGCCTGCGCACTTAAGGGTTCCAGGTTTGATTCTGGTCCAGGGCACATGCCTGGGTTGTGGGCTCAACCCCCAGTGGAGGGTGTGCAGGAGGCAGCTGATTAATGATTCTCTCTCATAATTAATGTTTCTATATCTCTCCCCCTCTCCCTTCCTCTCTGAAGTCAATATAAAATATATTAAAAAGAAAAAAAAAAAAGAATGAATCCAAATATTTAAGGATGTTAGCTGGGGCTCTGGACCTGGTTATGCTTGACAATGAAATCATCTTGAAGACCACCCACTTAGAAGAACCAACTCATTTATTTGGAATATGATACAGAGCAGCTTTTAATTGGGTTTCCAATAGGGCAATTGGAAAAGGCCTGGCCAACGCGCTACTATGTTCAAACATTTTGAAGAATCTAATCACTTCACTCCCTAGTGTATTCTTTAGCAATAATGGCTCTATCATAAATGATTGTGTAACTCTGAGCATCTGAGTAAGTCACTGCACACCTCGGTTTTTTATATACTTTACATGAAATAAAAGTTAAGGGTGTTTTAATTGTATTGCCAATTCACTCATTTGACTAGAGCTTGTGGTCAGTGAGTACAAACTCTAGACTTGACCCAAGTACAACCTTGTAAACTCCCCTCTTCTCCAGCCACTAGCTGTACCCTCAGTTCCACTTTTTCATTTCACTTAAGATAAGCACTCACTTGCAACATGCCTGAAAGTATCTGCCTTAATTATTCAGTATAATCCCTTCCTATTGCCAAATATCCAGCTAAAAGAATAAATATTTTTATAATGTAATGTCTTACTCTTCTACAGACATCTCCAGTACTCCAAGATATTTGACATTTGTTTTTTTTAAAGTATCCTCTTATCTTTTTTATAATAGGCATATTGACAAATGTGAAGCAATATCTCATTGTGGTTTTGATTTGCATTTCCCTGGTAATTAAGTGACATGGAGCATCTTTTCAAGTACCATTTGGATATCTTTTTTTTTTTTTTAAGTCCATTTGGGCCCTTTATCCTTTCTTTTTTTCTTTCTTTACTTATTTACTTATCTATTTTTTATTTTTGGCTATTTAGTTATATGAATTCTGTGTATATCTTGGATGTTAACCTTTTATCAAATATGTGACTTGCAAATATTTTCTCCCATTCCCTAGTTTTCCTTTTCATATTGATTTTTTTTTTTTTTGCTTTTAGAAGTGCTTTAGTTTTATACAATCTCACTTATTTAATTTTGCTTTTGTTATCAAATCTAAAACATCATTGCCAAGACCAATGTCAAGAAGTTTTCGTCTAGTAGTTTTGCAGTTTTAGGTCTTCATTCAAGTCTTTAACCCATTTTGAGTCCATTTTGTGTATGGCTTATGATAATGGTCCAGTTTCATTCTTTTCCATCTGGCTTTCTAGTTTTCCCGGCACTATTTATTGAAAACAGTATTTTTTCACTATTGTATATTCTTGGTTCCTTTGTCATAAATTAGTTGACCATATATGAATATATTTATCTCTGTGTTCTATTCTGTTCTATTGATTTATGGATCTGTTTTTATTCCAATAGCATATTGTTGTTATTTTTTTATCACTATAGCTTTGTAATATAATTTGAAATCAGAAGTGTGATCTTTCTAGCTTTGATTTTCCAATCCAGGAACATGAATACCTTTCCATTTATCTGTCTTGTTTAGTTTCTTTCATCAATGTCATACAGTTTTCAGTATACAGATCTTTTACCTCCTTGGTAATATTTATTTCTAAGTATTTTATACTTATTAATTGTAAATGAAATTGTTTTCTTAATTTTTTTCTCATATTTATAGTAGGCATAATCATCATACCGATTATGGTGCCTGTTATAAAAAAGACAAGATAGCCTGGCCATCATGGCTCAGTGGTTGAGCACTGACCTACGAACCAGGAGATCCTGGTTCAATTCCTGGTCAAGGCACATGCCCAGGTTGTGGGCTCAATCCTCAGTGAGGGACGGGCAGGAGGAGCCAATCAATGATTCTCTCTCATCTTTGATGTTTCTATCTCTCTCTCCCTCTCCTTAATCAATACAAATATATTAAAAAAATAAAAAGTCAGGACATAAATACTGGCAAGAATGTGGAAGAGGCAGCACTTGTACAATGTTGGAGGGAAAGAAAAAAAAAAAACAAACTGACAGAGTCACTATGGAAATTTCTCAAGAATTTAAAAATATAGAACTACCATATTATCTGGCAATCCTACTTGGTATATATCCATTATCTCAAAGAGGTATCTGTACTGCCATGTTCATAGCAGCATTACTCACAATAGCCATGATGTGGAAACAACATAAATGTTTGTTAATGGATGAATGAATAAAAAATATGACAACATTGATGAAACTGGAGGACATTATGGTAAGTGAAATAAAGTAGACAGAGAAAGATAAATACAACATGGTATCACATGTATGGAATCTAAAAATAAACTCATAGAAATAGAGAATAGAAAAGTGGCTCCCAGAAGCTAGGGGTGGGGGAAATAGAAGTTGGTAAAAGGTGCAAACTTTCTGCTATAAGATGAATACATTCTGAGGATGTAATGTATAATATGGCGACTATAGTCGATAACACTATATTCTATAATTGAAATTTGCTAAGAGAATAGAACATAAACAAAAGGAAGATAAATATGTGAGGTGTTGACTTGTTATTTAACTCCATGGGGGGAAGCCTTTCACAATGTATATGTATATCAAATCATCACATTGTGCACTAGAAATATCTTACGATTTGTCAAATAAACCTCAGCAAATCTGAGAGAATAAAAATAAAGACAGCTTCTCCAAGCTAGTAGAGAAGTTTTTTACTAGATTCATTTTACCCAAGAGGAAACCAAATGTAAGATACTCATTTACGTGCCTGAAATCAAATCATTAAGAAGTTCTATTCAATAGTGCATTGAGTGCTCTCCCTCTGCACTCTCCTTCCCTGGAGCACCCCTGTGCCTTTCTCGCTATCCCCCCCCCCGTCACCCCCCCTCCCCGCCGTGCTCCCTCCCCAACCCCTCACCTCCTTTACCTTTACTTAAGCCCCAGTGGCCTCTCTTTTGCCTCTGTAACTTGTTTTTGAGCCCATTTCTTCTACCACTCACTTCTTCCATCTTTGTGATTTTCTAAATAAACTTTCTCTTATAATTTGAAAAAAAAAAATAGTGCATTGAGGGAGTAGAACATGGATCAAAGAGGGTCTAGGAAGAAGGAGATCTAAAGAAACGTGTAGGATATGGTTTTAGCCAAAGGCATGGAGAGAGAAAGGATCCAAACAACCTCAAGGACTTGGATATTATCTTGACACTTGGGTCAAATTAATAACCAGGTACATGTTTTATATGAGAACGAGCAGATTGAAACTTAGTATTCTCAATAAGTATCATTATAGAGTTATGCAAGCATGAATTTATTCACATATCATATCATTTATTTTATCAACAGCAGTCTCTAGCTTGGATCCTATTTTCTTGAGCAGCTTTGCCTATGTTTTCTTTTGATCAATCTACACATTGGCTGTTTTTCAGCATTTTTCCTTCAGCAGCTACAGTGAGGACCTCCCACGTCTATGACGGACAGACCTTTAGCTCATCTGTCAAAACAACCTGCTTGTTCACGGAATGTCTAGTCACTGACGAAAAATGCCCTTCTGTTATTTTCCATCTATTCTCCTTTCAAAATTAGGAGGCTAGCTTTTCCTTTATCACCCAAAAACAAACTTATGAGCAGAAGGGTGGATTTTAAATGCTAACGAAGAGAAAATACAAAACAATATGAGTTAGTCTGACATGCATTTCAAGGTGACATATATTTAGTTTTAAAAGCTTAAAACTATCCTCTGCCCTCTCCATTTTATTTTGCAACATTTTTCCATTTTGCCCTTTCTCCTCCCATTTTTAACATAAACTTATACAATAAGAAAGGGTACAGATAGGCGAGATTCAGAAACATTTAATAATTTAAGCCACAGAAATTGATCATGTCTGTAAAACAAATTGTATACAATGATACAAATTCAAATTCTGTTGCCCAATATTGTTAACCATCAAAATGCATTTTATGCAGTTTATTGTTTAAAATGCCAATTATTTGATCTGTTATTTTAAAAATGTTTTTACTCCCAAAGTTTGTTAATTTTATTAATTTATTAATTTATTCAGCACAGATATTTCTAGATCACATAGAATGTGTAAATATTTTGTAAAATATTAATTATTTTTTAGTGACTGAATAATTATTGTACCAAAACACTATCACGGAGGGAAAATAAACTGTCTGAGTATTTTGAAAGCTGACAGTAAATAAAATAATCCGGTATTTATTATGATGTATTTTTCTTCCTGATCTGCTTAAATGTTAGACCCAGGTTTACCACTCTGTGGCTTCCTGAGGAAGTCACTTAACTTTCTAAGCCTTATTTTCCACATTTGTAAATAGATAAAATTGAATTAAGTACACAAAGTTATGCTCATTGTATGATTTAGATTGCTCTTTTTTTTTGTAATTCTTATTTCTATTTAGAGATTTAAGATTCTTTAAAAACTGGGACTGACTTTGATTTTGCTATATCCTTAAAACAATATCTAGAGACAGTTAAACCCTAACCGGTGTGGCTCAGTGGATAGAGCGTCGGCCTGAGGACTCAAGGGTCCCAGGTTCGATTCCGGTCAAGGGCATATACATTGGTTGCGGGCACATCCCCAGTGCGGGGTGTGCAGGAGGCAGCTGATCGATGTTTCTCTCTCATCGATGTTTCTAACTCTCTATCCCTCTCCCTTCCTCCCTGTAAAAAATCAATAAAATATATATATATAAAAAAGAGTTAAGAAGTGCTTATTGAGGTGAATTGAATTGGATTATCTTAAGCTATTTGTGATACTGAAAAGGGAATTGGAGTTTAAAGGAGTCAGTTGAATATAATATTTTCTCTCTTCTTGTGGCAGGTTATTCAAACTGATTTCCACTATTCTGCTAGGCTACACTGGAGGTTTAAGGCAGCAGGAATAGTTGAGTTTTTTTTTTTTTTAAAGTATAAGATAGCATACATAGCATGCCATGACCTTTATGAAGACTCCACATGCCCACTCACCCTGTCCCCTATTACAATGTTTTCCTGATATCGCTCTTATAGAGTAAGATAATTTTACGTCAACCTATTCTCCCAGTTGCTTTTGTATTTTAAACCTCACCTCTAATGGCTGAAAGTGCTGTCTATTCAGCAGTGTTAGCTGGAGGAGAAAGAATATTTGGGAAGTCTTCCTGACTCCCTGAAAGCATATCCAGTTCAAGATGAATTCTGTAGGCAGCCTAAAAATCCAAATGCAAGAGATGCGAGCAAGAAAAAGACCTTCCTACGTCACGCCCAACCTCTTGCAAACAGTGACCCTAGCTCCATAAGTGTAGATCTTCCTGGGAAAGGGACTCTGCTTTCTTCCCTTTGTGCCAGGGTGTCAGAGGTTTCAGCGTGTTCTAAATCAGACCCTGGTAATCTTGATGTCCTAGAAAGAGGAAGTGTATTTTATGTGGCTATCCTGGAATCAATTAGCCCTCAGCCACAGTTTTCAAGGATGTGTGTGGCATATTGTATAAGTTGTGGGCAGATTATAAACGAGAAGATATAGCCCTTGCTCTCAGAAAGCTGACAGTTTAATTGTTTCTAAGGCCTGGTTATGACCTGGGAAAAGGTCAGACTTCCCAGGACTTTAGGTGCCTCAATGAGTACATTTTTTTTTTTTAAACTAAATTCACACTCGGTTTTAAAAGGAGATGTTGTCTGTGAGAAAGAAACAGCTGTAGGAAAAGCTGTAAAAATGTACCTACATTATAGATGAAAGGGCCTTCATACGTTGTAAGGAGAACAGCTGGCTTTATACCTTTTAGAAGGAACTGGAGATCTATCAAGGCCCCCGACACTGTGGATCAGTTTGATGATAAGCAGCATTACAAAATGAATAATTTGGACTAATATCTATTTATTTTACTTATGGCCAAAATATAGGTGTTTTTTAAATATATAACGTTGAAATGTTCTCATCTCTTCCAGATTCCTTGGCACACAGATATTTGCCCTTTCTGTTGCTTGGTTCTGCTAAATATCTCAAAGCTTGAGTGGTTTTATTCCTTTCTGCCATTGGTAAGAACAGATGTCCTTTCTACCTGGGCCAGTTTGGTAAGACATTACAAAGGCCAGCTAATCATGCTCTTTGGACACTCAGTGGTCTTAACCTTTTGCTTTATTGGTCTAGATGTATTTCTCTCTCATATGTCAATAGATCTCTTTGCTCCTTTTCTTAGCTTTCCCTACATACCCACAGGAGCCCTATGTCTAGGAATAATGATTATAATGAGGCTCTACATATTTTTGTGTAAAATAACCTTTCAGCCAGATGTTAGATCTCTACATTTATTTTATATTACATTGAAGATGGTAATGCTTTTTTACCTATATGTGTACAAGCTCAAGATATTTCAGAAAGAGTTAAAGGGAATAAAAAGAAAACACTTATTGAAATGTCTGATCTTTGCATCCAGAGTAAACTAAACTTTGGGATCTCCTATCTATCTATCTATCTATCTATCTATCTATCTATCTATCTATCTATCTATTTATCTATCTATCTATCTATCTATCTATCTATCTATCATCTATCTATCTATCTATCTATCTATCTATCTATATCTATCTATCTATCATCTATCATCTATATATCTACCTATCTATCATCTATCTATTATCTATCTATCTATCTATCTATCATCTATCTACCTATCTATTATCTATCTATCTATCTATCTATCTATCTATCTATCTATCTATCTACCTATCTATCATCTATCATCTATCTATCTATCTATCTATCTATCTATCTATCTATCATCTATATATCTATCTATCATCTATATATCTATTAGTACGAATGCTAATTGTATTGGAGAGAAAACTTCTGGGAGCATGTGCTAATCCCATGTCAGCAGCATACGGGGCTCCATTCATACATGGAAGTTGTGGGGTTGCACTTAACAACTGTTGTTTTCTTGTCACATTTGTCCTACGAGCTGTGAGTGTTACAAAGGTAACTAAAAAATCGAATGAGAAAAACCTGAAGGGTATTTAAAATTAAAGAAAAAGAAATTTATAAAAATGCATACACTTTACAAAAATGAACCAAATAAAAGGATGGGAATAATATTTTTGCAATTCTCTTTAAGTTGAATTCTGTGTAGGAGAACTGCATTTGAGGAGAAGAAAAACAAAGGTTTTTACCTTGAAGTTCATCACATACAATTCTTCTATCTCTTTGAGTTTTCTGTGTGACAGGTGGAACCAGTGGTGTTTGTCCACGGTCATTACATTTTAAATAGAATGACTGGAAACATAAAAGGCTTTCACCCCAGTTTTTTTCAGTGCAGGTTTGTTCCCCTAGTGTTAAAAAAATACCTCCTTACCAAAACATGCAAATCGACAGTTTCAAACGACACTGCTTTTCATGAGTTGTTGTTTTTCCCCCCTCCATTTACCACCTTCAAACTAAACAAACATATAAACAAACAAACAAACAAACAAACAAAAAACAGGAAAGGACTCAAGTCATAGTTCAATTTGTTGTTATGAGTAATTATGTCTGGTATTTGAGGGTTACTTCTATCATCTATTTAAGTTTTAAATAGGAAACCATTTAACATATCTTTGTAAGCTGTTCTAAATGATCATCAATTTAAAACATTCTTATTCTGATAAAAATAAAATTATAACCTATCAGACCATAGAAACTAAAGTGCTGTTTAGGCTATGATAGACACTACAGGAGGAAAAACATATTTAATCAGCAAGTTTCTTTCATTGTCTTTTTTGATTATTAATAACCACAGATTCTATTTTTGTATGTTGTGAACCCGGGTCCTGGTCAATGAATACAAGAGGAAGGTAGACTGTAAGCTTTAAGAAACATTTGAATTGAAAGACTTTTTGATAACTTGTGATCATTTATGGACAAACATCAAATGGTCATAACTTAGAAAAGTGTTTGTTCAGTTGTTTTTGCAAGGTAATATTATAATGCTATTTATATACTGTCTTTGTTTTATTCATCTGTTCTTATTAAATAAAAATAATTAGGATTTGCTTGTGGATGGGAGTTAGTATGAGAGAAAGAAAGGATTAAAGATGAGTACATCTATTTAGGCTTGAACAACTGAAAAATTTTAATTGCTATTTACTGAAATAGAACCACTATGGAAAATTCTGGTTTGGGATGGGTGAACAGGGATCAGGAGTCTGATTTTATATGTTAGATGTGAGATGTCTCATCAACACCCATGTAGACATGTCAGTTAGAGAATGGAGTATATATGAGACTATGAGACTGAAGTTCAGAGAAATCTAACTTGTGGAATTGTTAGCATATAGAGAGTATTTAAAGCCATACAATTAGCTGTAACCACCTGGAAAAAAAAAAGAGTAGATGAAGCAAAAATAAAAACTATTAAGCTTGATTACTATAGGCCTTTAGTATTTATTTTTGGTGGTTGAAGAGATGAGAAAGAACTAGCAAAGAAAAGTTGTAAACAACAAGGCAGGATGACTTCAAGGAAAAGTAGTGTCCTAGAAGCCTCAGAGGATGTTTTAAGATGGAAGTAGTGATGAGCCCTGTATCAAAATAATTCTGACAGTTCAAATAAGATGAGGACAGAGAAGTGATCACTGGGTTAAGTAATATGGAAGGTTAAAGTGACCTAGACAATAGTTTATTTACATGAAGATTACCTAAAATACTTATCTTTTATATACCTCACTCATAAATATCCTAATGTATTCCAAGCACTTAGAACAGTGTCTGTTCCATAGTATATGCTCAATTAACCTTTTATGAAAATTAAAAAACAAACAAACAGGATTTGGGATGTTGCTAGAAGGAAAGGAAGATGGAGAACAGAGTAAAATAAACTTTACCTCTGTTCTTAGGCCCAGCCAAGTATTGGCTTTAACAAAGTGGATGGATTTTAAAGTATATCTATACTCCCCTTTCTCATTTTAACAAGAAGTAATATTAAACAAAAACTAAAAATATATACAATGACTTAGATTCCCAGAAATATTAAATTCTTGATTGTTTATTCTTTAGGCATATGACAATGTCAACACCATTTTATTAATAAGTATTAATAATTATCAATATTTTCATTGTGATTGCACAAGTTATATGTTCAAAGTCTTTTAAAATGTTTTAATGATTTTAGAGATAGAGATATTGATTAATTGTTCCACTTATTTATGCATTCATTGTTTGATTCTTATATGTTCCCTGACTGAAGATTAAACTCACAATCTCAGCATATCTGAATGATGCTCTAACCTACTGAGCTACCAAGTCAGGGTTGTTCAGAGTCTTCACTCTGCAAGATTAAAATAAGGAAAGACTAAAAGAGAAAAACATTGTTTCTTACACATTTTTTATAAAAAGAAAAAGCCAAAAATTGTATTACTTTATTACTTCAAAATTATGACTTCTTGGTAGAAAGAAGACATATCTTTTGGAAAATGTTAAATTAGGAAACATGTAGTTTTAAAAAACAACCTTGGTCATTTTGGCATTCATTTATTAATAACTAGAGGCCTGGTGCATGAAATTCTTGCACGAGTGAGGGAGGGTGTCCCTCAACCCGGTCTGCACCCTCTCCAATCTGGGACCCCTTGGGGGATGTCTGACTGCCTGTTTAGGCCAGATCCCTGTGAGTCGGGTCTAAACCAGCAGTCGGCATCCCTCTTACAATCAAGGACCACTGGCTCCTAACTGCTCACCTTCCTGCCTGCCTGATTGCCCCCTAACTGCTCCCATGCCAGCCTGATTGCCCCCAAATGCCCTCTCCTGCCGATCTGATTGCCCCCAACTGCCCTCCCCTGCCAGTCTGATCGCCCACAACTGCCCTTCCCTGCCATCCTGATTGCCCACGACTGCCCTCCCCTGCCAGCCTGATCACCCAGAAATGCCTTCCCCTGCCGTGACCCACCTCCTCCATCAGGACATGCCTCCTCCGCGCAAGGCGGTGGAGATGCTGGGTCCGGCCTCCTCCATGCCTTGCAGAGCTGCAGGACCCCCCAGTCCTCACCACATGGAGTGGTACACTGGGCCCTGCCTCCGCTGTGCACGTGGCCATCATCTTGTGGTGGCCATCTTGTGGTGGCCATCTTGTGGCGGCCATCTTGTGACAACACTGCGCGAGGGCACTGCATGAGGGCGTGACGCCACCTAGCCTTTTATTATATAGGATTATTGATAAGTACAATTTAGGACACTGAAGATAGTGTTTGCCTATATCATCTGCCTTTCTTCTTTGCTAACAAAACCTTTATTTTCTTAATGGGGAAGGTATCTCCAATACAAAATACACACAATCCCAACCAAATTCTCATGTAACAAGAGTAAGATGTGATGCCATCGTGGCTATGAGAAGTAAGTGGAAGTCTTGGTGGTATTTTAGGGAAATTTGTTGCCAACACAGCTTCTGCTTCCTTTTCTCCCCTTTCCTTCTTTCTAGATCTGTGAATGTGACACCTGAAGGTGAAGAAGTCATCTTATCAGCACTGGGCAATCAGGATGATGATGGAGGTGGCCTGCAGGCCACAGGGATAGGTCCACTCTCTGATGGTGACATTAAGCCACAGTACTCACTTTAGACTACCTATCTCTGGAATTCTGTTTCCTGAGAAAAATAATCCATTTCCCTTCATCAGCTATCATTAATTGAATTTATGGCTTAAGCATACCCTGTTGTCAACACTGTCATAGTGTAGTAGAGGGAAAATGCAGATGAATACAGTAATCTTCCCCTTTTCACAAGGAATACATTCATGTTTTAAACAGCATGACATGGTACACAAATTATATTGGCATGGCTGGAATTGGAGTAGAAGTATATTATTATTAATACAAACAACTAATAGATACAGATGACAAATGGGTAATAACAGAGGAGAAGGGGCTGAGCGAGGGCAAAATGCATAAAGGGGCTGAAATGTATGATGACAGATGGAAACTAGACTTTCGGTGATAAGTAGGCTATTTGTTTGCAGATATTGCAATATTGTACACCTGGAATTTCCATAATGTTACTAACCAATATTATTGCAATTTTAAAAAGTTAAGACATGAAAATCTATATACTATGCAAAAACCAACAAAAAAAACCCCATCGTGTATCTATATGAATAACAGACTTTAAGGAAAAATGTATCATTAGTGATATAGAAGGGCACTTTGTTTGTGTATAATAAATACATCACTTAAAATATTTAAAGCAACATTTTTAATGGGTGCTAAAAAAATTCAGTCAGAATGTCAGGGAGAAGAAAGAAGATGAGGGGTCTCTTGGACTATGTTCTGGAGGTTCAGTTTAATCTTAAAGGGAGTGGGAAATCACTAGATGGTTTTAAGCAGGGACTGACATTATCAATTTGTGTTTTAGATAGAGCTGGCAGCAATGTGGAGTACGAAACATAAGTGCCATCTCCCTTTCCTCCACATCAACCAAAAAAATATTGAATAAAATCCAAACATGCGGAAACTAAGGGATAAATACTGTCGTCAAGTATATGAAACATTTATGAGAAGGATGCTCAGCAGTTGTTCTGGGTGTCTGTGACAGACCAAACACAAAGGAATACACTAGGATAAAAGCAGTAGAGTTGAGTTGGA
Organism: Cnephaeus nilssonii; assembly: GCF_951640355.1. NCBI lineage: Eukaryota > Metazoa > Chordata > Mammalia > Chiroptera > Vespertilionidae > Cnephaeus > Cnephaeus nilssonii. The sequence goes on along the minus strand of NC_137081.1, from coordinate 66,913,268 downwards.
CTTTTAGCAAAATCATCTCAACTGGGGGCTGCCCTGGAAAGGGATACTAGCAGAATAGGCTGAAATGGGGAAAAAAATTCTTTAAATAGATAGTAAAAGTGGATACAGCTATTAGTTTTAGGGGATTTTTAGGTAGTCCCTTTTCTGACAACAAGGGATATGATAAACTATACTTTGAATACTTCAAAGTATTTTTTAAATTATACTTAAGGTCTTGAGGTGAATTATCCCATCTACCACACCCCCAAAACACTCAACTTCCTACAATATAGACCAATAAAATACTGATCATTTGCATTCACCACTACTTACTAATATCTTCTAGTAAGTGGTTAATAGAATAAAAATCAATGTTGGAATAAGTCCCCCAATAGTTCAACAATAATTTGGGGTACATTTTTCTACATATCTAATTTAATTAATAAAAGAGTCCTATGCTATAATAGACTTAGGGGTTACAAAAATTTAAATAAAATTGTTTATTTCAGAATACCACAAAGCCTTTAATAGGGTAATATTCATTATAAATCTCTAATACATTTAAATAAGATTTTATCCAAGAGTATCTTTGTCAGCTCTGGCTGCTGTAACAAAATACCATAGACCGTACTGGATGGATTAAACAACAGACATATATTTTTCCCAGGTCAGAATGCTTGGAAGTCCAAGTTCAAGGTGTGGGCAGATTTCTGGCTTGTGGACAGCTGCCTCTCACTGTATGTTTACATGGCCTTTTCTCAGTGCACATTCACGGAGAGTTTCTCTCCTTCCTTGCATATAAGAGTATCAATTTTGTAGGAGGATCCCACCCTCATGATGTAATCTACACTTAACTATCTCCAAGGGCCTCACCTCCAAAACCAGCACATTGGGGAGTTAGGCCCTCAACATATGAATTGGGGGTCAGGACATAAACATTCAGCCCATAACAAAAAAAGGATGATAAAATATATATTTTAAGCAAATTTATTTGACCATGGAATTTTATTTTTATAAATATAGCAACAAGTTATTTAGAAAACTATACTGTATATTAATGGATTTTATTTCTGAATTTGGAAAAAAATAATTAATAATAGGAAACTAGGTTTCTTAAATAATAAAAAGAAGGCAGAAATTTAACCCATGTTGGTTACAACTATGTTCCATACTTTTTACATTTAATTTCCAAGCTATAGGATAGGATATAATCCCATGAGAAAAATGGGACTTAGTAAAGCCCTTATTGTCTCAAATCTAATAAACAACTATAGGATCATCTTTGCTACTAAAGTCAACTTATGTTCCCATCAGGGACCTATTTGTGAGCAAAATGAGGTCCTAAAGGTATAAAAGTACATCGGCTTTAAAGTATTAATTTATTAAGTAATAAATTGATTCTAGTATTTGGTAGACTTATAAAGTAGTTCTGTTTATAACTATTTAGGAAATGATATCTTCAAGCCAGATAAGATGCTGAGGTAAGAGGTATAAAACGGGACAATTATAGGCAACATGGGATGTCTAGTCACCTTAATTCAAAACCTTTGACAAATGCGCTGAGTCTTCATCTCCAGCTTGACCTCCCATTGCTCCACACTAGATTTACACATTATTCAAACTGGATTTCTTGTGTTCCCCGTTAATACTGCTGGCCTCCTTACTTTTATTGATGTCATTCTCCTTTTTTAATCAAATAAATTTCTCCAGTTCTTTAATGCATAATGCAAATACGACCTTTTTGACATCTCCCCTTTCCTCATAGCCCCTGTTAGCAATGATCCCTTCTTCTGAATTTCTGTCATACTTAGTTTAAGCAATGAGAATGACTCCTACCACTATTAGGATAATCTCATGAATAGCTGTTGTAGCTATTCATGAGATTATCCTAAATTCTAAAGTAAATCAAGGGCTGCTGGAGAATAGGAACTTTTCATGTATTTGATATATCAAGACATTCTTGTTACCCATATGGTATCTTGTATTCTAGGTGCTAAATATTTGATTTTTGAATGTGTTAGTGAATTGATGAATGAATGACTAAATAAACGAATTAATTTAATTAATTCAGAGCTTCAGATGAATATTAGAACTGAATTATGCCTCATTATTAATTTTTACTATTTTCAATCTTTAGTTGTTAGCATGGGGTTGAAGAAAAGAATGGGCCAAATTTGGAAAAAGTTAAAAATAAATAATGATTGAAAAGTTAAAAAAATAATGTAAACTGAATAACAAACATGTGAGATAGGTAATGGATATATTTGTACTTATGCTAGCATAACACCAAACATTCATATTTGTACTTACAAACTAATATTACAGTCCATTCTCTGCATTTGGCATAATGTAAAGTGTCTATCATAAAAAAATCTATTTCTTCTAAGTTTGTGCTTGTTTGACTTTGAATTGTTGTAGTTAAAGAACTAAATCTACAACTTAAAATCCAGTAGCATGCAAAGGATGTACAGTTAGGAGATATAGACTGTTGGTATTCTTTCAACATATGTTATCCAGCTCTCTCTGTGCCCACATGGAGCTTTCAGACTGGAGGCAGAGATACACATTAATTAAACATCACAGTGATAAATGTAAAAGAGCTATTGAGTTTAAATAAAAACCTGTGTAAAAGACTGAGCATATATAACAGATGTGGCCTGATAAGGGAGGAAAGGTGAAGTTTTCCTCAAACATTATGAGTAGTTTAGATCTGAAGAAATAGCAATAATTAGTTAGCAGAGATTAAAAGAAGAAGTATTCTGTCTGGGGCACCAGTATGTGTTCTATGATGATTAAGAGCAATTATAGTTTAAGAAAATGACAGAAGTGGAATGAAGGGAAAGAGATGGACAAGGGCCTAAGGAAGGTCTTTAGAACCATGTTCACTCTTTGGGCGTCTGGAAGCAGAGGAAGTCAGTCATACCTGGAGTAGTGTTTACAAAATGCCCCTGCCTCTGCAGGGAGAAGGTGGGTGTCATCTTCCAGTCTAATATGGTAACTTACACATAATAAGAACTAGTTTTGCATAGATAAGAGTGAAGAAATAAAGTTACAAATTTTGCTGCTGAAAATATACAAATGAATAACTTTCCTGCTTCCTGTGGCAAGCCCACTGCCTTTCAGTACTATGAAAGCAACCTCTGCCATTTGTTAAGTTTCTTTTTTTAAAAAATATATTTTATTGATTTTTTACAGAGAGGAAGAGAGAGGGATAGAGAGTTAGAAACATTGATGAGAGAGAAACATCGATCAGCTGCCTTTTGCACACCCCCTACTGGGGATGTGCCCGCAACCAAGGTACATGCCCTTGACTGGAATCGAACCTGGGACCCTTCAGTCTGCAGGCTGACGCTCTATCCACTGAGCCAAACCGGTTTCGGCTGTAAAGTTTCTTAAACCTTGAAATGTCCTATATTAGGAAATATATAATCAGTATTTTTGCTTTTGACTTCTATTGGATGGATAATGTTTTCCTGACTAACCCTCAAAATTCTCAACAAGTTGTTCCCATTCACTCATTTCCATTCACCTTATTCCCTCATGAACACCTCAGTAAGGTGATAGCAAACATCCATCAATCCCGTTTCCTGAAAGAAGCTTTCAGATCAGGTACTGAAGCCTCACCTTAACTTGTTTGTCTCTACCGTAGGCTAGGTCTGTGCCACATTCCAAGGATATAAGAAAACATGACAATTTCTCTACTTTCATGGAGCTTCCTTTAAAGATGGAGGAGACAGACATTAAACAAGTAAATAACAAAGGAGATTCTTTCTGACAGAGAAAGATGCTAGGAAAGATTTAAAATATGATAGGGGGATAAGGACACATATGCAATACCTTAATAAAGATAAAAAATAAATAAAATAAAATATATGATAAAAATGGGGGATTTCTGCTTTGGGAGATGGTTTCCGTAATTATAATTGTCAGGGTCAAATAACAAGGGCAGTTTGGAAATATCTTCTTCAAATGCCTCTTTTGAAAGAGCGCAGCCTTAGACATGCATTTTAACAGTAATTGTGGGTTTTTAATTCATTTTATGTGCTTTGGGTTTTCATGCTATCCAGGCAGAATATGTAAGAAGCGTTAAATCCTCTAAAATATAACCAAATAATATTAAATCTCCCTAGTAGAAATTTGATATGTTTTCCAGGTGAGGAGCACGTACTTTTAAAATGTTAGATTATCAAGTTGGCTCGTCAGTGCCAGACAGGGCAGCTTTCAGGGTCTCTTGGTTCTCTCATTATCCGGCCGTCTTTCTACCGAGTTGGACTACTACTGTGTGCACTTCACAGGCAGGACAGATTGCCCAGACCCGAGCCAGTAAGATTTATTCTGAATGCTAACAGAAACTGCAACTCTCCTCACAGAGGAAAAGAGAAAGAGGGAAGGAGAGGGAGAGGGAGAGGGAGAGAAAAAAGATAGCGGAGTGAGAAGAGAGGAGACATGAGGAAAAATAAATGAGAGAACAAAATAGAGGAGGAGAGAGAGCAGGGCCTGAAAAGCCCAGAAGGTAGACAGACGCCTGCTGGCCAGCCTACTGCCCAGGGTGGGCAGGCAGGTGCTTCCTCTCCACATGGCTGCCCAAAGGTTTCAGGACCTTATTCTCTGTACTTCAGTCTTCATACTCCATGGGAAGAGGAAACAGTTATTTTATGTTTATTTAGAACTCAGGCTGGGGACCTGTACTAACAAAGCCATACTTGAAGGCAGGTTAAAGTCACAGTGCTCTTAATGGAATGTGTATCCAAACCCCATTATTGAGTTACTGACTAAACTAAAGACAGGGACCATAATGAGCAACTCTCTTCACCGCTATATCTGTTGCATTCCCAGATACAGATAATCAATTAAAGGACATAGGTGGGGATGATTAAGATTTTACCTAAAATCTCATTTTGATTCCTCTTCTCTGCTGCTTCAAATAGACAAACAAGCTAACAAAAATCCCTGCTTTATAATATAGTTTGACAAACAAGAAAATATCTCCTCTCTCTTTGGGAACATTATTTCTTTCCCCTTTTACCTAATCATTCCTTAACTATTTGATCTTAAGCAAGTTAGTTAATCCTGCTGGATCTTAATTTCTTCAGCTGTCAAATGAGAATGCTAACAGTACCTACCTCATAAGCTTGTTCAACATATTAAATGAGATTGTTTGTATTAAAAAGATTGTACCACAAAGCATTCAATGCATATTAGTCCCCAGGCAGTTCTACTTCAGGCATGCAATGGGAGTGTAGGAAGACCTCACTGGTGTGAAATGAAACAGTCAACTGAGTTGGGTAGGAGAGTCTCAAGCAGAAAATTAAGTTGGGTATTTTCTGTACCCAAATTTGGGAAATATGTCATATCATACAAGGGAGCCTAAGAGAATCAGGAAAGTGAAAATATTTAAAGGATAGGTAGAAAATGCAACATCTTTCATGGAGGCTGAGATGAAGCCAAAAGGTAATAGAAAGATCAGAAAAGTCAAGAGGAGAGGGCATTTTAAGCAAAGTGGATTAATAATATCTAATGCTATTGTATAAGAACTAAAAGATGCCCCTTTCATCAGCAAGAAGAAGATCTTGGTAACACTGAAAGAAGCTACTGCAGTGAAGTGAGGAGGTGATAGTCTAAATTGCTTTGGTTTTTCAGTAAATAGGAGAGAATGAATTGAAGATTGTGATTTAAGAAAATCAAGTATGGCTATAAAGGAAATGAAGAAAGATAGGGAATGTTTGGAGAGAAATTTGAAGCAAATTGTGACCATTGCAATGAAATGTGTTCTCTGAACTCATGGTAGGTAGCACAGTGGCCCTCCAAAGAGATTTAAGCCCTAATCCCAAGAAACTGTCAATAGGTTGCCTTACATGACAAAAGCAATATAGCAGACATGACTAAAGGTTTAAATATTGACATTGACATCATCCTAGATTATCCCAATGATCCCATCTAATTGTAGGAGTCCTTAAAAGCAGTCCTTTTCTGGTTGTGGTCAGTGAGAGAAAGGTCATAGAAGTGCAGTTTCTTGCTTTGAAGATGTAGAAAGGAGGCCACAAGCCAAGGAGTACATTACCTCTAGGAGCTGGAAAATGTTTCATTCCTATTTCCCCTTCAAGTCTGGAGGTGTTAATGGCTTCTTATTATTGCTATTCCCTGGATGCTTTACCTCCACCTTTGCATTCCTTAACTCTACTCACACTTCTATAAACGGTCCCATTACTATGCTTTCTCCTGTTAAACCCTGTGTGTACCATGGATTTCTGCCTGAAACTGGACCCACGTGCTTTGGAAGCCACTGTAAGACCCTTGGTTTTACCCGGAGTGAATGGGAAGTTTTTGAATATTTTAAGTTTTGCAACTAATTAGATTAGCCTCTCCCCACTTCATTGTATTAATCTGTACAACAGGGTAATTGCTGTATTAAATTATATCAAGGGCTCTTTATGTTTTGAAAAGTATTTAATGTATTAGTCAAATTTACACTATTTACTCTTATTCTTTATTAACTGGCTGAGTTAAGAATTTGGGTTCAGAGGAGCAACTTTCCTCAAATCACAAAAAAAATCCTTCATCCAGAGCAATACTTAAAATTTTATTTCCTGGAGATTATTTCCTATATCTTTTTAAATGTACTTTCAAATGTACATATCCTAGTTCATCTTACTTTAAGTAAACTTTATTTGTTTTTTTTAATTTTTTTCTTTATTGATTAAGGTATTACATATGTGTCCTTATCCCTCCATTACCCCTCCCCCCCATCTTCCCACTAATGCCCTCACCCCCCTGTTGTCTGTGTCCATTGGTTAGGCTTATATGCATGCATACAAGTCCTTTGGTTGATCTCTCCCCTTTACCCCCACCCTTCCCTCTGAGGTTTGACAGTCTGATCGATGCTTCTCTGTCTCTGGATCTGTTTTTGTTCATCAGTTTATGTTGTTCATTATATTCTACAAATGAATGAGATCATGTGATATTTATCTTTCTCTCACTGGCTTATTTTGCTTATGACTTTAATTCTTATATTTTAGGACTTTGGATACTTGCAATAATTTTTGAAAGAAATTGCTGAAGTTGTGAAGATAAAGATACCAAGATTATTCCTTAAGTGGAGATTTGATATAGGGTGAGCAATAAATAACCGCCACAAACTTTAAAAGGATCATATTTGCTTACCCACTTTCATACATATTTAAAGTAATTAATTCAAGATAAAAAGACCAAAAGAGATTCTTAATATACTCTTGTAAACCCATTTTGTATTACACAAAATGGTCTGACAAGCTATAAGCAGATCCATGCTTAGATGCTCCTCATATAACTACCTAAACTAACCTAAGTATTTGCTTACTTGTTTTATGTCCCACAAGATTGCATGTATTTTGAAGGTCGGGATACATTTAAATTCTCTGCTGTATACCAAAAAAAAAATCCTGACACTTAATATTAATGAAATTAATAATTATAACAAATCTCTTTCTTCAAAGGATAAGAAAATGAGTGCCAAGAAATTCAATAACTTTTCAAAGACTTGTAGCTAGTTAGTAGCAGAACAGGGTATAGAATCTATGTCTCTTGACTTTTACACCATTTATCTCTTACCTCTCCACCACTTACTTAGAACTTCTTTACAAACTTCCTATTACCTATCTTTTGCCTTGAACTCACTTCAACTACTAAATATCTTTTTTTTTCTTTTTTCTTTTTTAAACTTCAGTAGCAGTCTTGGAAACCTTAAGAATGTTTTTCTGGTTCTGTTGTTAGGAGAGTGCATTATGTTATGCTTTTGTGTGATCTTGGTCAATCCTTGTCTGAAGGATGAAATACATTGGGCTTGTAATTCTGCATATGTTATGTAAATTATAGTAGCATATTGTATTGCTTTGACCTTTACAACACTCTATAATTTGATTGGCTGACTAGTCAAGTTCATAGTGTTTACAGGCTTGCCCTTACTTGGACAGGCATGATGAGATATTCCAATCCAGCCAATCAAAATATAGAATATCAAAAAAGGTCAAAGTAATATAATGTTTTCTTAAACTACATACTGTCTTCTCTTTACTGGTTAAGTAATGTATTTTCATAAAATTAGAGAAATCTTGTGAAATAAAGCATATCTGAGAATAGTACATGTCCTGAGTATTTGGATTTGATTAAGTTGATATCACCTTTTTTGTTTTCAATCTAGATTCTCTCAAGATAACTGCTTATATTTTTAATAATCAGTGTTATTACAGACTGAGTTTTACTTTATTTTGAATTTCTAGCACCTATAGTAATATCATATTATATTTATTGAATAGATGAATAAAATTTGTAAACTATACCAAAACCGTATCATTCTGTCCCCTTAGCTTTATAGCTTTATGACACCACATTTTCCTTGGTCTCCTTTACAGGCCTATCTCATTCCTTCTGGGGGTTAGTCCCTCAAGGCTCAGTGTCAGACCCTCTTCCCACTATATTCTTCCTTGCTGGAAAGTACATGTAGTTCAACATAATTCAAGTATTGCCCATGAGCTAATATCTTTCAAATGTGTATTTCTAGAACTTTCTTCTGAGTTCTAGAAACTTATATCCAATTGTCTATTTGAATTTCTTAATTGAGTTCAAGAGGGACTCATGTCTAAAACCAAATCATGACCCTCCTCACCAAACTTGTTTTTCTCTCAGTATTCTTATAATAGTGAATGGTACCACTATCCAATTTGATTCAGAAGAAATCTAGACCAACATATTACTAAGGAAAGTAGTTTTTACTTACTAAATATTTCATCACTGCCTCTTCATAGCCCAAGGTACCACCATCTCTTACCTAGGCCATTGGATAACCAGTTATTGTTGCACCTGTTTCACTCTCATAAGAAATATACAGTTTTATTTTCAAAATAAAACTTGACAATGCCATTACCTCTTCCATTTCCTTCTTTTGCAACATCGAATTATTCCTTGAATACAGACTGAATCCTTTAAGTTTTCTATAATACTCTGCTTATTCTAATATCTCTCTCATCTCAAACCACTCTCCATTTCTCCTTTTATGTTTCACTCTTGCATTCTGCTTCTTACAATATTTCTTTTTGCTGTAGGGACATTTGCTTCTGTATGTTAGTCTGGCTAAAGTCTTTTATTTTTTCCTTTCTCTAACTTAAAAGAGTGAAACTGAAAACAAATTCTTTGTCCACTAAATAAGTGGACCTATTCCCAGAGGATACAGACTCACCAATTATGAAAAACGTGAAAGGCAAGTGTAATATGTTGTTCCATTTTCCCTAGATTTACTATAACCAGATACCAGAAGATCTATAATGGAAGCAAAGAGTAGAATCACATCAGACAGATTTGGACACACTGATTTTGTAGCTAAATGTACATTCTATGAAAATAACTGCCTAATAGATCTAGTCATCTATATTTATATCCTTGGTACCAGATAGGGCTGATTTGTTTTTTATTCTGAGGTTATCCTTCCTCGTGACAACTCAGGTAGATAAAGGAAGAAGGAATGGATTTACCTAAATTTCTTTGTCTTGATCAATATCTATTAAGTATTCAATGTACTTAATTTCTAGAATTCTAAATTCTTCACTTATTTTATTTAAAATTTCATTAATTTATAGTTCATGTATTCATGCATACACTCAACAAATTCTTTTTGAGAGGGTTTTGCTAGGAATAGGGATATACAAGATGAGCAAGAACAGACAAAGTTTCTAACTTCAGAATATAAAAGAGTATCCTAATTTACCAAGGAAGACATCCTAAAGAAAGCAATATTTGGGACTGAAATCTGACTGAGGAGTAGAAATTACTTCTTTATAGATATGATCATGTATGCCACTATTCTGCCTAAAACCCTCCAGCAGCTTCCCAGCTTACACAGAGAAATCCTGACTTCCGACCACGGCCTTTAAGGTTCTTTTGTGGGATTTCTCCCACTCAAATGTTTTGTTTCCCTTTGACATTCCATTATCAATTAAATATCATCATCTCAAACTTCCAATCTGAAGAAATAGACCTTTGCCTAACTTATTTTTAATGAATATTAGTGTTTTTTAAATGACTGTTTATCAACTGAGCCTCTCAGGAGAATACAAACTCCCTGAGAGAATAATCCTTGTCTCTTTTGCTCCTCATTGTGTCTAAACCACCCAGAAGAGTTCCCAGCATGCAGAGTTCACTAAATATTCCTTCGATGAATGGATACTATTCACATAGGGAATATCTGCATGTGAATTATAGCACCTTTTAGATTTGGTGTAGTCCATTGCTTTGGAATTATTTTAATTTTCAAAAAATTGAATTTATCCTAATTCAAACATTCCAAATGATTAATTAAATAAGAACATTGCATATATTTAATATAAGCAAGGCAATATAGGCCTTGTGTTACTGTTCCTTAGTCTTATTATGTCCTTACCAATCATGAACAATTTAGGTAAAAGTGAATTGAAGTTTTGTTTATATTTTAAAGTTGATTCTCACAGTGCCAGAATTAAGGTCAAACTTGATTTTCTGGAAATAGTTGCTTTTTTTAGGTCTCTTGATCAAGCAAGCCAGCATCATTTGGCATCCTTACAAAAACCTTTCCTGCCTCTGTGGGTTCTAAACTATGTGGTGGGAGAAACCAGGAATTATTTAGTTAGTCATTGGCATATTGTTTGCTGAAATTGTTAGCAGAATGGTCAAAGGAGAAACAACTTAGGAACTAAATGAGAGAAGTTATTTTTTTTTTCTGGTCCCTCTTTTTTTTTTTTCCTATAGGTTCAATGTAAAAACTATGGTTTTGACTGCTTTAGGAAAACAATAAATCAATACTTTTTTTGTTGTTGTTTTCAGCAGCATTAAAGAACTGCCTAAAAACATAGGCACTTTGTTTTAGACTGATGGTTGCCAGAGGAAAGGGTGTCAGGGGAATGGGTGAAAAGAGTGAAGGGATTGAGATGTACAGACTGGTAGTTACAAAATAGTCACAGAAAGTAAACTTTAGCATAGGGAATATACTAGTAGTCAATAATATAGTTATAATTATATATGGTGCCAGGTGGGTACTGGAAATATTAAGGGTAACACTTTGTAAAGTCTAACCACTATGCTGTATGCCTGAAACCAATACACAATTATATTAAATGTAAAAAAAAAAAATGTAATGGAAAAATAAATTAAAAAATAAAAAGACATAGGCACTCTGTTTAATGAAAAACCCACTGGTTTTGGTGGGAAATATGAATGAGTTCACTTGAATAAAGTTAACCAAAATATTTACCAACTAAAATTTTATAGAATATAATTGGAAACCATACACTACTAAGTGTTTTTAAGTATTTATAAGTGTGTTTTTTTCAAGGTCAAGTCTTAGTTCCAAAAAGTTTTAACATTTGCTGTCTAAATTACCTTACTGACAAAGGAATTGGACATTCAAGATTTGGGATTAAAACCGCAAACCGCCTACCACAATCAAACAAGTTTTCTGAAATATTATAGTTCTTAAAATTCACGAAGACTCTGCTTTGTCAACCAGAAAACTCCCTTCTGAATGCTCAGTATCTAATTCCCCAAATCTTTGAGTAAGATTATGGTTCAGGTGAAATAGTTAGTCTAATTCCGTGGTCAGCAAACTGCAGCTCGCAAGCCACATGCGGCTCTTTGGCCCCTTGAGTGTGGCTCTTCCACAAAATACCACGCCCTGCCTGGGCGAGTCTATTTTGAAGAAGTGGCATTAGAAGAAGTTTAAGTTTAAAAAATTTGGCTCTCAAAAGAAATTTCAATCGTTGTACTGTTGATATTTGGCTCTGTGACTAATGAGTTTGCCGACCACTGTTCTAAGTCATCGACAATTTGAAAGAGAGGAGTTAGATGATGGTGGAAAATCAAACTATTATAAAATGTTGGGGGTAAAAGAAAATGGAATAACTTTTTTTGTTTTAGAGAGGGCATATAATAGTTCAACAAAGTGCCTTAGAGTTTATTAGCACCAGAGATTACCCTTGAATTCTGACTTTCTGTGCATCATCTAATCAATTTCTCACTAGCCCTGCACTGATTTGCCACTACTTGTTACTGTTTTGCTGTTCAACAGAATATCAGATTTCTGTGCACTATATTTAATAACAAAATAATAGAGAATAATCAAAACATCTTATCATGATAGATTTTTAAAAATGGGAACACATATTAAATAACCCGAACACTTTTCAACTTTCTATTATATGTTGAGACTGCACTAAGATAGTATATAATAAAAGTTGCAAAAGTGAATGGGCGGTGGGAAATAAATAAAAATAGTAAAGTCTCAAAAAGCCATGAACATTTTAAAGTTTTTTTATTTATTGATTGATTTGAGAGAGACAGGGAGATAAACATCAATTTTTATTGTTCCACTTATTTAAGCATTCATTTGTTGATTCATGTATGTCCCTGACTGAGGATCATAACCACAAACGTGGTGTATTTGGACAATGCTCTAACCAACTAAGCTACGCGTCTAGGTCTCAGCCTTGAACATTTTTTTTTAATATATTTTATTGATTTTTTACAGAGAGGAAGGGAGAGGGATAGAGAGTCAGAAACATCGATGAGAGAGAAACATCGATCAGCTGCCTCCTGCACACCCCCTACTGGGGGTGTGCCCACAACCAAGGTACATGCCCCTGACCAGAATTGAACCCGGGACCCTTACAGTCCACAGGCTGACTCTCTATCCACTGAGCCAAACCAGTCAGGGCGCCTTGAACATTTTAAATGCTGGATTGATATCCTTGCTGCAAAGCCATGACAATTTTCTGCAGTTTTACCTGTCTATTCTAAGTACCCTTGTAGCCAGCACTGTCAAGGGTGTGCTCTTAGAAGCACTGTTATGCAAGAAGAAAAACAAATTGTTTCTCACTTATTTAGTTTCCAAATGGCTGCCAGGTGATATGTTAAACAAACCCATTATCACAACTAAGTGTAAACAATGGTTTTGACCATTTAAAAGTATTTTATTTTTCTCTTTAAGAAAACAACAACAAACACATATGGTTCAAAATGAGAGAAATCAACTATATCAAAACAGATGGAGGGTGGTTTTATTGGAAGATGGATTAAAACTTAGCAAATTTCTTCATATATATATATATATATATATATATATATTTTTTTTTTTAAATCCTACTTTGGACCAAATGTTACATATTCAACAAGTTGGCAAGAAGAGGATTTATTTTCTCTCCCCACACACTCATATGTACAGATACCAGATCCTTACTTTATAACCCAGGGAAACCTGCCAAAAAACCAGAGGTGCAGAGGTGTATAGGATTAAAATTTGGCCTATGGCTTTTAAACGGTGTAATTTGGGTCTTTTTTTAGAGATTTATTGGTCAAAAAACTTTTTATGAAATAAAAAGAGGATTTTGATAGAAGAGAAGCATTTCTATCAAGAGGCCCTAGCAATAGTTTCCTCAGGTTTTGAAACCACTCCCCCAAACACGTGATTATTCTCTAATTCCCTGGCTGAGCAAGTAACCATTTTAATTAGACTCAGAGGCAAGCAACATTGTGTCCATGGTAACAGGTATAAAAAGAATTTTTTTGAAAAAAGGGGGGAAAAAGGAAAAAAAATGTGATAACTGAAAATGTGTTTAAATCATGATAAAAGGATTTAAACAGATGTTATTTTTTTCAAGTGTTATTTTAAAAAAAGAATTTTAAAGGGCTCTTGATATGAGAAAAAAATCATTTTTGGATGTGTCTTTTAGGAAAGGCTTCTCACTCCTAAATGTTCTCGTTCATGACTGCCATGGGTGAGTGGGGTTCCTGGTAAACGAAAGTGATGTCAGAAGGGAGAAATCACTAAGGAAAACCAAGGTACCTTCAGTTACATGCATAAATTCAACTCAGCTAAAGTATCTTCAATGCTATTTACTAGATTCTGTGTGCACCAGTACTTTTTTTAAAGTTTGTGTTCAGAAAAGAGACGTTCAGGACTTAAGTTTTGGAGATGCACTGGAGGGTGGGTAAATCTGGGCATGTCGCTTAGGGGTGGGAAGAAAGGCAGGAGCAGAGAGTAGTGCTTCCTTCCATGGCAGCATGGTAGATACACGTTCTACAGCTTTAGGCACTGACTCCCATGTCACATGTTTTTTTTGAACTTGACCTTCTTTCTGTCATATGCATTCATATTTTAAAAAGTACACACACACATTTATGTATGTATGTATGTATGTATGTATGTATGTATGGTTTTTTTTTAAATAAATGGAAATGAGCTCGGGATTGACCCTCTCTTAATAACCCAGGTTTTCAGCATCAGTAAAAGCCATTATGAACAAGGATAGAGTAAGAAAAGGCTTGTTCATTTTATTTATTTTATTTATTTTTTTTTTTGCTTTTCTGCCAACAATTGCCTCCTTTAGAAACAGTGACTCTGCCACTTTGTTCAGAAAGAGTTATAACTCCCGAAAGTTAAATGTCCCTCAGAGGGCCCAGGCAAGTTCCATGGAATTAAGTGAAGGGTAAAGTTATAAGAGGAAACCCAGAGAGAGAGTAGGAGAAAAGGAGACTTTGGACCTGGCAGAAGGATGGCTTATTTTGGCTGGACTCCCTCCTGTAGTTTAAATACCTACTGATTGAAAGCAAATTGGATGGTAAGGAAGGCTGGAGTGCCCATTTAAGAAAAATAAACACCCAGTGACCCTAAGTTGGTCTTGAAGGAAATCAAACCTCTTGTTGTTTTGCCTCAAATGTTGAAAGAACCTAAATATTGCTTTGTGCGCAACATAATTTTTAGTTCTTCGGCTATTGCTAAATAAACTGGTTATCTGAAAAAATACCAGTCAGTGGAGGTAAACTCTGAGGAGCAAGAGAATGTGGGAAAGTAGAATTTTTTTAAAAAAGTAGAATTTAAAAGACTTTATTTTTATTAAAACATCAGTAATATATACTATTATATTAGTCTTAGGGATATAATATAGTTATTCAACATTAATTAAGTAAGTGATCACTGCATTGGGTTGAGTAACCATTTGTCATTTTTAATTTGCACTCAGATCTGATGTTTAAATTAGTAGGCTTTCTTATATATGGAATCTAATGAGCAAAATAAACTGATGAACAAAATAGACCCAGACACATAGAAGCATGGAACAGACTGATGGATTTCAGAGGGAAGGAGGGCAAGAGGGAAGAAGATTAACCAAAGAGCTTACTGGTATATGCATAACCAATGGACACAGACAATAGTGTGGTGAAGGCCTGGGGGAGGGGTAGTACAGGGTGCACAGAGTCAATGGGGGGAGAATGGGGACATCTATAATATTTTCAATGATAAAAATAAATTTAAAAAATTAATATGCTTTCCAAGACTTAGTAAATCTATATTTGTCATATGGAATAAGGATTAAAACAGCATAGCATTAATTGTAATTCTTTTTATATTGAACAGGAAATTACATTTCATGTATCATTCACAACTTGATATAGTAGTCATGTAAGGACATTCATATTCTACATACACACATATAAATACATACTCATACACACACACACACACACACACGCATTCAACCTACATGCAATCAGGAATAAAGGTTTCTGGACCTTAGTTGTACATGTGATCTGTATTATAAAGAGAGATTATTGGGCCACCAATCAATTACAATCTTACCTAATAATAGACAAACATGTAAATTGACCATACCTCTGCTACACCCACAGCCAATCAGGAGTGAGTATGCAAATTAACCCAACAAAAATGGCGGGTTAATTTGCATATGCAGGCATGGAACGGCCGGGCTGGGCAGGATGCCTGTTATGAGCGGAGGGGGGGAGGGTGGAGCGGAGAGAGCTACAGGAGTGGTGCTCTGGCTGGGAGCGAGGACTTGGCGGCTCCCAGGCTGCTCAGGAGCAGGGACTTGGCGGCTCCTGGGCGGCCGGGAGCGAAGCAAGGGGAAGGAAGGCCTATTCTTGCACGAATATCGTGCAACGGGCCTCTAGTATGAGTATAAATACCAACTGCAGGTAATTAAATTACACACCCTGAAGTTTCATTTCACCTTGTTTCAATTTGCCTAAAAGCCAAATTGAATGTGTTTGTTAAGACATTAGCAATAAAAGGAGGGTCTTTTCTCAAAGGGATATTATTTCCACAACATTAATAAGTGTCCCATGAGGATAAGGGATATGTTTACAGAAATGATGGATTAAATAAAGTTAGTCTTTTTTTCATGAAAAACTTCTCAAGATTTTAAAAAATATGTATTTTTATTGATTTCAGAGAGGATGGGAGAGGGAGAGAGAGAGAAAAACATCAATGATGAGAGAAAGTCATTGATCAGCTGCCTTCTGCACGCCCCACACTGGGGATGTAGCCCACAACCCAGGTATGTGCTCTGATCAGGAATCGAACCATAATCTCCTGGTTCACAGATTGATGCTCAACTACTGAGCCATGTCAGCTGAGCTCAATATTTTTTATCTGTTTATTATTCATTTCTAAATGACAATGAGTTCTTCAATATTTGTCAAACAAACTTGTTCATAAAGCCTTATTTTTCATAGCATCTTTGAAGAATAATATAACACAAGATGGGATGCACTGACAAAGGGACGGTGCTTTGGTTTAAAATGTGCTGCTCAAAGACTACCTCCTTTGGAATGAATGCTACTTATACTTTGTGTACACCTACTAGGCCAAACACTGTGCAACAGCTTGCATTATTCTTTGAACAACTTTATGAAATGCATGTGCATATCTGCAGTTAGTGGCTAAAACTAAGATCCAGAGATGCTAAATATTTTTCCAAGTTCATGCAGCTAACCAAGGGGATGAAGCTAACATTTGAAACAGCTTTGTTTTTCTTGTAGGCTGTGTTCTCTCAGGGAAGATAAGCAGCCCACTGACTTATTTTTTTCGAATTTAAGATTTAATCAGGATCCAGGCATGCAATGTGAAACAAAAATACATTTTTTTAAAAATTTTTTTTTAAGAAAGCAGGGTAAGTACCTCCCTTCATAATTTCAGAAGTGCCGGGAAGTTTCCCCTCCTCAAAATACCTCCTCAGGACATCTACATAATGCAAAAATTATGAAAAAAAAAATGCTTTACTTAAAAATTTCCTTTTCACTTTTGAAAAATGTAAATATTCTTGCATATACTTTAAAGATGTCTCAATAGTTTAAAGACATCCCCAAGTGCAACTGAATAGCAGCATTACTTAGAGAAAACTTAAAACAAAAATCGAAACAAACCAACCCAGACACCTCACAGTACTTGATGTTCAGGGAAACTACATCCAGAACATGAGTTTGATAGAGAAAGGAATCCCTATGTCCTAAGTCAAGCGTTTGGCAAGTGGTCATAAGAAAGAATGTCGTAAAGCAAATTATTTTTAATACTACTTGAATATACAAATAGAAATTTTGTATTTTTAATTAAGTAGCTAATCTGTTTGTTGAATGGATATAAAGTAATGCAGGAACCTAGATTTTTGTTTTGGTTTTGATTGGTTGATTTCCTGGGCATGTTGACTCGAATCAACCTAGAAACCTCAGATAGTTTTATCACATTAAGTACGTTAAGTAGCATGCTTATGAAGGTTCACACTCATTGGTCTATTTATAAACTTGCATATTAAACATTTTTTCATTTCCAAGTGCAAAATCCCTTTCATGTAACAGTGTAAGAAAGCACCAAAGTGCTATTAAAGGAAAACAATGTTTTCACATTAAACACAAGGATTTAAATCACTGTAATATTTTAAAAACAAAATTATTTTTTATGCTTTTCTAATGGCAGAAACATTTCAAAATTGTACCCAGACAAACTTATTGTTATCACAACTGTGTCATTATAAGAGCCAAAGATGATTTTCATAAGTTTTTTTTGTTTCACTTTTTTATGGGCTTCTACTATAAGTTTTATAATATATATGATTTAAAAGACAATAAAAGAATCACCTTTAACCAAACTGAATAAAACTGGGCAACCATAATATAAGAAGGTACTCTATAAACTCAAAAGGAAAATTATCAACTAGATTCCATCTTGTTCATTATCCAGTCCTTGCCTCTTAAAAGGAAACTGCACCGTCCAGAAGTAAAGTTGCTCTATATGAAATTGCCTGCCAATATTCAGCCATGTTTTAATGATCATTAACATCAGTGTTATCCTTTGATCATATCAAGGTTTCAAACAGTTTTGAGAAATGAGATATTGAGATAATTCCAGGAATATATGTCTACTTCCTGAAATTCCAAATTTAAAACTAATATTTAGCATTTGAGAAAACTAGCATAGTCTCTTAGTGGAAGTGAATTGCAGTGTTATTCGATATGCTGGCAATATGTACTATCATAAATTCAAGATGTTGGTAATATTTATTACAAGTATGTATGTTATAATCGCTTGCTGGAGCAGTCCATTCTCTCTGTTAGTAATTAAAAAATGGGGTGGGGGTGGCAGGGGGAGTCACTGAGATTTCAAAGAAAGCCTAGATTTTTTCACCATCCCCTTGGAAGCTTCCCCTAAGGCGTCAAACTGCTTCACTATTCGAATCACCCTTAATCAGAATATCTATATCGTATAATACTTCTGCACAAAGTAGATTTTATTCTACAGGTCAAGCTCTGCAGCATAAATAAATAATAAAAAATAAATATCTGAATAAAAATTAGAAAAAATTATAGGCCCCTTTCATTGTCTCCTTTTCTTCTTCTTTCTATTCTCCTTCATCCTTCATAACATTGATGCTCATTGTGACACACACTGTTACCTACTATTGGACAGTGGTGGTGCATAGGGGGGAGGAGGGATAGTTCAGTGAACTAAGCTTTATATTTTTCAATTTATCGATAAAAAAAAGAAGCGTTATTGTAGTAAGTGCATTCACTGGCGGCAAGCCTTAATTTACAATAGTGACGTGGCCACAATAATAGTGTCCTCATCCCCCAAACTACAGAAAAGAAAACATTCCTTGTTCTCAGCTGATGAGACCAAACACCTGTGTCAGACTTCAGTCTATAGCTGTGCCCATAAGCTATGTCCATGGCCTGCCTGGGATGAAGGATATGCTTTGGAGGGAGTCCCCTGAATATTTAAGAGATTCTGCCTCTTATTTTGCTCTGTGTTCTTCTTTGTGCTTCACACTCTGCTGAATCAGATAATACTAAAAGTAACCCCAGGCAATAAATGTTTCAAGTGATGACTTCAATTACTAAACATACATCCTCCTGTCTTAGAAAGATTTCTGATTATCTAGTTACCTGATAATGAATTGTATGGGATTACTTAAGAGGTGTTTACCAGAAATTGTGCCTCAATGTGTTTATTAAGCCAAAATAGCATTTTTTAAATCACAGAATTTAGCAAGTTATACTCTTGCTCTACTTTATAGAAGAAATTTCCACTGTCACCTTTTATTTCTACATATTTGGATTTTAAATATAGTATAATATAAGTCCATTGCAAAAAAAAAAAAAAAGACTAATGTTGATTGCAGCCTTAAAATATTCAGTCTCTTCCTAGTTATAATACACACTATGGTGATGTTTTAAAACTGCAAAGTTTCTATTTAATGTCACTCAGTGCTGCTTTTCTAAATGCAGGAAATTGTTACCCTTATTATTTTTTGGTTTATCGGCACACCAATCACAGGGACATAAGATTCCAAGTCAAAGTTGCTCTTTCATGGTGATTTCAGTTAAGTCTTGTTATATTTCTTGCTCGTGTCAAAAATCTTGTATCTAAACTTGAATGGAAGTCACATAAGCAGCCTTGTGAGATCCCGAGTACCCTTTCAATGTTCCATGAGCCTCAGCCAAATGAATAATTGTCCATCAGCTTATGGTTCATTAGGGACCACAAATCAGTTGAGTGGGAGGTGTTTCATAGGAAACTATTCAAACCTAAGTTTTGCTAGATTCCTGATGAATAGGACAGCCTAGGATAAGGAACTTTCATCTACGAGCTCCAAGGTAGTTAGGCTGGTGGTAGCCAAGGCCCATAAAGCTAATTGGGCGGTGAACAGAAAGGGATAGAATATAGTCTGGAGATAGAAAGCAGTTGGTACTTATTCGCAAGTAGAAGCTTCGTTTTAAGGGTGATCTATAAATGAATTCACTAAAGAATTAAACTTCAAAAAACATTCTCCCACAGTGAAAAATATAGCAGCAAACCTTGCAATTTTTATTTTGTTTTTTTAAAAGATATTTTTATTATATGTTAATTGTTTTTATTAACATTAACCTTCATTACTGATGTTTAGTGTTATAATCTTTTAAGATCATTTTGACTAAAGTTATTTTCAATTACTGTATTATGTTCAATTAGGCTACTATTTTAAAGGGATGGAAACTGTAACATAGCTCTAAATAGAGGAGTCCCCTTGTCTAACTCTCCAGCAATTTATTTTTATTTTTTTTGCCCTTGCACATATGCTGAGAATCATTTTATGATGGGTTTTCTCTTTGGTCTCAAGGAAAAAATAAATACATATTCCAGGTTTTAGAAATTCCTAAGAAAAAACTACCTATGTTAAAATGATATGATATTAAGAAAAGCTTTTAAGGTACTGAATCTTACTAAAACTGAAGCAAACCAACACTAACTTCATACAACATCCCAAGGAAGATTGGGGAGATGCAGAAATAGTCTTCAAAGTTTTTCAGTTTCTAGTGATTTTGACACTTGAAAAGTGAAAGGCAACCAATGCATTAATTCAAATGATAAGCTGGCCTTTTATAAACTTAAATACATATTATATTGTTAATTAAAACATACTGTGATAGAATAGATTAATCATGGAAGTATAAAACAAACCATTTAGTCTTGCTGCATAATAGAGAATTCCATTAACCCAGAGAAATATAATGTGTTACATTTCTTTTGGAAGAATTCTACAAGGCACATGTTACCTATGAAGAAAAGGAGAGCTCTGGGAAATCTGTTAAAGCACAGGTTACTTAGTGAAAGAAGCAAATTATAATTTTAGAATTTGAAAGGAAGGTGTCCCTGATGGCATGAGAAATCAGACAAGAAATTTACTGTGTGAAGGAGGAGAAGTATTGACCTGTTATTTCTTCTCAGTGGCTAATGTGGGCAGGCATCACCTAGGGAGTGGTTGCAAAAGACAATCAAAATGCAGTATTTCACAATTTTCCTTCGGAAAAGTCAGAAGGGACATGGATGTCATAGCATCACAAATCCTAGAAGAAACTATAGTATTCCTTCATTTTCTTTTTCCAAGAATATATATACCTTCAATTTTAAGTGAAATGTGTGTTATACATAACTAGAAGTTTTTACTATTACATAATTTTGGAATTGTTAAATATTGTGCTAGTAAATAAATTCAATTCAATATGATGTCAGAATTTAATTTCATATATGTAAGATTGACATCAGAATTTTAGGTTCTTTATTCATGCCATCAAAGTTTGAATGATTTTTTTTTTTATCCACCTGCTCTCCCTCTCTTTAATTTTAGATATCAACATACTCTCACATAAAAGTATTATAGTATGGCAGTAAAGAATTTTTGTACTAGATGAAAGTTCAATATACAATTAAGACTGTTCTTTCTTCTAACAAGTGCTACTATTTAACTTTGGAAAAAAAGCATTTTGTTGAGTTACATAGCAGGATTTTGAATTATTGTTGAGAAGAATTGTTCACCTTACCATCTTTGGCATCAAAATGCACTGATCTCAGAGTTTCTCCAAGAATCACACATCTAGGGGGAAAAAGCAAACTACACAGAACAGTTCTTCCACTGTGAAAAATAGCAAACTTCCACACCTACAACAAATTGCAAATTTTCACATATTTGCTCCAGGCAAACATTTGCAATTTTCACAGCAAATAAGGCTTTTGGCTCCAATACACTTTTTTTTTTTTTGTCTCCTCCCCTCTTTGAAAAAAAAAAATCACTCTACTTATTTTCAGAAAACCAGAAAAATACACGAGGCAAAATTACTGATAATATAATGCTTATTCTAGGTATTTTAATTTTGATAATTTTTATATCTACCAACTTAGACCAAAAAACATTAGTTCAACATGACTGTACTTGATTGAAGAATCCATGAGTTTGTATAAGGACCCTGAAAATGTTATTGTGATTGCCCTTAAAATGTAGGTTAGTGCTTTCAGGACATAGGATTTCTTTCAGTAACCAAATAAAAAGAGAAGTTGGGTTTCCCCTAAAATATGTGTTGTTGTTTTTTTTCATTTTAGTACTGTAAGGCAATGGTTCCCAGGTAAGGGACAATGAATGGTGCTTTCCATTCAGCTATGAAATACAGAGAATTTTTTTCCTGCTAATATTTATATGACCATTTGTTTATATTAAAGACAAAAATCTAGAAACAATACAAGGCTATCTCTATAGTAATCTCCTCTAATTTACTTGCTTCCACTTTGTGAAGGGAAATGACAATTATGGCATTATTATAAAAATGTCCATAACTCACCCATAGGAGAATCTTTCCTAGAATTATATCATCCACAGCCTTTGTGCTGTGGCAAAAACAGAAACAAAAAGTTGAAAAGTTGAGCATTGCCTTTATGTTATAGAGTGAAAATATGTCATCTAACCAATGTTGGTTTAGGTTTTCAAATTTATAAATTCTATTCTATGCTGTTCAGTTTATTTACTTCGAACCACTTTCATATTGCAGGTGTGTGTGTGTGAGTGTGTATATGTGTTTGTGTGTTGTATAATAGAGAACTTTCCATTCCAAAACTGTTTTTTGCTCCTGGTTTCTATACAGGATCAGTAAGTTATTCTGAGGGAAGTCATCTTAAATGAGATGAGGTTCTGCCCCTCTCCAAAACACAGCTTTCTTTGACAACAGAAAAAGGTCCAGTCCCTTTAGTCTTTTTTAAAAGACAAAGCACAACTTGATCTCTGTCTACATTATCAAGTCCCTTTTCCACATCTTTCTTCCATCTCCCCTTTGTGCTACCAATACCTGAACATTATGACATGTTTAATCCTGCTGCTTGGATGGTTTTGTGTGCTAGTCTGGTATGTTCTCTCGCCATACAGTTCCCCTGCTGAATTCCTCTTCAAAAAGCTCAGCTAATGTGCCATTTCTTTAGTAAAACTTTTAGAATCTCCTTACTTGAAACTCTTTTCAATCTTTTGTACCTCTACTTCTAAATATCACTCTCTCCATTAACTCACAATCATTCCTTTGTCAGATCTTGACTGAGTATCTAATATTGCCGACATCCAATCGAGATAAATACGAAGGTTATTAAACATAACTTTTGCCTTCTAAAAATTCACTATAAGGGACATTGCCCCAATCCAATTATGTAGTCAACTCAAAGGACAGACTATCTCTTTATCTCTAACTCGTGCTTTAATATGGCAAATCCTTACATTATTTTAAGAATAAATTATAGTGCTTCACTATATGAGGAATATACATAGCCGATTTGTTAAAAAGTTGATTTATGGGAAGCGTGAGAGCAAAGAGAACCCATACTATCGGGATTATTTATATAAACATAGTTATAAAAAGTGGAAATCATCTGCCCTACATCTAAAAATACAGTAAATTTACTGAGGGAAATACCCTACTGGTGTGCTTGGGGAACTTCTCGCTTCCACCAGCAGTGCTGCCAACAGTTCCTGAGGCAGCTTCCTCTGATGAGTTACTTTGTCATTCAGAGGTAAGAAGAGATTTGACCAAATAATCATAGGGTTTCTCTAATCCTGTTAATTGAGTGCATAACTTAAATGTACCATATAAAGTTTAATGGTTTTTAATCTCTTTCTTCTTTACTTTTTAAATCTTAAATTAATCACAGTAAACACAGTGAAGCGAAAGCTTTCTGATGCCTACATAACCAGTCAATTCATGGGAGAAAACAGAAATTAAAGCTGATCATTATTTTTTGTTTTCTTTCGTTATGGGACAATTGTGCAGCTATTTTTAAATTACAAAGAAACACTAATTGTATGTTTATAACTATGTTATATGATTGACTCATACCTAATATTATATCTACTAGAGGCCCAGTGCATGATTAAATCATGCACGTGGAGGGTCCCCTAGGCCTAACCTGCCATCCAGGCCATATCCATTGCCCCGCAAAGCCTAGCACGCTCCGCGGACACTGCTAGCAGCCTGCTCCCTGCTTTTGATGGCAGGGGGTCTGCTGGTGCTGGAGCGGACACACAGCTCCCTGCTTTCAATCGCGGGGGAGCTGGGTGCCTGTCCGCTGGTGCACCAGGCCTTTCAGAAGCCTCCTGCACGGTGGAGGCTTCTGAAAGGCCTGGTGCCGGAGCGGACAGGCACCCAGCTCCCCCGCTTTTGATGGTCCGCGGTGGGACGTGGGCTCGCTGCCCCACTGGCCCAATTGGCCACCCCGGCCACCCCGAGTCCTGCCCCTCCGCGCCTCCTGGCCAATCGTGAGCATAGCGAAGGTACGGTCAATTTGCATATTTGTCTATTATTAGGTAGGATTACATATTATTCAACTTACATGGAATTCCTGCTATTTGCCAGACACCAAGTACCAGACATTTCCTTCCTTTTGTAATTTTTATTTTTATTTTTTACTAATTTAGAGCTTTATCTTTTAACTGAACTGCTGTGTTCATCTTCTAACTGAGTGAACTCCCTCCCTTTGGCTTAAAGACAGCATCAATAATACTAGCATTTACTGAGTATTGTGATGCTTTAATATATTAGCTTATTTACTCTTCGTGGAACTGAATCAGAGATAGATAATATTAACTGTTATATGTTGTTTTCAAATACTGAAACTTATGCTCCTAGGGGTTAAATTGCCTCCAAATTTCCTAACCAGCAAGTGTTGGGGTTAGGATTTGAATTCACGTGATCAACACAGAGACCACAGTTTTAGTCATGATAGTACCATCTTTTATTTGCTCTGGCCAATTTTTGTTGATTTTTATGTATTTCACAGCAGTTAACTTGGGAATCAAGCCAATACTCTAATCCCAGTAGATCATGCTTTCACTTGCACAGGTCACAATGTAAGCTCAACAGGGCCCTCGTGACTTAGTGCCCCTCTTGCTTTCCAGCCTTATTTTTGACTAGTTTCTGTTTCTCCTTTGTTTTCACATAATAAATAACTATTTGTAGCTTCATTTCCACTCTATACTTGGCCAAATTTCTATGTCTGTGTTCTTATTATACCTGCTTCCCAGAAAACCCTTCCTACCAGTCTTTGCTATAACTCTATTAGTTATTCAACACAGCTGTCATTTTCAGGGAGCTTCTCTAGTCATAAGATAAGTGAAATGCCATCCTACCACACCTAAAATGTCTAACACATTGTGCATGAAAATATTTTAGCATTTATGTACATTAACTTTTTTACATGTCCCTCTCTTACTAGACTACATGTACTAAGAGGAAAATGCTCCTTATTTTCATCCCCACTTTGGTTGGCATATAAAAGGCATTCAGTAATTGAATATTGCCAATGCAGATGAACATTTGATTATAGGAGGAGGCAGAGATGGACAATCAATCCCACAGTAGCATTCAGTTGTACTCATGTGCTGTGTCATATCCAATTAAGATGAGAACTTTCTAAAATTTGAACAATTCTGAAAGGAACTTGTAAGGCTATACCTTTATCTACACTTGGTTAACTCTTTCTGGTTTCTTTCTCTATTCATGATTTAATTTGATACTCACAATGAAAGTGTGAGGTAGGCATAATTATTGTCCCCAGACCAGAGAAGAGGAAATTCAGATTTAGAGAACTTGAATGACTTCTCTAAGATCACACTGCTAAATGGCAGCCAGAGAACTGAAACCATGCCATCACACTCGAAAATCCTTTCTCTCATATTGAACATTAAGGTTATTAAAAATAACCCCCAAAACATGCATTTATTGAACACCCCTAAACTAAAGCATTGGCAACACTGGTAAATGGCAGTTACAATACATGTTTGTTCTCTGTGTGTTAGAGGAATGTCTTAATTTTGGAATTAATATACATATGACATTATTTTATAATAATAAATATATGTTCAATGAATTAATGATTA
Source organism: Cnephaeus nilssonii (assembly GCF_951640355.1). NCBI lineage: Eukaryota > Metazoa > Chordata > Mammalia > Chiroptera > Vespertilionidae > Cnephaeus > Cnephaeus nilssonii. The sequence goes on along the minus strand of NC_137081.1, from coordinate 66,887,280 downwards.
TTCACTAATTTTTTTCATCATTCAATCTATGAAGCATATATAAATATATAGAATATGGAACATTTCTTGGACATCCTATCTAATAAAGAGGGAATATGCAAATTGACCATCATGCCGACACAAAGATGGCGGTGCCCATAGCCACAAGATGGTGGCACCCAGTCTCCTCAGCCCTGCCAGAGTCCTAGCCGGGGGGCAGCAGGTGCATGGTGCAGCTGGACCCACCCTCAGCCCCCCAGCCGCCCAGGGCTGGCCTGAGGCGCAGGCAAGCCTCAGATGGCGGCTGCCCAGCTAACGCCCGAGACACAGGCAAGCCTCGAATGGCAGCTGCCCAGCCTCCCAGGGCCGCCCAAGGCTCAGGTAACCAGGGCTGGCCTAGGCTTGTGCTGCTGGCAATGGCAGCAGCAGAGGTGTGATAGGGGCATCGCCTTCCCCTGATTGCCAGGTCACCTCCCGCCCTCATGCACCGGGTCTCTAGTCTTCAATATAATTATCAAATTGACTCTTCTGTACACTTTCAGGAATATATATATATATATATATATATATATATATATATTAGTAAACATACATCATTTAAAGCTCAGAAATATATAATGTTTTCATTTTTGTATGGTCTCCTTATATCTTTATCTGAAGTAGGCTTTCAACTATAGTGCACATAAACTATAATACAATAATACAATAAAGGTATTAACTTGTTTACTAAAAAATCCCTAGTTCATTCCCACAAACATTTATTGAGGGTTTTTTATGTGGGACCTAGGGTAGGCCAGGAACTGTGTTCCGTGATATGTTGGGGTAACAAAAATGGAGAGGCCATACTTCTTTATGTTTTCATTCTGAAGGTTCTGTAATTATACTTTTTTACCACTTTTATTTCCCAAACACTTTCAAGTCTAACCCTTTGTCACATTTAAATGTGGCTTTAATATTCTTAAATATCTACCACTAGTAGATTACAGTGCAGGAAGATCACAGGAAATGAATTTCACTTCTCAACATCACAAGCATCTGGAATACAAAAAGTCCATGGATGAATATTACAAGTAAGAAAAGTACAAAAAAAGAGAGAAAGTTTGCTTTAAAAATAACAAAAGAAGTTTAAAAATTGACTTTCCCCCAAGTCCAAATAATTGTGGTCTAGCCATCAGAGTAAAGGCTTCATTGGCTCATTCCTTTGATAAGAATTAGTTCATGCCAAACTGTATACCCAAGTGTGTGTATAAAACATCACACACAAGCATATACACCCACAAAGAGACACACACACCCAGGTTTTTATTGTTCTATACACTTTTCATATCCATGTTCTAGGTCTTCTAGCTGCCCTTTACATTTGGCAAGCTACTTCTTTGGAGGCAGGACATTTTCCTCAAAGAAGCCCTGGTTGAGGACGTTCCCTGCTGGGAATTCGTCCAGCCACCACGAAGGAGGACCCATCACTTGCAGATGCTCCCTCTACTCCCATCCTCCTTGTATTCTTCCATACCATGGACTGAAGTGTCCAGTCTCAGAATGGAAGGCAGGCTGCTGGAAGTTGCGATTCTTAATTACACTGTACCATCTATCAGCCACCTCCTTTCCTGTCCGACCGTAGGATGCCCAGGCCAGGTTGTCTCTGCACTGGCTGGGACTGGACTCCGGGGTGTGCTTGAGGGTCCTCATGCTGGCCGGGGCCTCTGAATATTGCCGAGCCTCCTGGATGAGCTCCTTGCAGAGCTTCGGCAGGGTGCGCCATGCCGCTGGGGTAGGCCTGTGGGCCCTCAGAACCTCGTTATTAAACTGTTTGGAGCTGACTTGCTCTTGGCCAGCTCACAGGCTTCCGGGCCCTCACTGCCTCTGCTCCCTCAAATCTGATTTTTTGAAGGGCATGATTTTAATATATGTGACAAGGGTGCTTAAGTTCTATTTAGGCGAAAACCCTATGTGTCATGGGGAGTTTAAATGCCAACATACAATTTTGGTGACATTCTACTTGCATCTTCCCAGATGCAGGTAGATGGTAATTGAAAAATCAATGCAACATCCTGTTTTAATTATCTTTCTCCAGACACTGATTATAGTGCTACTTTGTCACCCCTTGGAAAAGTGTTAACTAAGCATGTCCTATGGTCAAAGCACTCAGGTAGGTGTTGATGGTCATATAAAACAAGTACTCTGAGTCAAATATTTTCTCAATGAGCCTCTCAAAGTTGCTTACGACCTTCCTTCTTATTGCAACTTCCAGCTTCTTTTCTAGTTTGTTATGTCCCACTTGGCTAACAGTTTTTATTAATTATTCCAGAAACCTTGATGAAGCCACCATATATTAGTGTGCTGAGTAACAAATGCTTTGTGATTGGCTGCTTTCTAAATTTTACAATAATCCAATTGTCCTGAGATGGATTGAGGCCATATTAGTTACATGGCCTTCAATAGGCAAGTACTCAAAATCCTTTGAAAACAGTACTAATGTCACTTAACGACAGTTAAGTTGGTGGAATAATGCTTCATAGCTAAGTTTTTGAGACCATTGAAATAAAGATTTTACCTAGTCAGTCTTTAAGTGAGATGCCTTAAATATTTTTTCATCAAGATTTTTTAAGAGAACTGTATTTTTGGAAGTCATGCCTTTTAGAATGTCTGGAATTCAAGTTTCCTACATTGTTAAAAAAGGGCAAAGATCTCTGACTGAGAAATCAGATAAGCTGGTAATAGGCCATTCTTTTGTGCACCCTGGGAAAGTTGATTTTTGTGAACTTGGCCCTTTACCTTTATTCTTCTGAGATCCATGGGTAGCAGGATATAAAGTGTGTGTGGGGAGATATTTTATTGGTGAGAAAAAGAGGAGGGATGATAGCCTCAGGCCCTCAACTTCAAAATATTTTTTTTTTTGTAAAATATTTTTATTGTTTTTAGAGAGAGGAAGGAAGAGGGAGAGATAGAAACATCAATGGTGAGAGAGAATCAATGATTGGCTGCCTCCTGCACACCCCCTACTGGGGATCAAGCCAGCAACCAGGGTATATGCCCTTTGACAGGAATCACACCTTGGACCCTTCAGTCGCCAGGCCAAAGTTCTATCTACTGAGCCAAACCATCTAGGGCTCAAAATATTTTCATTAAATAATAAAGAGGGAAAAATGGTGAACTGAGTAAGAACATTGGTTCAGTCCATACTCTTTATTTAATAGTTGGATGCTCTTAGGAGAAAGTATTAAAACTCCCTATCTCTTGGTGTTCTCATATGTAAAATGGAAAGGGGTTGTAATTTAAATTACAGGGCAAATGCTCAGCCTAGTGGCTAGTCCATGGTAGGCAGTCAACAAATGTTATTTAGCAATACTCATCTACCCCTTCTTCTTCACCATTGTTACACAAGAGGGAACTGGGGTCAGAATTTTGACCCTCTCCCACCGTCAAAGTTTCCCCGAAGGAGCAATGCGGCCAGGATCTGAGTGGAGAAAATGCTGAGAGAAATTCGTTCACAGTCTATGTGAGGGAAAGAAACAGGATGTGGTCTCAATGAACATTTTAGAAACCCAATATGGCAGGGTTTCTTCCTTCTCTAGCAGCCAGAACAAACAGAAAGTTTCTGAGTACAGGAGAAAAAAATACTACCAGTTCTATAAAAAGATACATTATGTCAAAACAAAGAGACATTCCTGAATGCTAGGGGAATTGATTCAACAAAGTAGATATACTGTAAAAACAAAACAAAACTATAAAAAACACAACAGAATAAAACAACAACAACATACTGTTAGAAACTTTCTGATTTATGAGATCTCATTAAGATTTGATAGAATACTAGTATGTTATCTATTTACATGGAGGAAGGAAATGCAAAACAGGAACAATTTGAAATCAGAAAGTATTGCATGAGAAAAAAATATGATTGCTTAATTAAAAATAGATGCATTTCAAAAACAACAAATAAGATGCATTAGAAAACTGATTTTTAGATGCCAAATCTAAGGAATTCAACAAAGATTCAGATGAAATAGTGTAAAAAAATAAAAGGGAAAAGTTAGGAAAATTAATACAGATAGAGGAAATATAAGACAATAGCCCAAGTAAGAACAAAAATCAGGAGCAATAATTACATAAATTATTTTTTTCAAGAAAAACATTATTGGGATGGCAAAAAATCAAAAGTTACAGATTGATACATTTCAACAAGTATCAAGAACAAGAAAATTGAAGACATAACTAAATCTATTTTAATAAAAATGTTTAAAATTTAATGATAAAAAAAATTGTACTAGCAGCCAGGAAGATAAGTAAACCAAAAGGCAATGACTAACTTACAGTAAATGAATTAAATATTGTACATAATTATTTAACAATTATCATGAATCAAAAAATGAGTTTGTCATTAAATATTGGAATTATTTGAGCCAAGAGTGAGGGGAGAAAAACTATAGTGAATATCTCTTGTTACTCAAGATAATTTCAATATTCTTTCACCCAACAATTATTGAGTAAAAGGTTGAATATAAGTGGCAGGCATTGTGTAGTGAAATGGATTTACTGGTAATTTGCTTCTTTAAAATTTTACAATGTTTCCCAAACCTTCATATTAAAAATGCTATAAAAGAAAATAAGAGCAAAAAGGAAATTTATAAGTAAAAGCAGAGGAGAGATAAGAGAGACCAGGGAGTTTAACATCTTAACTAATATTCACGCTCAGAAGAATGGGCAGTTCCTCTTTTCATGGGCCTGAATTATACTGATTTCCAAAAGCAAATCTTTCTCCTTGTCATCCAGCAATCTCACAAGGGTATGGGGTCCAAGGCCAAGGTCAAGGTTTCACAGTGATGATGCCATTCCAACGTTGGAAGCATCTTCACATATCATCTCCTCTCTCTGCCACTTTTTCACACCATCACCATTCTGAAGAGGACACGGGTACTATTCTTTTCCTATTTCTTCTGAGATAAGGCTGTTGTAGTTGTAGACTCCATATTCTTGGGTGACCCATTTCTCTTCTCTGGGCTTTAATTTTTTCCCCCTGAGAAATAGATGAAACTGGTCAGGTGTACAACTGTTTCTAATTTGCATGTAGTTTATGGATTATGGCAGTGATTTTCAACATGGACTACCATTGGAATTCTGTGGGGACTTTTTTTTTTTTATAACACTGATGCCTGTTTCTTATTCCTAGGTTCTAATATATATGGCCTGGGGTAAGGTCAGTCCTTCAGGATATTAAAAGTGATCTGGTAGAGAACCATGGAACTAATTTATTGGACACCAAGAAAGGGCATCCATGTAAAAGAGTATATAGTAAGGAGAAGCTGGATTATAGTAGCAAAAACTACTTTATTTGCTTTTAGGGGGTACTATCTAAGTACCCCCTAAAAGCAAATAAATACCTAAAACATTAAGATCTTTGACAAAATAGTTAGGTTCCCTAAAAGAAGTCTTTTGTGCCAGGGAAGGCAGTTGTCTTAAAAGGAATCCCTCTGGGCATTCCAAGTCCAGGGTCAAGCCACATGAGTGAGTCAACCCAGTAGAGCCTTCCAATGACTGCCCTCCTAATCAGACATCTGACTACAATTACTCGAGTGACCCAAGCAAGAAGAGCTCAGTAAGAACCTCTGAAATTCCTGACTCGTATCGACAAAATTATGACTAAAATAAAAACAGTTGTTTTAAACAATGTTTTGGAGGCATTCATTTAACTAGTATATTAAGTAGTACAGATTAGAAAGCCATACTTCTACCTTTCTGATTAAAAAATATGGCAGGAAAAATTAATTTCTTAAATCATCTGTTTATCCCAAAGAGCAAGCTTGTCAGAGAAATATTGTAGACTGACATTTTTTTCAAGTTTTAAGTGGCTCATAACTGACAAAATTAAATGAATTCCCGTCTTCATATAATGCCTTTGGTATTCCACTTTATATGCCAGACATCTGTCCCGTGTGTTTTCCCCTCCTTCTTTCTTTCTGACAATCTTTGCCATTTGTGGTGCCCCAAGGAAAACATCCCTCAGATTTCATTCAACTAATATTGGTTAACTTTTATGTAACTAATAAAGTTTTCCCATGGATATGGCACTTAAACCATCATTTGTAGGGGTTAAATAAATGTTATTAAATTTAGCCAACTTTTTTTTTCTTGAATTCAAACAAATATACTTGGAGAAATAAAAAATTCTATAGTTAAATATATAATTATTCATATAGTTTCAAACATATAGTTACCCAGGGTGCAGATAAAGTTTTGGCAATGACATTACCAATCCTTTTCATTAGATATTCAGCACAAAGTATGGCATGCACTTGCTATGTAAACATATAAAGAACAAAAGACTGTCAAATTGATCTCAAACACTAAAAAATACATACAATCTATATATTTTGGACAGAAAACATGTATCATTATAAGACATAATGAATACCTATAATTAGGATATGGAATAAATAGGCATGACACATTCCTGTTATAGAAGGTTTAATAGTCTTAAGAATAAGTCTCTGGTGTCATACTGTCTGGGTTCAAGCCCAGCCTCAGCCCTTGTGGTAGAGACTGCAAACCATTCACCAAAAATATCTATTTTTTTTCCCTCTGAGCTTATTTCTTAGCATTTCTTGCTGTTAGGATTATTATATATCTGCATTCTTGACAATAAAATGAAGTTATATGCAACATCCTGGTCAGTCCCATACAGCCTTCTCCTTGCATTGAATGCATGTCATCTTTTAAGATGATCTTGGAAAACATGTGTTCAATTATGACATAACTTTTATCAGCCTGATTTTACTAACTACTGTGTGGAAGAGCGTTCCCCACCTCACCGCGAACTCACCACTGACCTGAGACTGCAGTGGCTTGTTACTATAGGTATATTTTTCAGATATTATCTGTAGACATTCTTCCAAAATGTTAGGTTTATATATTACTGTAGCCACGGAACCCTAATATAAACCCTTACTATCACTGTGACCTTGAGAAAAATTAAAATTTCAGTGCCTCAGTAGCCTCATGTATAAAATGATCATAATAACACCTCCTTATGGGGTTGCTAAAATAATCAAATGAAGTAGTAAATGTTGAGTATTTAGAACAAAACATGATTCACTATAAACATCATGAAATCTTAGCCATCATCATCATTATGAGTATTCAGCATGTAGAAGACCTAATTGTGAGAATAGTCTTAACACTAAGGATTACTTTTTATTTTTTACTTATTAAATTAAAAATACTAATATTTATACATTAAAGTATCAAATACCTACTTTGTATGTAGTGTAGCTAGGAACTGAAGATATAACATTGAATATAACAGATACCTTTGCCCTCAAAGAGCATGTTGTTCAATGAAGGAACAAATAATTACTCCACAATTGCAGGACAATGGGATAGGTCTCACATTCAAAGTAAGGGAGGATGAAGTGGAAGCTTGAATGTAGAGCACCTAACGAAATCCAGAGGACAAGACCTTAGTGTTAAGTGAGAATTACCCAGGGCTTATCCAGTTGAAGAAGTGCTTTGGGGGGCTCTACATGGAGAAGAAGGGAATACATGCAGAAGGAAAGGCATGTGCCCAAACCAGGAGGTAAGAGGAAGCATGGTAGAAACTTAATAGTAGCTGAGCAATGTGAACATATGAAGGGAGAGAGGGGTATGGAGAAAGATGAGATCGAAAAGGGAGCAGAGCAGAGAAAAGACCATGTAGTGCTGTGCCAAAGCCTTTGGGTTTAAGTGAAAGAGGACTGACATGACAAGATTAGGCTTCTAGAAATGAAACTCTGTCTGCAATGTGAGAATGGATTGGCAAAAACAAATGTGTTCAACTGTATATTAGCAAAACTATTAGGAGGCCAGGTGATGGATGATGGTAGCTTGGAGTAAGACAACAGTAGAAATAACTGAGGGCAGTGAATGGAATAAAAACCAATTCACCATAGCTAAGATTTGGAAACAGCCTAAGTGCCCATCAGCAGATGAGTGGATTAAAAAACTGTGGTACATCTACACAATGGAATACTAAGCTTCAGTAAAAAAGGAGTTCTTACCATTTACAACAGCATGATGGAACTGGAGAGCATTATGCTAAGCAAAATAAGCCAGTCAGAGAAAGATAAATATCACATGATCTCCCTCATTTATGGAATATAATGAACAACATAAACTGATGAACAAAAACAGATCCAGAGACAGAGAAACATCCATCAGACAATCAAACCTCAGAGGGAAGGTAGGGGAGGGTGGGGGTAAGGGGGAGAGATCAACCAAAGGACTTGTATGCATGCATATAAGCCTAACCAATGGACACAGACAACAGGGGGGTGAGGGCGTGAGTGGGGGGGATGGGGAAGTATTGGGGGGATAAGGACACATATGTAATACCTTAGTCCAGTGGTCGGCAAATCGCGGCTCGTGAGCCACATGTGGCTCTTTGGCCCCTTGAGTGTGGCTCTTCCACAAAATACCACTTGCGGGCGCGCACGTACAGTGCGATTGAATCTTCGTGGCCCATGCGCAGAAGTCGGTTTTCGGCCTGGGCGAGTCTATTTTGAAGAAGTGGCGTTAGAACACTCAAGGGGCCAAAGAACCACATGTGACTTGTGAGCTGCGGTTTGCTGACCACTGCCTTAGTCAATAAAGAAAAAAAAAAAAGACCTATACAGGTGGTAAATCTATGGGCCTGGGAAATTGATGTTTTTGAGAGTAGGTAGGATGAGTCACAAATAGTATCCAGGTTTATAATTAGGCTACTCAGTTTATGATTAGACTTGTTGTTAATCCTCACCCTAGGATATTTTTTCCATTGATTTTTTTAGAGAGAGTGGAAGGGAGGGAGGGAGAGGAGAAGAGAGAGAGAGAGAGAGAGAGAGAGAGAGAGAGAGAGAGAGATTGGTTGCTTCCCACATGCACGCTGACCTGGCTGGGATCAAACCTGCAGCCCAGGTACCTGCCCTTGACCTGAATCAAATACACTATCCTTCAGTGCACCAGCTGATGCTCTACCCATTGAGCCACAATGGCTAAGGCATGGCTGGCAGCATTTGAGGAGACTCCCCAAGAAAGATTTGTTGCTTTTAAGTTTGCAGCATGTAGTGGATTTCAAACCCGAATAATGTGTTAAAATCCTAATTAGTTAATTATTGTTCAGAAGGCAAATCTGCATGTATTGTCTATTTGCCCAAATGAGTGGTATAAAAGGCAAAGAAGAGGCAAATTTAAGTTCAAGAAATGTGACTTATGTAATGTTTATATGTTTATTTAGCTGACGGAGCCACTCAGAGTAAAGTGGATTTGAATGAATATTTATTAGGGTGATTTAATAAAGGAGAAGATTCTTGCATTCTAAAAGGTATTTTAGTGATAATCTCATATTGGAAAATCTCTCCTTAGTTTTCATGATCACTACATAGAAATTGGAAGCTCTAAGAGAACTACTTAATAAAACCCTGCTTTAAAAGAGAGAAAATCAATGTAATTGATCTGAAGATTGATAGAAAATAGATCCTAGTCACCTTGAAAGGGCTTTTCATTGCTACTTTATGAGATAAGTTCTTCAATTTTTTTCTTATTTAGCAAATATTTATGATAAATTATTTTTTCTGATTATACAAATAATACTTATTAAAAATTTAGAAGATGTTGAAAAGTTAATAGAAAAAATTCCAAATACTTGAAGGCAATTTTTAATATTTTGTGTGTATTTCCTTCCAATACTTTTAATATGGATACAAATTACTCTACAAAATTATCAATACAATTGTATATCTTGTTCTTATTCATTTTTCTATTTCAAAGTATATTTTTAAGTCATTACATACTCTTTGAAAATTCAAAATATTAGAACTGATAATACTTTATTTATTTTTTAAATATATTTGTATTGATTTCAGAGAGGAAGGGAGAGGGAGAGAGAGAAACATCAATGATGAGAGAGAATCATTGATCAGCTGCCTCCTGCATGCCCCCTACTGGGGATCGAACTGCAACCCAGGCATGTGCCCTTGACAGGAATCGAACCTGGAACCCTTCAGTCCACAGGCCGACACTCTATCCACACTGAGCCAAGCCAGCTAGGGCAGAACTGATGATACTTTAAATGTGGATTCATTCCTCTGTTGGATATAATAGGGATTCTAATTATTCTTCATTACAAATAAATCAGATGGCCTTTATACATGATATAAAAATCCTGTGTTTTTAGAAGCGGAATTACTTGTATGCATAGGTGATGTTCAAGATCACTTGGTTATTTATTAGTGGTATAGCAGAGATATTTTATTTTGGAACTTAGGTTAAACTGAACATTTCAATCACTTTCTTCTTCTGCATGTTGTTTTCTGTTTATCAAGTGAGCCTTATAACCAATGATTGCTCAAAATAGATACCATGAGTTTTTGTGCTGGTAAAATGCTACATTTCCCCCTTAAGTTTGCTTTGAGTGAAGATATAAAAAAATAATGTATCTTCGTAATTCTCTAAAATGGTACTATTTATTCCCACTAATGCTTGGATTGCTGTGGAAACCTTGAAGCGCAGCTCTCTCCATAGCTTTAATGTACTTTATTCTACATGACATTGGAAGGCAGTGTCAATTATGATGAATCATGAAGCTCACAACTAATGATACATTTAAAGCCAATTCATTTGTCTCTTTGATCATGTAAATGTATTGGCATTCACCAAGCCTGCCATGATAGGACATTATAGCTACTTTGGAGTCATTTCATTGTACACTTATATATCAGTGCAGCTGCCACTAATGTTTACACGTCCATGTGCTACACTTCCTCATGATATTTTTTGCAGAGGTTAATTCTCATGCACAGTAGATATATTTATTACGAAGGCAGTAACAGACCCACAGGAGACATTACAGCTCTTAAGAGATCAGTGCCTATGATTAGTCCTATTTTATTCTATCTTTCTAACTCTGGTTAGCTAGTGAGCCCCCTTTTTTAAATTCTTCGTTCACATTGAAACTATTTGGCTACATGTTAATGGTAAAATTATTCTTATACCTATAGGTTTCATGTCTTAGAGATTATTTTGTTGGCCTGTAAGCAAATCTATTTCTCCAGTACTTGCTCCTCGACTTTGAAGTTGTGTCCCTGTTCTTGCTAATCCACCTTTAATAGTAGTCTAGACAATAATCTATGATTACATAAGAAATATTTCACATCTTGCAAATGTTTTAGCTATTGTGCAATAGTAAGTGATAGCACAGCATACAATGTTATTCCCTAGATCAACACCTTGCAACATGATTTACAGAGAGGCTTTCTCTTCAAGAAAAAGTCTCACTTGCTATTCATGTTTAGTCTGTTTTCCCTATCTTATCTTTAACAGCTGGGCTATATCTGCTTCCACAGAAATGTGTTAATGTATGTTTAATACCAATAGCAAAAAGAGAACTTTGAAAACTGAAAAGAGCCTTACATTTAAGTTTCAAGTAATCAGCCAAATAATTTTTTAAATTTTATTTAATTTTTTCTGTCATCATTTATCCCCCATTTATCCTCTCCCACCTCTCCCCTCTTCCCCCCAATAATCGTCACACTGTTGTCAGTGTCCATGCGTTCTTTCTCTTTTTTTCTTTCTTGCTCAATAATTTTTAAGTTGATCACTGATTGGTGATCACACCATTAATAATGAACAAAGATTATAATGAGTTAAAGTCCAGTCTACAGAAATATAGCAAAGATAAACATTTTTGTTTAAATCATAACTGAATCCCTGGCATTAATTTGTTTGTCCTGGACAAATTTACTTTAAGTAGAGATTGTATTTTATCCATGGTTTCTGAGGCCGGTGTGTGAGGACAGGAGTTCCATTCTTTCTACAACCTTATCAGTTTCACTCTGCAGGAAGGTCTTCAACCTGGCCAAGTCACATCCTCTGAGATCACATGCTGAGTCAGGAAGATTGTTGTGATATTAAACCAGTCTCATTCCTCAGAAGCCACACCATTTTTGCTCAAATTGGAAGGACTATTGGTCAATGGGGGCATTACTCACAGACTATTTGTCAGGCCAGCTGTATTGATGTCCACCCGCTACCTATGAGGCAATGTCTCTGGATACTGAGTCACAGGGGAGGGGTGAGCACTTAAGCAATTACAAACCTGCAGATGTTAGCAAGGGAGGTCTCATTCACTCATAATAATCATAGAGCATTTTTTTTTACCAGGTTTTAATACCAATAAGAATAAAGGTATGGGTGAGTTCTGAGTTGTGGAATTGTATTGAAAGACTAGGGGCCCTGCACACGAATCCATGCATGAATAGCTCGCTGCCGCATGCCTCAGCTGGCCGCCCCGCCCACCGCTGCTCATAGCTCTCCACCTCACTGTAGCTTGCTGCCCCGCCCACCTGCTGATCGGTCGTTACCGTCACGGCGTAACGACCATTTGCATATTACCTCTTTATTATATACTAGAGGCCCGATGCACGAAGATTTGTGCAAGAATGGGCCTTCCTTCCCCTGGCTGCAGGCACCACCTTCGCTCTGGCAGGAGCCGCCTTTCTGCCTTACCACACTGCCCAGAGGCCTGGAGCAGCTGGGGTGGTGCGGAATGCCTGCATCGTCTTTGTTGGGTTAATTTGCATATTCACTCCTGATTGGCTGGTGAGCGTTGCGAAGGTACAGTCAATTTGCACCTTACTCTTTTATTAGTGTAGATGATGATGCTCTACCCAAAGACCTCAATACTGAGCAGGAGTGTTAATGTGAAAACGGTTTTCTCACCTCGCTTCAGTGTTAGCTATCAATGATGGGTAAACTCAACCTATTTAAAAAACATAAGAGTCCCAATGGATTGTTTGGTTCCCCATGCCAACAGGGAACACTTAGTGATGGCACAACTTACCAAAACCCCAAAACTAACATTATGTTACTTGTTTATGTAAAAGATATTTAAAAGCCCATTGTATTAAATTTTCAATTGTACTCTTTCAGTTAAAGGTACCTAGACTGGAATCAATCCTAATAATATTAATGGATTTTGTAGCCAGAAAAGTATCTCCATATAATCTATATCAATATAATGTTAAATGTCCTTATTTATCTCATACACATTTTGTACTGAAATATGATAGGGCTATACTTTTGATATATTTAAACCTCACTGTTATTTTAAAACCAATGTGAAAAAACAAAACACCCTGGAAACTAGATTATATTTTGCACAAATAACACACTGATAATAGTGAGACTATTTTATCCGTAACAAAAATAGTTTCCTTTTTAAAGGCTGGCCATTCTTTACACTTAGCTCAAAGCAATACTACACAGGTAGCAGTTCCCTGAAAGATAAATGGCCTTTCACACGCTGAGGCTTGGGTGCTATATGCCTTCTGTCTGTGAGGGGACCTTTTCCTAATAAAGGATTCTAATAAGAAGCACTGATTTCAGTTCAGCATATACAAACCTACAAGCTCTGATGGTGGTGGGGGAGGGGGAGTAAATAATGGAATGACCATAAGTCTAAGTTTATTGACTCACAAAGGATTTTCTTCTCGGGAAGCAGTGTGTGTGTGAGGGGTGGGGGGGTAGGGGGGGTTCTCTGATGTTACTAATCCAATTCCTGATAAGACAAGTAACTTAGTCCTTCCAAAAATTTATGCCCTTACTATTTTCTGAGACCTGGTGAAATGCTTGGTGCCAGAAAATGTATTTGTTTTCATATACCATCTACAGGATAGGTGACTGAGGTATAGCAACAGATTCCATGTAGACATTGTTGTTGTTTGTTTCCCCTGGGGAAATATGAAGAAGATGAGAGGCAAACAAATGATACTTGTCCTATGAGAGCAAACTATTTTTAATCTCATTAAAAATATACAACTTTCAAACAGCTTCCAAATTGGGATACTGCATCATTAAGCATTTGACATTTGTCCAGTTAAAACTATTGACTCATGCTTTCTTTGCTACCCCCTCAAATTACTACAGTGCCACAGCTGATCTGACTATATTTTCCATTTCTTATAAATAGCCACAAGAAAAGTATTAATTATCCTTGTACGATTTAATGCACCAACTGCCTTAACCTTTCAGGTTTTCTTAAACGCCAGCATAACAAGGCATATCCATGGCAGCAAATGTGATTTATGACAGGAATCTTTAATTTCTGTTTTTAAATATGTTACCCACCGATCTGCATACATTTAAATTCGCCTGCAACACTTTTCTCTGTCTTGAGGCTGTTGTTTAATATTCAAGGATGATTTTTGTCCACATACATTTTGGTCTATGTCACCTCAGATTAAATTATTACTGTTTGCAGCCTTTTCAGAGCAGGCCTCAGGCCCTTATTTACAAGAATCAATGAAACAGTAATGAAAATCCATTTTTCATACTATCAGCTCTGGCCTGCTTTTATTTAGTTAGCTGTGTCTAAGCAAGCAATTCATTTTGTGCAAATGTCATGTAGAGAAAAAAGGATGAGCCGTGAAAGGGTTAATCATGAAATAAGACCTAAGCTTTCTCCCATATAAAAAGCATCCGTAATGTTAAATTTTTTTAAAAAGCCCTTCTTAATATATGCAAAGTAATGTATATTGACACATAAGCAAGGCTTTTCATGATGAATATTGAAATATATATGCAAAGCACAGGAAATGTGTAACATGTTATAGATCTTTCAGTGTACATTTAGAGGAAATGAACCATTTATATTCTACAATTTAGTGAATACCTACTGTTTATTGGTACAGAGCACATAGGAGTATATTTGTCTTAGTAATTTATTTAGGTAAATATATTTATTCTTCTAGGGGTTCTTGTGCTTTTCTTGGTTCTATAGTAGTAGACATAAATATTTAACAATGCATTGTCTCAAATGTTATTCATGTAATTTATCAGCAAAAACAGTGGAGTTGTAATAACTTTTAAGCCTGCATGCACCTTCTCTTAAACCTGAGATTGATTTAGAATGCGTAAAACTGGGCTGGATTTTTTTTTCCTACTGCCGAGGAGAATTATTTACTAGTAATAACCAAGAGAAGCTAAACTAGTCTAGCTACCAAAGGAACAAGGCTCATTTACCACTTTTTGAATCAGCTTTCTTAAGCAAATACTTTGGCAATAAAAGAAAAGGGGTTAGTGAGAGAAGCAAGCATTTAATTGTTATGAATATATTTCCTTATATTTGCTGACCTACCCACTTTTCTTTATACAGAGATGTAGACACAGAAATATACATATATATTACCCCTTGTGAGTAGTCCTCTTGGGAATGTCTTCTAAATTTTAATGTACTTGGCTATAAGATGTCAGTTCAAATCAAGGCTAAGATCTTGTAAAAGTGACTGTCCACTTTTTAATATCACAAAAGAAATGAATAGAGATGGAAAGAAAGCATTTGGAGTCTTCTTGATCTTTGCTATGGACTTTCTTGGAAACACATTTTATAGGCTCACAATCTGGATTTTTCTATTTGTACTTTTTTTCTATTACATTTGGTTTCTTAATTTCTGTTTCCTATGTTTGGTGGTCAAATTTCTAATACTGCTATAATGTGCAGATCTGAACACAGGCTTATTTGGTAGTTTTAATTATATTTTTAAAGCAGTAATTTTCTACTGAGCTAAAGCAGAAAATGCGTGCATTATTATCCTGAAGCTGAATCTGAACAGTGGATTCCATACTGCCAGTGCTCATATAGATCCAGGACAGTGGTTCTCAACCTTTCTAATGCCGCGACTCTTTAATACAGTTCCTCATGTTGTGGTGACCCCCAACCATAAAATTATTTTTGTTGCTACTTCATCACTGTAATTTTGCTACTGTTAATGAATCATAATGTAAATATCTGTGTTTGCTGATGGTCTTAGGCTCTACAGCAGCGGTTCTCAACCTGTGGGTCATGACCCACAGGTTGAGAACCTCTAGCAGGGTCAACTAAGACCATCGGAAAACACAGATATTTACATTACGATTCATTAACAGTAGCAAAATTACAGTGATGAAGTAGCAACGAAAATAATTTTATGTTTGGGGGTCACCACAACATGATGAACTGTATTAAAGGGTCGCGGCATTAGAAAGGTTGAGAACCACTGATCCAGGCAGAGACTGGTAATGGAACAGGTCACTGTAAACTAATCAAACATGAAACCAGAACATCTAGTCAACCCCAGTTACCAAGTTGTACTTACCTCCTCAGGTGCTGTTATCCATTACAGTTGCACACACAGCAGTTTTTATTCCAATATTAAAGTGTTATATGTTAAAGAATAGGAAGAGCACATCCATATGAATTATCAGAATCTGAATTATTCTGGAAGATTAATCATTAATATATTTTATTGTTAAATGAATGTCGTTAGCTCAAGTCTGATAAAAATGAAAATTAATTGCCTGGTTAATGGTGGTAGTAAATAAGTTGATTTTTTTTTATATATTTGGTTACAGAATCAGCCCACCATTGGCTTGTTTTCATATATTGACATTTGTAAAAGGTGCCAATGACTAAAAGGTTTCCTACCAAACAATATGCTTTTAAAATCTCAAAGTATTTAAGATAAGGGGAGTAAAAGCACACAGCTTTAATTTTAAAGTTTCAAAGCAATCCATTTGGGTTTCATTTATCCTAACAATCCACATAAACTTTTTCACTTACATATTTTTGAATACATATAATTGCATTATAAATCCAGCCTTTATATGAAAGACAAAGAGGTAAAGATTATATTTGGAAGGCAGTTCCTGAATTATAATCTCTCATTTACAAATGATCAGTAGAAATTTAAGACCTGTTTTCCATATGATGAAATATGGCTCATTTATTTTACATTACATCTATGAAATTTTGGTGAAAACCTAGAAAATGCCAATGTTATATATTAAGTTTAAAAAAGAGAGAAATCTGTATTAGTGTCTTAGTTGTATACTGATTTTTAAAATATAGGAGATGGAGTGTTGAAAAGATGCATACAAAAATTATAACATCTGATTTCTCTGTTGGATAGGATTTAAGTTGCTTCTTTTTTAAATATTTGTATACTTTTATCATTTAAATTTCATAGGATGACTGCAGTCTAGATGGTATTTTTATAAAGGGAAGAATATTTTTTTAACAGAAATGAGGTAAGGGATACCTCTATGACAAGGAGCAAGGTACCCAAAGTGGGCTCAAAATCAGAGCACCCCTCCCACCCAAACAGGGTGTTATTTTTCCTTCCCTTTTCTTTTCAATGGAATTTATCCCCATAAGATATTTATTTAATTCAGAAACATTATCTTTTAAAATTTCTCTGAGGAAATTTAGAAGAGGCAGTAATAATTAGATAAAAATTATGGCTTCCTTCCTAAGACCTAACTTAGATCAGCTTCGTGAACAGATGGGGAGTTTGGTGGTAGGGTCTGAGCAAGGGAAAAGGAGGCCAGTACTGTGAAGAGTAGACCTGGGTGCTGGGCCATACTGAGATGAGATTTGGGATGGAATTAATGTGCTGGAACCCAGCACTGTCATTTTTTATTGTGTAAAAAAATTACTAAATCCCACTCTTCTATTTCCTCATCTATAAAATGGTGTCAATTTAGTACCCACACCACAGAGTTGTGGTTACAATAAAATAATACCTTTAAAGCATTTATAATTATTCTTTCACATAGTAAGAGCTTAAAATTGTTAGCAATGGAAAGTATATCCAAGTGCTTAGGTATCAGTAGGGAAGTATATATCCAATTGGAGATATACGCAGAATGGCAGGTATAAAAGTGTGATTTTTAAAAATTAAATATTCTAAGAAGGTATTTAAACAGTTTTGGACCCAAGAAAGGGAGGATGAGAGAGTAATTATCTTCATTATCCTCCTCATTCTCCTGTTCCCCAAGTAGCAGGGGTCCTGCTGTCAAGAACCAAGGCTAGTATGATTAGCATTGATTAAATAGTATGATTTATCTGTGGGTTAGCCTGGGAACCTAACAGCTATATTCTATAGAAAAAATATGTTCCTGGTGACAAATAGCCATCTACAAATGAACATTTGAAATATACTCTTTTACAAATTGACCTTCATATTTTATTATATCTTATTTGCCATTTACTTAACAAATGCATTTTAAAATGGCATTGATATATATTCAATTTTAAGCTAGAGAATCAATAAGGAATAAGCAAATAACAATCAGGGAATACAGTGTCAAAAGAATTTCTCAGATAAAGTAAATATTGGTTAACAAGTATTCTCAATGAACAAAAGTCAGAAAGTATTTATTTTTATTGTTTGTTTTTGTCAGCCCTAGTTTAGCATTTAGAAAATTAACTGTGTTTATTAATATATGCTATTGTAATGCCCACATCTCATATAAACTTGAAGTTGAGAAAATAAATAACATTTCAGAACAAATAGCCATCTACCTGATACCTGAAAATGAATCAGTGCCTGACTGATGCACTTACATTAAAAACTGGACAAAATATTTTAGTCAACATACTTAGTAACTAGAGAGAAGGGCAAAATAAAAGAAAAATATGTACAGCCTTGTTTTTCATGAATTACTCTGTCATAGCACAGAATGTTACAAATATGGACAAAAGTAGCTATGCTTCTAAGAGAACAAGAGGAGGAATTAATTCATCTCAAGCATATTCAAATTCCATCAATGATTTATGACCATTTATGAGAAAAAGGAAATATCAATTTCTAAACTTATATTTAATATTTACAAATATGTAAATTAGGCTGTCTCAGAAAAGTGTAGCAGATGTCTCTATCGTCTTGATGCTGATGGACTGCCTAGGTATTACTTTAAAATGATAGATTGGCAATGAGAATATTATTTTCTACTTTAATCTATCGTATTCATTTGGAAGCATTAATTCTTTTAAAGAAGATTATATATGCAATCCAATCTTGTCAGCCTGGCTCTATTTAATGGGATGTTCTATTTAAATGTGAGGACATATTGATCTCATTCTGAAGTTTCTATCTAGTATCTATCAAGAGGATAAAGTTTGAACATTTTCCATCGTGGGTTCTGTTCCAAAATTTTTGAAATTGAATATGCTGTAAAGAAAAAAACACAACAGTAACTTTTCTCTTTTTGCTTTGGAGGCATTTTAAGAAAGAGAGAGAGAGAGAGAGAACACTGAAGGAAGTTGTGATCTTTATTTACACAGGGTCTTTTAGCAAGAGGATAAAATACTTACCTCAAGGGAAAAGTAAGTCAAAGGACCCATTTCTCCTTTATTTTGAAAAGTGAATCATTTTGTTCAGAGGCTCTGAGCCATAAACTGTCACAAACTCCACAATGTTCCAATTTATGGTAGTAGGGTTCCTTTGCACATACTATTTCTGAGCTCTCATGAAAATGATATGAACTAAGTAAATCAACTTACTTTAAGATCTTGGATTGGTCTTGACTGCTTCAAATTGGGTTGTGGAAGTGTTCTCACTAAATTATTTTTTATTTTTTATATATCTGTGTGAAAGATATGAAAAATATTTCTCTTTTTAAGAGAGATGAATGGGGAGAGAGAGTGAGAGGGAGAGAGAGATTAAAGTGAGAGAGAAACATCCATGGGTTGCCTCTGTATGCACCCTGACCTGACCAGGATCGAACGCACAATGTAGGTTTGTGCCCTGAACTGGAATTGAATCCATCACCTTTTGGTATACAGGATGATACTCCTACCAACTGAGCCACACCAGCCAGGGCACAAACATTTTTTAGTACCCATTCAAAGAAGAGTATATTTAATATGGAAAGAGAGTGAAATATTTTAATAAAATAAAAATTGACTATAACCAATGGCTGAAGTCAAGAATTATCATTTTGATGTGTATGGGCATGTATTTGCACAATCCTATCTAATAAAAGAGTAATATGCAAATTGACCATCACTCCAACACATAAGATAGCTGCCCCCATGTGGTCAAAGATGGCTGTCCCCATGTGGACACAAGATGGTCAGCAGGGGAGGGCAGTTGGGATGGACCAGGCCTGCAAGGGAGGGCAGTTAGGGGTGACAAGGCCAGCAGAGGAGGGAAGTTGGGGATGATTGGGCCTGCAGGGAAGGGCAGTTGGGGGGAACCCAGGCCTGCAGGGGAGGGCAGTTAGGGGCAATCAGGCTGGCAGGGGAGCAGTTAGGTGTTGATCAGGCTGGCAGGGGAGTGATTAGGGGGTGATCAGTCTGGCAGGCGGAAGTGGTTAGGGGCAAGCAGTTGGGAGCCAGCAGTCCTGGATTGTGAGAGGGATGTCCAACTGCCTAAATGGGCAGTCGGACATTTCTCAAGGGGTCCCAGATTGGAGAGGGTGCAGGCTAGGCTGAGGGACACCCCCCCATGCACAAATTTCGTGCACCAGGCCTCTAGTCTATATTATAAAAGGCCTGTGGCCCTAACGTTGTAACGACCGAAGACCGGTCAGGAGGGCAGGGCTGCGCGATTTCGCATGCTGGGCTTCTAGTATTTTATATATTACAAGCTAAAAAGTAAAAAAGCAATTTATAGTGCTGTATAAAGCATAAATAATATTGAATAACAAATATTGTTTATTTAAGTGTTCCACATTAAAGTGTTTTAGCCTAGTAGAATTCTCCCAGTAAAGTTTGTATTATATTTTGCATATAAATATCAAGTAAAATAGTTTGTAATCATAAAACATTATATTTTGCTAATTGAAGACATTTTTATTGCAAAACAAAAACAGAAATGACTAATATGTACAGATTTCTTTATATTTTAATAGAACTGAATTAAAATAAAAATTTTAAATTTTGATGGTATATGGTGAACAATTATCAAAAACACAATTTAAGCATAGTTAGAAAATTTTTGTTTGGACTACACTAATGATTATATTAAAGTGTAATGCTTACTCGTAAAAGCTTAGTGAAATTAAATTAATAAGCATCAAGATACTGTGTTTTGAAGATGTCATCAGATCTGAGACAAAATTTCATGACATAAAGGACCGAGAATATGAATCTGGGATATCTAATTACCAGCACAATGGATTTGCAACTATAAGTATACATTTTGTGTTGTGTGTTTACATGAGACGTTTCCTTAGGGTTTCTGTTCAAATCCCTAATATAAGCATAGTTATGATTATAGCATAAGAACTAGGAAGTATGCTATATGTACATATGATATAGAGAGATTATACAGCTAATATTGACCATTATTAATAATAAATTTGAATTTGAATGCAATTATTCAGACTATTGGGATGACAACAAATTTAGTGCCAGCACGCAAAAAGGTGAAAACAAAACTCTATCTTAGAAATAAATGTGCATCCATTTAATATTCACAGGAAGTGAAATTACTTCCTAAAAGATGCTCCCACTCATTTTTATATTATTTTTCATTATATATGAAATAAATTACCTCTTCCTGACAAGATCATGATTTTCTGCACATGATATATTTTTTCAAGAGGAATTCACTATACTTTCCTTACAAGAAAAAAGTGTTAGACTTTTTATTAATTACTATCTAACTGGAATCAAAATGTCAAAGGGATCTAATTACTAAATAACAGAAATTAGAAATGGGATAAATTTTCACTTATCTGGTTTAACAATGAAACTGATATTTCAAAACATATACCCACACAATAGGCATTTCTCTTTGTATTTGGAATGCATTATTAAAGTCAATTTGTATCACATAGCTAATGACTGAAGGAGTTGGCACAAATCCACTGTGAGTGATAGTGGGAAATTAGCCTGGGAGTCAATTTGTAGAATATTCCCTCTCATTCAAGTTGAATGTTTCTGTAGAAAGATTGAAAGCTGCAAAATTTTCTTGGTGGATGGCTCTAAATAATCAAAAGTTCAAAATAAATTTGGAACCTCTTTCTCAAGAACCCATACAAGATAATCTGGAAATAAATGTGTGTGTGATGGGGATGGGGGAAAGGGGGAGAACACTTTTTTTTTTACTATTGTCTTTTACTTTAAATTACATTTGACATTTAATATTATAGTAGTTTCAGGTGTGCCGCATAGGAGTTAGACAATTATATAAATTTATGAAGTGATCCCCCCAATAATTCTAGTACCCACCTGCCACCATACATAGTTATTACAGTACTAGAGGCCCGGTTCATGAAATTCATGCACGGTGTGTGTGTGTCCCTCAGCCCAGCCTGCACCCTCTCCAATTTTGGACTGCTGGGTCCCAACCACTCGCCTGCCTGCCTGCATGATTGCCCCTAACCGCTTCTGCCTGCCAGCCTGATCACCTCCTAATCACTCCCCTGCCAGCCTGATTGACAACTAACTGCTCCCCTGCCAGCCCAATTGCCCCTAACTGCCCTCCCCTGCTGGCCTGGTCACCCCTAACTGCCCTCCCCTGCCAGCCTGGTCACCCCTAACTGTCCTCCTCTGTAGGCCTGGTCGCCCCTAACTTCCCTCCCCTGCTGGCCCGGTAACCCCTAACTGCCATCCCTTGCCACCTGCTTTCCCCTAACTGCCCTCCCCTGCCAGCCTGGTTGCCCCCAATTGCCCTTCCCTGCAGGCCCGGTCTCCCCTCCCCCCCCAACTGCCCTCCCCTGCCGGCCATCTTGTGGCAGCCATCTTGTGTCCACATGGGGGCAGCCATCTTTGACCACATTGGGGTGGCCATCTTGTGTGTTGGAGTGATGGTCAATTTGCATATTACTCTTTTATTAGATAGGATTATTGATTCTATTCCCTATGCTGTACTTTGCATCCCTGTGACTCTTGTAATTACTGATTTGTACTTCTTAATCCCTTCACCTTTTTCACCTATTTCCTTAATCCCCCTCTACTCTGGCAATCCTCAGTATTTTTCTCTGTATCTATGAATCTGTTTAAAGAAGGTTTTTTAACTAATAGGTGATTAGAGGTATTTTAAAAATAATATTTAATAATAAACTATTTATAAATTGCATCTTAGTTTTCCTCTTTTGTGTATATTTTGAAAAAAAATTCTAAAGAGAGTACTCTCACATGCACTTCTAAGTCCAGTCTACCTATTCTGTTCTGCCTTAAAATCTTGGCTGTTGGTCCCTATTTCAGTCTAAGTCCCTATTGGCTTCATGTCTGATGACCCTCTGGAATTCCAGGATTCATAGTAGTCTTGGTTCCTGGTGGTCCCTGTTATGCTTGCCTCTACAGAATCATGCTATAGGTAAGCTTACTATTTCATAGTGAATCCTTCTTTCATTTTTGCCAATAGTCTAAGACTGGAAAACTATTTAATTCAACCAATAGGAAAAAATAGGGGAAATCATGTTCAAAATGTCCTGTTAAAGACTCAAAGACTAAAGAAAATATATCTCTCTCTCTTTTCCTAGTCTGTCTGCCTTTTTCATACACACATTCAAACATGGGAGTTTACTGTGTTGCATATTTTTTGCTCTCCCAGGTCCATTTTCTGTCTTTCTATATCCTGTTTGGCTTTGTGTTCTAGGGAGCTAGGTTATGAGGACTGACTGTACGGGACCCTTTTCCTTTTGCCTTTGGATTCGGTTTTAGCCAAAGGGAGATAATGGAATACGTTTGGAAAATGGAAGGAAAATGAGATGAGAATATATATGTCACTAACTTCCACTATAGGTCATAACTCTCCCAAAGGACACAGATGTTGTATAAAGTGTCTTTCTCTACTCAGTGACAATCTCAGGGAACTCCTAACTATCTCCACCACTTTCCCCTTCAGACTGTAGGTGGTAATACTTTATTTTCCTTGCTAGTAGTCTTGGGCTAATGTATCATTTGTTTTTTGTTTGTTTTTGTTAGGGGTGGGGTTCTTTTCTCTTAGACTCTACCTGCTACTTTGAAATTAACTATTTTATTAAACCTGCTTCAATGATAAGCCAGAAATCTGACTGAGTAGTCCTTAGCAGAAATCTCTTTCTGACCATGTTTTCCTTCTGGATTTGTTACCTCTTTCCATTTCTCCTCAGGGAGGGCCCTTTTCTCCTTTCTTTAGGTAAGTAAAACCTACTGCTCTTAAGTATGGTGTACCAAAGAATCTTGCCCCTTCTTGTACACTGGTGATATGCAGTGCAAAGTAATCTCAGCAGGATATTGCTCAGTGGCTGACTTAATTAGTCCAGATTATGGCCCCTATTTGTATTTCCCAAGTTCTAGACTCTCATGGGTAGTTTTTTGTTTGTTTGTTTGTTTTTATTTTTTAATAGAACAGACATATCTCCCAAGGACAAACTATGATTCTCCTAGGTAGCAAAACAAAATCTCATTAGCAAGTCAATAATTTCCTAAAAGCACGGTATAGACAAATCTATATAGATATGGATTTATACACTATTTCCAGAATGTTGTTACTGATTCTTTCTCATCTTTTGGTTTCCAGCCCAGGAACAACAATTGTACCATAAATAAAAAAATGTGGTTAATTTTAATGTGCTTCTAAACAACATAATGCCCACCCCTGATTAATTTTTTGAACAAAAGTATATTCAACAACTAAACATTCATGTGCTTAAAAAATGAATCTTGACACATCTTACACACTTCACAAAAAAATTGACTTATATTTAGGATATTAGACCTAATCTCAAACCTTCTGGAAGATAACATAGGAGAAAATGTGGGTGACCCTGGGTACAACAATGACTTTTGAGATACAACATGAAACACACTATCCATGAAATAAATAACTGATAAGCTGGGCTTCATTAAAACAACAATAACAACAAAATAACCACCAAAAAACTCGCCCAAAAAAACAAAAGAACTTCTGCTCTGTAAAAGACACTGACAAAGAAATGGTAAAACAAGCCATACACACACTGGGGAAAAATATTTGCAAAATACATATCTGTTAAAGGACTGTTATCCAAAATATACAAAGACTTATTAAAACTAAACAATAAGAAAACAAACAAGTTTTTTCAAAATGGGCCAAATACCTGAACAGACACCTTATCAAAGAAGATATACAGATGGCTAATAAGCATATTAAAAGATGCTCCTTGCCCACCTGTGCCTGCATTGTTCAGTGGGTGAGCTTCAACCTATGAACCATAAGGTCACTGTTTGATTCCAGGTCAGGGCATATGCCTGTGTTGTGGCTTCATCCCCAGTGTGGGACCTGCAGGAGGCAGCTGATCAATGATTCTCTCTCATCATTGATATCTCTATCTCTCTCCCTCTCCCTTTCTCTTTGAAATCAATAAAAATATATTTTTTAAAAAGATGCTCCACATCATATGTCATTAGGGAATCCTATATAATAAAAGGCTAATATGCAAATTGACCGAACGGTGGAACGATTGGTCTCTATGACATGCATTGACCACCAGGGGGCAGATGCTCAATGCAGGAGCTGCCCCCTGGTGGTCAGTGTGCTCCCACAGGGGGAGCACCACTCAGCCAGAAGCCGGGCTCACGGCTGGCGAGCACAGCAGCGGTGGCGGGAACCTCTCCTGCCTCTGCAGCAGCGCAAGGATGTCCGATTGCTGGCTTAGGCCCGTTCCCTGCAGGGAGCAGGCCTAAGTTGTCAGTCGAACATTCCCTGAGGGCTCCTGGACTGTGAGAAGGTGCAGGCTGAGCTGAGGGACCTCCGAGTGCATGAATTTCATGCTCCAGGACATTAGTAGTAAAATAAAACAACAATGAACTACCACTACACAACTGTTAGACTGGACCTCCAAAAAAACACACACAAAAAAACAACACTGATATACCAAATGTTGACAGGAATATGGAAATCACATTCATTGGTAGTGCGAACACACAATGATAAGGCCACTTTGGGAGATAATTTAACAACAGTGGGTTGTTGCTTTTAGTGTGGTTAATCCTCACCTGAGGATATATTTTTTCCATGGACTTTTAGAGAGAGTGGAGGGAGAGAAAGAGAAACATCAATGTGGGAGAGACATGTCAATTGGTTGCCTCCTACAGGCCTCAACCAGGGCCTGAGATCAAGTCTGAAACCAAGCAAGGTACTTGCCCTTGTCCAGAATCGAACCTAAGACCCTTCAGTCCTGGGGCTGACACTCCAAACACTAAACCAAACCAGCTAGGATGATCAGGTTTTTGTTTGTTTGTTTGTTTTGTTTTGTTTTAATAAAACAACATATTACCATATGATTCAGCAATCATGATCCTTTGTATTTACTGAAATGGGGTGAAAACTTATGACCACACAAATATCTCCACATGGAGTATCTATAATAATAAAAGGGTAATATGCTAATTATACCGGACATCTTCCAGACATCATTCCAGATGTCCTTCCTGACAAAGCCGGGGCCAGAGGGAAGCAGCCCGGGTCCTGGGTGCCAGAGGCAAGCCGGTGCTGGCAGCTTGGGGAAGGAAGGCCTACTCTTGCATGAATTTTCATGCATCGGGCCTCTCATTTATTTATAATTGCCAAAACTTGGAACAAACAAAATATTTACTCTTCTATATGTAAGTGCATTAATAAACTATGGTACTTCCAGACAAAGAATTATTATTCAAGTCTAAAAACAAATGAGCTATTAATCCATGAAAGACATGGAAGAAACTTAAAAGCATACTTAAATGCAGGAACCCAAGGGTACATACTGTAGTATTCCAACTATATTACATACTTGTAAAGGCTAAACTGTGGAGACAGTGAAAAGATCGGTTGTTAGGGATTGGGGTTTGAAAGGAATGGTCAAGACAAAGCACAAATAATTTTTAAGGCAGTAAAACTATTTTTCTGATACTATACACAATATTATACATTTGTCAAAACCAATAGAATGTACAACACTGACAGTGAGCCCTAGTGTCAAGTATGAATATGGGTGCTAATGATGTGCCAATGTAGGGTCCTGGATCTTAACAAATGTATCACTCCAGTGCAGCATATTGATATCAGGGAAGGCTGTGTATTTGTGGGGGCAGGTGGTGTATGAAAAAATCTCTGTACCTTCTGCTCCATGCTCTCTGAACCTAAAACCACGCTAAAAAATAATCTGTGTAAAAAACAACAAAGTAAATATGTCATGAGGGTTTTCAGTTTTATTTCTATCCATCTCCATATCAAAACATTGTAAGTAGAGAGGCTTATGATAGAGAAGTTTCCTTCTGTTTCCCACAGTGATTTTTTGCCCAACATCACATCACTCCCTAGCTCAAGAGTTGAGCATTATGGATTTGTTATGGCAACAATTTTTTTAAGTCAGTATAGACTTACATGGAAAATTAGAGGTAGAGAAAGCCTGAGTCTTTAGAATTCCACATTTTTCAAATTTCACAGAATCAAGTTATTCTTTTAATTTTATTAAATAATATATGGAAACTGTCTACATTGCAATGACATAATATTTCAAGCTATTAACTTGAAGTGAATAATTATATCAATGTTTATTTCTTTAGAGATTTCTATGACTTTCCTCACTATATTATTTTTTATAATATACAAAGCATGTTTATATATGAAATTTCATTCTATCATCAACCGAGTTAAATAGAAATGACCATTGATGTTTTCTAATCACCTAGACTTAGTCACCTGTTGATTGTACCTGAGAAAGGAATCTCAAATCTTTTCCTTTTTGTGTCCCTTTCTTCACCAGTTTTCCTGTCATCGTCACTTCCTCCAGCCTGCTGTTACTAAGTTCACCTTTGGAATTATAAATCTGTGGTGTGTGTGTGTGTGTGTGTGTGTGTGTGTGTGTGTGTGTGTATACCATTCCCATTTAAAAACAAAGAGAAAATTGGTAACCCATTTTCCACAAGAAAAAAAAAAATTCCACAGCCTGGTTCTCCAAAACTTTCAAAATTTAGTCTTCGCCTACATTTCTAGTCACACTTCCAACTACTACCCATTCCTTAACCAATAAACTTTATTTTCAAGATAACAGAATTTATCAGCCTTAAGGCACCATGAGTTTTCCATGGCTTGAATATACTACTCCCCCTTCTTTTTAGAATTTCCTTCCTCTTCCCCTGGTTAAAGTCTATTTATCATCTCAAACACAACTAATATCCTTTGATCTGAGTAGTCTTACCAACCTTGACTTCCCTAGAGAGAAATGGTGGCTCCAACTCACCCAGGTCCTTATACATACCTATCAAATTTAAAGCAGTCTACTCCACTAGATTGACTTTCCTGGTGGAATTATTCATTTATGCAAAGCACATAGTGGACACATGATAAATACTTACTGGAAAAATGAAGGGATAAATGAATGGACCTCCGTCTTTCAAACTGAGGCTTAGAGAGGATCAGTGACTGGATAATAGTTAGAAAAGGAATTAATCCGGAAGATGACATGGGTATTTCAGGATCCACTATTCTTTCTATAGAAATCCCTGGGAAAGTTTTTCAAAATATAGATGCCACATCTCAGGCCAAACACAACGCATCAGAGTCTCTGAGCCAGGATGTACACAGACAAATAGTGTGAGAAGTGAGAGGTGAAATCCACTCTTAATTGTGCCACATCGCACCCACACCCAAGTACAGAAATACAGTTTCTGGCTTCACAGACACAAAGTCTTTGGACAATATTCCTGGAATTCCAGACTTCTGTTCAGGAAGAGGAGTATTGGGGGTATGAACTGGAGTGACAACAAGTGTTATAGAAGTAGGGGAGACTCAAACCATGCATGTCAGGGGGAGCAGCATCTGACCACTCACCCTTTGAGGGGAGCCAGGGATATTGTGAGACAAAGGGAATACGCCAGGCTACTGCAGAGTTGCTGATCAAGACACATCAAGACAGATATAAATTTGCCTAAAAACTGCAGAAAAGAATGGCTTCCACTTATTCAATCTGAGATAACTTCTGATACTCCTGCAACCTACCACCTTTTTGAAAGGGCACATATTTTAATGGGCCAGGGGTCATTTAAAACTCATATTAATTTTTAACGTTTGCCACACATCCCTTAAAAATGACATTCTGTGTCTTCAGAGTAGTGGGGAAATCATATTTAGAAAGATGAGGAAAAATCAATCTGCAGGTAGAGATTATATCTCCAAATGTATACTTGCTTTTTCACTGTGTGCAAAAGGGTTTTGTTGTTTGTTTGCTTGAATGTTTTGCCACCAAAGACTTTAATAATAAGACATTCAATAATTCTTTGTGAACCAACCCAAATCCCACATCACTGTTTACTGAGCCTTGTTCTGCTGTTATTGATTACATATGAATTCCCTGGTATCCCAAGCCATAAATAATTGTATTTTCTTTCTCTTATTTTCCTCCTACCTACTGTTCCCTTTGCCCTGACCTACTAGGTGCCACATTCTGTGTGAGTGCTACAGGCAAGTCGTTTATTTGGAGGGGGTGGTGCTTTGTTTCTTATTGGCCTGCTCAAACCATCATCCCTGTGATTCCTTTGTTTGTTCTGGTCCCCCAGTTTTCTTCACCCTAAAGCCAATTGCTTGTAGTGAGATAAGACCCCAAAATCGATTCAATTGCATTGCTGCGTGATCTTTTCATTATTTCGGCCTTGTCTTTTCAGATGCTCTGTTTCATTTCTATGTTGTTGAGAAGTTTGAAAGCTCCTAATTCTAATGAGCATTAAAATCCTCAGGAGTAACTCTTCTCTTCCCATCAGCTATTTCTGTGTTCTTGCAGAGTTCAGTTGCCCTTTAATCTTGGGGCCTCATTAGTCACTTTTATACTGGGATAAAGGGTTGAATTTTACGGAATGGAAGCTCACACTCTGCAAACACTGACATTTCCTCTGTCATCATGACTGCATATGGCAATTGCTGTTACCGACATTTGTCCAAAAATTTAGTAGGAAAGATAAAGTTATTTTTCTTAGGTGCATCAAACCGATCTTTTGTGTCCCATAAATATTCATGTAAAAGATTCAAGAGTCAGGGAGAACCGTGGATAATCATATTAGTGCTTGTGAGAAAAATTAAAGGAAAACAATAAATATTTGTTTGCATAAATGCTATACATATATTAGCAGAAAGAGAGAGCCAGAGCCAGGGAGAGAGAGACAGAGGGAGAAAGAATGAGGGTCTATGGTAGGGCAACTCACAAAGTCTATTTCATTTATCCACTAAAGAAGAAGTGCATTAGAATTTCAGCAATATATACAGAGCCTAATGGGAGACCTTAGGGATGGGTGCTTTAGAGGCACTAAAAGATTATCTCTGACATTGAAAATGCTGGTCTCTTGTCCTTGCCTTTTAGTCCCTCTTTCTTCAAAGCTTCGCCTCTGGAAGGACTGACTGCAGTGATATGCTTATAGCTCCATTTGCAGACTTTCTTATAGGTTCATAAATGGAGACGAGAAGGAGGAGGGAAAGGAATAAAATTTAATAACTGAATAAAAATGTAAATAAAGATTTGCCTAAAATTACTTGTCCAAGAAATAATTCTCCCTCCCCCTTAAGCTAATACTTTGATAAGCTCAGTACAGTGATCCTGATTTGGAGCGTGACCTTTGAAAATGCTCTCCAGCTTGATTAAAGATGTATTAAATTTGTTTAAATAAACCTCGTTGTAATGGCACATCATTTGTAAGAAGCTATTAGGGGGCTGGAAACTGTGCTGCTGTATTTGCATGAAAATGTGCCCTGCTCCAATAGAGGATCTCTCCTGAATTAACTGCAAAGGGAAAGTGACACTTTCATAATTTTCTCTGACAAAAAATAAAAGAAAGACAGAAAAACTTTATGCAAAGCTCTGTAAGAGCGGGGACAGCTGCATGTCAGTTACAGAGCCATACATGTAGTCAGTACTCGCAGTCCAACCAGCATTCTTCTTTTAAAATTTATTTTTATTGTCGAAAGTATTACAGATGTTCCCCTTTCCCCCCCCCCCACTGACCTCTCCCACCCCTCCCCACCCCCAAACAGCATCCTTGATGTTCTCAGTGTATTTGGTTAAATGAAATAAATCAATATTATTTGCCAATTATGTTGCTCCCAGAATGGCTTCATCTTTAAGACTATGTGTGTGAGCACATGAATTGTTTGAGAGTAACCAAGTCCACAGGGATGTCCAAAAGGAAGATGTATTATCATATACCTTGAAATTCCAGGATTAAAATTCCTCCCTGGATTCAATTTTGGTGCGATCTCTGCAAAGGTGATGCTATCTGGGTTTTGGGAGAAGTTTAAGCACCCGAATGCCTTCGCCCACCTCTCCCACATGAAGTCTACAGTCATCCGATGTACTGTAATTCCTACCAATGGTTCCCAAATGAGCTGCCACTCTGATGAAAAAGGGTCTCTACTTTAAATCAAATATTAAACTAAAATCTTTCACATCTTCTTGTAGGTGTCAGGGTTTGAAGCCACCTGCCAACTTGGAGGAACTCTGGCCTCTTCCTAGTCACCATTTTCCCATCTACTCAGGTACAAAAATGTCCATTTTTCACCTAGCTTCTTCCTGATCAGTCTTTCTATTTTACTATTGAAAAGTTTTAATTCTGTCTGCTGAAAATTGCCACAATTGATCTAGTGTACAGTCTTCTCGCTGAGCTGCGTTAAGGCCAATGCTCTGACATAAGCAGGCAGGGAAATGGTATTCAGCTCCCTGCCACACTCAGGCAGCTCCTCTTTTCCAGGCATTGTGCTAAGAATTTTCACTTTTTAAAAAATTCTTAAAATAGCCTCGTAATTAGATAATATTCCCATAATTATAAGTTGACGAACCGAGGCTCAGTAACTGGCCTGAAATCACATAATTAGCAAGGGTGAAGCTGTGTTTTCAGCTTAAGTGTGTCTGACTCTAATGCCCATGCCATTTTATTATACTAACTTTGACTCGAATTTACCATCTGGAGGTAAATTAAAGGGCCAGCTATGAGGCATGACTGGCAATATTGATTAACGGTCCCAGATTCAGAGACACATAGATGTACGTCCTCAACAAGATAAACTACTCATGGAACAGGACAATGCTATCCTGGCCAGCAATGTTTAGGAAGGCCAAATTGTTATCTATCATTTTGAACCTCTCTCTCTCTCTCTCTCTCTCTTCCTTTTTAGATTTTCTTTGAGTCTATGGCGCTTTCTGTTAAATATTTTAGAGAGCACAATTTCAACATTAAAACTTATTTTTTTAAATTTTTCCAAAAGAGCTTAATGTAATTTGAGATAAAATCTGGTGATTAAATTGAGTTATATTTTGAACATGACTTATATGAATCTAAATAATAATGTTTCTCTGCTGTCTAAATTTACATGAAGGCAATCCAAAAAGTTTAGAGCAATGGAAACATGTTTCAAGTCAGTCCCTAGTTTTCTTAAGTGACTACTATGAAGGATATAATGGGAAATGAAAGGAAGGGAAGGAAATTCAAGAACTGTTTATCAGAAAACTAGAAAATGCATGCACAGGCATTCTTTGGTTGTATCTGAGAGGAGATCAAAGCATGTTTGAGACAATCCCTCTTTTTTATTATTATTATTTTCCTACTAATATCCATATGAAATTTAAAAATGAGAATATTTTAATATTAGAAAAAAATAGAATATTGTGTCTAACCTGCTCATTCAATAAAAAAAGACAAAATAGCTCAGCCAGCATGGCTCAGTGGTTGAGCGTCAACCTATGAACTGGGAGGTCACGGTTCGATTCCCAGTCAGGGCACATGCCCAGGGTGCAGCCTCCATTTCCAATGTGGGATGTGCAGCCAACAATGCTTCTCTCTCATCATTGATGTTTCTATCTCTCTCTCCCTCTCTCTTCCTTTCTGAAATCAATAAAAATATATTTTTAAAAGACAAACAAATAAAAAAAACTGTTGTAAGTCATTTCCCAGCCGATAACTTCTCTTTGTTTTCTTTCATCTACATAACTGTCTCACCCGGAGACAAATTTTGCATTTGATGCTTTGAAACTAAGAAGGCCTTCAAGAGAAGGTGTCATGTCAACCTTGTAAAATTTGTTGTATTCTTTTGTTTTTCATCCAAAATCTACTTTTACATTTTTCCTCCCAATCTAAAATAGAAAAGTCACAAAATAACAAATGCTCGGGAAAACCGGGAGGCAGTAGAGCTATCATTTTTGCATAAGGTTCTAGTTAAATTTCTGTTTTCATTGGTTCAAATGAGCTTCTTGCTCCTATACATAATCTTCATCAACCTGAGGCTCTGAAGCGCCATCTCCAAAGCGTTTTCCCATGTTCTCCATAAGCAGCATTTAACATTAACATAATGAGGAAAGGCACTTCTTTATAACCTGTCTAAGTGGGGTACAAGTACTACCCGTGCTCCCCTGAGGTCCGTGGAGGCCCACGTAGGGTTACACGCTCTTTGCCAGAGATCTATGCATAGGTTTGTTTTGCTGCAGACAAAGCAAAAGGGAACTCTTTCTGAATCTTTTGCATTAGGGCCCAGAATTTAGACTAATGCTCCTGCCTTCTAGTGCTTTTTTCCTCCTCATTTCCTTTTAGTTTTTAATTTACCATTCCCAGCTGAGATACTTGAGCAGATAGAAGCAACCCAGCTCCAGGCTAATTGGTTCATCATGTACTTTATGATAATTTTCATTCTGGATTTTGATTAGGTCAGTGTGTGGACTGCTTTGGTCAAAGATTGTAATGATCTGCCCATTAACTTTGAAATAGGGTCTTTGACTGTACTCATCTTATTAGATATCTCAGCTGCCTTTAACTGTGCTAACCATGAAATATTACTTAATGTCCTATGCTGGACTCTAATATTTTCCATATTTGCTTTAGTCCTATTCAACTCAATTTGTTACCTTCATTGGAAGTTCTAAATGTTGCTGATGGGCGTGTGACATACTGTTTCTTCCTAAGAATCAGTAAGAATTTGTAGGATCAGCTCTTCACACATATCTAGGGTCGTGAAGTGTATCACTGTTCCTCTGAGTCAGCCAGACATGGTTGCATTTGCAGCTCCACTACTTCCCTAACTGGTGACTTACCCACTTTTTGCCTGTTTCTCCAAGTGTGGCCCTAAAACCTATGACACATCTATAATGCACAGCACCGTGTTATGCATATAAGAAAAGTGCTATTACTCTTGTTTTAAGGTTATCAAAGCAGATTTAAAACATTATAATTCATTGAAATGTAGATTTAGAATATAACTTGGAGAATATAGCTATTATTCAGGGTCTAAGCTAGGACAGTTTAGATTAAGCTTTCTTGCTTTTTAGACAGCAGTATTTGGGGAAGTGGAAGTGTTTGGATAGTTGATTCTATTCTCACTTTCACTTTGTGTTTCTGACATTCTATTAGATTTTGGTTAATTTCATCTTGAATTTTATTAGTATACTAGAGGCCTGGTGCACAAAAATTTGTGCACTCAGGGGGGAGGAGCCGGTCCCTCAGGCCTGTGCCCTCTAGCAATCTGGGATCCCTTGGTGGATGTCTGACTGACGGCTTACGCTCGGTCCCCAGGGGATCAGGCCTAAGCTGGCAGTCAGACATCCCTCTGGCAGCCCAGGAGCCCTAGGGGCTGACTAACAGCTTAGTCTAACATCCTTAGCGCTGCCGCTGAGGCAGAATAGGCTCCCGCCACCACCGCTGCGCTGGCCAGCCATGAGCCAGCTTCTGGCTGAGCAGTGCTCCCCCTGTGGAAGCACACTGACTACCAAGGGGAAGCTCCTGCATTGAGCATCTGCCCCCTGGTGGTCAGTGTGCATCATAACAACTGTTTGTCCCCAGTCATTCAGCCATTAGGGTCAATTTGCATATTACCCTTTTATTATATAGGATATTTTTATGAATCAACATTACAGAAGGGTGACACTTCCTTTGCTTACATTTTGTTGACTCAGATTCATTTATAATTTATTTGTTAGAAATTTTAAGTTCATTTTGAGTTATAAATTTCATAATTCATGTCAAACCACTGCTTCCATCCAAATTCTTATTTTAAAATTCAATTACTTTAACCATTTGGAAACTTGTTTTTAAGTCCCCACGTAATTTAATTTATTTCACATATTATTTCCCCTTTATTTTCTGTGATTTAACATTTAGACATGAGTGAATTTTATTCTCAAAAGACTAAGAAATTCTAACAGAACTGCTTTTACACAACCAAAGGGAAAATTTGAAATATGGTTTTCTAAAAATTGATGTTTCCAGAAAAATAATCCACTTAGCCTAAATTATCTGAATAAACAATGTTTAGAAGAAAAACTCACTGTTTTTCATATATGTGTGTGTGTGTGTATGTGTGTATATATATATATATATATATATATATATATATATATATATGTGTGTGTGTATATATATATATATATATATATATGTGTGTGTGTGTGTGTGTGTGTGTGTGTGTGTATATCAACTAACCTTTCTATTCTATCCTATTATGTTTTTAAAAGTTCTATTTTTAATGACAAAATAAGTAAAATATCAAAGATAAAATTTAATTATTTTTTGAATTTTTATTTAATTGTGTAATGGACTAGTGAAGTTTGTGTGGTTAATAAAACAAAGACACATGAATTAATAAAATGAATTATTATTTATTCAATATAAGTTATTTTTTATATTTAATGTTAATTAAATCACTAAGTTATGATAGTCAGGTTTTCCATATAACTTTAATTCTAATGGCACTGATAATGTAAATGATAAAAAATGAAAATACAACATTCACTTTATACTAAATGTGTATATAATTTTATAAAATTTTAAAAATAAAAGAATGAAAAGTTAGATTTTCTGTTTTTTACTTTTTAATGATCAAAATTATCTATTAAAATTTAAGTCAAATATAAATGCTAATTACTAAATACAATTTAAATTATTTAAATAAATGAAAATTTTTAATTTTAAAAGTTATATTAAATCTTATTAAACACTTCTATAGTAATAAAATTATCACAGTTCTCACCTAACACAGATGCAAGGAAGTGGTGCCATGCAGCACAATGTTACATCTGGACCTACATAGAAAACAAAAGTTAACCATGAATTGCTTAACATTGAAAAATAGTTCTCAGCCATCAAGAGCAACTTTTACAAATACTATATTAATTCATGAATATCTCCAGAACTTCAAATTAGAACATGAAAAAAGCATGAAAATAGACACTTAACATTCCTGGGAAATGATAACTATGTGCAAAAATGTATTGCATGCACGCTCTCTGGAAGGAAGAATTTGACAAGTTAATTAATTTGTCTTTCAATTTACCAAGTGCTTCCACTGCTTGTGCGCTCCCCTCTCTGAAGCCCTATCCCTCTCCTGTGTCAGCAGGAGCAAGTCCTTCAAGTCTTCATGGCATTTTGATTCAATTGTCTTTTATTTCAAGGACACAAGGCAGGAGATCTGGAATACAGAATGGTGTGAGCCACAAAGTGGACCTTCAGGGTTATGGGTCTTACTGCTGAATGCCAGAGACACTCATCTGTAATTTAATAAACTTACTCTTTTCTTGTTTCAAAGATGTGAGATCATCTAAAGGGTAGAGCTCCTCATGGCCAGGTCTAAGGATATCAGTTGCTCTTGTGTTAAGTTGTATTCTCCACAGTACAACTTCTCCCATTAGGGGCTCCCCACTGTCTACAGGAAAAAAGTTTTTAGATGACATTCAAACCTAAGGCCATGACTCAGACCTTGCCTACTTCTCTAGGTTCATTTCTTAACACTCTCAGACCTGCCTGGTTCCCCTTGCTTATTTTCCTCTTTTCATAATGTTCCCTGTTCTTCTAAGTGGTAGAGTCAGGACTTTTATACAATGTCCAAACTCAGGACCTGTGTTCTTAATCACTATACTCTATGACCTGCCATCACCCAATTGTCTATTCTGCTATGAAGCATCTATTACTTCACTTTCCTTCACAAGAACATTTAGTGATTCCTACCAACTAATGGGAAATGTTTACTAGTATATACAATTATATTGCACCACATTTTGAATCTTAATTGCTTACCAAAGTGAATCATTACTTCTCTTTTCATATTAGGCATATTTATTCCTAACTAGATTATATACTCCATGAAGGCAGAAATTATTCCTTATACTTTATGATGTTCCCCTTATTGCTATATATCATGACTGTGGCATTTAATAGTTATAATCTTAATTAATCTATTTTTATATAAAAGACTACCTATAGTTGAGAGATACTTTGTGTATAATGAGTCATTTTGTTATTTGCTTTTCCTCTCTAATTAATTTGGTGAAATTTCCAGCTAGAACATCATGTTTGTATAATTTATAATAGGGCCATTCCTCTTCTCCACTGGGGACACCTTCTTGTTCTACATCTGTGTGTGCTTGGGGCGGACACCTGGTGGAAGGTCTGTTCACAGGCATGCAGATGGGTGCTGAGAGCACACCGCCCCCTCGTGAAAACTGGCTTGCTCCTGAGAGAAATACCTTATGTCCTCTAATCCAAAGCCATTCTGCATATTTTCCTTACCAGGATTTAAAGAACATGCTCAGTTCCCATCCAAATGTGAGAAGTTTAATTTCAAACTAAAATGTCACAATAGCAAAGAAATACAAGTATAAAGATTCCTTATGTCATTATCAGTTGGCATATCTTACTTTTACTGGATACATACATAGTACAAACCATTCTAAAATACTCTTAATAAAAACAATAACACATTTTTAAGAAGAAATGTCAAAGAATGATTTTCCTCACACTGTCCAGTCTAGACATGATAGTTTAAGAACTATTCATCTTTACCTCTCAAACATGTCTAAAATCTCTTTCTTCTGTCATGCAAATGTTCTTTTCTAAACCAGCACTGAGGATTCTTTAGAAGGGACAGATACACAATTAGCTGTTATGAATCTAAGAGACTTACAATTTCAGTTGTAATTATCTTTTTCTACTAGAGTACCCCATCAATTCATTAAAATGTAAAGAAATAGACAAAATTGAGCAACAACTGTAAAGCAGGTATTTATTCCAATAAGATTATCCACAATTACTTACATTTCTGATTTAAAAAATGTGTAGTGACAAATGATTACAGTTTGTGAGATCAGTTCAGCAGTTACCTCTACTTTGACAAATAAAGACTTTGCCTCTTCCAGAATCTCTGAATACTTTATTTTGAAAGTAGAGGCCCGGTGCACGAGATTCGTTAATGGGTAGGGTACCTAGGCCTGGCTGGCAATCAGGGCTGATCGGGGCCTTCCGGGTGCTGGCCAGGGCCTTCCTTCATTCTGTGCCACCTCCAGGTGGTCAGTGCATGTCATAGCTAGCGATCAAACTCCTGGTCTCTCGGTTGCACTCCTGAGGAAACACTTTGCATATTAGCCTTTTATATAGAGAGATAATTTTAAAATATGGAACTTATTCAATTTTTTGTTCCACTTTCCAGGTAATAGAATATTCAACCTAATACATTTAATATCATTTATAAAAAATAATCACCTTTTTCCTGAATTTATGATAAAAAAGAATCATCTATGTAAGTTTTTTATTATTAAACCATTGATTATTGTTGTGTGTATACATATCTGTATATATATATATATATGTATAAAACATCAATGCACAGCATTATAATATAGGAAAGGGAAAATAGGTACACTTAGAGAAGTATATGCTATTTTTTTTATCCTAGAAATTGTTATTCATAAGGAAAAAATGCTGATTATTGGAAGTTGGAGGTTTCTAGATGTAGAAATCATGTAATTTTAAAAGGAGAGTACCTTTAATAATATAGTATTCAAAATGAACAAATGTTAATATACAAAAATAAATGTAACTTTTTCTCTTTTTTAGTTTTTTAATTTCCATATTAGCTCCAATGAGAACAACTACTTTTATTATTAGAGAAGATTGTTTTGATTAGAAGATGAGTGCAGAATGTGTCATTGGGAGGAACTTGGTTAAGCCTTGCCAGTTCCCCCTGACAGTATACAGTTGTGTTCAGGGAACCTGGCATGTGCCACCTCACTGCTTCATGTAATTACTGGGCAGTAACAGGTCTTTTTAAATATCAATTCAATGCATATTTAGGAGCTTGGCACACTTAATTGAAAGGGCTACCAGGTGTCTATTCTAATGAGCTGTTAGCTAAATTGGAAAATAGCGGTGGATTGTTAGTCCTTGACTTTGAAACCTTTAAATAACTTGGAGAAAGAGAAGTGGAAGTAGGACTTGAGAAACAGTTGAGCAATATCATAGTTGTTTTACCTCCTGTCTCAGCAAAGTTTCCCTGTCTTTTCGGTAGCATATCTTCTCACATGCTTGATGTTTGTTCTGATGAGAACAGTACTGTTATCAAAGTGTGCCTACCCACCTTCATTCAGCATGCTATATTTGAGAATTTACTTTCTAGCTCATTTCTGTTTTCCTTTTAATTTTTAAAAATTTGTTTCTAAAATATGTAATATTAACTTATTGATTTTATGATAGGTTGCCTTGCAATAATTATATTGTAAGGTTACATATGTAAGGTACAACTTTAGGGCTGATATTGGTTAACTTTAGGCTTTATTTGCTGCATTTCAAATGCTTATTATCTATTTCAACTTCTTTGACTATGAAGAGCTGAGTCTACCTTAAACAACCAATGAATGATTGTCACTTAGTTACCATAAACTATCCTACATCCTAAAGTCTAATTTTATTTTGAAAGTTAAAATTATAGGACAAAAATCTTTTTATGCAAATTATCTCTTATTAGAGGCCCGGTGCACAGAATTCATGCACTGGTAGGGTCCCTAGGCGTGGCTGGCGATCAGGGCTAATCTGTGGGGCAACTGGCGGGGTGATCAGGCCCCCACTCGTACCCGCCTTGGCTGGCCTGGTGCAGCCCACTCACTGGCCTCTCCCCCCACTGCTGCCGCAGGTAGAGGCCTATGGGTTGGGGCAGCTCCTGCGTTGACCGTCTGCCCCTGGTGGTCAATGCGCATCATAGCAACCAGTCGTTCTACTGTTCAGTTGATTTGTATATTAGCCTTTTATTATATAGGATTATTTGTGTATATAGATGCAACTGATTTCTGAATATTTATTTTGTACTCTGCTATTTTATTGAATTCATTTATCTGTTCTAATAGTTTTTTTGGTAGAATCTTGTGGGTTTTACTTATTTTTCTGTTTTCAATTTCAGAGAGAGAAAAGGAGAGAGGGAGAGAGAGACATCAATGTGTCAGAGAAACATCAGTTGGCTGCCTCCTGTACATGCTTCAATTGGGGATTGAATCTGCAACCTAGATATGTTCCCAGATTGGGAAATTAACCGTGACCCTTCAGTACATGGGAGGATACTCCAACCAACAGAGCCAAACCAGTCAGGGCCTGTTTTGCTTCTTTCTTCCCAATTTGGATGCCTTTTGTCTTCTTGTCTAACCGCTGTGGCTAGGATTTCCAGTACTATCCTATATAATAAAAGGCTAATATGCAAATTGTCCCCTCAACCAGGAGTTCGACCAGGAGTTTGGTCAGCGGGTGGAGCTGGCCAGCCAACTGCCACAGCCCCTCCCCCGAGCTGGCCCCGCCCCTGACTGCCCCTCCAATTGGGGGCGGGGCTGGCCAGCCAACCTCCAGTGTTCCCTCCCCGTGACTGGCCTGGCCCGATGGGCCCTGATTGAGGTGGGTCAGCCGGACCCCAGCTGTGCATGAATTCGTGCACTGGGACTCTAGTGTTGAATAAGAGTGGTGAAAGTAGACATCCCTGTCTTGTTCTCAATCGTAAGAGAAACACTTAAGAGTTTTTGCCCAGTGAATATGATGTTGGTTGTGGGTTTGTCATATATGGCCTTTATTATGTTGAGGTATATTTCCACTTTGCTGAAAGTTTTTATCATAAGTGAGTGCTTTATTTTATCTACTGTTTTTTCCTCCATCTATTGATATAATTATGTGATTTATAGCCTGCATTTTGTTTATGTGGTGTATCACATTTATTGATTTGTGAATATTTTACCAGCCTTGCATCCATAGAATTAATTCCACTTGATCATGGTGTATGATTTTTTTAATATGTTACTAGATCCACTTTGCTAATATTTAGTTGAGTATTTTAGAATCTATGTTCATAAGAGATATTGACCTCTATATTTTTTTTTTTTTGTAGTGTCTTTATGTGGTTTGGTATTACATAATGCTGGCCTCATAATATGTGCCTGGGAGTCTTCCCGCCTCTTGAAGTTTTTGAAATAGATGAGGAGGATAGGTGTTAGTTCTTCTTTGACTATTTGTTAAAAATTTACCTATGAAGCCATCCAGTCCAGGACTTTTGTTTGTTGGGAGTTTTTTAAATTACTGCTTCAATTTCATTATTTGTAATCTTTTTATTCAGATTTTCTGATTCTTCCTGATTCAGATTTGGAAGATTGTATGTTTCTAGAAATTTTATTCATTTTATCCAAATTGTCTAATTTGTTGGCATCTAGTTGTTTGTAATTATTTTCTTAGCATCATTTGTGTTTCTGTGGAGTCAGTTGTTACTTTTCCCCTTTCATTTCTGATTTTATTTATTTGGATCCTCCCCTTTTTTCTTCTTGATGAGTCTGGTTAAAAGTTTGTCAATCTTGTTTATCTTTTCAAAGAACCAAATCTTGGTTTCACTGATCTTTTGTATATATATTTTTAGACACTATTTCACTTACTTCTGCTCTGATCTTTACTATTTCCTTTTCTTCTACTCACTTTGGGTTTCTTTTGTTTTTCTTTTTCCAGTTCCTTTCACA
The DNA here is from genome assembly GCF_951640355.1 of Cnephaeus nilssonii. Classification (NCBI taxonomy): domain Eukaryota; kingdom Metazoa; phylum Chordata; class Mammalia; order Chiroptera; family Vespertilionidae; genus Cnephaeus; species Cnephaeus nilssonii. The sequence goes on along the minus strand of NC_137081.1, from coordinate 66,845,808 downwards.
GTAAATTTAGATTATTTATTTGAATTATTTTTTTGTTTGTTTCTTGAAGTAGGCCTGCAATGCTATTAATTTCCCTCTTAGGACCGATTTTGGATGGGTGTGTGTTTATTTTCATTTGTTTCAAGTTGTCTTTTGATTTCTTCCTTGATCATATTGTTAACCCATTCATTGTTTAGTATCATGTTATTTAGCCTCCATGTATTTGTGTGATTTTTAGTTTTTTTTCTTGTGATTGATTTCTAGTTTTATATCATTTGGGTCAGAGATGATGGTGGCTATAATATGAATCTTCTTAAATTTATTGGGATTTGTTGTTGTTGTTGTTGTTGTTGTTGTTGTTTATGTGTGGTCTATACTAGAGAAGGTTCCATATACACTTGTAAGAAATGCCTATTCTGCTGTTTTTGGTAAAATGCTCTGAAGATATCAATTAAATTTATCTGATCTAGTGTGACATTTAAGGCTATTGTTTCCTTGTTGATTCTCTGTCTGGATGATATTTCCATTAATGTCAATTGGAGTGTAAAATCTATTATGGCTAAATTACTGTTGCTTTCTCCTTTTAGGTCCATCAAGATTTATTTTATGTATTTAGGAGCTCCTATGTTGGGTCACAAATATTTAAAATAATTATTTTGTTGTTGTTGTTGGATTAATCATTTCAGCATTATATAATGTCTTTTTGTCTCCTGTTATGGACTTTGTTTTAAGGTCTATTTTGTCTAAGTATGGCTACCCCAGCTTTTTTTTTTTTATATTTCCACTTGCATGAAATACATTTTTATATCCCTTTACTTGTAATCTGTGTGTATATTTCATTCTGAGGTGGGTCTCTTGTAAACACCATATATATTGGTCTTTTTTTTCTTTCCATTCTGTTACCCTGTCTTTTGATTGGAGCATTTAAGCCATTTACATTTAAAGTGATTATTGATAGTGATTATACGTTTATTGCCTCTTAAAGAACATTTCTTATAAAACTGGTTTGGTGGTAAAGGGCTCCTTTATTTATTTATTTATTTTTGGTCTGGGAAGCTCTTTATGTTTTCTTCAATTTTAAATGTCTTGCTGAGTTAAGTTGTCTTGGTTGTAGGTCCTTGCTTTTTATTATTTTGAATATGTAATGCCAAACCATTATGGCCTGGAATGTTTCTGTTGAGAAACAGCTGATAGTCTTATGGGAGCTCACTTGTAGGTAACTTTTTTTCTTGCTGCTTTTAAGATTCTCTCTTTGTACTTCATCTTTGTCATTTTAATTATGATGTGTTTTGGTATGGACCTCTTTGGGTTTCTATTTTTTGGGGATTCTCTGTGCTTCTTGGACTCATGTATCTATTTCTTTAGCCAGGTTTGAGAAGTGTTTCATCATTACTTCTTCAAATAGGTTCTCAACCCCTTGCTCTCCCACTTCTCATTCTTGAACCCCTAAGATGTGGATATTGTTATGCTTCATGTTGTCCCCAAAGTCTCTGAAACTATCTTCATTTTCTTTAAATTCTGTTTTCTTTTTGCTAATCTGATTTTTTTTCTGTTACCTTGTATTTCAAATAGCTGATTCAGTCCTCTGCTTCATCCAACCTACTGTTTATTCCTTCTAGGTTATTTTTCATTTCAGATGTTGTATTCTTCATTTGTGATTGGTTCTTTTATAAGGTTCCTATGTCCTTTTCTATGCTTGCTATCTCTTTGTTGAAGTTCTCACTAAATTCCTTGAGATAATTATAACCATTTTAATTAACTCTATATCTGGTAAATTTCTATACATGTTAAGTTGGAGCTTTAAAGTACTTTTCAATGAATGTGATCATATGTACTATTTGCCAAAAGATACACACCACACAATTAATAAGCTATTTTTTTAAAGTAATAACTACAACTGACCACAGTGGTCACAGACAATATGCAAGAAAGGATATATTCTATCTTTTGAACTTCCCATTTTTTCATTGAATTCTAAAACCACTGTATTAATTATAACCAAAAATGTGGAACAGAAAAAAAGTTATTTAAAGATATTATCATGTATTAAAATGACACATTAAGTTGAATCAGCAGTTTTATAATCAATAAGAATAAACTTTTCCTAAGAAAATTGTAACTATGACCTGTAGGATTATAACATTATCTTCTATGGCAAACCATTTTTGTGAGATTTTTAATTTTTGTTGTTGTTGTTGTCTTGGTTCATTTTAAATTCTTGACCATCCTGAGTCAAAATCTTGATTTGTCTTTCTCCATCTGGTTGCAAGTTTTTTTTTTTAATATTCAGTGGGAAAATTAAAAAAACAAACATTCAAAATACGGAGTTACAAAATTGTCCTCGATTTCAGCAAACCCATAATCTGAGCAGACATAAATCTGTGTGTTCATGTATAAACCTCTGTTTGATATAAAATGAATAGCATTAGCCCATAAAATATTTTGCCATAGTTATCTCTTGCCTAATTATAGATAATTCCCAGAAGAAAACTGCTTGAGTGGCTGTTGATGAGTCATTTCCAGTTACTCCATTGACTAGGGTAACCAAGATAATATTTTGGAAATGAGTACTACCTAGAAGGAAGGTAGGCTCTAAAACAAGTTTTGGTCAAAAGTTGAGTCATTTTAGTTGTATCTATGAACTGACAAAAAATAGAAGTTAAAAAAATAATGAACGTCTTCAACTCATGGACCTTTCAGAGCCAATTGAAAAGTGTTCATTTCTGTCTTCTATTTATTTGCCTCGTGTTCACTGTACTTTTCTATACTGCCTTCACTTATTAGTTTCTTGAATAAAGCAAAGCCACAGACTCTCAGAGAAAGAGAGAGATAAACATTGATCAGTGGATCAGTTGCCTCCTGTACATGCCCAGATCTGGGATTGAACCCGAAATCTAAGTATGTGCCCTGATGGGGAATCAAAACTGCCACCTTCTGGTGCAGTGGATGACTCTCCAACCAACTGAGCCACATGGCCAGGACCTCTGGAGACCTTTAGTCATAGATCAATCACATCTATATAATGGCTTATTTAAGTTTGGTCTGAATGAAAGTCATAATGTCTTTATGGGGGAATAGAGTAAATGGAAATTATTGATGGAAATAAAAACAAAAGATCTTATAAGCTATCTCATTAGCTATCTCATTTAAAGATTTAATATTACCTTCTATGCGGTAAGAAAGTGTTTTCTTTTTGTTGTTGTTGTTCTATTGCTTACATAACTGGCCACTACACTTTCAATTAAATATGATGTTCCTATATTATTTTCTTTGTTTTTTGCCTTTATTCTTTTTTTTTTTTTTTCTTAAAGGAGGGGAGTAAATCTCTTCCCTTTCTAAAAAAAAATTTTAATTGATTTCAGAGAGGAAGAGAGAGATAGAAACATCAATGATGAGAGAGAATCATTGATTGACTACCTCCTGCATGCCCCCTCCCCCCTTACTGGGAACCAAGCCCACAACCCAGGCATGTGCCCTTGAACAGAATCGAACCTGGGACCTTTCAGTTCGCAGGCCGAGGCTCTATCCACTGAGCCAAACCGACTAGGGCTCTTTCTTTATTCTTAAGAGACATGACCAGCTTAGTCTTATGATGAGACTAATGTCATCCCTGAAATATGCTGAGAAAGAGGAGGACTTCAGAATATTGTGATGTGAAGGGTGCAAGAACTGTCAACATGTTTTCACCAGTCCCTGTACAAAGATTCCTTGGCAGGAGAAAGTCTAGGAGAGGAAAAAAAATTATAAACTGCAGATGTTTAACCTTTCAGATTTTTGTCATAGGTGATTCCAGAGCAGATCTATGAAACTACCTTATTCCCCATGACCCTGGAGAGAGCCAGTAAAGTTGGGCTCAATATTTTTTTGTTAGCATTCCAATAGTGCTATCTTGGGAAGAGTCTATTTCCAAGAAAGTATGTTCAATTCTGGAAATGCTAATGCGTTGGCAACATTCCCCCAAGTCTTTCTAGCTGGAGGGAAGGAATTAGGGCAGAGTGCAGCAAGTTACTGGGAGTACTTGCATTTCCTAAATCCTCCAAATTGCTTACCTACTAATCTCTAGTGCTTTGCTTTCCTGTGAAACAAGTCCCATTTCTGGGAATTTAAAAATTGCTTTAATGGATAAGGTGGTGCTGGGAACATGCTATTACCTATACGTGTGCATAAAACTCAGGTACAGGCTCCCCCCACATCAAACATTTGTTTTCCAACCAGAAAAGAGGAAGTAGATTTAGATTCAAGTTTCTTTAGGGACATGCTCATGCTGAGAGGCAAATGAATGGCCACTGTGGGGAATTTATTTCTCCTGCTGAAAAAGCAAAGGCTAATAATAATTGAGGTTGATTTGCAAAATGCACAGCTTTACAATAATCATATGATACCTAGTAATTTTGAAATTGAGGTAAAAAAAGGAAGCACTTCAGAAGCCGGAATTATGAAAATCAAGAAGTTGCTTAAAATATTTGACAGTGTGCTTAGAGAATCAATTGCCATATGCTTTATTTGCTTCTACAGAGAAATCATGTTTTCTGTTGGAATAAATTGCACACACAGGTGTTTGATACAGGGTTTTTAAGCTATCAAGAGGAGCCAGAATGTTTGGGGTTGGGGTGGGAGGTGTTAATTTGGAAAAGATGGTATGGGGGGAGGATGGAGAGAACAGAACAGAACTAGTAAGAGAAAAGAAGTAAGTTTCCTAGCCATATTTGCAAACCCGGTGGAGTGGTTAGAATCAGCATTTACCACCTGAGTGCAAACCCACCTTGATTTATGCAGTCAAATTAGACCTCTGTTCTCAACTACTTTGCTTATGAGTCACTGCTATAAGAGAAATGAGATAAATATAATAAACATATATATTTGCTTGTTCTGTATCTGTTTCTCCCTACTATATGGGAACATTACATAGAGCTGCGTCAACAATTTATTTTCCTACTAACAGGTCCCCATGGAATTAAGCATCACCCATTTTATTGACAAGAAAACTGAGACTGATTTTAGTTGACTATAGTGTGTGTACAGTATGTGTGACCACAGTAACACTCATTGCTTCTCATACTGACAGATGAAACATAAAGTCAATGTCTGATACATAATGCATCAATGTAGCAATCTCTCTGGGGGAAAGATACAACACTGTATTGAGATGGAGTTTGTAAAGAAACATCACCAATGCAAATTGACCCAGGTTCATAAAATAAACAGTTTGACATTTTACAGCCATGCTTCAGGATATAAAAAAACAGAAACAAAATAGATTAATGGAGAGAATGAGGCCCACTCCATGTATTTTTGATAATACATTGCCTTTTCTTACTAATATGTAACTTCCATGGCTTGGTCTATGTGACACCAAAACATCGGAAGAAAAGAGTAAATTTAGGAAAGAGAAAAGAAGTAATGTTCAATAATAGACGTGATATAAGTAGGTTGTTTGAAATCGTCAGAATGGACTCTTTGTGAAGAGACTCTCACTGTAGTCTGTATAACACAGCCCGTGTCTTCCTTTAATTTTCATTTAGACTCTCTTCCAGTAAAGAAGCCTTCAGAAACAAAAAGTATTTAGAACAAAAAGGATACCTTTTAAAAGCTCTGAAGTCAGATTGTAAAAACATGTTTAAAGCAGTTGAATATGATTGTCAAGGAATTATCTACAAAAAAAGAAATAAACCATTTTAATTCTCACAATTATTTTAATTATGACAAATGTTCTTAATTCTAAAAAAGGTGTTTATTATCCCTGAATATGCAATAATATTTGTATAGTTATTTCTCCCTGAATAAATATTAACTTAAGTTCATTTCCATCGTGTTTTATTTTCTGAAACTAAGTCCATAACTCATGTTTTGCATCTTATTAAATATACATTTTTAAAAGTTTAGCAATAATGGTTGAGCCTTAGAAAATTTCTGAAGAGTTTCTTCTAAAATTAACTAATGGCAAAAATAGGATTTTAAAATCTTATGACAATCACTTTTGCTAGCTGCTAACTTGTACCAAAGCCAATGTCATAGAAGCTCAATATGAAAATATCTCTTCTTCTCAATGTATTTAATAATAAATCCAGTGGTAAGGTTTTTGAAAAGAATCATTCATAATTGCTTTGAATAATCTGGAAATGGTCTCTTTGGTAAACATAATTTGAGTTGCATTCTATTCATTTTTGATAGAATATAGTAATTCTAGAAATCAGATGAATTGAATAGCATTAAGGAAAATAATAAACTATTTGGACCTGGGTTAATAATGTTATTTAAATCTTGAACATACCCCAAACTCTATAATATTTATTTTTGTTCTGATTGTAACTACTTAAAAATATATGTGGAAGTAGAGCAAGAGGTTCAACTGTAGTGATTTGTTACTGGTAAATTTCCAGACTGGATGACTCAGTAGCATATAACCAGCCCAATCTGTAACAATTTTATAAACATAAGGGCTGCTGATAATTATGGCATTTATGGCTCAATAATCAAAAGAAATATTTTTAAAAAGTAATTTAATTTTCACTTTGTGATTCTTTATCTTTGTTTTCTTTCAATGTTTTATTAATTCCAGTGCAAATGGATAATGTTTCTTTACTCTTTCTCATACTTGTGACTTTATAAGATTTTTAAAATATAGCTAAAAATTTAAGAGGAATTTGTTTAATCTGGATAATTTGACAATGTACTAACAAAATACGAAGCATTTAAAAAGTGTGGCCATATCTTTTGCTTTCTTTTAAGAAGATTCTCTATTTGAGGATCTTCTTAAAGACCTAAAGTAGTAATGAATTACTACCTTGTTCATTTTAGTTTTTACTAAGGATTAACACTGATAGAAGCAAGGGATTTGGAGAAGATTTTTTTCTTTTCAAAATAGTCTATTCAGTTAACCAATGATAGAAAGAAATTTCTTCATCACTATTATGTTGCTGCTTTATTTTTTGTTATAGAAGTTTTAAATATGTACTTTTAGTATACTGAATAACTTCTTTTAATTTTAATGTATGCTGTGTTTTAATTCTAGTACTGTATTGGATTATCTTATGTTGTTTTGTCATTTGTTTTTAAAGATAATCCTCTAGAAGTCTTCAAAGGTAAAGAGTTTGGCAGCCTAACTCAAGTTCATAAGATCTCTATTCGCTAATTTATTATAAATGTACTTCAAAAAAGCAAATACATTTTTACCAAAATTTTAAAAAAGTTATAAACATGGCATTAAAATGCACTTAGTATTTTCCTTCAACAGCTATATTCTAATAAATATAAATATGGGTGTGTAATTAAAAATTATAACACATTTAATAATTGTATTAATCTTGATGGTCTCTTTCCTGTAATTATCTTCAGTAAGGTTTGTGGAATACTTACTCCAGAAAGTGGAATTAAAAATTGGGTTTTCTTTTTCTTTTATTGGTTAAAATAATTTAAAATTTAGAAATAATTACTGTCTTCCTTTTCTCCCTTTGCCTTTATTGGCAATTATGTTTTGGCAACACATTGACTATACAAATAAAGTTCATATATAAGTTGCATACTGAAGAAGTTATAAGTGGAATATTACCTATGATAATTACTTTAAAATGATAAAACATAATGTTCTATTTGAGATCAAATCACATAATTTTTAGTCAACATCCAGGTAACATTCTCAGAGAGTAAATGATAATTAAGAAAATTATAAGTAAGGCATTACCATTTAAAAAAGAATACCATTTCTAGACTGTGTGGATTTAAGCCAGAAGAATAGAAACCAGACCAACATAGGGCCACATTTGGCTGACTCAATACAACAACACAGAGATGTGATGGTGATGGCATAATGACATCACCACTCTCCCGGGACCAATCATTTGGAATGCAGGTGGCAGAGCTAGACTGATCTCATCGGAAAATAGCTAACCCATACAAACCAACTTTTTCAGGGCTTATAACTGCATTTTCTGTCCATTTGCATCACTGGAGTAAAGGATCTATACAGGTGGTATTACAATATTAAGTTGAAGATGATATAGGTAATCTAGGACAAACTCTCCTGCTTAACAGTAAAAGCATCTATTTAGATATTAATAAAAACATTAATACCAATTGGACCAAGGTCTCCTTGAAAAAGCTTAGTAGTTAATATATGTAGATTACCATTACTTTTCTGACATCTATTCAATAGAACAATGTTTTCTTCCTCCCTCCCTTCCTTCCTTCCTTCCTTCCTTCCTTCCTTCCTTCCTTCCTTCCTTCCTTCCTTCCTTCCTTCCTTCCTTCCTTCCTCTTTCCTTCTTTCTTCCCTCATCTCTCTTCATCCCTTCTTTCCTTCCTTCCTATGGACTATGTAGTATCAACACTTATAAGGTGTGTCAAGAGTTGTATAAGTTGAGTTATAACTCAACTTCCCATGTGGCTTCATCTTTTTGAGTAGATATAATTCTAATATTAGAATTATAAAGATATAACTGTATAATTTATTTTTTTAATTCTATTTTTTCTTATGCTTTTTTATGTATATCCAAAAATAAAGCCACAAAAGTTGAAAATTACCTTTAAGGTCTAGTCTGGCCTTTTGGTTCAAAGCAGTTTGGATGGAACCAGACCCAAATATTGGACTTAATAGTCATTAAAAATCCAAACCCAATGCAAATGTAATTCAAGGCATGCCAAAGTGATAGTGTTTTATCCCTTCTAGGTATCTGATTCATTGATGTCCTGGATTTGCATGTGTTTTAAATACCTATGGATGGTCAATGCAGCAATAAAGAAAACCTCAAAATCTAAAAAGAAGAATAAATTGCATAAGTAATAAATACTAATTGTTGTTTCTTTAGTAATTATCCCTAAGTTTTCAAGGAAATGTTGCTATTACTCATACACAGTAAAAACACAGATAGATAATTCTTTGCAGCAACAACATCCATGTTCAGATGAACCTTTTTTCTTTTTAATAAAACAGAACTATACATTTTATGGAAAGGTAAAAAATTGGTTTACTAGTACTAAAATATACAGGGGATTTTCTTTAGGAAATTCATTTGTTTTGAGTTGGGTCAGTTATCAAAGGCAGAAGAAAGTTGGTGATCTATTTGTAGTCGTAATTTAAAAGTCATACCATTTCCTTCTCACAGTCACTCATTAACAAAAATCACCACTCTCTATGCAAGGTTCTACAAGTAAAAATTCTTCCATGTGGATGGCCTTAAGAGAGGCTTGCAATGGCAGATGGTTTGGTTAATTACAAAATTAAACTTTATGCTATTGAGACATAATTTCAGTGAATAATATTTTCCAGACAGAGTTTAATAAGCAGTTTGCAGTTGAGTAACCTTTTGCCCAAAAAAGGGAACCAGGTCCCTGTGACTACCTTCTACATTCAGAGAGCATGAGGGTAGAGCATGTTAACTTGACCACCCTAGGAACTAAGTTCCAGTAACCTTATCAGACTCTAACTGAATGTCCCCACCCTAGATATTGTGAAAGAAGGATTGTTGAGATAGCACCTGGCATTTCACCCTGAACTCCTGTAACACTTGCTGATTCACTGACCACAGCGAGGGAAAGTACACTAGATGTTCAGCTAGCCTTCCTGGGTGAGTCCTGCTGGTAAACTTGGACTCATCTGAGAATTCACAGGTTTTAACATTCACATACTGAAACTTTGATTTTTTTCTAAAATGTGGTAAAACAAATAAAAATTTTAAATGTTAAAATGTAGGAATTTAAAACTAAAAATCTAAATATTTATAAAAGGAATATCTTTTACAACGTTGGATCCTTTTATTATTGTGCTTTATGAATTTCTTACTGAAAAGTAATTGGGATTATTAGCACCTGATATAACCAAAAGTCTGATTTTTTGTGTACAGATTTTCTCCAGGGAATTTGGGAACGCTATGCTTGACTACACTTGACTAACAGGAATGAATTAGAGAGAAGAGCTTTCACGCTGAGGCTACTAGTTCTGAGATTTTTTACTTAAAGAAATAGTATCTGATCTGAATAGAACTAAGCAAGATTTACTTGGATCTGTAAGAAATTAGGTAATTGGTAATATATGCAATGATCTACAAGATTTTATTTTTACTGTTTTACATGTATGTTTGAGAATATATCCTATAAAATAAAAAGCTAATATGCAAATCGACCAAACGGTGGAAAGACCTGGTCTCTATGACTTGCACTGACCACTAGGGGGCAAATGCTCAATGCAGGAGCTGCCCCCTGGTGGTCAGTGTACTTCCACAGGGGGAGCGCCACTCAGCCAGAAGCCAGGCTCACAGCTGGCTACCACAGCAGTGGTAGCGGGAGCCTCTTCTACCTCCGCGGCAGTGCTAAGGATGTCCGACTGTCAGCTTAGGCCCGCTCCCCGGGGAGTGGGCCTAAGCTGTCAGTCGGACATCCCCCGAGAGCTCCCAAACTGTGAGAGCTCCCCACTCCCAATGCATGACTTTGTGCACCCGGCCTCTAATATATATATATTAGACTTATAGTGGGAGCAAACTCCACTCTGTATGTTGCTTGTCCTTCATGAAACAAATAAGTAACAAAAAAATTGACCTGACTTTTCCTTTCAGTAAACTGATGAGGTTTTGCTAAGTCAAAAGAATAGAAAAGTCAGAAGTAACTAGATGATAAACTGCCACTCAGACAATATTCAAATTATCCTATTGTGAACTCTCCTATTAAATTTTCTAATTATATCTCCACTAGTTTTGTAAAATGTTAGTTTAATGAGAGTGTAATTATGTATTTTTTATTTTAATATCACTGCAAGACATTTAATGAAATGTATACAAAACATTTAATGAAAAATATTAAAATCAGTAAATGAATAGACTCAGATTTCTTAGAATATGACTATGAAAATTTAAATCAATTCAACAAATGCTTGCTAGCCCAGCTGGCATGGCCCAGTGGTTGAGCGTCAACCTATGAACCAGAAGGTCATGGTTTGATTCCTGGTCAGGGCACGTGCCCAGGTTTCAGGCTCGATCCCTAGTGTGGGGCATGCAGGAGGCAGCTGGTCAATGATTCTCTCTCATCATTGATGCTTCTATCTTTCTCTCCCTCTCCTTTCCTCTCTGAAATCAATAAAAATATATTAAAAGAAAAACACAAATGCTTGCTAAATCTATAAAATAATGTTTAGCTTATCGAATCTACAGGTTACATCCATGTTTCCTGAATTAAAAACAACAACAAAACAAACAAAAACTCTCTTTTTAATAATGATAACTGTGGTCTAATGCCCTAGGGACAGAATTGTGATAAATGACTTGTAAAATGTATTAGAAAATCATAACAAAAGTACAGGAACCACAATTTCTATGACTAGACTATTTCTATATTGGTAAGTTCGTGGGAGAGTGGATGAGAATAGTGAACCAGCATTGCTTGTTCCCCTTCTTATATGCACTGTACATCATTGCATTTCATATTAATGAAATTGGTAAGAACCTTGAAAACCAAGTATCAGGGCAATTGTCAAATTGCTCAGGAAATACTAAGTCTTACCAATTTGTAAAGCCTTTCATCACTTCAGTATGTTTGTTTAATCTTAAAGTCAACCATATTGAGCTCTAATCCTATATAATAAAGAGGGAATATGCTAATTTGTTCTTTACAGTGTCCGAATCACAACCAGTCAAAGGTGTGCACACACAGGAGCTGGGGGGCCGGGACTTGCACCACCAGGACAAGAGACTGCCGCCGGGGGCGGCCCCCAGCAGAAGCGCGCGCAGGCCCGCGGAGCCACCCGGCCTGGACAGGGGCGTCAGGATGGGCCGCAGCAGCCCCCCTGCAGAGCGTGTGCCCACGACGTTGCACGGACCGGAGAGGGGTGTCAGGATGGGCCTCCCCTGGCAGAAGCGCGTGCAGGCCCGCGGCGCTGCCCAGCCTGGAGGGGGGCATCAGGACAGGGGCGGGGCCTCAGCGGAGAGCTCTCAACACTCCTGCACCGGGGTCTGAAGGCGCAGAGAGGAAGGGCGAGCACATAGGCAGTTACGGGGTTTAGGCCAGGAGAGGAGAGCAGATAGGCAGTTAGGGGATCAGACAAGGAGGGGAGAGCAGTTAGGGCCATCAGGCCAGCAGGGGAACAGTTAGGGGCATCAGGCAGGCAGGCAGGTGAGCGCTTAGGAGTCAGTGGTGCTGGATTTCGAGATGGATCCCAGATTGGAGAGGGTGCAGGCCAGGCTGAGGGACCCCCTCCCCCATGTACGAATTTCGTGCACCAGGCCACTAGTCTATAATAATCTATAATAATAAAAGTATAATATGCAAATCGACCAAATGGCCGAACAGCAGAAGTGCAGAATGACCATCTGGATGACTATGCTATGACACATACTGGCACCAGGCCTCTCAAGGTGGGTGCGATGCAATTGTTCGGGGGGGGGCTTCACCATCGCCCCATGATCACCCCGCAGAGGGAGGCCCAGGCCACCGGCCAGTGGGGTGATCAACTGGGGGGTGGGGCCATCAATCGCGGGCTGGTGGGTGGGGCCTACATCTTTGGGGTGATTGATTGAGGGGCTCCCGGTCTGCAAGAGGGGGTCCCGGACTGCATGAATTTCATGCACTGGGCCTCTAGTATACATATAAAAATGCACTCATTTTAAGCATACTGAATAGATTTGCACAAATGTAACTATCACAACAATTAATATAGAATATCTTTATCAACCCATAGAGTTCCTTTGATTCCCAAACTAGTGAACCCCTCCTCTCAATCTAATCCCCTAAATCACTGAGCTGCTCTCTGTCTCTAAATTGCTTGGCTTCAACTAGAATTTTGCATCAGTGGTATCATACAATACGCATTCTTTAGTGTCTGACTAATTTCAGTCAGTATAGTGAACCTGAGATTCATCCATGTGTTGTATGTCAGTACTTCCCTCTTTCTTTTCCCTGAGTTGCAATAAATTACATGTATTCCATTGTATGAGTTTACCATAATTTTTTATCACTCACCTCATGATAGACATTTGAGTTTAAGCAGTTTTTTACTGTTGTGAATAAAGCTCCTTTGTGTATTCATACACAAGTTTTTATTTCATTTATAAGGTTTTATTATTTTTTTTTACTTTTTTAAAGATAGAAAATGACATATGTTTTCATTTATGTTAAGTAAATACCCAGGAGTGGAATTGTGAAGTTATAGGAGAAGGATAGGTTTAATTTTATAAGAAACTAGGAGCCCAGCGTGCGATTCGAAATCGTGATGCCACCCAACCTCGAGTTGCCGGTCCGGCCCTGCCTCCCTTTCTGGCCTTAGAAGCAGCCAAAGCCACTGCTGATCAGGCCCTCCCCCAGGGCAGGCACACGGAGGCCCCTGCTGTCCCCCGTCTCCCGACACTGCATGTGCAACCTCCTCCTGTCAGGTCGACCTATTACAGCATCCCAGTTAATTAGCATATTTCTCTATTATATATATATATAGATTGGCAAACAGCTCTCTAAAATGTGTGAACTTTTGGCACATCTTTGCTTCCATCAGAATTGTATGAGACTTCCAGTTGCTCCACTTCTTCACTATTAATTGATTCTCAGAATTTTGTTTTTTTGTTTTGTTTTATTTTGGTTGTTTGTCTTTGGCATTCCTTTGAGTGTGTAATAGTTTCTCATTTGGTTTTAACTTGCAATTTCTTGATGACTAATGATATTGAGCATATTTCCATGTGCTTATTGTTCATTTATATTTTATCTTTTTTGAAGGGTTATTTCTTATATTTTGCCCTTCTAATATGGCTCAGTTGCGTGTTTTTTTATATTTTGAATATAAAATTTTGTCAGTTATATGTACTATGAATATTGTTTCCCAAGCAGTGGCTATACTTTACATTTTCTTAACAATGTTTTTTAAGAGCATAATATTTTAAATTTGTTAAATACAAGTTATTATTTTTCTGTAATAATTAATGAGTTTTTCCTATCCAGTATTTGCTTACTCAAAATTTATGAAGAATTTTTTCTTTCTTTTTTGTGTATGTATAAGGAGAATGGTTGATAAATACGTTTTTCACTTAGATATCTAGATTATGTTTTCTCCATTGAATTATTTGGTACCATTGTCAAAATTGAATTGAGCCTACAGATATTGTTTAAGATTAAAGGATGCTCATTACCAACATCTCACTATCTTGATTACCTTAGTTTTTTAGAAACTTGTTAAATCTTCCAAAGTTGTTATTTTCAAAATTGTTTGATTACCTTACATTCTTTGCTTTTAGAACCAGCTTTATTAGTTCTAGTGGTATTCTTATATATTCCTAGGATTTTATATGTATAAGAATATGCCTTCTCTAAGTAAATGCCATGTTATTTCTTCTGTTCCAATGCATGCCTTTTATTTCTTTGTCTTATGTTAATGCACAACTAAGGCTATGAGTACAGTAGTCAATACAAATAGTTGAAGGAGGCATTTTTGCCTTGTTGCATTCTTAGGTGAAAGTATGTAGTCACTATACTCATTCTGCATAACACAAATCCTATTAAATTTGTTTTATGGCCTATCATGTAGACTATATTGGGGAATGTTTTATGTGCACTTGGAAAAAAAATACGCATTCTGGTATTGATGGTGGAATTGGTGATATTCTAAAAGTGTTAAGCCAAGATTTTTAATATTAGTCACATTTTCTTTATTCTTACTGTTTTGGGTTTTTTTTTTGTGTGTGTGTGTGTGTGTGTGTGTGTGTTTAAACTATTAATCTAGGAGAATTATTCTTTAATTCAAATAGACCCTTAGAGAGAGAGAGAAAGAGCAATGATGAGAAAGAATCACTAATTGGCTGCCTCCTGCATGCCCCACACTGGGGATGGAGCCCACAACCTCGGCATATGCCCTGACCAGGAATCTAACCATGGCCTCCTGGTTCATAGGTTCACATTCAACCACTGAGCCATGCTGGCCGGGCTTCCCTGTGTTTTTTTTTTAATCAAGGTTTTCAGATATTAATAAAGCTTATAGATCTTTTCAAGGAACAAGCTTCTAAATTTATTAATTACTAGTGGCCCGGTACATGAAATTCATGCACATTAAAAGGGAATTAATTAGAAGAAATATTTTTAAAAAATATATTTCATTGATTTTTTACAGAGAGGAAGGGAGAGAGATAGACAGAAACATCGATGAGAGAGAAACGTTGATCAGCTGCCTCTTGCACACCCTCCAACGGGGATGTGCCTGCAACCAAGGTACATGCCCTTGACCGGAATTGAACCTGTGGCCCTTCAGTCTGCAGGCCGACGGTCTATCCACTGAGCCAAACTGGTTAGGGCTAGAGGAAATATTTTAATATTCCTATTTGCCCTTTATAATCAAAGTGTCAGAGATGAAAGAAAATTAATGAAATGTATGTGAAAATCTCCCTCCTATCAGAGTCTGGGGTGTGCCGCAGGACCTAGAGTCAGGTCCCCACCCACCACCTGCATGTGCTTCGAAGAAGACCCAGACCCGACAGGCCCTACCCCCATTGGGTGAGACTCAGACTGGTGGGCCCCACCCCCATCAAGCCCTCCAGGCGGGCAGCACAGCCTCAGATTCCCCAGCCATGCGCCAGGGTGGGGGGGTGCGGCCTGAGGTCCCCATCAAGCCCTGCCAGGCAGGGGGCACAGCCTGGGGTCCCTCGTCTGGTGCTGGGGCTGGGGGTGTGGCATGAGGTCTCCCAGGCTGGCGCCGGGTTGGGGGGGCGCGCATCCTGAGGTCCCCCGTCAAGCCCCGCCAGGCAGAGGGTGCGTCCTGAGGTCCCTCGCCTCAGTCAGGAGACATGCAGCCTCAGGTTCCTGCTGTTTGGTCGTGATGTTACGGCATCCTGGCTAATTTGCATATTCCTCTATTATATAGATAGATTGTTTTTTTGTTTTTAATTTTATTGAATTCTACTTTAATATTTTTATTTCCTTTCTGCTTGCTTTGGCTTAATTTTCCCTTTTTATAGTTTCTTAATGCTGGGTCTTAGTTTATTGATATTGACCTTTTCTGTTTCTAACAACATTTAATGCTATTAATTTCTTATAAATTTTAGCTTCAGCTGATTTATTTTTATTCAGTTCAAAGTATTTTAATTTTTCTCTCAGATTCCTTTGATATGTGAGTTATATGTGGATATATTGTTCAATTTCTAAATTTTACATATTTTCCAGATGCATTTCTGTTATTGAATTCTGAGTTAATTTCATCATGGTCTGAGAGTGTATTTCATATAACTTATATTCTTTTAAAGTGTGTTGAGGTTTATTTTATCATCCAGAATATAGTCTACCTTGGGAAATGTACCTTCTGCATTTGAAAATAATGTATATTTTCCTGTTGTTGGGTGGAGTTTTAATAAATTTTATTTTAGATTGTTTGATGACATTCTTAATCTCCACTATACTGATTTTTTGTACCATCATTTACTACTTGTATATCAATTTTTATAAGGACTGCTTAAGTTTTCAACTACAATTGTGAATTTTTCTTTTCAGTTTCATTAGTTTTAGCTTTATATATTTTGAACTTCTGTTGTTAGGGACATTAATATTTAGAATGGTAGGTCCTAGAGAATTTCATTTTGTCTTACCTCTCTTTATAAATGATAATCTTCCTTGTTCTAAAGTTATCTTTGTCTGAAATTAATCTAGATAACCCAAGCAGTCTTTTGGTTAATGCTTTCATGGTATATCTGTTTATATCCTTTTATATTTAACTTGGCTACTGTGTCTTTCTGCTTAAAGTTGGTTTGCTTTTTCTCCAAACTAACATTCCCCTTTCATTAACTTGTGTGTTTAAGCCATTCATATTTATTAACATTATTTATATGGTTAAATTGAAATGTGTCATCTTTTTAACTGTTGTAAAGTTATCTATCTTTTCTTTCTGTCTTTACCTCCTTTTCTGCCTTTTTTACAAATTTAAGATTTTTCAATTATTTTATCTCTTACTTACTTATTACTTATTCATTTTTAAAAAATTGAATAGTGGTTTTCAAAAAAATGATAATATATATCTTTGATTAAGCAAAGTCTATCTTCACATAATAATATCCCACTTTATATTGTGTATAGTTTTCACAATCACATATTTCTGCTCCTTCACCCATCCTTTATGCCATTTTTGTTATATATTCTATTTTAATATTATGAACACTAATGAATGGCTAATATTTTCTTTTACACGGTAAGATAACTTTAGAGCTACTAAAATGATAAAAAGTGAATTTAATTTTACCTTCATTTATTCTATTTTTATTTTTTATATAGATCAATGTTTTTAGCCTTCTGATATTACTGTTTGGTGATTTTTCTTAAACGTTCTTATAGGTTAATTTTATTGCAATAAACTCCTTTAGTTATTTTTGTCTGTGAATGCCTTTTATTATTCCTTCAATTTTGACACATAATTTTTCTGGATGTAGAGTACTGAGCTGACAGTTTCTTTTTTTAGTACTTTATTTTTTTAAAGACATTTTACTGATTTTAAGAGAGAAAGGGAGAGGGAGAGAGAGAGAGAAACTTTGAAGTGAGAGTGGAACATCTATAGGCTGCCTCCTTCATGCCCCCCATTGGAATCAGCCTGTAACCTAGGCATGTGCCCTGACTGGGGCAGCAACCTTTCAGTGCAAAGGACGTTGCCCAACCAACTGAGCCACACTGGCTAGGGCTCTTTATACTTTAAACTTGTCAATCCATTGTCTCCTGGTCTCCATTGATTCTAAAGAGAAGACTGTTATGCCCCGCCGGCGTGGCTCAGTGGTTGAGCGTTGACCTATGAACCAAAAGGTAATGATTGCTGACATGTAGACATAAGGAACTGTTTGACATTGAAATGGGGACTCAGAACTGTTGGACATTGAAATTGGGACTCAAACATTTTTTTGTTACTATATGTTTATTTCTAGTCTGCAGAGGCAAGATTTTTTAAAGGAAAGAAATGGGGGAAAAAATAGATACAGAGGCAAAGAAGCATTGAACAGACTGTCAAACTACAGTGGGAAAGCAGGGGAGGTGGCGGGCGGGGCGGGGGCTGTAAGAGATCAACCGAAGGACTTGTACGCATGCATATAAACATAACCAATGGATATAAGACACTGGGGTGGGTGGGCAGGTGAGGCATGTACTGGAGGGTAGGGGAGGCCGGGGGGAGGTCAATGGGGGAAAAAAAGGAGACATATGTACTACTATTTGTAATACTTCAAACAATAAAAAAGGTAATGATTCAATTCCAGGTAAAGGTGTGTAGGAGGCAGCCGGTCAATGATTCTCTCTCATAATTGATGTTTCTATCTCTCTCTCCCTCTTCCTTCCTCTCTGAAATAATTTTTTTTAAATCATTAAAAAAAGAGAAAAATCTATTAAAAAAAGTAAAGAGAAGACTTTTTCCTCTGAAAGTAGTGCTTTTTCTGCCCTCCTCCATGGGCTGCCTTCAATATTTTCTATTTGTCTTTTCTGTTCAGCAATTTGAATGTGTAATGTTGAGGTACGGTTATGTTTTAGATTTTATCTTCACAGGTATTCTCTGGGCATCTTTGATGTATGATTTTGTGTCTGTCATTTAATTTGTAAAATTCTAGGCCATTATTTCTTTATGTATTTCTTACCCACTGTTCCCTCTTTCTCTTTTTTTCAACATATTTTAAATTGATTTCAGAGAGGAAGGGAGAGGGATGGAGATAGGAACATTAATGATGAGAGAGAATCATTGATTGGCTGCCTCCTTCATGCCCCACAATGGGGATTGAGCCCACAACCCAGGCAGGTGCCCTGACACGGAATCAAACCATTACCTCTTGGTTCATAGGTCTATGCTCAACCACTGAGCCACAATAGCTGGGCTGTTTTCTCTTTCTTCTCCTTCGGGTATTAATTGTACATATATTAAAATGCTTGATATTGTCTCACAAATCTTGAATATTCTATTCTGATGTTCTTTATTCCTTTTCTTTTCTTTCTTCCTTTTTTTAAAACTATTTTTTTTCTCCTTGCTTTTAAATTTTAATAATTTGTATTGGCTTATCTTCAAGTTCATTGATTCTTACATTGGATGTTTGGGTTGTTTTGATTCTATTAATTATCACATTGAAGATATTCTCCATCTCTATTGCTGGCATTTTCATTTATATAATTTCCATCTAATTCCCTTTTATATTTTCCATCCCATCTGATTTTAAATTTGTACAACTACAACTTTCTTCAATATTATTTAACTATTAATCAGCTATTTTGAATTAATCTGTGATACCTTATGATTGATATAATTTGGGAAGACAACGGGATAACCATTCACAAATATAATGTGCAAATTTTAAAAATTAAATTTATAAAGCTGCCTAAGCAAAGTAGTCCCCAATGATTTTTAACCTTATTTAAAAACTAAAAATATGCCCCAAAACAGCACAGTTGAGAACAAGAAATTAGAAATGCAAAGAATATAATGTTATATCATAGGAATGCTGTTCAAAAATATATGTACATTCACTTGAACTCTAATTTAGCTGACTGAGCAGTAAATTTAATTAGTTGTTTAACCCTAACTATGTCACTAATTCCCCAAAGCTTTCTATTGCTTTGTATGCACAATAAATTCCAAAGCTGTGTAAGGCAAATTGGACAGAGCATAGTTTATATTCAACCTGTCTGTTACTTTGTGGAGATATTCCAGGCACTGACAATCCTAAAATTAATTTCCTTACCACCTATTATTTGCTCAAATATCCTTCCTGTTTTCCTGTATAACACTAATTTATTAAAATAACAAGTCACATTAGACCTTCATCCCTATGAAATTTCTTTAAATTTAAAAAATATCTGTTTTGTATACAACACACACACATATTTCCTACACATGGTTGAAGTACTATATTAATAACAAACAAAATTAAGTATTGCATCATGTGTTTTTTTTTTATGTTCTAGAAATTTACTAAAACAAATCAACATAATTTGGTATACTATGGACAAGGGCCTTGTAATCTTGCTTTGGCCCAACCACTCTAATAAAACTGAATTTTTAAAAGGTCACCAATAATCTTTCTCTAAAATCCCAATGTGTTTATTTTTCTTAACCCTGACTTCACTATAGCACTCAAAATAAACAACAATTTTCATCATCTTTTCCTTATACTTGAACTGCTTCTATACTCTCCAAATTGGCTTATGATTAAAATACCTGTAGTGCATACAATAAAAAATATTCAAGCAATATAATAAGGCACTTACTTGTAATGCTGTGCACGCACATATGCTTTCTGTTTACACAATTGTAGAACTGATCCGCTCTATTTCTAGTGTTCTTTTCCTCATTTTGCTTATTTTTGCTATTGCATTCATTAATTTTGCTATCACATTAGTATTGGCAATGAAGAAAGTATAGGAAGCACAACTCTCACTACTTTCAGTGCTAAGAAATGCCTTCAGGAAAATCCCAGGTGGAACGGCTTTCAGAAACCTTCCAATATGTGAAACACTCTACACATGTATATGCTTCAACACTGCTTAGTCTCTCCTTTCTTATGACTTTTGCATCATTTCATCGATGGCATTTTCTATAATTTAACTTTAAAATATTCTTATTGCAAAGAAAATTATGCAATTAGGTTCATAGATTTGGTGAATATTATTTGATGTTCAATGTATCATGTTGACAAACTACATGATAGGCATTTATAATTATAGATACAAGGAAATGGCTTGGAAGGTTGACCATAAAACTATCATTTGTCATCACAAAGAAAGACCTGACTTATCTATAACAGTGTTTCTCAAACTTTTAAAAAATATTTTATTCCCCTAAGGAACCTTTCAAAATACTTTTTTTCTAATCCCTCATCTCACAACATTTTAATGTCGCAGAATTCTGTATATCTGCTTATGTAATGTGGCCCTTTGGAGAGCTACAAAGCATTGTAATATCTGAAGCCTTTTATACCCTACCGATCCAATTTTTGTCCCCAGGGAGTTGATATTGCTCCTGTCTAGAATGCAAGGACTATGATATCAACTCATTATGATGACTTTATTATTTCTTTTATTCTATTTTATTTCAATTAAAAATGCCTGTAAACAACTTATAAGGATATTTTATATTCTAAATATCTGTATTCTACATTTTATTGTTTTATCATTCTCTTTATATTTTCACAATGATTTAGTTCCACGATAAGTACTTTTTAGTTATATAGTCTCATGCCATAAATTTGTGGCACTAAAATATAAATGGAATACAACTGAAATATACATAGCTTACTTATTCTCTTAAAAGTAGTTTGAGGTTCATTGCAGCCGTAATTTGTGAAGAAATCAGTTTCATGACATGGGGGAAAGATTATGCAAAAAAGGTAAGCTTCACATGAGTGGAATTAGAGGAGATACTCAATTAGTCATGGAAAGCACAAAGACATAAGTTAGGACAACAAGGTAACTTCAAAAATAGTTCTAACATGGACACGACAACAAACTAATTTTGCTAAAATGATTAGTGTGCATTCGGGAAAAGGTATATTCTTGATATAATCTTAAAATTGTAATCATATGATCACTACATCTGGAAAATAACAGTCAAAATTAAACTGAACTTTGTCTGGAATTTACATGGCTCTGTCAAATGTCAGGCTTCTCTCTCCCTCACCAATTTCAAAAATGTTTCACCATGATTTCAAACAGTGAATCATCCCATCCTTTGCCAACCATCTGTTTGTCTGCCCCCTCATTGACTCAAATTAGATGATGGAGGGCAGGGCAGGTTCTCAAGAGCAGCCATTAACACTAGAAATGGAAGGATCTGGCAGCAGACTTTCCAATGGAAATTATGGACCATTAAAACTGGCAAGGAGAACCTTACAGACAGAACACCGAGGAGTCAAATAAAGCTATGCACAACAAAACTCTAGGAAATATTAAAAGATAAAAATAGAAGCTAATCAATATAAAATAAACTATAAAACAAAGTTGAGAAATTGTCAAGTAGCAAAAGGAAAATAAAGGGGTACAAACTGTGTCTAAAAAAATAAAAATATTGAAAAAGGTTTTACGTATGACAGAAAATTACATGTCTTTATGAAAAATATTGCTATTAACATATTTAAATAAGCTCTATTGACTAGGACTTATACTTGTAAAAAGATGAGTAATAGAAATAATTTACTATCAATTCTTTTTGTTTTGAACATGTTTGTAAAAAGAAGCAATCCAGTGGATTTATGGATATGCTTTAGAAAAATTCTTGCAGACATCATGAGAAGGCAAAATTTAGCAGATTGTGGCATTATAATTCATTTTCTGTTAAAAAATAAAATCCCCATCCATTTTGTCTGAAGGAATGAATGAATGCTCTTAAATTCACACCATGTGAAGCAACTAGAAAAGAAAAGTAGGTTCTTTGCTTATGTTTTTTTTTTTTTTTTGTATGTGATGATTATTAATTTAGGTTATTTATTAAAGATTTCTCAAAGGTTGACAAATGTAGACAATTTTTAGCAATGTATCTTCCAAATAACATAATATATGTATTTCTGTTATAACATTATTATAATGCTAGAGGCCCGATGCACAAAATTCGTGCAAGGGGTTTGGCCCCCGCCTCTGCCTTGGGCCCTGCCCACCATGGCAGCTGCCTCTGCCTCGGCCCCTACCCACCTTGGCAGCCGCCTCTGCTTCGGTCCCCACCACCGTGGCTTCATCGTAAGGATGTCTGGAAGGATGTCCAGTCTAATTAGCATATTATGCTTTTATTATTATAGATATTAACCTCAATGTATAAACATAATTTTTATTATTAAAAATCACTTTAAAGAATAGAATTGTACCTTCTTTAAGATGTTTTCTTAAGTGATTTGTATAATCACCCTTTATTCCTCTAATGTTATTTCTGTGCTAGCTTTAAAAAAAATAGAAAGTATTAAAATGTTGACTGTGTTAAATTTTATTACACTTTAGAGTAGTAAACTGATAAAAGGAATTGTTTATAGAGTGAACCTATAACCTCACTCTATAAACAGTCTATTATCATGTCTTGTAATCTCCTTAAAAATGAATCCTGATTGATCATTTTTTACCATTGCCAATATTACTTAATCCCCCATCAACTCCTCTTAGCTACTGAAATGACTTCTCTTAATTGCTGCCCCTCTTATTCTTCAAAAGTTATTCTTTTCAGAGATGTCAGAGTTATCTTTTAAAACTGTAAGTGCATTTTTGGCTCTCCAATAATCACAACTCTCAAAAGACTTCCCACCAAACTTAGAAGAAAATTCAAAGCCTTTTCTATGGCCTATGAGGTCTACAGGATCTGCTCCCTACCCAGCTCTCCAATCTCTTTCCTACTGCTCCTGATTCTGCACTTTTTCTAACCACATTGAGCCTTTTGCCTTTCCTACCTCAAGACCTTTGCTTTTCTTCTTTCTTCTTCTTAGAAATCTCTTCTCTGAGACCTTTTTGCAGAGGTAGCTGTATCACTTATATCAGACCCTGCTCGGATGTCCCTCTCCTTAACAAAAAAAAGCTTTTCTTGCTTGTCAAAAATAGGCCACTTTGCCCAGCCAGTGTGGCTCAGTGGTTGAGTGTAGACTTATGAACCAGGAGGTCATGGTTTGATTCCTGGTCGAGGCATAGCCCGGATTTCAGGCTAGATCCCCAGTAGGGGTCATGCAGGAGGGTGATTCATTGGTGTTTCTATCTCTCTATCCCTTTCCCTGTCTGAAATCAATAAAATATATGTTTTTAAAATAGGCTACTTATTATCCCATTAATTTCTCTCATAACATTTATTAATACTGGAAACTACATTATATACTTATTTTTCTGGTTTAAATTTAGTTTCCTTTGCTAGAATGTAAATTTTTAAATAAAGAGACATTTACTGCCTTGTTTATGACTGTATTTGCACATTTCTAACTGTACCTGGCACAGAATCATTAATTTTATGATAAATACTTGTAGAATAAATGAACAAGTGACTAAATATGTGAATTTTAAATATTGCTTAAATTTATTTAAATTTATTTTCTCCAAACACAAATCCTCAAAACATTAAACTACTTTCATCTATCATTTTGTCCTCATTTTTTAAATGTTTTAATAATTTGTGCTTTTGACTCCCAAATTTGTTTTTTAAAACTGGCTTTTTCTCTTGAGCTTGCTGAGTTATATACTTATTTAGAAAATTGCATTTATAGTTCATGGCACTGTTGTGATTGCTATGCTAAGACAAAAATAAGGAAAAAATTATGTGATTAAAAGAATATCCTGTCCTTAAGACACTTATAATCTAGTAGAAAGATAAGTTATGTACTTGTAAAATTGTAGACACTTCTTAAGCAAGCAAGTGATGTTAGATAAATAAAGATAATTTCCAAATGTGATTATCCTATAAATTTTCATAGAGGAGATACCATTTGATATAGCCTTGGAAATTTTTTTGGTTCAGGGTGAGGGGACAGAGGAATAGGTATTTCAAAAGAAAACACTGAATAAATGCATCTAGGCTCAAGATTTTATTAGTGAATGGTAAGCACTTTGGTATGGATGGGGCAAGGATTCATAAAAAGGAATTATGGGGATTAAATTTGAGAGATATTTAAGAGCCATATTTTGAAAGATGCTTTAAACTGTGGTAAGGAATCTGAATTCTCCAATGATGAAAAATTGAAGCAGAAGAACAATATCAACACAGTGAAGTGGATTTTTAATCCTTAGAGTACTATGCCAAATAGATTAGAAACAGATGAGAATCAAGAATCAAGGAGCTTTTAGGAGATTATTTCATTTATTTATTTATTTATTTATTTATTTATTTATTTATTTATTTATTTATATATAATATATTTTTATTGATTTTAGAGAGGAAGGGAGAGCCAGAGAGAGATAGAAACATCTTTGATTGGCTGCCTCCTGCATGCCCCCTACTGGGGATTGAGCCTGCTACTCAGGCATGTGCCCTTGACCATAATCGAACCTGGGACTCTCTAGTCCACAGGCCCACGTTCTATCCACTGAGCCAAACGAGGTAGGGCTTAGGAGATAATTTTTAAATGTAATACAGTGTAATGATGACCAGGTGGTGATGCAGGGAAGACCTCTAAGATAGAGATGCAATGTTTATGTTTCATGTGTTCTGGGAATACTGTTCCCGAACTATCATGTCTATAGCCTTTTCTGCAAAACCATTAGTTTTCTGGCTTCTATTCAATAGAACAATGTTTCCTTCCTTCCTTCCTTCCTTCCTTCCTTCCTTCCTTCCTTCCTTCCTTCCTTCCTCCCTCCCTCCCTTCCTCCCTCCCTCTTTTTATCCCCCTCCTTCCCTCCCTCCCTCCCTCCCTCCCTCCCTCCCTCCCTCCCTTCCTTCCTTCCTTCCTTCCTTCCTTCCTTCCTTCCTTCCTTTCTCCCTCCCTCCCTCCCTTCCTCCCTCCCTCTTTTTATCCCCCTCCCTCCCTCCTTTCTTCCCTCCCTTCCTTCCTTCCTTCCTTCCTTCCTTCCTTCCTTCCTTCCCTCCCTTTTTGCTTTGTTCCTCATATTTCCTCTTCTCTTTTGTTCACCTCTTTCTTTATTCTTACATAACTATTTAAAATAAACTCTTTTTTTGTTTGTTTCACTCTGTATTGATGTAAATAAAATAACCTAAAACAACACATTTAAGTTTAAGGTAATATATGCACAAATATCTATGTATATTTGTGCATATATGTATATCACATAAATGGGAAATAAATACAGAAACATAATAGGCTCTAAATACTGATTGATTATAATCGTGCTATTTAGTTTTTTCGGGTGAGTTTGAAACTTGCAGTTTATAAAGTAATATTTCCTCAACAAATATTTGTTAAATATTTGTTTAGTGATCTTAAAGAGCACTGTTTAACCTGGAAAATATATTCTCAATGTGACAGAATGGAAGCATTTCTGGTATTGTTCCAGTTATGTATGCTATGTAATAAGCATAGGTGTGTAAAAGAACAATGAAGTCATATTTCTCACAGTACTAGAGGTTGAATTGACTGTGCTCAGCAAGGCTGAAGGTTTTGCAATCAGCAGAGGCTGGGGCTGAAGTCACCTTGGAGGTCG
The DNA here is from genome assembly GCF_951640355.1 of Cnephaeus nilssonii. NCBI lineage: Eukaryota > Metazoa > Chordata > Mammalia > Chiroptera > Vespertilionidae > Cnephaeus > Cnephaeus nilssonii. The sequence continues at coordinate 66,819,819 of NC_137081.1, read as the reverse complement.
GGATACTGACCTGTCTGGAATGCAAGGATTTTGAGACGGAATAGATGTGGCTCTGAAGGCACCTCTGTGCGGCTTCTGCACCATGGGAGCTTCAGGAGAGCCAGACTTCTTGCATGGTCTCTTGGGACTCCAGAGGCACGTGTCTCAAGACAGAGAGGCAGGTAGAAGGGAGCTATATTATCTCTTATTTCCTCAGAAGCCATGCAGGGGAGCACTGTGGTCACCTCTTATTCAAGAAGGGGACTTATATGCTGCCTCTTGATTGAAAAGGTATCAAAGAACTTATGGACATGTTAATTAAAATTTCAGTATCAAATTATGTAATAGAAATCAACCTGGATAAGAGGGTGACCAGCCAGCCCTGTGTGCCTGGAACTTATGGGTTTGCCAGGATGCAGGACTTTCAATGATAAAACCAGGAAACTCAGAAGAATCGATCACTTACAATTATTTTACAACAAAGAAAATCAGAAAGTGAGGTAGAGAATTATTAAATAAAATCCTCACAATGCCAGTTTACACAAATTATGGGTCATGAAAAACTTCAAAGAATAAGTGCTTTCTTGAAAGAGTGAGTCCTAGTCAAACAAAATTGACAGTCTTTAATAACATTCTCTCTTGCTTAGAGACTTAGGTAATTTATCCCAACAGCACACAAATATCTTTGATCACCAAATATTTCTTCGTCTCATAAAACTTATTAAATGAATCACATTTGAAAAAGTATTGGCTAAATACATGCAAACAATGCAATAAACTGTCTATTTGTGTAGATGCAAAGACTTTAATATGGAGACACTTATAAGGATCAGAAAATATTAGAGATTAAAAAGCACATTGTAGATGAAAATGCATGCTTTGCATGTATTCTGGCTTACTGATTTGATTGTAGGTATATGAAAATTACATTGTTCAGGTAAAGATTGAAGTACATAGTTAAGTCATGAATTTCCAGAAATGAGTCAATTTTGTTTTAAATAAAATAAAGTAACAGACACTCAAGCTGAAATTATCCAGCTAAATGTCTGTGTGAGGAAGTTCACACATCCTCCTCACTTTCTGCTTCACTCTGATCAGAAACATTACTCTTCTCATTCTTTTGAATATCAAATTCACCTGCAGTGGAAAAATACTGGAGCATTCAAGTTTCTATTGCAAAAACACAAAATACCGTTTGAAAAAATGTACTATAACTATCTTGAAAGTCATTCCATTGATTGAATAAAAGCAAAGTCAGGTTTAATGATTTTTAGACATATCGTTTTGAAATTAGCTAATAAATTTTTTTAACCTCAATATGATACAAAGTTTTTAGGGAAAGTAGCTGACCCCTGAAATTTTTCTTTCTCTTTTTTCTTTTTCTTTTCCTTTTTTTTTTTTTAATGTAGGGGTGTTGCTCCTTAAAGTTCTTTAATGAACCAAAACCTGCAACTTATCAATTCTGTAGTCAAAATGCAATATAATGTCCTAAAAAGTGTCCAATAGTGGAGAGTTCACTGATTTAATGTCTAATTCACTGATTTAAGGTCTAGCTACTATGCTGTGCGATATGAGGAAACATAAACCTCATAGAACCTCAAATTTCTCATCCATAAAATAAAGGGTTAGTCCTTTTATGCCAACTCTTGAAGTTGCTCTATGGATAAAATGAGATAGTATATATGGAAAACAAAAGAAAATAAATTGTGATTTTTATGTTAGTGCCATAATAAGAATTTTGTATTAGGAAAGTATAGCATCCCTCTGTTAATAATTACCAGTTATGAAGTACTTTCTCATTGCCCCACTTTATGCTAAGCACTCAATTACTTTGTTCTAATGGCAATTCGGGTAGAGCAGTGATTTTCAACCTTTACCCTGCAATAAATTTTTAAAAATTTTTTTTTAGTTTTTATTGTTGAAAGTATTACATATGTCCCGTTTTTCCTCCCATTGACCACTTATAGCCCGCCCCCTCCCCCACCCTAGGCCTTCACCACCCTATTGTCTGTGTCCATGAGTTATGCATACATGCATACAAGTTCTGCTGCAGGAATTTTTTAAAACATGCAATACCTTACAAATGTTTCTGCTTTTTGAGGTAGGCTATGAACTTCCCTTTCTAGACTGCTTGCACTGTGTCCCATAGATTTTGGGTTGTTACTCATTTTCATTTGTTTCCAAAAAGTTTTTGTTTTGTTTTTATTTCAGGAAGAGATTAACCAAAGAATTTATACACATATATGCATAACCCATGGACAAGACAATAGTGCAGTGAAGGCCTGGGGAGGGTGTGAGAATGGGGAGGAGGGAGTCAATAGGGGCAAGGGGAGGGAACTTCTGCAATACTTTCAACAATAAAGACAATTTTTTTTTTAAAGCATGCAATACCTGACTACTTAATCCTGGCACTGACCTCTTTTCCCTTAGATTGTAAGAAAAAGAAATGACAACAGCCAACAAGAGAATAGCCTTCTGGTGTGAATGAATCAAAATTATACCTATTTTTGTGTGTGAAATGGGCAAAAAATATAACGATTTTTAGTGTGCCGCAGACTTTTAGTACTCAGTTTAAGTGTGCCATGAGATGAAAAAGGTTGAAAATAGCTGTGTTAGAGGGATATTGTTCTCATTTTACAGGTGAGGAAACGGGACCAGAGTTAGAAAGTCATTTCTCAAGATCACACATCTAAGGTAAGAGGGAGCATGGTGCCTGTTCTCTTTCCATTATGTTACGTGGTGCCTTCAGCATCTGGAGATCAGATTTGCCCTTGATTTAAAGAAGTTCTTGGAGCTATGGATAGTGTTATTGGCCTAAAATATACCCTTATGTAAAAGTGGCAGCTATTTCTATTAGAAGGTATAATTTTCTTTTAATTAAACAGAACTATTTGCCAGCCTCCACATTGGATACTGAAAACACTATTGCATGTATTTCACTCAACAATTCAACCAAGAATATAATATTCTCATTTTATGCACAAGAAGACTAAGACTCAGAGTGGTTTAAAAAATTGCCTAAAGAGGTTGGAAAGATGAAAGTTAAGTTCCTTTATCTTTCAATCCTAATTCCTGATTTTAAGACACAGTACCTGTATTTTCTAAAGAACTTTTGAGGAACATTTCAAATGAGTTATTGAAATTAAAGGTAATTTTTTACATACACTGAGCTAAAAGACAAAACCATTGATTGAGCAAATATTGTGAGTATAAAACCTTGGAAAGCTAAACATTACTTAGTGCTTTCTTAGCAATTCATAACAGGCCCATCAGGGGCTGTCAATCAATAATGACCCAATAAAATCAAGAGAGTTAAAAAGAGTACATTCCCATTCAAAACAGCTGTTTCAAATTTCCCCATCTAAACTTCATGCTAGGATTCATTTTGTCTAATGATTAATATTCTAAAACTTCTATTTTGTCTTGTATCAATGTGAGTTTTACTTGGAGCAAAGGGATCCCTTAATAAAATGAATGAGGTAGTAAGTTTTATGCTGCAGTATTTATAATTTTCCATTTTATTGGCCTTCCTAAAAATTTACTTTTCCTCATTCGCATTGCTCTTTTGGTATGGCTTGCCAGAACAATACATTTTACATATAATACAGTATATTAATCAAATGAACTGAAAGAATATTGATTAATTCATTTGCACTCATATTTTTGGAAAGCATATTACAGCTAAAAGATGAGTGAAAATGAAAAAAAATTTTTTTTTTCCAAAGGGGAAAAAAATGAGAAAGAGAAACAATTTGTGTTGAATTCAGTTTTCATGGCTTGGATAATGCCCATTGTAAGCCAATTGTAACACCACTAGCCAGTGTGGCCGCTATGACATTTTATACAGAGAGAAACTATGCAACTTGCTTTGTATAACCAGAGCAGAGATTTCACAAATATAACCTCTGGAAAATGAGGGGGAAATCTCTACCTAGGGGAAATGTCAGCAAGAGGTGGCAAGGGATTGAAGGATTTATTTTTCTAGTTCATGCATTTTTGTTCAATTTTCACCTTTTACTTTTATTTATTTTTATTTTTTAAAATATATTTTTGTTGTTTTCAGTGAGGAAGGGAGAGGGAGAGAGAGATAGAAACATCAATGATGAGAGAGAATCATGTATCAGCTGGCTGCACACCCCACACTGGGGATCAAGCCCGCAACCCGGGCATTTGCCCTGACTGGGATCTAACTATGACCTCCTGATTAATGGATCGACACTCAATCACTGAGCCATGCCAGGTGGGTTACCTTCTACTTTAAAAAAAAAGGTAAGAAATAATACTATTATCCATGAAAAACCTGCTATATTCCAGATAACACTGTTAATTGGGACTCTAATTTCACTGTGCCAATTTTACTGAAGAAAGTTTAAAATTCAGAAAAGTTAAGGAACCTTACCAAGGTCACACAGATAATAATATCAATTCTGGGACTTCACATTTCATCTGGCATTGACTTTTTTACTAAACATTTCAAAGGGATTCAGACACTGTAAATTAAATTAAGAACTGCTCTTATAATGCTCTAACTATGTATGTACATGCTAATAGGAAATGTTTGGTGTGTGTATGTGTGTGTGTGTGTGTGTGTGTGTGTGTGTGTGTGTGTACATCCTATTATTTTTGTATATATTTAGGAGCAGCAGTATCCTGTGCTTTTTATCCATTGAATCACAGTTTCACAGAAGTGGGGAAGTATGTGCTCCACTTCACAGATGAGCATTTGGAGGCCTTTGCGATTATGAAAATGGGCCCTGAATAAGAATAGTCAGCTCTTTGCTAATTGCCTAGACTTAATAGAGTTTCCTACAATTTGAAGATGCAAATCAATAAATAACTCCAAAGATCAAATTTGTATTACAAACCTATGTACAGAGAGATATCTGTGCCTTGGTAAAAAGAAACTTAGTGAAATGATAAATTTCTGGAAAGAATTGTCACATAGTGCTAAAAAGGAACTCTTCCTTATCGGTTCTACTTGAGGCATTGTATTGATAGATATCACAGTCCATGATTTCTCTGTATAGTAATCCTTAAAGCTTCCTTAATACCAATCGCTGACACCATCTCCAAATGTAACCTAAAGTATAAAAAGCATGATTTCTGATGCAATTAAACCATGACTTTTGTTTGTTTATTTTGATCTTCCATTATTCCTTTAAATGTATACTTTGGCCATCTTGTCCTTTTTCCTCTAGTTGAAAAGTAAAATAGGTCTATTTTCTTGTTTTGTTTTCTACATTTCATTTATAAGACTGTTAGCTAAAAACCACTCTTACGTTCCCCTGGAATAAAACTATCATTAAACTTGATCTAGTGAAGAGTGCAGTAGGGGTGAGGGGGGGTGGGGAGGTGGATGATTGGCTTTTTCTCTCCCTGTTTACTTTGTTTCTGAATTCTAGCTGGTTTTTTAGACACCTGGGGTCTAAGCAGGTACTAGGAGCAGAAATAAAGGGATAAACCAGGGGAGATGATTTGGCTAATGATGGATAAGTGCTGTTGTAAGCTAGCTTCATTATCTCAGAGCCTGGAGGATCTGAGAGTGAGTCCTTTTTCTAATGGGCATATCCGTGGATTCTTCAGGTTCCCCGGCTTCCCAGGGGGCATCTCTGTCCGTGATGCTCTTCATGCTCATTTCACACAGACTCCTGCTCTTGGACGCCCATGAAATTCTTTGGCAGAACTTAAAATAACTCCATCCCAGCAGTTTCTCTCTATGGCACACATTTAGTTCACCAGAAATATAAACACATCTCTTGCCCAATAAACTCTGGGATCCAAGCAAATTCCAAAGTAGTTATCTCTCTCCTGTTGCCAAAGGTTGCTTTTGCTCTTTTAAGTATAATCCAACAACAGGGGAAACATTCTGTTATTTCTGGGGGTTCCACAAAGCTCCCTCTCTTGGCTTGTGATAAGGAAATATTCAACTGCCCATTTGGGAAGGAGTATAGAAACTCATAGAATGGCTAAAGCTGTCTGGAGAAATCTCTTCTTATTCATATATTTTTAATGTTCTGTTTCCATAGAGGATCTAATAATTGTGGAATCAAATCCTGTTTGTTTGTTTGTTTTTTCTTTTACAAATTCTTCCTGTGGCAATTCCCTTCATCTTCACTTTTATATTAATATAAGTATATCTTTTGTGGCACCATCCTTGAAACTACTATTGCAATAGTTCAATTTTTATAGTTTGGTACACAATAAAACATACTTCTAAGTGATCAACACAACTTTTGAAGTGTTCATGAAATGTTTAGTTTCCTTGAATCTCTCCAATAAATTCAAGTCAGGTGCCTCTCATAGGCTATGATAGGTTAATCTTACAATTGGAAGACACCAGTGATCATCTTGGTAGAACTATATTCCCTAGAATATTATAATAGTTCATTTTTAAAACTATTTTTATCATTGTTCTGTAAGCTCTTTGAGGACAGAAACTATAATTTTTAAAAAAATTTCTGTATCACATGGCATAGTACTGTAGCTATCAAGCTGAACAAATATTTGTTGAACAAATGAAAAAACCTCATCAGTTCAGAGACAAAAAGGTTCATTTCTTAGTTATGAGCCAAGTTAAAATACTCTGACATAGCTTAACAGTTTCATACACTGGTCAGGAGTAAGATCATTGGCTTCTAAAACTAAGTCTACCATTTAGTGGAGCACAGGACTAACATTGAATAATTCCTGGTGTCTTTTTATTTTCAGTAAATTATCTTTGCATTATAGTTCTTCCACCACCAAATCTCTCCACACAACTTGGCCTTTTTACCTTATAGATGGGAAGACACAAGAATACAGGTGACTCTGTCAGATTCTTATTTTAAGTTCCTTGAAGACAGGGAATAGGACCAATATAAAATCATTTTTGGCTGGTAAGAGCTAGACTAAAGATGGGGGAAATATTTATTTTAGAATTATAAAATTTTAGTTGCTGGGTCACAGGCAATTCCATTTTAATTTTTTGAGGAAACACTACACTGTTTTCTATAGCGGTTGCACCAGTATGTATTCCCACCAACAATGCACTAGGGTTTCCTTTTATCCACATCTTTGCCAACACTTGTTGTTTGTTGATTTATTTATTATAGCTTTTCTGACAGGTGTGAAGTGATATCTCATTACAGTGGTTTTTTTTTTAATTATTGATTTGCGAGGGAGAGAGAGAGAGAAAGAGAGAGAGAGAGAGAGAGAGAGAGAGAGAGAGAGAGAGAGAGAGAATAAACATTGATCTGTTGTTTCACTTAATTATGTATCCATTACTTGACTCTTGTATGTGCTCTGACTGGGTATTGAACCAGAAACCTGGGCATATCAGGACAATACTCTAACCAATTGAGCTACCTATCCAGGGCTTATTATGGTTTAAATTTGCAACTCTCTGATGATTAGTATGTTGAGCAAGTTTTCATATGTCTTGTCCATCTGTATGTCCTCTTTGAAGAAGTGTCTATTTAGATCTTCTCTCTACTTTTTAATTGGATTTTTTGTTTTTTTCTAGCATTGAGATTTCTGAATTCTTTATAAATTTTGGATATTAACCCCTTATTGAATGTATCATAGGTGAATATCTTCTTTCATTCTTTTAGTTTTCTTTTAGTTTGTTAATGGTTTACCTTGCTGTGCAAAAAAAAATCTCTTTGCAATTGTATCAAAAAGTATACTAAGAAGTAAATTTAACCAAGCAGGTAAAATACCTGTACTCAGAAAGTTATAAGGCATTGAAAAAAACACTCAAAGAAGATACTAATAAATGAAAATACATACCATGCTCATGGATAGGAAGAATTAACATCATTAATATGTTCATACTACCAAAAGTAATATATAGATTCAATGAAATTCCTATCAAAATACTACTGGCATTTTTCACAAAAATAGAACAAATAATCCAAAAATATTGTATAGAAACACAAAAAAATCCCAAATAGTGATATAAATCATGAAAAAGAAGAACAAAGTTGAAAGTATCATAATACCTGTTATCAAATGATACTTTAATCAAAACAGCATGGCACTTGCATAAAAACAGACCCATGGAACCAAAGAGAAAGCCCAGAAATAAACCTATGTCTATATGGTCAATTCATCTCTGACAAAAGAGGCAAGAACATTCAATAGGATAAAGACAGTCCAGGCTTATTATTTTTAAGAAACAAAAGGCTCAGAAAGAACTTTTTACCTCCCCACTTAACTGCCTAAAAGAATATAGATAAAGGGCCTGGTCCAGGAAGAACCTTATCACCAGAGATTTCTACAAACAATATGGGCTAAGTGTAATAGAGGAAACTCAGCAGGGCTTGGAGATCAAAGTCCTCTCTACTAGTATATTCCCTGGTCTCTGCATGGCATAGAAACATTTGTTTTCCAAATATGGGTTTTCCATCTCTATATTAATTGCTTGGCTCTCCTTTGGTGTCCCAGACTTCTACCTATTTTCTTTAGTTTAGAATGGCATAAAATCCCTATGGAGCCCCCATACATATGAAATTAAATTTTATTTTCTTCTATTAATCTGCCCCCTGTTAATTTAATTCATAGACCAACTAGAAAAACTTTAAAATAGAGGGTTTTTGTTTGTTTGTTTGTTTGTTTGTTTGTTTCTTCTTGACACTGTTCTTTACTGGTAAAAGACCATGGGTCCAAGTCAAATACTCTTTTTTTTATTATTTTTAATATCTTTATTGATTTCAGAGAGTAATGGAGAGGGAGAGAAAGATATAAACATCAAAGATAAGACAGAATCATTGATTGGCTGCCTCCTGCATGCTCCACACTGGGGATTGAGCCTGCAACCCGGGGAATGTGCCATAACCGGGAATCAAACAGTGACCTCCTGGTTCATAGTTGGCATTCAACCACTGAGCCACTACAGCTGGCCAAAGGTTTTTCCAATGAAAGGTAAGCCCTTATGAAAAAAGAAACTATAAAAAGAAAATAACAATAGCCTATAACATTTTAGACACATTTATAGATTTTCTCTTCTTATAAGGCAGGATGTTGTAAGGATATTGTTGTAATGTACCCTGAGAGTAACAGACAGGATGCAAAATCAAATCAATGAGTCATTTAATCAATAAAGCCAGCGACTGCGAGGGAGATGCGGCACGAAATCCCACAGTCCCAAATGGCAGTAACATCAGGCTTATGTCTTCCAAGAGGATTTGAGCGAAGTGATGAAAACGACACACAAGACACATAGGGCCCACAGACAACAAAACCAAAACCAAAGCCAAGAGTGACTACTGACATCTCAGCCGCCCTTCAAGGATGGAGAAGTTAGCAGTCACGTCCAACCCTTCTTCCAATCCTACTAATGACCGGTCCCCCAAAACCAGGCTTACCTCCACAGGCTTTCTTGATGACTCCAAGGAATTTTTAGGGACGAGCTAACATCCCCTGTCCGATCGTTGGATCCGAAGGGAAGTTCTCCGGGGCCCTGGAACATCTCAAATTGCACACCCCCTAGAGACCCCTCGGTCTCCTCGATGGGCCCAGGGGAGATTGGCCTCCTTTGGCGTCCAAACCAGCGCCGCCCTAGTGGCTGGATCCTCCAAATATTGTAATGTACCCCGTGAGTAACACACAGGATGCAAAACCACATCAATGAGTCATTTAATCAATAAAGCCAGCGACTGCGAGGGAGATGCGGCTCCAAATCTCACAGTCCCGGATGGCGGTCACATCAGGCTTATAAAGGCAAATATCACAAAGGTATCAATTACATCTTTAGGTTTGGAATGAGGAACCTGGTTTGCAAAAAGCAGTTACAGAAGCTAAATTGAGCAAGTTAGTTATCTACAAAGATTAATTATAGTTTCAGGTCTTGGAGCCACTGAGTCAACGGAAAACACATTTTCTGGAGCTACTGAAGCAATTAAAGCAATTGTGTTGTCCTGGTTTCCAGGTGCAGAGGAATGTGCTTTGAAAGACCAGTAAAATCACAATCAATGGGGTATTCAATCGAATGGGATGATTTATATAAGTTCAGAAAATCAAAATAACTTCTCTATTATTTTAGCAAGCAAATAAGTACAGAAGCCAGAACAGCAGGGTTAAAAATTAAACAGCAGTTTTTACCCGAGATGACTGCTACCATGCTTCAATATCAGACAAATATGTATCTAACTGATCATCAACAAATACCTGCACCAGAGCACCAGCCACAAGTAAACCCCAGACCCAGTGCCCATCACCATCCACTTCCCAGAACAAAAATGGCTTTACTTCTATAGTCTGCACTGGCCTCCACAGAAGGAGTTTATCCTTGAAGTCCTCTTCTCTATTCTAGCCCTTGGCAATCTCATCTAGTCCCAGCTTCAGTTATCACCTCTGTGGGATTGGCTCCTCCTTCTACCCAATCATTGTTCCTTTGTATTTATTTAAAATCTTGAGTTTCTCTGAAAGATCACCCCCTCCAGTCACGTCACTGTCTCCCTCCTTTTTGTCCTTGTCTTCTACAGGCCTCTGATTCTCCTTGAGGACATCATTAGGCCACAGTTTTTGTATCTATCCTGACTCATATGATCATCTTATGAGTCTTTATTGTTCAGTGTCACATCCTTTAATAACATTTACCTCTTAGTTAATCCAAACTTTAAAACAAACCCACCATTTGGAATAATTTCAAATGCTACTCTCAAACTATGTGCTTTAAAACTATTGAAAGCCGGATCAATGTCTAAACTATCTTTGTAGTCTCCAAAGGACATTTTACAGGACTTAAGTTTAGAATGAAACACCTCCCTTACCCCAAACCGTACATACATTTTTTTTGTTTGTTTGTTTGTTTGTTTGTTTGTTTTTACTTTCTATGCATATTTGAAAGATCCCTTTTCTCTTCCTTTATCCTTGGCATCTTCAAACTGATCTCTCAAATTTTCTACTGTGAGCTTGATAGGAGCAGAAATAGAATGTTGGAGAACCAGCTGGAATTGTAAGAAATATTAATCATGCTCTGATAAGCGTGATTGTTTTGTTCTGATTAAAGAAGGCACATTCTAACTTGGCTGGCAGCTGCACTCAGGAGCTCACCTGAAAGTGCAGGCCTTCCTCCCCATTTAAAGCTGCCTATTATCATGGAAAGATTAACAACTTTGCTGCAGAAACCAGAGCCAGAAACCAAAAATGCCAGCCCTTTGAAGACCCTTGCCCTTTTTTCATATCACTAAACCTTTTGAAGACCCCTGCCCCTTTTGCATATCACTAAACTCTTGGAAGATCCCCAGTCCTGCATATCTGTAAACTGCCCATTTGCCCTTCTGCCTACTTCCCCATGTAATCCTTTGTACTTCTACCATTATAAGCAGCAGGCTTATGGAGGGGTGCAGCACTTATTTTTTGTGGATGATCTGCTGCTCTCTCATACTGCTGGCAGTATTGGGATAAACACTCATATATGATTCAACCCTGTCTTTGCTTAATTGGCTCAAGTAGTGACAGGCAGCATGGACCCATTGATTGTCCAGTTACAAGTTTATCATTTAACCCTCTCCTTCTATTGAAGTTCTAATTCTTGGCACTTATTTGGTTCTGTATCCTTCAATTCAGTTGTTTCTGTTTTATAAGAATTGTGCTCATAGCAATAGCATTAACGTGGGACATGTTGTAATTTCTGTTTATTTTCATTTTTCAATATTAACTCTATGTTACTATTCATTTGGAGGAAGACCCATCCTTGATGCACCATCGAAGTCAGAAAAGAAAGTGACACTTGGTAAAGCCTGCTCTGCCCAACACTGCATTGTGCACATTTATTATGCTGTTTAGTGCTCATAAAAACCTTCCCAAATTGATATCATTATCCCATTTTAAAGAAGTGGAAATGGAGAAGTCAAGTGTGCTTCCCATAAAGCCAGAATCAGTAAGTGATAGAATTAGAATTTGAGATAAACAAGTCTGTTCCCAAATATAATATAACTGATCTGGTGCCCTTGTGTGGAAACCACAGCCTGGATGTCAGCCTCGTTCCTTCCCTTCATAAATATATTCCTATTTCATGTTAGGAAACTGAGGTACAGAGAGGTTAAGTAAGCTGACAAAGCCATGCACCCAATTATATGCTTCAGTGTGTGTTTGTATTTATTTGTTCACATTAAGTCAACATAAATAAAATATGTTCAATTGGGTAAATAAAGCATGGTATGCAAAAGGTGTAAGTTTTGGTTCCCTGGATTTCCTGAGTAAAACCTCACAGGTATACCAACTAGCCTTCTGTGGACTCCTTCTTACCAAGACTGATTTTTTTTTCCCACTGAAATTCCCCAATGAACTAACACCATGTGAGCAAAAACTCTGAGCTTCATGCTACCTCGGGTTCATTTTGATATTATTTATTTAGGGCATTCAATGTTCTTTTTTCTGTTTCCAGAAATATCAGGCTTCTGATTGTAAAAGACCCAGCAGTCCTCTCCCTAGGCAGAGTAGGGAGATCTGTCTGATACCCGGTAAAGCACTATAAACAAGAGATGTAGCATCAGGCACATGATATTAAATGACCAAATCATTATTCAGTTGACCAAAAAAATGTCATCATAATCAACAGAATTTCCTTAAAATTCTGCCTCAGGATAAATACTCTCGTTTCACAATTATAAGTCAATTTTCAAAAGTAAATGGACCTGGATAAAGTACACGATCTTGACTATATCTGTGGTATGCTATTTAAAAAAGTTGAAAACTCATGAAGACAATCCCTATGTTAAAATAGGATAGAGAATTACAAGGCACAGGAGAAGAGCTAATAGTATCAAAAATCAAATTAACTTACTTGATATTTTCTTCTGAAAACAGGCCCAATTCCTAGATTCAGAAAATAACCTTTGTCAAAAACCTTTCCCCTAAAAAAGTGACTTTGATAGACATCCACTGGTCAAGACCTAAAAAACAGCAGACAGAAAATTTTTACAATTATTTTTTTTTCAATCTATAATATTAGCTTTCACTCTACTAGGTTTATAAGGGGAGCGTCGGGTGAGTTTAGATAGCTATAGGAATCTGCTTTTGAGAATTTGCTTTGAAAACAGAGGGATTCTTGAATGAAGGGCCAACTTTAAAGGAGACATGAAATCACAGATCAATGTGAGAGATCCAATGCAAATCTTGTGTCCAGAGAGTTAAAAAAAATTCGTGAGCACAAATTGTTTGATAATTCTGAGTGTCTTACTGATAATAAAAATGAATGAATGAGAAAAAACAACAACAATGTAGGTGTCTACTAAAATAAGAATTCACAGTTTATTCCAAGAAAACTTAAAATTGAGTATATGTATTGCTTTGTTTAAACAGGAGGAAAAGGCTAAAGTACCTTGAATACACCCAACACTTCAGGGAAATGGGAAATACCTGTCAGAGAAGGGGACACAGGTAATTGTTACTTCTGGTGAGCCGTAGACCTTGAATGCTCATTTATGTTATCACTAAGGTGAAACCTGGGTTTTAGAGAATTGTAAGTATCTGTGTGTATGTAACCCATCCAATCAGAAGAAAGACTCCATCCATGTGTGTGTGAGAGATGAATTATACTGATGTCTGTTATAAATCCCTAACATAGCTCATGAGATCAATTAAGATGTTCAAGCAGCTACAAAAAGGATGATTGAGGCAAATGGTAACATCAGGATGACCATATGGCAAGGGGAAAGTAGAACTGTTTGGACGTAAAATGAGAGCCATCGGAATTCCAGTTACAATCATACACTGCGCAGCGAGGAGATAGCAGAATGAGGCAGCCAAGAAAAATACTAGATGAAGAACAGTTTGGGCAGTGATAAAGACAAACAAGCTTGTGCTTCCAAGTCAACAAGCAGGTGCTGGGAACACAGAGTGACATCGCGTGTGCCTGTTCTCCTTCCCTCCCCTAGACCAAGAGCCTCCTGGTTGACTGCAGAGCCAGGTATTTGTCAGAGAAGTAGCTCTTGGATTTAGTACTTAGTGAAAGAGGTTGCGGGGCAGTGTTCAGCCAAGGGGAAATAGTTCTGCAATGAGACCATGAAAGAGCATACTCCCTCTGCTTTTCCAGGGACGAGCACGTGAATTGTGCTGCTCTCTATATGATCTAGGACGACTTCTCTCGGGGATGCCCAGTGAGCTGTGCACTACGAGTCATCATCACCACAGGATACAATGGCCTCTGGGAAACTTAGCTTACCTAGCAATGCATTATCAGGTGAGAACAGCTTTGACAGTTCCTGTCACCCCAGCAGGAAGGTCTAAAAGGTTTTCATTTTTCAGATTTCCTTCGAACTGCAAACTGTGATAGGCAATTTAGCCTAACTTTTCACAGCAGTTTTAAATCTATATTTACTAATGATTCCATCATGTGTTGAAAGAAACTACACTTTGAAATCTTCATCAATTAAGGATATTGAAACATAAGAGCTTAGATGGGCTATGTCTTTTGGAAAACTCACTAATCTTTTTATTCACAGATTATAAAGCCACTCTGAATATATTCAAGCTGTCTGAAGCTAAATGGAAATCTCAGACTGGGGAACATTGCATGATCAACTAAGAAATAAAATGATCTACAAAAGAAGCACAGGCAGGGAGCATCATGCTTAAGAGCAGGAGTTTTGGAGCCAATGTGGAATTTACTCTGTGTGTGACACTAGGCAAATAACGTCTCTTTACCTGGATTCCTAAATCTTCAAGATAGATATAAACTTGAATCTACCTCATAGGTTGGCTGTGAGGATCAAATGGTATAAAACACATGTGCTTAATGCAATATTTGGTACACAGGAAATGTTCACTAAATAGAGTTATTCTTGACATTATTAGAAAAATAATGTAAGTGAAAAGAAAGAGGAGATTCTTGTTTATGTCAAGTGGAAAAACACAAGAAAGTAAGTGGTCCTACAGTGTTAGTATGCATAAGAATCACCCAACATATTATAAAGAATACTGATTTTTTGCCTTCAACTCCAGACACTCTAAGTTGTTATTTTTTACATAACACCCTGTGATGATTCTGATACAGTTGGTCCACCAACTGTATTGGTTGAGAAACATTGAAGTAAGACATTTCTTGTTAGGTTGCTAACAAACCTAATAGCTATAATTGCTAATGTATATTTGGGAATACCGTTTCTATCTAATGGCATGTTTGCATTCTCTGATACTATTAAATATAAGCATCAGCTTAAGTTGATGTCCAACATTCTAATTTTCTTCAGGGAAAATCTGCCTACAATAGAAATTGCTTCATATATTTTCTTAAAACCACTTTCTACAATTGCACTATTTAGATATTTTGCACCATTTATCAAATATCTTTCCCAGACATTATCCCAAGGTCTGTAGTTACCCTGATAAAGGCATATTGTCTCTGTTAATAAGAAAGTTACAAGATACTGGAAAAACAACAACAAATAAGTGAAAAAATTTACATATAGTATTATGAGGACTATAGAAGTGTAAGCAAAGGATCCTGTGAAACCAATATACACACACTTAAAAGGAGAAAGTTGAGACAAGAAAAATTTGGGGGGATACATCAAATCATTTTCAGAGGTCCACATTTTGATTCAATAAACCTTTGACAAGTTTGCTTTTTTTAATTTTTTTTTAAGTTATTGTGATAAGCAGCCCTGACCAGCATCTCACTGGTTATTGAGCATTGGCCTGTGCACTGAAGGGCCATGGGTTTGATTCCTGGTCATTGGCACATATGTGGGTCACAGGTTTGATCCCTGGCCTCTGTCAGAGCACATGGGAGAGGCAACCAATCAATGTGTCTCTCTCACATCAAAGTTTCTCTCTCTCTCTTCCTCCACTCTTTCTTCCACTCTCTCTAAAAATCAGTGGTTAAAAAATCCTCAGGTGAGGATTAACAAAACAAAACAAAAAGATTGTTGTGCTAGGCAAAGAGGAAAACCGAAGAAAGTATGACTCAGTTCTTGTTCTAAATATGCTTACATTTTACTAAAATATTTAAGTATATCACAAATATTTATTGTTGAAGAAGAATATAACAAAGTATTACAGTAAAGAAATGTTTTTCAACTTCAGTACTATTAACATTTTATTGTGGGGAACTGACCCATGCTTGATAGGATGTTTAAAAGCATATCTGGCCTCTATTACTTTCCCCTAAAATTAAGGGCCTAAATCATGACAATAGAAAATATCTCCAAACATTAACAAATATCCTATGGAATGCAAAATCACCCCTAGTTGAGAATTAGTGCATTAGTGATACAAAGTTAAACATGAAATTTAAAAAAGTGAGATAAATTTTAATCAAGGTGTATCAGGGGAGACTTTATGGAATGAAAGGAAGTTGAGTTGGGCCTTTGAAAAGGCAGACAGTGTGAAATAACTTACTTTATTTATTTATTTTTTTAGTTTTCTTTTGTGTGTGTGTTTTTTTTTTAATTTCTTTATTGATTAAGGTATTACATATTTGTCCTTATCCCCCCATTCCCATCCCAAACCCCTCCCCACGCATGCCCCCAACACCCTGTTGTCCGTGACCACTGTTTAGGCTTATATGCATGCACACAAGTCTTTTGGTTGATCTCTCCCCCCGACCCCCACCCTCCTCTCCCCTCCCTCTGAGGCCTGACAGTCTGATCGATGCTTCCCTCTCTCCGGGTCTGTTTTTGTTCATCACTTTATGTTGTTCATTATTTCCCATAGATGAGTGAGATCATGTGATACTAGAAATACACATATAAAAACAGAAAATGAGACAAGCAATAATTTTAAGTAGAAAAGCCAATGCCTAGAGAATTGGCTGCATGAGAGAGATGCAGGAGTAGAGATGAAGCATGTAGGATCATGGGAATTCTTTCATGCCAAGGGAATGTTAGACTTCATTCTGAGGACATGAGGAACACTTGAATGTTTTGGAGCAAAAAGTTATATGCTCTGGTCTTAAAAAGATAACTGATGATAGTGTGAAGAATGCATTGGGAGAGATAGTGACAGAAGCAAAAAACAAAACAAAAACAACAACAACAAAAAACAAAACAAACAGCAACAATAAAAAACTATGAAACCTGTATGGACCTGATAATGGCTAAATCTGGATATCCATAAAGGAAGTGGACAAGAGAAGATAGATCAAAGAAACATTATGCAAACTAAGCAATTCTAATGACAGCTATGTAGCAGGAGTACGTTTCTGGTCTGGAAGATTTGGTAAAAAGTGTTGTAATAAATGAAACAAGAGACACACAGGGAGAAGTGTTGTCAGTGTAAAAGCAGGAATGAAAAAGATGATTAATTCTGTTCTGTTGTTTATAGCACATCTCTGTGAACACATTCAACAGTCAATAGGATGTGCAAATCAGAAGCTCAAGAGATGACAGCCTTCAACCTTCAAAATACAGATGTGACTCAGATGCCAAACCAGGGGTAAAGGAACACACATACACACAAGTGTTTTGAATATAAAATTTGAAGTATTAATACATAAAAAGTGAGTGTTGAGAAAGTGAAGTAGGCTGCAAGATAGCGATCAGGAGAAGATAGGGTTACCAAGGCCATTGAGGAGAAAGGTGTCAGAAAATAAGTCATTATGTTTGGGTATTAGCAATGCAACTTTACCAATCACAATGCAGAATTTATACTATTGACTGGCTTATTCATACAGTATCAATTTTCCACTGTAATTAAAATAAAGACTACATAATTTTTTCTTGAAAAAATCAAGAAATAATATATTCATCTCACTGTCATATTTATCAGTTAAAAGCTTTATTTTGCTTTTAAAATTTCCCTGATTCTTAAGTTCTGCATTATACAATTTATAAACACTGCTTTCTGGTATTCAGTTTTCAGAATCATTGTATATACCAAGCCCTAAAATGCAAAAAAATAAAAAAAAGCATATAAATGTTATCCACTTTGTGACTTAAACATTATGAAAGAACTGAGAGGAGTTAAGACACAGGAGGGAGGAGGAGAGCTGAAGCAAAGCACAGGGATATCAATTTGCTCATTTTATATAATGGGTAATTCAGGAGATAGCAACTACAATTTCACTATTGTTTAAATGTATCCCTTGGAACTTCAAAAGGACACCTTCCAATTCAAGATGACTGAATAAATACGTTTCCTTCTTACCCTTCAAATCACCCCCAATATAATGCAAGTACTAAGTAAAAATATGGATTAATGCCATAACTGTAAAGAGAACTGGTAAGAGTTATTCATAAGTAGATGTGATTTTCAGTTCATTCTAGACCAGATAAAATGTGTAGCCATAACCCAGAGCATACTCTGACAAGTACATTTTTGTCAGAACCCCAGAGGGGTTTAAAGCACAGAAATTGTAAATATGATGGGGAACAGGAGTGAAAAATGGAGCTGAAAAGAGGCACATTAGTTTAAGATCTACATATGGAAAAATTAGTATCCTCCTACCCTCCTGTCTCTATGCACAGATGGAAGCAGTTTGGTGCCACTCTTCAGGTAAATCATAAGGGAGTAAATATGTAAATAAATGCATCTTTTGGATAGCTTCAAAACATTCAACATGGGTGTAGTTTCTCTCAAGTCTTCAAACTGCAATATAGGTGTTCCAGTCTGAAAGCCAGCTCCTTGCTCACTCAGCTCCAAGCAAAGACTGAACCTGATACTCTATTCCAGGCATACTTTCTACTCAGGGGAAATGATTATTATAGAATTCATCTACTTAAAAAATAGCAGAGGAAACTCATGTGAGCTACCAATTCTTAAATCTTAAATACCAATGCACTGGCAAGAATTCCCCTACATATAGAAAAATTGAGCAAACTGCAGGAGAGCACTAAAACAAGCAGAGAAACGAAACTTTGAAGAATAAAAGCTAATTCTGGAAACAAAAAATATCATTAAAAATAAGTTTTATGACTGTATTAAAAGAGTTTATTCATGCACAGAAGAACAACATAAAGAAAAAACGATTGAACAAAATAACTCTTTTCAAGAGTTAAAGGGCATGTCTCAAGTTTGGAAAGGTACACCACATGCCCTCCAAATTATGAAAGAAAAGAACCACAGTTAGACGTATCCTTTTATTGCAGAGATGAAAATTTAAGAAAAAAAAAACAGAAACAATACCAATTTCTCAATCACAATTTTGATTCTGAGAGCTTGTGAAGCCAAGTCCATACATTTTTAAAGAAAAATGAATTTGAACATAGTATTTGATACCCAGCAAAACTATCATATTTTGTAAGATAATTAGGACATTTTGAGAGATAGTCTCTTTATGTAATTTTAAAAGTTTGTTGAAGAGGTACTCATTAATATAGTCAACAATATTGTAATAAGTATGTATGGTGCTGGGTAGGTATCCTATCTAATAAAAGAGTAATATGCAAATTGACCATACCACCACTATACCCACAAGCCATGCCCACCAGCCAATCAGGAAGAAAGTATGCAAATTAACCCAAAAAAGATGGCTGTGACCACACAGAGAGCAGGAGCCGTGGGTTTCCCCAGAAATGGAGGAAGCCAAGCTTTCTGCCTGCCCTGGGCCTGCCTTGGCCTCCACTTAAGGCTACAAAGTTTCAATTATAGAAGATTAATAAATCCCAACAAAAATGGCATCAGCCACAGAGCTGGAGAGAGCAGGAGGTTTGAGTTGCCCCCAGTGATGGAGGAAGTCAAGTTTCCGCAGGCCTGGTCTGCCTTGGCCTCCACTTAAGGTTACAAAGTTTCAATTATAGAAGATAAATAAATCCCAACAAAAATGGCTGCAGCCACAGAGCGAGCAGGAGGCTTGGCTCCACTCAAGGCTATCAATTATAGAAGATAAATAAATCCCGGATACCAGGTCCTCCGCTTGGGTCGCCGGGGGCGTGGCCAGCCTGCAAATCACCACAGGCCCCTCGCCCAGGCTGCCCCACTCCCCAAAGGAACCCCCACCCTGATCCAGGACACCCTTCAGGGCAAACCAGCCAGCCCCCACTCGTGCACCAGGCCTCTATCCTATCTAATCTAATAAAAGAATAATATGCAAATTTACCGTCACTCCAACACACAAGATGACTGCCCCCTTGTGGACACAAGATGACTGCCCCCATGTGGATACAGATGGCCAGCAGGGGAGGGCAGTTGGGAGGGACCAGATCTGCCAGGGAGGGCAGTTGTGGGCAATCAGGCCAGCAGGGGAAGGCAGTTAGGGGTGACCAGGCCGGCAGAGGAGGGAAGTTGGGGGCGACCAGGCCTGCAGGGAAGGGCAGTTGGGGGGGACCCAGGCCTGCAGGGGAGAGCATTTGCAGGGGACCAGGCCTGTAGGGGAGGGCAGTTAGGGATGACCAGGCCTGCAGGGGAGGGCAGTTAGGGGTGACAAGGTCTGCAGAGGAGGGCAGTTAGGGGCAAAAAGGCTGGCAGGGGAGCAGTTAGGCATCAATCAGGCTGTCAGGGGAGTGGTTAGGGGGTGATCAGGCTGTCAGGCAGAAGCGGTTAGAGGCAATCAGGAAGGCAGGCAGGTGAGCAGTTGGGAGCCAGCAGTCCTGGATTGTCAGAGGGGTCCCATATTGGAGAGGGTACAGGCTGGGCTGAGGGACACATACCCCCTTGCACAAATTTCATGCACCAGGCCTCTAGTTTGAAATATTGAAGGGAACACTTTATAAATTATACTAGCGTTCCCGTTGCAGGAAAAATCCTGCAATAGGGTTTCCTGCTGCACTCTACCCCACCCTGCCTGCTCTCCTCCCTTGTCCCCCGCCCCGCAATCTCCGCCAGCCCCCCTGCTTTTCTAACTTCTCCACCAGCCCGCTCTCCTTCCTTCTCCCCCAGCCCTGCCTCCGCTCCTCCCTTCTCCCCCGGCCCCGCCTCCGCTCCTCCCTTCTCCCCCGGCCCCGCCTCCGCTCCTCCCTTCTCGCCCGGCCCCGCCTCTGCTCCTCCCTTCTCCCCCGGCCCCGCCTCCGCTCCTCCCTTTTCCCCCGGCCCCGCCTCCGCTCCTCCCTTCTCCCCCGGCCCCACCTCCGCTCCTCCCTTCTCCCCCGGCCCCGCCTCCGCTCCTCCCTTCTCCCCCGGCCCCGCCTCCGCTCCTCCCTTTTCCCCCGGTCCCGCCTCCGCTCCTCCCTTCTCCCCCGGCCCCGCCTCCGCTCCTCCCTTCTCCCCCGGACCCACCTCCGCTCCTCCCTTCTCCTCCCCCCGGCTTGCTTGCTTCTCTGCAGCTTTGCTCCCTTCTGTAGCTCTTGGCTTCTTTCTACGCTGTCGCGATATGCAAATTAGCCGCCATCTTTGTTGGGATAATTTGCATATTTGTCCTGATTGGCTGGTGGGCGTGGCTTGGCTGGTGGGCGTGGCCTTGGTGTAGTGAAGGTGCGGTCAATTTGCATATTTGTCTATTATTAGATTAGATGATTCTCTAACCATTATGCTGAACTCCTGAAAGTAATACAAAATAAAGTTAAATGTAAAGTGTAATTAAAAAATTGAAATTATAAGAAAAAATAAAGTATAGAGACATAGGAAGATATATGATCTTGTAAGTAGAAGATTCCCATCATGTTAAATATGTAGCAAGCCTAGAGCAAAATAGCACAGACTAAAACAAGAAGACAAAAAATTATTGAGAAAATATTCCAGGTTAGCAGAGAGTATTTGAAACAGAATAGTTGAGAAACTGGAAATTCACAAAGTAAGGTAAAAATTAAAGACAAAAGTTACAATAAAATTATTGTCATTCCACTGGGAAAAATAGAAATATTAAAGAAAAATTTGTAAGAAAAAAATCATGGTTTAAATATAAAGCAAAATAATATATGGTATCATTTAGAGACACTACTAAGGTGTAAGTAATAAGAATACACTTTACTTAGTAATCCTAATTCCATGTACATTCTCATTGGAAGGTGAAATGGATACATGGAAGTAGAAATATTTTCTCACTACATCCATCAAGGCGCAGCATAGGCAGTTTAAAAAAAAATACTACTTAGTGGTTTTAACTTGATCAATTTTTGCACAAAGCACAAATGATCTGGGTGTGTTCTGTGTACCAGTACTTAAATGTTAGAATTATAAAAGATATGTTCAGATGACATTAGTGAGGTATCCGGTTTCATCTCACTGAGTGTTTGTGAGTTATGAAGTATGTTATTATAGCAGAAATATAATTCTTATATGAACCCTATAATTCTTATTTATATAAAAACTAGAGGCCCAATGCATGAAATTTGTGTAAGAGTAGGCCTTCCTTCCCCTGGCTGCCAGCACTGGCTTCCCTCTGGCACCCAGACCCTGGCTTCCCCCACAGCCCTGGCTTCATTCAGAAGGTCGTCCAGTCTAATTAGTGTTTTATGCTTTTATTATTATAGGTAAAAGTAAGACAAAGAAAATTATGTCACAGTGACCTCTGGATGTCACAAAGGCATAAAGGTCACAGAAACAGTTAATGAAAGCTTATATGTAGCATGCAACTTATTTGTTCCCATAATTATCTATGCAAAGCTATCATGTACTATGTGATAGATTTGTAAGGAGTACAAACTTAATTATGGTATTCAGGCATACCTAGGAGATATTGTGGGTTCTGTTCAAGACCATCACTATAAAGTGGGCATCGCAATGAAGTGAGCCCTAATCTTTTTGCTGATGGAGGGTCTTGTCTTCAATTTGTAGAAGTGCAACATCTCTGAAGTGCAATAAAACAAGTACAATAAAACAAGGTTTGATCATATATAAAAATGACAATATTTAGATTTTTATTTAAATAAGTACCCTTGCCACATTTAATTTCCAATCCATATTATAGTACTGAGATAGAACATATTTTACATGTGAGAACACATGGTTTTTGATAGATACATATGTCATGTGACACTCACACTCTATATGTTACAGAGGAAAGCACAGTATTTAACAATATTCATACAGGTCTTAGAATGAGATAAACCAAGTTATGAATCTGACTACACTGACAGATAACTCTATGGACTTAAGTAAGTTATTTAATTTTTCACAGGTGTAATGTCCTCCATTGTAAAATAAGAATAATAGCACCTATCTTGAAAGGTCATTGCAGGAATTTGAGAAGATACATGCAAATTGCCTAACATATAATAGTTATTCTCTAAATGGAGTCTATTGTTATTTTTATTATTAACAAAGCATATTTACCTAGTCTATTGGCATCATGAAAATATGGTAAAGTTTGTCATTAATGGTTTTACTTTACATTTTTTAAATATTCATGTAAGTCTGAAATAAACATAAAGCACATGACTAATATATTTAGCAATATTATCACTCAGGAATCTTAATTTAATAAATGGAATGCATCCACATGTTCAAAATCTTATAATTTTTTAAATATATATTTTTATTGACTTCAGAGAGGTAGGGAGAGGGAGAGAGAGATAAAATATATCAATGATGAGACAGAAACATTGATTGGTTGACTCCTACATGCCCCATACTGGGGATTGAGCCTGAAACCCAGGCATGTGCCTTTGACCAGAATCCAAACATGGACCTTTCAGTCCACAGGCAGAATCTCTATCCATGGAGCCAAACTAGCTAGGGGAAAAATGTTATAATTTTTAACATGATTATAGAAGTAGGCCTGTTGATATCACTGCATATTGCCTTCCCAAAAACCTCAGAGAACAAGTTAAAGATTAAGTTCTAAAGGTACACCAGGGTTGGCTCTAAATACCAATATGAATTAGGGGACAAGCGAAACCCGAGAATTGTAAACACTAAGCAATAGTTACCTACGAGTATAATATTATTGAAATGTCTGACCTCATAGGTCTGATCATGTTGATTTCTATGACTTTCTGTACCCTATTTACTAAAGCAAAACAAAACGAAATGTGCCTTCTATTGCATTCTAATTTGAAATATGAAGTAGCAAAATTCGCAAATGAGTTATCACTACTCAATTTTTTTTAATAAAGAATTGCCAGCTACAAGATATTGGCAGTGTTAATAACCCCCAATTCCCCCGCAACATGGAGCTCCACTTTCCCGTGTAGTGCTAGGGAAGACGGCATATGAATCGTGCAGGTGGCAGCGACACTGGAGGCTCTCATGCTGTAGATCTGAAAACTGCGAATCATTAACATTGTTGTAAATGTCAGTTGTCAGACTTTCAGTGTCATCTCAGGCTCTTTTCCTGCTTTTTGCTAGCTCTTCCATTGCCACAGGGGTTGTAGGCACTGCATTAAGTATTCATCACAGAGTTGCTATTCTTTGATGGTGTTGGAGAGAGAACAGTGGCCAACTATTTCCATGTGTGCCACTTGGTATGTAGAGGGGGCGATACAGCAGGAACCAAATAGTTCTGGTGCATACCACACAGGCTAGATAAAAAGGTAGCAATCCCACATGGTTTAAACACATTTGTTCTGTTTAGTTTGAAAGCTATCTTAATTGTACTAGTAGACTTTGATATGAAAAAAAATTATCTAGAGTAGTCTCCCCTTATCCATGGGCGATATGTTCAAAGACTCCCAATGATGTATGAAACCACAAATAGTACTGAATCCTATACATACTATGTTTTTTCCTCAAGCACATTCAAAAAGTTGAGAGCAAGGAAAGGAGAGTGGTCTGGGTTTTTATTGTGATTAGGGGCTGAGACCAAGGTGAGGGGCTTGCACCATTTGAGTATTTTGCTGGTACCAAAAGAGGGAGTATCTCAAGCTTTTTTATCAGCTTACCAAAATGTGGGGCACAAAGGAGAGAGGAAGGCATAAGACTTAGAAACTGTCAGCAAACAAAACAAAATAGTGTCAGATTTCTTATTTCATGGGTGATAAAATACATTTTCATGATTATGCAATTGACTATTTCTTGATTTAGTTCTGATGATTATTGTTTGATTTCTTTTGAGCCCCTATTTTTAGGTACATAATCATTGATAATTTTTTTTTATTATGAAATGTCCTGTTTATTTCTCTTAATACTATTTGCCTGAAGTCTATTTTATTAGTTATTAAAATACTGAATTTTCTGCCTGCCAGCATGGCTCAGTTGTCAGGTGTCATCCTATGAACCAGGAGGTCATGGTTCGATTCCCAGTCAGAACACATACCTGGGTTATGGGTTTGATCCCCACTGTGGGGTGTGCAGGAGGCAGCTGATCAATGATTCTCTCTCATCAGTGATGTTTCTCTCTCTCTCTCCTTCTCCTTTTCTGAAATCAATAAAAAATATTTTTTAAAAATACTGAATTTTCTTATGCTTATTGGTTATCTGTATGATATACTTTTTCTCTCCATTTAATTTCAACGTATCATTGGCTTTATTTTTAAAATAAGTCTCTTATAGACAGCACTAGAGGCCCGGTGCACGAAATTCATGCACGGAGGGGGGTTGTCCCTCAGCCCAGCCTGTACCCTCTCCAATCTCGGACCCCTCGAGGGATGTCCGACTGCCCGTTTAGGCCCAATGCTATCTATCACCTCATCGGGCCTAAACGGGCAGTCGGACATCCCTCTCACAATCCAGGACTGCTGGCTCCCAACTGCTTGCCTGCCTGCCTTCCTGATTGCCCCTAACCGCTTCTGCCTGCTAGCCTGATCACCCCCTAACTACTCTGCTGCCAGCCTGTTTGCCCCCAACTTCCCTCCTCTGTCGGCCTGGTCACTCCTAACTGCCCTCTCCTGCAGGGTTGATCACCTCCAACTGCCCTCCCTTGCAGGCCTGGTCCCTCTCAACTGCCCTCCCTTGCAGGCCGGGTGCCTCCCAACTGCCCTTTCCTGCTGGCCATCCTATGGTGGCCATCTTGTGTCCACATGGGGGCAGGATCTTTGACCACATAGGGGCAGCTATATTGTGTGTTGCAGTGATGATCAATCTGCATATTACTCTTTTATTAGATAGGATGTAGTAGAGTCCTGCTTCCCCCCCCCCCCCCACCATAACCTGTTCAGCCTTGCTTTATCATTGAATTATTTAGACCATAACATTTAATATTTACTGTAATGAATACATTTTTGAAATATGTTTACTATTTTATTTGTTTTATTTTTCCCCATTTTTTGTTTGTTTATCTGTTTTCATCTTTATTTTGGATTATTTGGATATTTTTAATATTTCAGTTTAGTTTCAATATTGGCTTTTTGCTATATCTTGTTCACAGTGTGTGTGTGTGTGTGTGTGTGTGTGTGTGTGTGTGTGTGTGAAAAAGAGAGAGGGAGAGATTGCTTTAAGAATTAAAATACGCATGCATCACACTGTTAATAGTCTTGCAGAGCCTATATTGTACAATAGCATAAATTGCAGAAACACAAAAACCATATCGGAACCTCTACCTCCCTTTCCTTTTACCTTTGTTATTCATGGAAAATAACGCAACATTTATGTAAATAGTCATGCATATCTTGAAAAAACTTGAGGCCAACAATTAATATTTTATATTTACAATTTTTGTTGTTTTTCTTCATTCCTGTAGATTCAAGTTTTCCTCTAGTATCTTATCCCTTCAGCTTGAAGAAATTTCTGGATCTCTCCAGTGTTACTTATGATATAGATGATTAGTAATATAGCACCTGCTTCTGATTGTACATGTTATTTTAAATGTTACTTTTCTCTATAATTATTAAAAAATAAAATAATGCTATCTATCACCTCATTCAGCTAAAAAAATAACTTCAAATCATCTTCCCTATCCAAATAGTTTCTGCTGAATGGCTGTCTTGTTTCATTTTAATTTTCTCTTTTTCTATCAAAAGAACCATTCCCTGTAAAAGAAAATGATGAGTGCCTCAAACTGTTTAGTTTTCATTATTAAGTTAGTAGTGAGTTTACCTTATACATTTCAGTGGTTGCACATTCATGAGAAAGTCTTACTATTTTCAGTGTGATTTTATTTCTTACTTTTACTTAGAAAGGGGCTCTACCTACTAGTAGATGTACCAAATCAGAATCCATTTTCAGATATCTACATTTATGGAGACATTCAATTGAAACCTATGGAAAACATAGAAAACATGAGGAAAATGGCCATTTTAAGATACAAATACATAGAGTAATTATTTGAATAATCTCAAATAGAGAGGCATCAATTTTTAAAAAATTCTTTATTTAAAAATTGTATGTGTTACATATATGCACATAACTGTGATTTCTGGAGCCATCTGAACCTCAGCTTCTTGTTCAAAGGTTAATTTTAACAAGGCCCTGTGGGTACTAGCCCCATGTCAATCTCCATGGCTGAGTAAACCTTCCTATGCACAACTCTCAATAAACAATTTCAGGGTTTCTCAGCTTGTCTAGTCACAATAATTAACCTAAAATTTTTTGTTGTCACAAAATTCTATGTTAGCTAAGGGGACAGAAAAACATCTGGACCCTATCATCTATAAAATAACTCTTCATATGATGAAATTTCTATTGTTTCCCTCTAATCATTTCTTCTCTAGATTAAGCAACATCAGTTTCTTTTTTCATGGTCCCAACTTTCCAATACTTATCTCATGTTTATTTTTTTCCACTGTTGGATTCTGCTTATTGATTGGTAAAGCACCCTATTGTTCTGGACTTGTGCAATTTTGACAAAATTTTAATCCTTTAAATCGGCTCCAACTAATGTTTCACATATCCTGGACTTTATTTATCTCTAGTTTTTACATGTATGTTCCTATTTAAATACCCACTAGAATGTTCACTGCTCCCTTTGCTTTGTCTCAGTAGAATTACTGTTTAAGCTATTCTTATAGGATCAAAATCAACTTGTGACTAAAAAGAAAAAAAGGAAAAGAGTAGTCCTAGAAAATAGCTACATTTGCAGTAATTTGGTTAAATATGTGCCAAGCTGACTGAAATGCATGGGTTAGGAATATATGCCTTGAATTCTCTTGTCTTTTGGTTAGAAAACTTCTGAATTCAGCAGGAGTTTTTATAGAGATCTATTGATATGAGAAGAGAATGAGAATTGACCAGTGTATAAATAGTTATTAAATAGATGCAGCTTAAGAACAGCTATTCATAGTACTGACAAAAATATTCTGAATGGCTATACATTCTGGGTCATCGGGGCACTAAAACATAGATGAAAGTTGGGGAGAAGTGAGTCTGTTAGCTCAACAGCACAGGCCAAAGAATACTTTTTGCCTGAAACATATACATAATTATGGCCAAGGTTTAATTCAAACATCAGGCTTATAATTCTATTTCACTTTAATTTGAAGACACAGCTTAAAATGAGATTCAGTGTCAAAAGGGTTAATACATCCATGGAAGTCCAATATTAATAATTAAATCCTTGCAGACTCTAGGATGCCTAATATGGAAAATAAAAATA
The DNA here is from genome assembly GCF_951640355.1 of Cnephaeus nilssonii. Lineage (NCBI taxonomy): Eukaryota > Metazoa > Chordata > Mammalia > Chiroptera > Vespertilionidae > Cnephaeus > Cnephaeus nilssonii. The sequence continues at coordinate 66,791,633 of NC_137081.1, read as the reverse complement.
CTTCAAACATCTAAGGATCTTTAAATCTACAAAAACCTGTGTTGGCACTGCCATCTTAATTGACTTCTTCCAAGAAGGAGGTGGAAAGAAAACAGTCTAAGTATGAGTCAAGTCGAACATCAGCCCAGACTTGGTTTTAACCGTAAGTTGTTAATTTTAATTATACAGAGACAATTTCATTACTTCATTTTGTCTGTGTTATTTTCCTTCACAATTATATTCTGTACCTTCATTGAACAAATCAATACAATATGAGGCACTACAAAAAATCTGTTCCAAATTATAGTAACATGAGGAATAGTAACACAATTGGAAACGTATTATGTTCCTTTCAGAAATAGAAATTGCTGAAGATAATTTTATAGATTATCAGTTTATTAATTCATCACAACAATGACTTCTGGCTTTTAATTATTTGATCACAAGATAATTTCATATTTTATCTAGATTCAAAACACAAAATAAATATATGCAAAAGATGTTTTTAGTGATCATAATCAGAGTGTGAGATCCTTGAGGGCAGGGATTATATATTTTTTTACTGCTGTATTTCCAGTGTCTACCATCCCTGGGACAATGTAGAAGATGCTACATAAGTTATTATCAAGTAAATGTGTAACAATGGTGATATTTTTTTTTACTGAAAAAGTAATGTTATTTTGAATTTAGAGTAAATCCAAACACAGTAATTAGACTTAAAAATATCTATGTATATATGCAAAGTCCCTTCCAATATAATTTTTTTTCTTAGTGTAATGCCTATTTTTTATAGTCCAATTTGAACTCAGCCCGACGATTGTAGCTCTTACTGTTTTAACCCATCATGATTAATTTCTAACGTAACACAACTTCAACATAAACATAATGAGGATGACAACCAGGACATAAAGAATCCAGAATGGAGAAGTTATCCCCGTGAGAGAATACTTTCTTTCAGTTCCTCTTTGTTTTCTTCCTCACTCCTGCCTCTGTACTTCCTTATAGGCAGGCGTTTATGTATATGATAAACTCAAAACTGTTAACCAAGCAATCATTTACTGTAACCCTTTTGTCTTCTCAAGCAGCACCATGAAAAAGAACTCAAAAAAAAAAAAAAGATGCCTACAGCAGTTTCACTTGGCAATGAACATTTTGAGAAAGTAATAGAAATAAAAATCCTAAGTAGTAAAGAGCCACAAACAGAATGCTTCTAGTGCCATTGAAAACACAGGGAACTTCAAAAGTATGTCATTTGATGTTTAATGTTTCATCATTAACCTTATTCACACTCTAAAACTAGTTCGTATTGGACCTCCTACCTGATGGAGAGGACAAATGACTTCTTGACAGTTTTAAGATACAGACACTGCTGTGCTTCACCCAGTGCTAGAATTAGAGGCTGTTAATGAACTAAAAGACATATAGATTTAGCTTTAAAAAATTTTATGGAGGGAAAAGAGAAGCAAGAATTTGTGTGATCCTAGTACATGAAAGAAAAGAAAATGTGTCAACCAAGAGTAATCAGTGTAAAGTCTCTTTTCCTCATATCTTTCTCCTTTGTTATCCCAAGATTTCTGCGCTAGCAACCTGTTTAGAACCATTAATAACAGAATGTAAAGTGAGGAGTGCCAAGGTAAGGACAAGATAATGATGAAGGTTCCTAACAACCTGCCTTCTTGTGTAACTTCTGTGGATGTCTCTTCATTGCTGAGCTAGTCAATATTTGCTTTTTCTTCTAAAATGTTGCTGTAGTTGTGGTGAAGTGCTCTTGGATTGTGCTTTACAGTATGGAATATTGATGACCCTTTAATTTATATGAGCATTCCAAATATAATTTTTGGAGACTAAGCCATGACTTTAACTAGTGCCTTTTTCCAAAGAGAGAAATGTATGAAACTCCAAAGCATTACATGTTTAGATCTACTTTGCTGTAGATTTCTTATCTCCCCCAGGAACATGAAGAAATTGTGTTATTATGAGATGATCTGATTTAGACCTTGCAGCAGGGATTCAGGATTTTAGGAAGGCATGCCTTCTTCCCCTGATAACTGCTCTCCAGCTCATCATGGAAGCCAGAAGTCTAGGAGTGATGTTCTAAATTGCTATGAACTCTTACTACAGTCTAACAAGTATACATTAGTATTCTCCCCAGTTTATTCACAAAGGCACTGAGGCTGAGAGAGGTTAAATGATTGTTGTAGCCACAGGGCTAATAAGTGTCAAAGCTAGTTTCTAAACACAGGCTTTGTGATTTACCAGAACATGAACTCTTCTCAATACTGCACCTACTAACTGCCTTCTCTCTTCTGCCCCACTTCCCAATGCTGTCATTTCAGTCAAGCCATTGCATATTGTTTTTTTCCTTGATTATTGCAATAGCCTCCCAACTTGTTCCTCTTCTATCATTGCCTCTACTCCTTTACAGAGCCAAGCCATCCTCCATATTGTATGATCTTTCTAAAATACAATCACAATTGATTCACTTCTCTTCCTATAATCCCTTTACAAATCACTGTCATCCACAGAATAAACATCAAATCTTTAGCATCCTATTTATTGAACTAGAGGCCCGGTGCATTAATTTGTGCACCAGTGGAGTCCCTCGGCTTAGCCTGTGGGATGGGGCTGAAACCAGCCTCTGACATCCCCTGAGGAGTCCCAGATTGCACGAGGGCACAGGTCAGGCTGAGGGACCCCACTGGCGCACGATCAAGGATGGGGAGGGATGCAGGAAGTTGGCCAGCTGGAGAGGGACTGTGGGAGGGCTCCAGGATATGTCCAGACAGTCTCACTCAGTCCTGATAGGCTAGATCCCAGCAGCAAGCTCACCTACTGGTTGAAGTGTCTTCCCCTTGGTGGTCAGTGCATGTCATAGTGAGTGGTTGGGCAGCCTTAGCATATCATTAGCCTATTACACTTTGATTGGTTGAATGGCTAACAGGATGACTGGACACTTAGCATATTAGACTTTTATTATATAGGATGATGCTCCCAATCCTTCAATGGCTAGCATTTTTAAGAAATGTTGTAGCAAGTAGTCCCCTAACCACAGTCTCTTGTATTTATGCTATGGGTATCTGATGAACACCGTTGTCTACTGGCAGGCAAATAAACCTTCAGTGGCAGATGGTCTGAGATCCCAGCTATCTATAAGCATTTAATGTTGTAGACAGACCCCTAACTAATCCAAGTATATCCTTTTTCCTGAAGAGTTTTAACATGTGGGAGAGAGAGAGAGAGAGAGAGAGAGAGAGAGAGAGAGAGAGAGAGAGAGAAAGAGAGAGAGAAAGAGAGAGAGAGAGAGAGAGAGAGAGAGAGAGAGAGAGAGAATACAGTCCGCAGTTGCTTTCATAGAGACAAATTGCAAAGGCAAAGACAAACTGAACTATAAGAGAGGAGTGGGCTATAAAGTCAGCTCTCATATCTTCAATGTTGTTCAACTTCTTGTGGGTCCTGATATTCATCTGGTTGAGATGGTTTCCTCTGATCTCTAACTTCTCTTTGTATTTTTTAAATTCTTAATGTATTCTTAATATAAATCCCAACTGCCTAATACTTTTTTTAGATAGCCTCACTTATTCTTAATAATTTGATGCATGCCTACCTGTTCAGACTCAACCACTGCTACACTTCTCAGTCATCAATGGTCCACTCATACCTTGGGGATTTTTCTGAACATATTCTGGTCTCTTGTGATGCTGAACTGCTCATTCCACTGCCTCCAGTTATCACTGAAATACTCTTTAAACATTTCTCCCACCTCTTTTTATCCTTTGATACACTCCAGAACCTTGCTGTTGTGATCCAGAGATACACCTGACATTGCCTCTAGATCATAAACACTTTGAAGACAAGGAGTGTGTCTTGTAAATTTGGAAACCAACCAGCACAATTCTTACATAATATGTGCTTAATCAATATTGTATGAAGGAGGGAAAAAGAGAAGGAACAAAGGCAGGCAGACAGGCCAACAGGAAGGTAGGAAGAAAGGAAGGAAGAAAATTAGGAAACATTACACAGTTACTGATTTAACATCATTGATAACACATATGTCTGAATCTTGGTTTTCCTCTACTTTTTTGTGAAGCGGAAGTGAATAAAGTAGAGCCTTAAATAGGCTCAATTGTAGGAAAGTAAATGGAGTGTGTCATAAAAGTCAAGTAAACTTCTCAAAGAGAAATTGATAGAATTAGAAGTCAGGTGCATGTCTTTATGTATTCTGAGACTCGGTGATTCCAGTGATTTAAGTTTAATCTCTGGGCTTCTAACCAAAGTTTCAGAGAAGTATCATCTTACATTTTTCTTAGGTCATGTAGTAAAGATGTTTCCTTACTCAAACAGACCTACTTCATAAGACAAGGCTCACATAGGCAAATTTAGTAATATTTTAGGCATTCCTGAAGAAATCATCTTGCTGATTTTCAACCTTTGCCAAGTGGGCTGATGTGTGTTTCCAGATTATTTGGTCCTGTTTCCTTCCTGGAATCCCAGAAAGGATGTGTGACGTGTGCATTGTAATCTGTACAAAAAAGCCACAGTTCTTGTCCTGAAATGACTTAAAATATAAACTTGACTACCTCCACCCTTTTCATTTTACTAAAGGTCACAAGGAAAGTCATGGAGACTCCAGTGTAGCACTGAGAATATAGAAATAGACATTTGGTCATGTGCAGACAACACAGTGGCACTGTAGTCTTCTCATATAAACTGGAAGTGTTCTGGTCAAATTAGAACATTGATTGCAAATTGTCTTCAAAACAAGAACTACTGATCAACCGAGTTCTAAAATTAAAATTATATTTGTGAAATGGCTAGTGGTAGGCAGGATTTTAGCTCAAATGATCAGCGCCCCCTGATGTTTCATTTGTGAATATGTTACATTTTATGACAAAATGGGCTTTGCAGATGGAATTAAATTTATAGAAATTAAGGTAGGGGAATTCCGGTATAATCTGGGTGAGAAGCCCATGAACCTGTAAAAGCAAAGAAGCTTCCCACGCTGAAATACAAAGAGGCAAAAGTGATGTGGCTGGAGAAGAGGCAGGAGAGACACAAAGCAATAAAAGGACTCAGCCTATCAATACTGACTTTAAAATTATTGGGCGACATAGGCCAAGGAATGTAGGCAGTATCTAAAAGCTGAGAAGGAATCCTGGATATTCAGCAAGGAAACAGGGACCTCGGTCTTACTAACATGGGACCAAATTCTACCAATAACCTAAATGGGCCTGGAACTGGATTCTCCCTAGAGCCCAGAAAGGAATGAAGTATTGTTGATACTTTGATTTTGGCTTTGTGAGACTATAAGCAGAGAACTCAGTAGAGTCCAATGGACAATAAGTACGTATTACTTAAGGTGCTAAATTTGTAGTAATTTAACATAATATCAATAGAAAATGCATACATGACCATACATATTTTGGTGAGTTATCGTCAATGATCCTTTACCACAAGTTAACACTTTCGAATGACCAGTGAATCTTTTCCAGTCACTTTAACATGGAATTTCACTGGCCTGTATGCATTTACAGATGTTTTATTCTATTTATTTATTTTAGCTTTTATTTAATTTAACTTTTTATCACCATTTATCCCCTCTATACCCTCCTCCACCTCACCCACTCCCCTACCCCCACAATCACCACACTGCTGTCCATGTCCATGAGTTCTTTCTCTTTTTTTCCCTTTTTTGCTCAATTCCTTCACACCCTAGCCCCAACCCCTCCCAAGTAGTCAGTCTGCCCTCTATATATGAGTGTCTATTTTGCTTGTTAGTTCAGCTTGTTCATTAGATTCTACATATAAATGAAATCATATCATACTTTTTTTCTCCGACTGGCCTATTTCACCTAGCACAATGTTAACCAGGTTCATCCATGCTGTCACAAGAGTAAAATTTTCTTCTTTTTTACAGCTGAGTAGCATTCCATTGTGTAATATACCATAGCTGTTTTATCCACTCATCTAATGATGGACTCTTGGGCTGCTTGCAAATCTTGGCTATTGTAAATAACATCGCAATGAACATAGAGATGCATATATTCTTTGGAATTAGTGTTTTGGGTTTCTTTGGATAAATTTACAGAAGTGGAAACCCCAGGTTATAAGGAAGTTCCATTTTTAATTTTTTTAGGTATCTCCATACTGGTTTCCATAGTGACTGTACCTATCTGCATTCCCACAAACAGTGCATGAGGGTTCCCCTTTCTCCACAACATTGCCAACACTTGTTGTTTGTTGATTTATTGACACTAGTCATTCTGAAAGGGGTGAGGTATGTTCCCTCTATTCCCACTTTGCTGAGAGTTTTCATTATAAATTGGTGTTGGATTTTATCAAATGTATTTTCCTGCATCTATTGAAAAGTAATTTTTTGTGATGTATCACATTTATTGATGTATGAATATTGTACCAACCATAATAAGTCTCACTTGACCATGGTGTATGACTTTTTAATGTATTGTTGGATTCAGTTTGCTAATATTTTGTTGAGGATTTTTGCATCTATGTTCAACAGGGATATGGACCTATAATTTTCTTTCTTTGTAGTGTCTTTATCTGGTTTTGGAATTAGGATAATGCTGGCCTCATAATACTTCTCTGACCATAATATTATGAAACTAGAAATTAATCACAAGAAAAAAACTGAAAAGCATACAAAGACATGGAAGCTAAATAACATATTACTAAACAATGAATAGGTTAACAATGGGATCAAGAAAGAAATCAAACTATACCTTGAAAAAATTAAAATGAGAACACAACAACCCCAAATCTGTGGCATACAGGGAAGACAGTCCTAAGAGGGAAATTCATAGCATTATAAGCCTATCTCAACAAACAAGAAAAAGCCTAAATAAACAACCTAACTTTACACTTGAAAGAACTTGAACAACAAACAAAACCCAAAGTGAGTAGAAGGAAGGAAATAATAAAGACCAGAGCATAAATAAACAAAATACAGGTGTTGCCCCAAAAAATGTATGCACACTTTCATAGCTGACAGCTCAATTTTGAAAATGAAATGTATTTTAATAAACACTGCCTTTATAATTATTTAAAGTGTATATATACATTTTTGGGACACACTGTAGAGTCTAAAAACACAATACAAAAGATCAATGAAACCAAGAGCTGGTTCTTTGAAAGTATAAACAAGATTGGCAAACCTTTAACCAGACTAATCAAGAAAGAAAGATAAATTATGCAAATAAATAAAATCTGAATGAAAGAAAAGTGATAACTGACACCAAAAAGATACAAAGGATTGTAAGAAAATATTACAAACAACTACATGCCAACAGACGTTTTATTTTTAAATTTTTGTTATTATTGTGTGTTGTTTTTAAATGTCTAAGCAGGCATTTGGTTATCTGTGTTTGAAATTTTTCCAAGTTAATATCACCATGGTCATACTCTGTGGCTTGAAATTTGGTAATATAAATGTTCATTCTTTGAAGGAGAATATTATCTCTGTACCTAAAAGTTCCTTGGCACATCTCCAAATGGAGGTCACTTGGCCTTCTATTCAGGCATATGGATTATTGATAAAGCATATGGATGTGTCTTTGATATGTAATTTAATTTAAATGCTACACTCCAAGTAATATGTAAGAGAGAATAACCTCAAACTCCCTGCTGACCAATACTCATAAAACATGAAATGAAGGAAATATTTTTTGTCAAAATTAGTTGAAGGATATGCAAAGTATTCATTCTTCTAGATAATCTAAAAATCTCTTTCTTGATTTATTTATTAATTACTTCAAATTTGTTTTCCACTCAGCATGTACAATGTTTTAGGCTTTTGAGATCTTTCAATGAACCAAACACACAAACTCTCTGCCCTTATGAAATAGTCTAGAAAATAAATACTAAAAAAGCCATACCAGTTACTGCTAAGTATTTTGAAAGCCAATAAAACAGAGTAAGATAGAAGAGTTCCAGTGGCAGAAGAGGTGAGTAGTCAAGCAAAGCCTTTCTGAAAATGTGGCTTTTGATCAGAGACCAGAATGGAGGTCATGCAGGAGAAGAACTCACCAAGCAGAGATCACTGTTAGTGCAAAAGCCTGGAGGTAGGACTATGTTTGGTATTTTCAAGAAACTGCAAGGTGGTCAGCATAGCTAAAGTGAAATGAGTTTGGGAATGGGGTTGAGGAGAATAACAGAAGTTATCCCATGTATGGCTATTTAGGCCATTTGAAGAAACCTGGGTTCTTTTTAAAATTGATGGAAGCCAATGGAAGGTTTAAATCTAGGTACTGACATGATATGACTTATTTTTCAAATGAATTACTTTGACTACTTAGTAAAAGACAAATATAATGATAAAAATATTGAAGTGTTCTTGAACAGTGGCTTAGTCTAAGGTTTTGGCAATAAAGGTGGTGAGAAGTCATCCAATTCAAGACATCTTGAAGGTAGGTATAATAGAAATTATTGGTGTGCAATATGAAAGAGGGGAATTAAGAATAACTCAAAGGTTATGGCCTTAACAAATGAAATAATGGATTTCCATTTTTCTGAGTAGATGAACAAGAGAAGGAAGCATATATTGGGGGTAAAATCAATATTTTCTTTTTGGCATGTTAAATTTGAGATGCTAGTTGAGCGTATCAGTGGAGATTTTGAGTCTGAAGCTAAAGAGATAAGCTTGTGTTAGATATATTTTAGAGTCATTCACATAAAAATAATATTTAAAGTCACCAGTCTGGATGAGATCACCAAAGAAGTAACAATAGGCAGAGAAAGGGGGAGTTTCATTGGCCAAGTTCTTGGATGAAGATCCAGCAAAGCAGGGAAAGAGTGGCTGTCTCAAACACATGTTCATGTTACATAGAGTTATTCTCAGTGACTTGATCTATAGTATTATGCTATTGGTGGGCAATTGTTGAATTTCCTATACTAATCTTTTTGCAGTCACATGAGGAAAGTTCTTTTTAGTCCTAGAACCATGCATATCTGCTCCTTTTGATGATTATCTTATTATATTATGGTCACTGAAAATCACAATATAGTTTGGAATTCCTTTTTTACACTTGCCTGTGAAAACAGAGTCTAATTTACTAGACAGCCCCAGTAAATATCAAGTACTTTAGGGAACACATTTTATGTACCAATCTTGCATTTGCCTTCATCTTGTCTTTCCTACTTATTTTTTATTTTACCTTTGTTCTATTCCATAAACTATACAAATTTTCATTTTACTTTATTACAAGTTTACATATATAAATTTTCTACAATGAATAAAAACAAGAATAGATTTATGGATAGGAGAGCATAGATAGATGATTGATAGATGATAGTAGATATAGATAGATGATAGATAGATAGAT